>NC_133136.1:88859190-89518170 GCF_048418815.1 Hemitrygon akajei | reverse complement strand
ATAGGAAACAGGTATTTATCATAAGCTGCTTTGCTTATTTTAACCACCATGTCTTCACTCTCTAGGAAACTCTGGCTTTGATGCTCTTGTTGGAGAAAGAGAGACCGTCACACACAGTCACCTTCCTTCAGCAGCACCAAGCGGGAGGCGGGCAGAGGGCGCTGAACACTCGCTCACCTTCTGCGCTCGCCTCGATGATTTCAGTCCTCCTTGGTGCTTTATTCGGCAAGATCAGTGAGAAATGGAGTTGCACCCCGGCTCCAAACTTCCTCATGGAACCCTCACAGGGAAAGCAATGCTTGACTGGCTCGAAAACACACCACCAAAATGCAGACTGCAAGTGCTAAACAGTAGATCATAGGCTCCAGCAGCAACAGAACCATATTAGAAAGAAAAAGTCGTAAAAGAAGTGAAGGAAGTACTTTTGGACGCTGCCTGGAGCATGTTGCCCTTGGTAGTGTTTCTCACAGGTGCCATCTTTGTTTTTCGGTTGTGGGGACATGATGGGGTGAGTGAAATTGAGTGACGTTATCCCCTTTGGTTCAAGAGCCTGATGATTGAGGGGTAATAATTGTTCCTGAAACTGGTGGTGTGAGTCCTGAGCCTCCTGTACATTCTTACTGATGGCAGCAGAGAGAAGAGAGACCGTGATGAGGGTCTTTGATGATGGATGCTGCTTTCCTGTGACAATGCTTCTGGAAGATGTGCTCAGTGGTGGAGAGGGCTTTACCTGTGATGGACTGGGCCTTTTCCACTACATTCTGTAGGGTCTTCTACTGAAGGGCACTGATGTTTCCATACCAGGCTGTGATACAGTTAGTCAATATAGTCTCTGCTACACAGCTATAGAAGTTTGTCAAAGTTTTAGATGTCATGCTGAATCTTCCTGGCTGACAGAGAAGATACCGGATCATGCCATCGAGCCCTCTGGGTTCTCCCTGTTCTGGGCGGACAGGTCAAAAAACCTCTCTGGGAAGAGTAAAGGAGGAGAGGTATGCTTCATGGTCAATGATGCTTGGTGCAACCCCCAGTATGTGCATGCACTCAAATCCTTTTGTTCCCCAGACCTGGAATACCTGCTGCTGTGCAGACCCTACTGGCTACCTAGGGAGTTCACGGCTGTTATCATCACAGCGATGTACATTCCGCCGCAGGCTGATACTGACCTGGCTCTCAAGGAACTGTACGAGACCATCAACACGCTGGAGACTGCACACCCAGAGCATGCCTTCATCATCGCCAGCAACTTTAATTCAGCATTGCTGACGATAGTCTCTCCGAAGTTTTGTCAGCATATCCAAGTGAGCGCTCGTGGAGATAACACACTCGACCACTATTAAAATCCCTTTCATAATGCTTACAAAGCTCTCCTTTGCCCAGCTTTTTGAAAATCAGATCACTCTTCAATCCTGCTTTTGCTGACGTACAGGCAGAAGCTGAAATAAAAAGTGGCCACAGTTAAAACCGTCCACTGTTGGTCTGACCAATCGGCCTACATGCTGCAGGACTGCTTTGATGACGTCGACTGGAATGTTTTCCATGATGAGGATGTCTTTGAGTTCGCGGATGGAGTCACGTGCTTAATCTGGAAGTGCTTCGACGATGTTGTCTCCCAGAAGTTGGTCAGGGTCTTCCTGGAACAGAAACCCTGGATCAGTAGTTCTGAGCAAGCAGCACTTACAGCACTACGTAGAGCTTACATCGCTGGCGATCAACCAGGCTCAAGAAAAGCAGCTACGATTTGCACAAAGCTATCAGGGCCGTGAAAAAACAATACAGGGACAATATTCAGTCAAGATTCGATACAAATACCACAAGTGACTTGTGGTGAGGGCTGCATACCATTGCAGACTTCAAAGTCAAATGTTGTAGTGCCACCAACATCACAGCCTCTCTCCCAGATGAGCTCAATCGCTTTAATGTTACTAAATCTGAGCCTCCGAGGAAAGCCACTGCTACAACCTGCAACCTGGTCATCTCTGAGGCTGAAGTACACAGATGTTTCCAACGAGTGGACAGTCACAAGGCTGCGGTACCGGACGGCATCCCAGGGCGAGTACTCAGGATGTGCGCAGCATAACTTGCAGGTGTGTTTACTGACATTTTTCATCTCTCCCTCTCCCAGTGTAGAAGTCCCTCCTGCTTCAAGTTATCCACCATTGTCCCTGTATCACAAAAGACCAAGGTAACATGTCTGAATGACTGGCGTCCTGTCGCATTCACCTCAATAATAAGCATCTGCAGCTTGCTACCACCCAAACTGGATCCACCACAATTTGCCTATCGATACAGCTGATTGACAGACGATGCAATAGCCACTGCTCTACATACCATGCAGAGCAGTGGAAGCATTGGAAAGAGTACAGAGGAGATTTACCAGGATGCTGTCTGGTTTAGAGAGTATGCATTATGATCAGAGATTAAGGGAGCTAGGGCTTTACTCTGGAGAGAAGGATGAGAGGAGACATGATAGAGGTATACAAGATATTAAGAGGAATAGATAGAGCGGCCAGCCAGCGCCTCTTCTCCTGGGCACCACTGCTCAATACAAGAGGACATGGCTTTAAGGTAAGGGGAGGAAAGTTCAAGGGGGATATCAGAGGAAGGTTTTTTATTCAGAGTGGTTTGTGTGTGGAATGCACTGCCTGGGTCAGTGGTGGAGGCAGATACACTAGTGAAGTTTAAGAGACTACTAGACAGGTATTTGGAGGAATTTAAGGTGGAGGGTTATATGGGAGGCAGGGTTTAAGGGTCGGCACAACATTGTGGGCCGAATGGCCTGTACTGTGCTGTATTGTTCTTTGTACCATCCTTACACATCTGGAGAAGAATGATGCTTATGTGAGAATGCTGTTCTTGGACTACAGTTCAGCATTCAACACCATCGTTCCATCCAGGCTCGATGAGAAGCTCAGAGACCTCGGCCTTGACCCTGTCTTGTGCAGCTGGATCCTGGACTTCCTGTCAGATCGTCAGCAGGTTGTAAGAGTGAGCTCCCTCCCCTCCACCCCTTTGACTCTCAATACAGGAGCCCCTCAGGGTTGCATACTGAGTCCCCTCCTTTACCCCCTGTATACCCATGACTGTATCGCCACCCACAGCTCTAATCTGCTAATTATATTTGCCGACGACACTATATTGATTGGCCCTATCTCAAATAATAACGAGGTGGCCTACAGGGAAGAAGTCATCTCTCTGACACAGTGGTGTCGAGAAAACAACCTCTCCCTCAATGTTGCAAAAACAAAGGAGCTGGTTGAGAATTACAGGAGGAATGGGGATGGGCTAACCCCTATTGACATCAATAGATCTGAGGTTGAGAGGGTAAACAGCTTCAAGTTCCTCGGCATCCACATCACTGAGGATCTCACGTGGTCTGTACGCACCAGCTGTGTGGTGAAAAAGGTACAACAGTGCCTCTTTCAGGTCAGACAGTTGAGGAAGTTTGGTATGGCCCCCAAATCCTAAGAACCTTCTACAGGGGCACAAATGAGAGCATCTTGACTGGGTGCATCACTGCCTGCTATGGGAACAGTATCTCCTTAAATCGCCGGACTCTGCAGAGAGTGGTGTGAACAGCTCAGCACATCTGTAGTTGTGAACATCCCATGATTCAGGACATTTACAAGGACAGGTGTGTAAAAAGGGCCCGTAGGATCATTGGGGACCCGAGCCAACCCAACCACAAACTGTTCCAGCTGCTATCATCCAGGAAGCGGTACCGCAGCATAAAAGCCAGGACCAACAGGCTCCAGAACAGCTTCTTTTACCAGGCCATCAGACTCACGAACTGATGAACTCACGCTGACTTTAGTGTACTCTGTATTACAATGACTGTTCTATTTATTGTAAACTGTTATAAATTACTATGATTGCACATTGCACATTTAGATGGAGATGTAATGCAAAGATTTTTACTCTTCATGTATGTGAAGGATGTAAGAAATAAAGTCAATTCAATTCAATAAAAGTAGAAAATAAATTGCTCATATATTGCTCCTGAGTACATAAAAACACTGAAATGCTTCATCATATACAATAATATTATTGACAGAGTTAAATCTGTTCCGAGACTCGCAAAAAGGCAACAGAAATTTCCCCACCAGCACCACTTCCCATTTACTTCAAAAACAGTAAATGGGAGAAATGAGCATGGGGATCCCCAGCTCCAAATAGACAATCACTAAACGTGGTGTTGCAGGCTTTGAGCTATAAATAAAACAAACCAAACACAGGAATTAATTTCGAGAAGAATAGAACTGAGATCAATTGTGTCAAAGTTATATTGAATATTTGGTAAACTATGGAGTCTTCTATTAAAAAAATAATAGACTGGCAGTGAGGAAGATGCAACAAGATGTCTATAGATGGAACCAAAATTCAGAGGTTCTGGGAAATATTGAATGCGCTGAGGCTCCTTTGAGCTAAAGACTGAAAGATGTCTGGAAAGAAGTCTTGAAGATTATGAAATGATTAACTGGGTAAGTACACTGACAAAACATTTCACTTGTGTGGGAGGTCAGAACTAAGGGTCAATAAAGTGTTCAGATGACTAGGGGACCTACTTAAGATGTGGAAAGGATGTTTCCCATCGTGAGTGAGTCTTGGACACGAGGGCACAGTCTCAGGATAGAGGGGCGTCCATTTAAAACAGAGATGCGGAGAAATTTCTTTAGCCAGCGGGTGGTGAATTTGTGGAATTTATTACCACAGGCAGCGATCGAGCCCAGGTCATTTAGTGTATTTAAAGCAGAGCTCAATATGTTTTTGACTGGACACAACATCAAATGTTACGGGAAGAAGGCCAGGGAGTGGGCTGAGGGGAAGAAAAAAGGATCACCATGACTGAATGGCCGAGTGGACTTGATGAGCCAAATGGCCTAATTCTGCTCTTCAGTGTTACGGTCTTAATTAGGGGGTGGGTCAGAATATGAAATTTGCTACATATGAAATAGTTCAGGTGATTTTACTGTAGACTCAGCAAGAAAAAGAAGAATTCATACTGATGGGGTTAGATGGGGAAGGGTAGGAATTATCCATTTCTTGTCATATATAAATATTATCTGACCTTTAACTCTTGCATCTTCTGTTTCTGGCAATCAACTTCCTTTTGGAGTTGCTTTCTTTCAGCTTGCAGTGCCTCAGATGCAGAACTCTGCTGCGATGTCATTTCAGCAATGTTTTCCATTTCTTGTCGCAGAACAGTTAGCATCTTGCCTTTTTCACTCAGCTCCTGTTTCAGTGAATCATTCTCATTCTGCATTTCCTTTATGCGTCTCACAGCTTCTTCAAACTGATCACAAATGCTCTCCTCTGCTATTTTCATTCTTTGGATTTTCTGGCTCTTATCTTCAATTTCAAGTTGCAATTTATTGTTTTCCATTGCCACATTTTCCAGACATCTTTCCCTTTCCTTTAAAGATTCTTTCAATTGACAGATACTTGCTTCGGTTTTGTCAATTTGCTGTTTCTTCTTATTAAGCTCCTCTCCAGTTTTACAAAGCTGCTCTCTACAGGTCTCGTATTGGTTGACTAAGGCTGATATTTTCTGTTGATCTTCATTCCTTTGCTCATCTGCAGATGCCTAGCATAGAGCATGGAAAATTATCAAGATCTTTCAGCAGACTTTGTTCTTAAGACTTACTAAGTAAAATGGCATTATATTGATTATGGTCTTTTAGCTAATTTTTCAGTTTACTAAAAACCTTCATCAATTTTGAAGCAAGTACATTCATTAACAAATCATTCTCAACAGTGTATTTAATCAGTCACATGTATTATCCCCCCCCCCCACAGATCCAATAAGATTGATCTGCTCTTAACAAATGCAGTAGGTCTTATCCTTCAGCATCAAACCATGAAAGGCCTCAGTATTAAAATGTAAGAAGCAACACTTCCCACTAAGTTTTATCTATTTACAGTGCGGAATTCAGTCCTTCTGAGATGCGCCACCCAGCAACCCACGGATTTAATGCTAGCCTAATTGCAGGACAATTCACAATAACTAATTAATCTGCTAACTGGTATGTCTATGGACTGTGGGAAGAAACTGGAGAACCCAGAGGAAACCCACATGCACATAGGAAGAATGTACAAGCATTCTTACAAAGGACACCAGAATTATAACATATAACATATAACATATAACAATCACAGCACGGAAACAGGCCATTCCGGCCCTCCTAGTCCGTGCCGAACTCTTAATCTCACCTAGTCGCACTCAGCCCATAACCCTCCACTCCTTTCCTGTCCATATACCTATCCAAATTTACCTTAAATGACACAACTGAACTGGCCTCTACTACTTCTACAGGAAGCTCATTCCACACAGCTATCACTCTCTGAGTAAAGAAATACCCCCTCGTGTTTCCCTTAAACTTTTGCCCCCTAACTCTCAAATCATGTCCTCTCGTTTGAATCTCCCCTACTCTGAATGGAAACAGCCTATTCACGTCAACTCTATCTATCCCTCTCAACATTTTAAATACCTCGATCAAATCCCCCCTCAACCTTCTACACTCCAATGAATAGAGACCTAACTTGTTCAACCTTTCTCTGTAACTTAAGTGCTGAAACCCAGGTAACATCCTAGTAAATCGTCTCTGCACTCTCTCTAATTTATTGATATCTTTCCTATAATTCGGTGACCAGAACTGTACCCAATATTCCAAATTTGGCCTTACCAATGCCTTGTACAATTTTAACATTACATCCCAACTTCTGTACTCAATGCTCTGATTTATAAAGGCCAGCGTTCCAAAAGCCTTCTTCACCACCCTATCTACATGAGACTCCACCTTCAGGGAACTATGCACTGTTATTCCTAGATCTCTCTGTTCCACTGCATTCCTCAATGCCCTACCATTTACCCTGTATGTTCTATTTGGATTATTCCTGCCAAAATGTAGAACCTCACACTTCTCAGCATTAAACTCCATCTGCCAACGTTCAGCCCATTCTTCTAACCGGCATAAATCTCCCTGCAAGCTTTGAAAACCCACCTCATTATCCACAACACCTCCTACCTTAGTATCATCAGCATACTTACTAATCCAATTTACCACCCCATCATCCAGATCATTTATGTATATTACAAACAACATTGGGCCCAAATTGAACTCCAAACTCTATTGCCCTGGGCTGTAATAGCATCACGCTAACTTCTATGCCACTGTGGCACCGTTTAACTATCTTGATGTAGTAGTACTCATAAGAACGACATTCTTATGGACATTCCATGTTGCATGGAAAGCTGATATCTTAATTTCCAGCACTGAAGGTCTTTGTTCAATGACTACATCACATGCATATACATTTTTCTGGCCTTCTGCCACTGAGAGAAATGGTGTAATCAAGAGAAGATTTAGCAAAGATGTGAAAATCTCCCTAAAATACATTATGTAATTTTAAGTTATGATTTGGAGGAAAAATATTTGTTTCCATTTGCAACAACTCCATTTGACAGACAATCCAAATGTTCTTTTTCATTTCTAAACAGAACAACTTACTTTACTCTCCAGAGTGATTTTGTCAAAATTAAGACTAATTCATACAAACTGCGATATAAACCATTAGTGCTTGCTTATCATTAACTAACCTGATACTGTATGTAATACTGGCACTGTTCCTTAAGGCTCTTTATCACACCATCCAGCCGTTGAATGTCCTGAGTTTTGCAATCGATTTCATTCTGTAAATTTTCAATGGAAATGCAATTGTTTGTTCCCCGATCCCACAGCTTCTGATTTTGTTCTTTGGCCACTTTAAGGTCCTCTTCAACTTTACAACTGTCAGCCTAAAAGTCAAACAAATGTAGTTCTGAATTTTAAAAAAAGGAATTGAAGGAGATGGGTATCCTTGGTCTAGCCTATGAGAATATTCACTTGGCAAGGTATCATGAATATGTAGCAGGCACACAAATCTCATCAGTTATAGCACCTCACCTTATGGCCAGTTCACACCTTGCCTGCCTCCCTTACCTTCTGCAAAGGAAGATAAATGTAACGCCATAATCAACTTTACATTCAGAAAACTAGCAAAATGCAAAGAGAACAAAAGACAATGTCAGATGTTCTCTTTTGTTTGCACTAGATCTACTAGCCTTAATTACTTGAAATAGGATTCCAAACACCACTTGCCTTTGCCCACTGCACTATCTTATCAGTATTTCTTTGCAGTTTTCCTTGCGGCCTCACCTTCTACTTCAGCATTGCCTGGAAATGTTGACACCTATTTCTAAAACACTGATGTGCCCAGTAAAAGGAAACAGTTACAGAGCAAAAGCCTAAAACATCACAATCAATTTCCACACACTCTAAGACGTTGCCTTAAACTTCTAGCATTTCTTGTTTCCCTCCCTCTAACCATATATTGTTAAATGAAATTTACTACCCACACCTGGTCTCCTAATCTTCAATGTCTGTGCTTTGCTTTGCTAAAAGACAAATGAAACTATGTCTATGGTACACCCAGTGTACTTCCTGATTAATGATACACAGTGCGAGGGGTGATTGATAAGTTTGTGGCCTAAGGTAGAAGGAGATGAGTTATACAGCTCTTGTTACATGCAAATGCAGTTCAACTCTGAGTGATTATGCAGAAAGTTTTGTTAACTCATCTCCTCTACCTTAGGCCATGAACTTATCAATCACCCCTGCCGTGGACTCTTTCTGGAGGTCCGAGATCGGTATGCTCCACGACCACTGGACTAAGTGTGTAGATGTAGGAGGGGACTATGTGGAAAAATAAATGTGCTAGGTTTTCTAAAATTGACTCCTTCTACCTTAAGCCATGAACTTACCAATCACCCCTCATATAAAGAACATAGAAAACCTACAGGACAATACAGGCCTTTTGACCCACAATGCTGTGCCAAACATGTACTTACTTTAGAAATTACCACAGGTTACTCATGGCCCTCTAGTTTTCTAAGCTCCCTGTACCTATCTAAGAGTCTCTTAAAAGACCCTATTGTATCTGCCTCCACCACCTTCGCCGACAGCCCATTCCATGCACTCACCACTCTCTGTGTAAAAAAACTTACCCCTGATATCTCCTCTGTACCTGCTTCCAAGCACCTTAAAACTGTGCCCTCTCGTGTTAGCCATTTCAGCCCTGGGAAAAAGCCTCTGACTATCCACACAATCAATGCCTCTGATCATCTTATGTACTTCTATCACGTCACCTCTCATCCTCCGTCGCTCTAAGGAGAAAAGGCCAAATTCACTCAACCTATTCTCATAAGGCATGCTCCCCAATCCAGGCAACATCCTTGTAAATCTCCTCTGCACCCTTTCTATAGTTTCCACATCCTTCCTGTAGTGAGGTGGCCAGAACTGAACACGGTACCACAAGTGGGGTCTGACCGGGTTCCTATATAGCTGTAACATTACCTTTTGTCTCTTGAACTCAATCCCACAGTTGATGAAGGCCATACACTGTAGGCCTTCTTAACCACACAGTTAACCTGCGCAGCAGCTTTGAGTGTCCTATGGACTCAGACCCCAAGATCCCTCTGATCCTCCACACTGCCAAGAGTCTTACCATTAATACTATATTCTGCCATTATACTTGACCTATCAAAATAAACCACCTCACACTTATCTGGGTTGAACACCACCTCCCTATAATCTCAAAGAAACTTAATGAAGCTTCTGAAGTGCAACCTTTCTTTCTGAAATTCACACTGGATGCTTCTAATATATGGTTCCATGCTATGCAAACCATCGAGGGTGCCTTTACAACCTCCAGGTGACACAACTGCTATGCTTTCTTGCTGAATCCACCATTTTGCAAAAGCCTGTCTCATAAATGTCACCAGGACCATTCATTCACTCATGAACACCTGAAATTTTAAATTCTCAGACTCTTCTCTGTTCCTTCCCTCAACATTTTATCACATGGTGTGACTAATAAAAAGGAGCAAGGGCATGCTCACTGAAGGCATCATTAACTTTGTAAACTAATATACAAAGGGGAAAATGTGTGCATATGCAAATTGGAGCGGTACCTTACGACTTTTAATTAAAGTTCAAGTCTTCCCTCTTTAATATATTAAGCATTAGTTTGGAAGTCAAACAGCTGCTGAACTTACCATTAATTGTTGGATTCGACAATTCATAGTTTCTACCTCTTGCCTGAATTCATCCCTTTCTTTCCTGGTTTTACAAACCTCAGACTGAGATTCTTCTATTATCTTTTGCAGGTCCTCTATCTGATCAAATAGCATAAAACAGCAAAGAAAACTAGACAATCAGTATAAACAAAATACTGAAACATAGCAAAATACATTGTTGAAAAGGTCCTCTGATCTTCTTTAGCATACAGCCGATATACGAGGGGTGATTGATGGCCTAAGGTAGAAGGAGTCAACTTTAGAAAACCTAGCACATTTATTTTTCAACATAGTCCCCTCCTACATTTACACACTTAGTCCAGTTGCTGTGGAGCATACAGATCTTTTTTTGTAGAAGTCGGTGTCTTGGACCTCCAGAAGTGGTCAACAGCTGGGGTGATTGATAAGTTTGTGGCCTAGGGTAGAAGGAGATGAGTTATGCAGCTCTTGTTACATGCATGTGCAGTTCAACTCTTTCAGTGATTATGCAGAAAGTTTGAAGTTAATAGCTCATCTTCTTCTACCTTAGGCCACAAATTTATCAATCAACCCTGCTGTCGACCACTTCTGGAGGTCCAAGACGCCGACTTCTACAAAGAAGGGATCCATCTGCATGCTCCACGACCGCTGGACTAAATGTGCAAATACTGGAGGGGACTATGTTGAAAAATAAATGGCTAGGTTTTCTAAAATTGACTCCTTCTACCTTAGGCCACAAACTTATCAATTACCCCTCGTATTTTCATACTGTTGTAACACAACTCAAGTTGCCATTTTAATTTGTTACAGTTGCAGCCACAACATGGATGCTGTTTTGATATACTCTTTACTGTAGCATTTTACTTTATTTTACATCAATTAGGAATTATGCATAAATGTAAAAATTATTACTTCAAGAAGGATTTTGAGCCTTTCCCAAGCTTACTTACATACTGGAAGGAAATAGGCCTTTTTCAGATAGCGCCAGGAAGAACAAAATGTAACATTGACAAAGTGGTCTTACACCTCTATTAGATTTTTCTCTTTTATATGTTTAATAACACGACAGGAAAATGGAGTATTGTTTAACAAACAAAGGAGTTCTACTTCTTTCCTTTCATTTCATGTTTTTTCCCCAGGTCCAAAACAAATAAAAAGAGATTTAATTTGTAGGAAAATTTATAACTGACCTTGTCTTCGTACATCCTTCTGGCTTCCCGTAATTCAGTTCGGAGATGGCAGACGGTGGACTCCAGGTCTGTAAGCTGCCGTGAGTACATTATGCTTTGATTCCTCGCTTGTTCTCTAGATGCGTGAAAAAAAGCATTTCAGGATGTATATTGTATACAGTTCTGATAATAAATTATACCTTTGAAATCTTTGAAAATTCTCACTTAATTGGTTTCTACTAAATAACAATACACCGTGAGAATTTAAAGTAGATTCTAGCTTTATGAATTCAATTAAGCACCTGACAACAATTCTGATAGAACGGGGTGCACTTGCTCATAAAGTACCTGCCCAAGGTCTCCTGGAATGTTATCATTAAATACCACAGATAAGTACTTTATCCAAATTATTCTGCAATAAAGAACCAGTGGAACTTATCATCAGTTGCAAGAACTGTTTCTTGTGTTATTCAATATCACAAGAGGCAGTTGTCTGGAGGATAAGGAATACTCTGTTCAAGATAAATTTGTTTTATTGTTAGGCATAAGAAGATTTGCTCACATTAAGTGCAGAAGAAAGCCAAGCAAATATCAGGTACTGATCTTTTCAATATTTCCTACTTTTTCAATCTAGAAAGGAACCAGAAGCCTTTTCAATCAATTTAAGTCTGTTTCTTCACTCTTACTTTCCATTTCCTTTCCTTGTTAACATTTTTACTTTTCCTTAATCTAATAATATTTACTTTCTGTTCACTGATATGGAAGACTTGCACTAACTTGATCAATTCACTTGGAAAACAGCACAATAATTTTTAACCTTTAAAGGCATGCCACTCAGCAATAATAATTTTTTATATAAAAAAGAAATAGAGGCACTGGAAAGGGTGCAGCCAACCAGAATATAGCAGGATTGGAATATTATAGACAACAGGAGAGGCCACATTCGATCTTCCAAAGTGTCTCACTTCACAAATGTTCATCACAAAGCCACACTGACTATCTCATATCAAAAATGCTTTTCCAAATGCTCTCAAATCCTGTCTGTAAGAATACTCAAGAGTTTACTCATCACTCATCTAGAATTCTTTGGTCTATAATTTCTAATATTCCTCAAGTTTCAGTGGCATGATCCAGCATGTTAGCTTAATCTGCGCTGACGTCACGTTCATCAAGGTTGCTGTCACTGGTGAAATATTTTTTTTATATATTCTTCAATATCTAGGCTGTCAAATTTATTATATTCAGACATTTCACACCATACATAATTTAGTAAATAGCAGATACATATTTGTTCACACTTCCATTAATTAGCTTAACCAACTGAGAACCTGAGTTCCAGTTTCCACCAAATCAGTACGGTTTGATTTTTTTAAAAAAATTTTAATTTAATTTCAAATAGGTTACAGAAGGAAAAAAAAATTGTCAACCCTTCCCCTCTCCCCTCAAACATAACCCTATAGAAAAAAAAAGAAAAAAGAAAGAATGCCTGGATATTGGAAGATCCCCACATGGAGTTCATAATAGCTTTAATATGTATGTTTAATTCTTTCCGCAGAAAACCAATAATTTTATCTTTGGAGCACCTATATATTTAATCCTATCTTTTGTAAATAAGGGCGCCAAATTTTCAGAAATATTTCATATTTATCTCTTAAATTATAAGTAATTTTTTCAAGTGGAATGCAGCTAAAAATTTCATTCTTCCAACGATCTATACTTAAGTATGAATCCAATTTCCAAGTAACTGCAATAGCCTTTTTGGCTACTGCCAATGCAATTTTTATGAATTCTTTCTGATATTTATTCAATTTGGATTTCGATTTTATCCCTTCAATATCGCCTAGTAAAAATAATGTTGGATTATGTGGAAGTTGTATTCCAATAATTTGTTCCAGTAAAACTCTTAAATTTGTCCAAAAAGGTTGAATTTTAAAACAAGACCAAGTAGAGTGTAAAAAAGTACCAATTTCTTGATTACATTGAAAACATTGATCAGATAAATTTGAGTTTAATCTATTTATTTTTTGTGGTGTAATATATATTTGATGTAAAAAGTTATGTTGTACTAATCTTAGTCGAACATTTATTGTATGTCATACTGTCAAGACGTAATCTTGACCAACTTGTTTCATCAATTTTAATATTTAAATCAGTTTCCCATTTTTGTCCTGACTTATGAATTCCTTGTTTAATTCCCTGTTTTTGAATCAAGTTATACATACCAGAAATAATTTTTTTAATTTCTCCTTTATGAATTAAAGTTTCTATTTCGTTAGGTTTTGGCAATAACATTGTTTGACCCAGTTTATCTCTTAAATAAGCCCTTATTTGGAAATAACAGAAAAGAGTGTTATTTGATATTTTATATTTATTCTTTAATTGGTCAAATGACATTAATATACCTCCTTCAAAACAGTCTCCTATATATCTAATCCCTCTGTGAAACCAGTTATATAAAAGTTGATTATCCATTGTAAAAGGGATAAGTTTATTTTGAATTAAAGGTCTCTTTGCTAATAAAGATTTCTTTATCTCATCATCAACATTTATCTTATTCCATAAATCAATCAAATGTTTTAATATAAGAGATTCTTTCTTTTCCCGTATCCAATTAGATTCTCATTTATATATAAAATCTTCTGGTATATTTTCTCCTATTTTATCTAATTCTATTCTAATCCATGCCGGTTTATCGTCATCAAAAAAAGATGCAATAAACCTAAGTTGATTTGCTTTGTAATAATTCTTAAAATTTGGTAATTGTAACCCTCCTAGGTCAAATTTCCATGTCAATTTTTCCAACGATATTCTTGACATCTTACCTTTCCAAAGGAATTTCCTCACACATTTATTTAACTCTTGATAAAACTTCTGCAGTAATTGTATTGGTAGTGTTTGGAATAAATATTGTAATCTAGGGAATATATTCATTTTTACAGCATTGACTCGACCTATTAATGTTATTGGTAACATCATCCATTTATCAAGATCCTCTTGAATTTTTTTCAATAATGGCAAATAATTTAGTTTATATAAATTCTTTATATCATTAACAACTCTTATACCTAAATACTTTATACCATTTATCGGCCATCTAAATTGAGTTATTAATCGACATTGACTATAATCTCCTTTAGTAAGGGGTAAAATTTCACTTTTATCCCAATTTATTTTGTACCCTGATATTTTCCCATATTCTTCCAATCTAGAAGATAATTTACGCAACAAATGCAATGGGTTAGTTAGATAAATCAGAACATCATCAGCAAATAAGTTAATCTTATATTCCTCCTGATTAACTCTGAAACCCATAATATCTGAGTCAGTTCTAATTAATTAATTAATTATTAAGACGTCAAGATTTTTGTGACTTTATGAAAAAACAGATTCAGTTTTTTTTAGATACAAACTCACATTCAGTTGATGATAAATTTATATTATGGGAAGCGATGAAGGCATATTTGAGAGGCCAGATAATAAGTTATACTTCTAAAATTAAGAAGGAATATATGGTAGAAATAGATCAATTGGAAAAAAAATTGGAAAAATTAAAACTAGTGAAATATTGAAGCAAAGTATTCATTAAGGACCTCCCTCCCTCCTCTGACTCCAGGCACATTTCCCCTTTTATCCCTGATTGACCTACCTCACTCTAGTCACCCTCCTGTTCTTCACATACATGTGGACTGACTTAGACATTTTTCTTAATCCTACTCACCAAAACCTTTTTTAACAGCCTTCTAACTCACTCTTAATAAGTCCCTTATTAAAATCTTTCCTGGCTACCTTATGACTATCAAGATCCCTGGTGATGTTTGTTTCCTAAACCTTAAGTAAGCTTGCTTCTTCTTCTTGGCTAGATGTTCCACTTCTCTCGTAAGCCGAGGTTGCTTCATCCTACCACCCTTTCCATGCCTTGATAGGACAGAGCATCATTCAAGTACTCCACAAACAACATCCACATTTCTGTTGTAAATATCCCCGTGTACATCTTTCCTAGTTTACGCTCCCAAGTTCCTGCCTAGTAATAGACTTAATTGATCCAGTGGACTTCTGGTTTCTTTCTAGATTGAGAAAGGAAAGTAGGAAATAACGAAAAGCTCAGTAACTGATATTCGTATGGGTTTGTCTGCACTTAATGTGGGTAAATCTTCTTATGCCCAACAATAGAACAAAGTTATCTTAGTTTGTTTGTGTAAAAGCTATGCAATACATCTTAAAGGCATCAATATGCTTCCTGCAATCAGGAAGCAAAATGACACAGAGCTACTGATTAATATGTATTTAAAAGCATTTTATAAACACATGTATTGTCTTCTACCATCTTAATTCAAAGACTATTCACTAAGCTATATGATAAACATATCCAAATTTAAACACATAATAATATATACAAATCAGAAGTTCCATATATCTTGAATGGCTTTCAACACTTGAGAGAATATCAAAACAACAATGTATATACCATGGATTGCACGAATCAACTGAAAGGAAACCGTGTACAAACTACTCTTTCTTAAATACTTCACTGGTCAGTTGGTAGAAATTTATACATACTGTATGGCTTCCACTTGGTTTTGGAAACTTGAGGCAAGGCTGCGAGAGCGGTTTACTTTTTCAGTCAGTACTGACAATTCTTGTTGATGTTCATGTTTCAGCTGCTCTATTCTGTGAAAGAGAGGTTAGTGGTTATTCAACACACAGCACATTTCTGTTTTTGAAAATACACCCAAAGACACACATATATATTCAGTATATTTGGAGATTAACACAAAAAAGAGTTTCAGGATGTATACTGCATACATTTCTCTGACATTAAATGTAGCTATTGACCTACTGAAAAAAAGATTCTTTCAGCAAAGAGAGGCTTCAGTCAGAGAAAGCAAATGAAAGAAAAGCTCAAGGTTACAACTTCTTTCTCCTGCCCTTCTTTATATTTGCACAGTTAGGACAGTAGAGATGGCAGGCAGGATAGTGGATTGGACCTCTTGCAGGATGTGGGAAGGCAGGGAGACCTCCAGTATCCCTGACAATTACAACTGCGAGACACACATCCAACTGCAGCTTCTAACTATCTGCATTAAGGAGCTGGATCAGGAACTGGATTAATCCCAGACCATTCCGGAGGCTAAGGGGCTGATAGATAGGATATATAGAGAGGTAGCTACATCCAAGGTGCAAGACACATGAAACTGGGTGACAGTCAGGAAGAGGAAAGGGGTTAAGGAGCCAATGCAAAATACCCGTGTGGCTACCCCCTCAACAACAGGTATATCACGCTGGATACAGTGGAGGGGCTGACCTAACAGAGGAAAGGTGATTGGGACTCTGGCACCGTGTTTGCCTCTGTGACTCAAAAGGAAAGGGGGGAGAAGAGCTGCTGTGGTGATAGGGGATTTGTTAGGGGAATAGACAGGTAGTTCTGTGGGTGAGAATGAGATATCCAGATGGTATGTTGCCTCCCGGTACCAGGGTCGAGGATATCCAGGATTAAGTCCTCAGCATTTTTCAATGGGAAGGGTGAACAGCCAGAGGTTATGGTCCATATAGTTGACATGGACATTTGGAGGATGAATGACAAGGTTCTGCAAAGAGTGTTCAGGGAGTTAGGGGGCTAAGTTAAAGGGCAGGACCTCCAGGGTTATAATCTCAGGATTGCTACCCATGCCAGGTGCTAGTGAGGGCAGAAATAGGAAGATTATACAGTTTAACACGTGGCCAAGGAGTAGGTGTAGGAGGGAGGGCAAAGGAATTTTGGATCATTGGGCTTTCTTCCAGGGAAGGTGAGACCTGTACAGAAGCGACAGTTTGCACCTGAACTGGAGGGGAACTAATATCCTAGCGGGAAGGTTTGCTAATGCTGCACAGTGAGGTTTAAACTAGAGTTGCAGGGGGATGGGAACCAGAGTGCCAGAACAGTTAGTGGAGAGGTTGTGGAGGCAGATGTTGATAGGACCTCAAACAGAGTTGTGAATTAAAAGGTTGAGCATGGTGCGACTAGTGACCTGAGCTGCCTATATTTCAATACAAGAAGTATCGTAGGAAAGAACTGAAGATGAGATATAGGCAATGTGTAGTGAGGAGAGACTGTTGATAGGGCAAAATTGCAGTCACCAGGATAAGTTGCAACATAAAAAACAGACAAATTCAAAAAGGCTGGATACAGGTTTGAGGGTATTACATTTGACAGCGTGCAGCATATGGAAAAAGGTCGAAGAACTTGTAGCACAATTACAGATTGACAGGTATGGCATTGTAGACATCACTGAATCAGAGCTGAAAAAAAGATTACAGCTGGGAGCTTAAAGTCCAAAGATACATATTGTATCGAGAGGACAGGCAGGAAGGCAGAGGGTGCAGCATTTCTCTGTTGGTAAAAATTAAATGAGCCATATACAAAAAAAAATTGAAGCAATAGTGTTAAGCGTGAACACTGAAAAGGCATTTGATTCGGTTAATTTGAATTTTCTTTACAGAGTTTTACATAGATTTGGTTTCCAAGACACACTTATTAAAACTAAACAGGCACTATATGACGATCCCACTGCTAGGATTAAAATCAATGGATACTTATCAAATAGTTTTACCCTCGAAAGGGGCACGAGACAAGGTTGTGCATGGTCACCGCTACTCTTTGCATTATATCTGGAACAACTAGCTCAATACATCAGAAAAAATAAAGATATCAGGGGGATTACTATTAAAGAGACAGAGCATAAATTGGCCTGTTACGCAGATGACATTTTGATCTATCTGGGGCAACCAACATACTCTTTATCTAAATTGATGCAGTCCTTTGAACAATATGGTCAATTATCAGGATACAAGATCAACATAGATAAAACCCAATTACTTTCATATAGCTATAGCCCACCAAGATAAATTGAAAGTACATATCCCTGGGCATGGCAAACAGAGTCCAATATTTGGGCATCATTATGCCAAAAGATTTGGCAAGTTATCAGAATGCAATTATCCACCTATATATAAAAAAATTAAGGAAGATATAACAAGATGGAACCTAATTCCTTTTTTTAGTCTCAGTTCAAGGATTGAATCCATTAAAATGAATATATTGCCCAGACTATTATATCTCTTTCAGACCCTACCAATAGAGATGAACCAAAATCAATTCAACGAATGGAACAAGATGTTATTAAGATATACATGGCAAGGTAAAAGGCCTAGAGTTCGTCTCAAAACTTTGCAATTAGCCAAGGAAAAGGGGGGATGGGGCCTACCTTCTCTTAGAGAGGGGAGGATACTTTCCATCCCCATACAGGCAATTTTGGCTGATAACAACCTACAAAGTTACATAAATACTATTGATAGCCCATGGGTAAAATGGACTCTTAAAATATGGAAAACTATTATAAAAGAATATAAACTAGAGGGAGATATTGCAATTCTTAAATGGTGTGCATATGACTCGGATTTTACGCCGAATAAAATGGATGCTAGATTTAAGGACTGGACAACTAAAGGAATAATAATTCTTTGCAATATAATGAAAGAAGGAACACTGTTCAATTTTGAAATGCTTAAAGAGAAACACTTACTAGAAAAGCAAGATTTTTATCGGTATTTGCAGATGTGACAGTATGTTAATAGGAGGGTTAAAAATGTAACCAAGGCAAGTACATGTTTGATTGTTGTTTAAAAAAGCATATAATTCAGATAATGGTAGTAGAATCATTTCAAGCGTGTATAAGGGTTTGTCAAATCTTAAAGCACATTCGACTTCATACATTAAAACAAAATGGCAGAAGGAAGGAGGGATAGTTATATCTGAGGAAGAATGGACAATAATATGGAGGTATCAATGGAAGTGTGCCAGTTCACAGAAATGGAGGGAGTTTGGATGGAAAAACCTAATAAGATGTTTTATTACACCCTCTCAGAAGTCCCATTGTGATAGTAACCTCCCTGTTTGCTGGAGAAATTATGGAAATCAAAATGTAAACCATTTTCATATTTTCTGGGATTGCCCCGTTATCAAAGACTGGGATACACAATGGGACATTTTTAAATGTGAAATACCCTTAGAAAGTAAGACCATATATTTTGGGTATATACCTCAAGAATGGTTGAAAAGAGATAAATATTTTATAAATATACTGCTGGTGGCTGGTAAAACGACTCTTACCAGGAAATTATTACAGGAGAGCCCAACTTTAAACACATGGATGCAAATTACAATGGACGTTTACAAAATAGAGAAGAAACAGCATCTGTTAATCATAAATTGGAACAATTTGATTCATATTGGGAAAAATGGTTTAACTACACAACACCTCGTAGGCCTGATTTTATTCTGACAAATCAATGACTATGTTGTATTAAAAAAAAGATCACTCCCTACTTGTACAGTTTTCTCCTTTTGCTTGTTCTTTTTTCCCTCTCTTTTCTATAAGTGTATACCTCAGATAAATATTATGTGGAGATTTGTGGCAAATATGAATATATCATATATATGTTCAGTATCTAAAATACATCTTATGGAAATGTTTGTTTGATGAACTTCAATAAAAAATAAATTTCAAAAAATACAGATCATTAGAAAGAGGTGACATAGGGTTGGACGGTGTTGAATCATTGTGGATAAAGCCATGGAACTGCAAGGATAAAAGATGCTGATGGGAGTTGTATACAGACCCCCAAACAGTAGTAAGGATGTGGTCTACAAATTACAACAGGAGATAGAAAATGCATGTCAAAAGGGTAATGTTACAATAGTCATTGGGGTTCCAATATGTAGGTAGATTAGGAAAATCAGGTTGGTACTGGATTAGAGGAAGGGGAATTTCTAGAGTGCCTATGAGATAACTTTTTAGAACAGCTCATAGTAGAGTCCACTAGGGGATCAGCTATTCTGGATTGGGTGTTATGCAATAAAGCAGAATTGATTAGAGAGCTTAAGGTAAAATAACTCTTCGAGTCAAGTGATCATAATATGATCAAATTCACTCTGAAATTTGAGGAGAAGCTAAAGTCAGCTGTATCAGTATTACAGTGGAGTAAAGGGAGTTACAGAGGCATGAGAGAGAAGTTGTCAGAATTGATTGTTAAAGAACATTGGCAGGAATAATAGCAGAGCAGCAATGGCTGGAATTTCTGTAAGCAATTCAGAAGGCACAGGATATATACATCCCAAAGAGAAAGAAGTATTCTAAATGGAAGATGACAAAAGGAAAAAGGATACCAAAAGTTTCTTCAGATATATAAGGAGGTGAGAGTGGATATTGGACTGCTGGAAAATGATGCTGAAGAGGCAGTAATGGGGGATAAAGAAATGGCGGACAAGCTGAGTAAGTATTTTGCATCAGTCTTCACTGTGGAAGACTCTAGCAATATGGTGGAAGTTCTAGGTGTCGGGGGTTAAGTGCGTGAAGTTACCATTATAAGAGAGAAGGTTCTTGGGAAACTGAAAGGTGTGAAGGTAGGTAAGTCACCTGGACCAAATAGAGTACAACCCAGGGTTTTGAAGAGATTGTGGAGGCATCAGTAATGATCTTTGAAGAATCACTAGATTCTTGGAAAATTGCAAACGTCACTCCACTTTTCAAGAAGGGAGAGAGGCAGAAGAAAGGAAACTATAGGTCAGTTATTTTGACTCGATTATAAAGAATGAGGTCTCAGGGTACTTGGATGCACGTAATAAAACAGGCCATAGTCAGCATGGTATCCTCAAAGGAAAATCTCACCTGACAAATCTGTTGGAAATCTTTGAAGAAATAACAAGCAGGATAGACAAAGGAAAATCTGTTGATGTTATGTACTTGGATTTTCAGAAGGCCTTTGACAAGCTGCTACACATTAGGCTGCTTAACAAGCTACAAGCCTATGGTATTACAGGAAAGATTCTAGCATGGCTGATTGGCAGGAGGCAAAGATTGGGAATATAGGTAGCATTTTCAGGTTGGCTGCCGATGACTACTGATGTTCCACAGGGGTCTGTATTGCGACTGATACTTTTCATGCCAATAATTTGGATGATGGAATTGATGGTTTTTTTGCAAAGTTTGCAGATGATATGAAGATAGGGGGAGGGGTGGTAGTTTTGAGAAAGTAGAGAGGCTACAGAAGGACTTAGATTAGGGGAATGGGCAAACAAATGGTAGATTGAAATCAGTGTTGGGAAGTGTATAGTCATTCACTTTGGTAGAAAAAAATTAAAGAGTTGACTATTTTCTAAATGAAAAGAAAATTCAAAAGAAATGGAGGTGCATAGGAACTTAAGTGTCCTTGTGCAGGATTCCCTAAAGGTTAATTTGCAGGTTGAGTCTGTGGTAAGTAAGGCAAATGTGATGTTAACATTAATTTCAAGAGGACAAGAATATAAAAGCAAGGATGTCACGTTGAAACTTTATAAAGCACTGATGAGGCCTCATTCATGGACTATTATGAGCAGTTTAGGGCCCCTTAGAATGGCTGTGCTGAAACTGGAGAGGGGTCAAAAAGGTTCACAAAAATTATTTTAGGATTGAATGGCTTGTCATACGAGGGGTGTTTGATAAGTTTGTGGCCTAAGGTAGGAGTCAATTTTAGAAAACCTAGCACATTTATTTTTCAACATAGTCCCCTCCTACATTTACACACTTAGTCCAGCAGTCGTGGAGCATACGGATCCCTTCTTTGTAGAAGTCGGTGTCTTGGACCTCCAGAAAGTGGTCCCCAGCAGGGGTGATTAACAAGTTTGTGGCCTAAGGTAGAAGGAGATGAGTTATACAGCTCTCATTACATGCATGTACAGTTCAACTCTTTGAGTGATTTTGCAGAAAGCTTGAAGTTAATAACTTTTGTGGTATTTCTGTTTCAGATAATTGAAAATTGCAAGTAAGCACTGTCTGAGAAAATGGAAAACATTGGCCTTCATGCAGGCATCTGCTACCTCGGTCTCAAGGGCTTATCACTCAAGGAGGTCCACGAGGACAAGGTGGCAACACTAGGAGAGGGTGAAAAATAAATGTGCTAGGTTTTCTAAAATCGACTCCTTCTACCGTAGGCCACAAACTTATCAATCACCCCTCGTATTAAAGTCTGTTTGGTGGTTCTGAGCCTGAATTCACAAAAATTCAGAAGATGAGGGGTGACCTCATTGACATTTATCGAATGGTGGAAGTCCTTGATAGAGTGGATGTGGAAAGAATGTTTCTTATGGTGGGAAAGTCCAGAGGACATAGATAGATAGATAGATAGATACTTTATTCATCCCCATGGGGAAATTCAACATTTTTTCCAATGTCCCATACACTTGTTGTAGCAAAACTAATTACATACAATACTTAACTCAGTAAAAATATGATATGCATCTAAATCACTCTGTCAAAAAGCATTAATAATAGCTTTTAAAAAGTTCTTAAGTAGTTTACTTAAATACATTAAATACAATCAACCCCGGCACTTTAACATATCTTACTCCTGGCGGTTGAATTGTAAAGCCTAATGGCATTGGGGAGTATTGACCTCTTCATCCTGTCTGAGGAGCATTGCATCAATAGCAACCTGTCGCTGAAACTGCTTCTCTGTCTCTGGATGGTGCTATGTAGAGGATGTTCAGGGTTTTCCATAATTGACCGTAGCCTACTCAGTGCCCTTCGCTCAGCTACCGATGTTATACTCTCCAGTACTTTGCCCACGACAGAGCCCGCCTTCCTTACCAGCTTATTAAGACGTGAGGCGTCCCTCTTCTTAATGCTGCCTCCCCAACACGCCACCACAAAGAAGAGGGCGCTCTCCACAACTGACCTATAGAACATCTTCAGCATCTCACTACAGACATTGAATGACGCCAACCTTCTAAGGAAGTACAGTCGACTCTGTGCCTTCCTGCACAAGGCATCTGTGTTGGCAGTCCAGTCTAGCTTCTCGTCTAACTGTACTCCCAGATACGTGTAGGTCTTAACCTGCTCCACACATTCTCCATTAATGATCACTGGCTCCATATGAGGCCTAGATCTCCTAAAGTCCACCACCATCTCCTTGGTCTTGGTGATATTGAAACGCAGGTAGTTTGAGTTGCACCATATCACAAAGTCCTGTATCAGTTTCCTATACTCTTCCTCCTGTCCATTCCTGACACACCCCACTATGGCCGTGTCATCAGCGAACTTCTGCACATGGCAGGACTCCGAGTTATATTGGAAGTCTGATGTGTACAGGGTGAACAGGACCGGAGAGACATAGCCTCAGAATAGAGGGGTAACCTTTTAGAACAGAGATGAGGAGGACTTTCTTTAGCCAGAGGGTGGTGAATCTGTGGAATTCACTGCCAAAGGCAGCTGTGGATGCCAATTGTTTATGTATATTTAAGGCAGAGGTCAACAGATTCTTGATAGGTCAGGGCATGAAAGGATGCGAGGAGAATGCAAGAGATTGGAGTTGAGAAGAAAAATTGATCAGCCGTGATGAAATGGCTGAGTGGTCCTGAATGGCTAAATGGCCTAATTCTGCTCCTAGAATAAAGTTCTTATAAAGTTCTGTTGGTCTTATAAAGTTCAACATCGCTTTTAAAAATGCAACTTATTATTGAGAAAAGATAGTCTAGTTTTCACTAAAAGAAGAATGTTCTATTAAATCTCCTTAAGGACTTGGACTTTCAGTTTAAGGAACAGGTAAACTGTTCTTCTCAATTCCCATTTGACCCTGTGCACATCTTGGTCTCTGCACTAGCTCTGTATCTGCTTTAATTTTTTGCAGCTGCACATTGCTTAAGGTGCTACTGGCAATGCCATGGGTGGAGGTACGGCTCTATCTTAATGGTATAAAACCATAATCAACAGATTGGGGCCCACCACATCCACACTGGCATACAGACACCTGTTTATATTAATCCCACTTTTTCCTCACAGATTCTCATCAACTCCCCTCTGATCTACCATTCACCTACAGAGTAGAACTATTTGCAGCAACTAAGTAATCAATCTATCAATCAGCGCCTCTTTGGTATTTCAAGGTAACCAAAACACCCATGGGAAACTTGCAAGGTCACAAGGAGAATGTATAAGCACCACAGAGGTCAGTATAAAACCTGGATCACTGTAGCTGTGATGCAGCAGCACCACTCGTCTTCAGTACAGTGTCTAAATGTCTTTGGTAATCAGTCTGAAGTCTAAACAATTAAGCAAGCTTAATTTAAAACATTTAACTAATGTAATTATCAAATAACATTACATGTTTTTAAAAGAACATCCATAATCCTTTTCAGATGAAAGGGATCACACTATCTTCTCCAGCTAGATAAAATTAAAGGGCCATTTAAGAAGTAAGTATATCTGGGCTCTCTGCAGGACAGAGTCAAAAGTGTGTCCAGGAATGCAGAGAGTGTTCAGATCTTTAGCATATCCCATCTTCTAAGTGCAAAATTGGAACTGCAGGCCTGCCAACAGTATGACTAACCCAAAATTAATTGGAAAAAATCAGTGTTGATTTATATTAATCAAATAATATCCTTGTAGTTCGACTTCACTGATGAACTACATGATTACATCCTTGTACACAACTACCTCTGATCTTTGATAGAGAGTTCTAATTTACATACAGTACTCAAGTGCACCCACTAAATTTTCCTGTGGAGAAAATATTCTCAGGGGTACATACTCCATCAGTAAGGAATGCAGCAATGACTATTCATGACATTGTAGGAACTGTCATACTGATACCAACAACTGCAGCAAGTACTCTATTAAATGTGGGCAATGTTACTAGAATGTATTATAAAAATTGTTACCAACTGGAATATGATCTCTAGGCAACAATGGGTCCCAAACCCTTCCAATTCTGCTGAATTGGAAGGTCCATAATCAGAATCAGGTTTAAAATCACTGACACACTTGGTAAAATGTGTTGTTTTGCTGCAGCAGTATAGTGCAAGACATAAGATATTATAAAATAAATAGTGGGGGAATAAATGAATAATGAGGCAATGCTATTGGTTCTGAAATCTAATGGCAGAGGGGGAAGAAGCTGATCTGAGAATGTTCAGTGCGAGTCTTCAGGCTTCTGTACTTCCTCCCTGATGGTAGTAATGCAAAGAGGGCATGGTCCAGGTGGTGAGGGTCTACAAATGGCAGATGCTGCCTTCTTGAGACTCCCCCTTTAGAACTTGTCCACAATGCCTCAATGGTGGGGAGGGCTGTGCCCATCATGGAAATGGTTGAGTCTTCAACTATCTGCAGTCTCTAGAAATCCTGTGATTTGGAGGCTCCATACCAGGTTGTGATGTAACCAGTCAGAATGCTCTCCACAGTACATCTCTAGAAATTTGCAAGTGTCTTTGGAGATATACCAAATCCCCTCAAACTTTTAGTGAAGTAGGGCCGCTGGCATAATTGCGTCAATATGTTAGGTCCAGAATAGATCCACTGCGATATTGACACCCAGGAATTTGAAGCTTTTCATCACTGATCTCTGAATGGGATCTGGTGCTGTTCTCCTGACTTTGCCGTTTTGAAGCCCACAATCAATTCTTTGGTCTTGCTGACATTGAGTAAAAGGTTGTTGCTGCGACAGCACTCAACCAGCTGATTTGACTCATTGTTGTATGTATCCTCGTCACCATCTGAGACTCTGCCAACAACTGTGCTGTCATCAACAGATTTATAGATGGCATCTGAGCTGTGCTTAGCTACCAAGTCATGAATGTAGAGTACAGCAGAGCGGTGAGTTAAGTGTACATTCTGTGTTGTTGAAAGAAATGTTTGTACTAATAAACCTGATTCTGATTATGGTTCTTGCAGTTCAGCAGGGATGGAAGGATCCACACCGACTGTGGTCTCACAATGAGCAAGTTGAGAATCCAGTTGCATGTTTTGAAGCTTTTTGATTGGTAGTGAGATGATGGTGTTGAATGCCAAGCTGTTATTGATAAACAGTAGCCTGACATATATTTTGCTGTTGTCGAAATGCTGCAAAGCTGAGTGGAGAACCACTGAGATTGCATCCATAAACTAGGAGTAGTGGGCTACAACAGTGAAGTAACAACTGTGGTTGTGTAGAAATATTAGCTCAAGGGTATGCCATGGTTTGGTTGGTACTTCAGTAGTCATTAGTTCCTTGTTTTGTTGTATATTCCTTTAATTCTGACATATAGGGTGTTGGCACCATTCTCCAGAAATTTTTTTCGCACATTATTAGTCCTGTACACAGCTTACCTAAATTCAGTTTTCAGCTCTCTTCTGGAGTAATTCTTGTTATTAAGAGCAGAAAAAGCACCTGCTAACATTTATTTTTTTCTGGTCTGTAAGGACTTAATTCAGAGTTTCAAGAATAAGCTTCATTCTCTACATGATGCTCTACATGGGTTTTAATTGTTTTAGAATTGTACTAAATATATTATTAATACTCCACCGAGACTGTTGAAAATGAAGAAAGTGCAAGGAATGTTGAAGTGAATTGTATAGCTACATTTATAGGGAACCTCAACATATGTGACAAGAAGGGAATAAAGTATAATTCATTTACTCCTTGACATTTTCTTCTTTTTCTATCAGTGAGTGATTTGTTTTCAAACTATAAAAAGATTGACAATCCCTTTTATCTCCTCATTTACATATTCTTTCTCATTTTATTTCTTTGTTATTTGTTAAATTCTAATCTCTTCCCAATCTACAGGTCTCTACTCAACAACAGAAGTCATCTAACACTATCTTCAAGGTTTCCTGTTTGGTATAGCTGGATCAATTATTCTGTCAGATTTTTATTTCTCATTTGTTCCCAGAAAAGACAAAACCCAAAATAAAATCCCAAACTAGAGTTTTTCTCTTCGGAGTGAAGGAGAATGAGAAGTAACCTAATAGAGGTGTACAAGCTGACAAGAGGCATAGATAGAGTGGATAGCCAGATTTTTGTCAGAATGAAAAAGGCCAATACGAGTGGTGATTGATAAGTTCATGGCCTAAGGTAGAAGGAGTCAATTTTAGAAAACCTACATAGTCCCCTCCTACATTTACACACTTAGTCCAGTGGTCATGGAGCATATGGATCTTGGACCTCCCAGGAAGTGTCCACAGCAGGGGTGATTGATAAGTTCATGGCCTAAGGTAGAAGGAGATGAGATAACTTCAAACTTTCTGCATAATCACTCAAAGAGTTGACTTGCATGTGCATGTAACGAGAGCTGCATAACTCATCTCCTTCAGGCCATGAACTTATCAATCACCCATCTGTGGACACTTCCTGGAGGTCAAGGATCCGTATGCTCTACGATCACTGGACTAAGTGTGTAAATGTAGGACGGAACTATGTTGAAAAATAAATGTGCTAGGTTTTCTAAAATTGACTCCTACCTTAAGCCACTAACTTATCAATCAGCCCTCGTACAAGGAGGCATAATTTTAAGGTGAATGGAGGAAAGTATATTGGAGATGTCAGGGGTAAGTAGTTTACACAGAGTGGTGGGTGAGTGGAAAGCTCTGCCAGGGTGGTAGAAAGGGTAGAAACATTAGGGGCTTTTAAGAAACTCTTAGATAAGCACAAGAATAATAAAAAAAAATGGAGGGTTATTTATGTAGGAGGGATAGATCTTAGAGGAGGTTAAAAGGTCAGCACAACATTGTGGACCAAAGGACCTGTACTGGGCTGTAATGTTCTATGTTCTAAAATGCTACTTTCCAACCTCAAAGGAAACATGTAACATTTCAGATAGAATGGTAGGTTGGTAGGGATGTCCCATTGAAGACTACATCTGACTTTACCAAGGAACTTGCTACCAACACAGGTACAACTCCAGTGTTGCAGAACAGAATGTATGTCTCTATGTTCTTCACATTCTCTCTACTCTTGCTACATATAGTAAGCTATTTTAACATTCTCAGCCTTTTGTCAAATCCCTGCATTAGCAACTCTATAGTTTTCAGAGATAACAGAGATTAACGGAGATGGGAGTAGACTCTCACATGGTGGATTGGATAGTGGACTACTTGACAGATACACCTCAGTATGTGCGGTTGGGAGACTGTAGGTCTGACACGGTGGTCAGCAGCACAGGGGCGCCGCAGGGAACCGTACTCTCTCCGGTCCTGTTCACCCTGTACACATCAGACTTCCAATATAACTCAGAGTCCTGCCATGTGCAGAAGTTCGCTGATGACACGGCCATAGTGGGGTGTGTCAGGAATGGACAGGAGGAGGAGTATAGGAAACTGATACAGGACTTTGTGATATGGTGCAACTCAAACTACCTGCGTCTCAATATCACCAAGACCAAGGAGATGGTGGTGGACTTTAGGAGATCTAGGCCTCATATGGAGCCAGTGATCATGAATGGAGAATGTGTGGAGCAGGTTAAGACCTACAAGTATCTGGGAGTACAGTTAGACGAGAAGCTAGACTGGACTGCCAACACAGATGCCTTGTGCAGGAAGGCACAGAGTCGAATGTACTTCCTAAGAAGGTTGGCGTCATTCAATGTCTGTAGTGAGATGCTGAAGATGTTCTATAGGTCAGTTGTGGAGAGCGCCCTCTTCTTTGTGGTGGCGTGTTGGGGAGGCAGCATTAAGAAGAGGGACGCCTCACGTCTTAATAAGCTGGTAAGGAAGGCGGGCTCTGTCGTGGGCAAAGTACTGGAGAGTTTAACATCGGTAGCTGAGCGAAGGGCGCTGAGTAGGCTACGGTCAATTATGGAAAACTCTGAACATCCTCTACATAGCACCATCCAGAGACAGAGAAGCAGTTTCAGCGACAGGTTACTATCGATGCAATGCTCCTCAGACAGGATGAAGAGGTCAATACTCCCCAATGCCATTAGGCTTTACAATTCTACCGCCAGGACTTAAGAACTTTTTAAAGCTATTATTAATGGTTTTTGAGATGGTGATTTAGATGCATATCATATTTTTTTTACTGAGTTAAGTATTGTATGTAATTAGTTTTGCTACAACAAGTGTATGGGACATTGGAAAAAAGTTGAATTTCCCCATGGGGATGAATAAAGTATCTATCTATCTATTCCTCCAATTCAGTCTCCTGTCCACTCCCAATTTTACTCCACCTTCTGTTCACAATACCCTAAATTCTGAAATTCCCTGGTGAAATGTCCATGCTATGTGCCTTCTATCTTCTTCTTCAAGGACCCTTGTTTGGAACCCACTATAAAGTATCCTTCTGTGATTTTGTATCAGTTTTTTGATGATAATTTTAGGAAACACTTGGAATATTTTGGTATTTTATTATCTTTGTCCTATGGACAATTGTCTTAAATCTCTTCCCACTGACTCTTCTGCCAGCAAACTGCCAGCTCAAGTGCCTTCTATAAATTTGTTACTTGCAGAATCTCAGATGATGATGCCGGGCCTACAGTGAGATAGATGAGCTGATTGAATGGTGATGGAACAACAACTTTGTACTCAACATTAGTAAAACCAAGCAATCAACTGTGGACTTCAGGAAGGAGAAGTCAAGGGAACTCATACCATCCCCATCAAAGGAGTAGAAAGGTTAAGCTGTTTCAAGTTTCTGAATGTCAACATCTCTGAAGATCTATCCTGAGCCCAAGCATGGCAAAGGCTATATTTCATTAGAAGTTTGGGGAGATTTGGTTTGTCACCAAAGACGCTACAAATTTCTATAGATCATTCTGACTGGTTATATCACTGTATGATATGATGGTGCAAATGCACAAGATCTGAAAAAGCTGCAGAGGGTTGTAAACTCAGCCATCTCCATCATGGGCACCAGTCCCCATCATCAAGGACATCTTCAGAAGGTGATGCCTCAAGATGACAACATCCATCATTAAGGACACCCACCATCTAAACATTCAGGACATGCCCCTTTCGCATTACTACTATCAAGGAGGAAGTACAGGAGCCTGAAGACATGCACTCAACATTTTAGGAACAGTTTCTTCCCCTCTATCATCAAGATTTCTGAATGGTCCATGTACCCATGAACACCACCTCATTACTTTGCTCTCTTTGTGCACCTACTTATTTTTCTTATATTTTACACTGTAACATATATTTTTAAAATATATTGCACTGTACTGCTGCCTCAAGACAACAAATTTCACATGCTTGTCAGTGATAATAAACTTGATTCTGATTTACTGTCAAAACCTTTATGATTTTGAACACCTTTGTCATATATCTTCTTAACCAGTTCTGCTCTCGGATAATAGCCCAAGTTTCTTTAATTCTCCACATAACTGAAATACTAGCAAATCTTCTCCAAGTCTATGGCATCCTTCACTAATCTATTATTCAACCACAATCCTCCAGCTGGTTGTTAACTAGTGTTTTCAGAAAGCATTAGCATAAAAGCCTGGATTTTGTGCCTCTTATAGAGTTATAGCGTTACAGCAGAAAAACAGGTCCTTTGGCTCATCTAGTGCATACCAACCTGACCTTCTGTCTGCATCCAGACCATATCCCTCCAAGCCCTTCTCATCCATGTACCTATCCAAACTTCTTTTAGATATTACAATGGAACCCACAACTACCAATTCCACTAGCAGCTCATTCAACACTCACACCAGCCTCTAAGTGAAGAGGTTTCTCCTGAGATTCCTGTTAAATATTTCACCTTTCACCTGAAACCTATTACATCTAGTTCTAGTCTCACCCAACTGATGGCCCGCCTGTAACCCTCATAATTTTGTATACGTCTGTAAGAACTCTCCTCATTTTCCTACTTTCCAGGGAATAAAGTCCGAAACTATTCAACCTTTCCCTATAACTTGGGTCCTCAAGCCTCGGCAATTCTTGTAAATTTTCCCTGTACTCCTTCAAGCTTATTGCTATCTTCTCTGCAGATAGGTGACCAGAAATGCACACAGTACTGCAAACAGGTACCAAAAGAATAAAACAGAGTTTTCACATTTTCCTGCCATGTAGAGAGGCTTATTTTATATTGTCTGTTCTTGCCCTTGCTACTAAAATGTAATCACATTATTTTACTGTACCAAATTTCATTTGCACATTATGGGCTCGATGTCTAAAACTTTCCTTGCCAATGTCTACAGTACTTCTGTGTCATCTGCAAACTGTGAGATGACACTACGTATCCAAATAAACGGCTTCACAGAACTCTTGTCCTAAACCCAATCCATGTGAGTGTGATACCACTACATTCCACCCTGCAATCAGAACAATCATTCATCGTTAACCACTAAAGCCAAAACCTCAATGGTAACAAGAATTCAGCCCCCAGTGTCTCAAAAATCCAACCCTCAGAACACTGAAGATTACTTCTAAAGTATATTGAAAATAAGAAATAACCTGTTTGGATGCCTGGATAAGAGATGCCTATGACACTCACAAGTTAAATTTATTTACCAACAAGTGGTTCAAAATTATGAAGTTTACTAACCTTAAGTCATTGTTAGTGATGGCTGAATTAACAGGTCGGTGCACAAACTGCTCAGCTACTGCAACAATCCACTATTGATGACCTCACTCATTGTGCTAATGATGCACTTCAAGCATCTTGCTCCACAGACTTGCATGCTCACAAATTTCAAGTCTCCCCAAACAGGTGGAAACGTTATGGGAGTTATATCTCTTACGGGAAAGTTTCATGAAATGTAATCTCATGTTCAGCTTTACTGACTTAAGAAATGAAAGCTGGAGTCAACCAAAAGGCTGTTTGAGCCTGGTCTGCCAATCACTAAGACCATGGCTAAACTGCTTCATCAATTTCACTTTCTCACATTAGCCCCAGAATATTGAAAATTCTACCATTTTAGTCTGAAATGTCCCACCAGCGGAGCTTTATAAGGTAAACAGTCCTCCGAATAAACAGGTTTTCCATCATCCCTGTACTACATGACTATTAGGCTTCCTTCAAAGTGACGGGAAATTATCGCATTGCATCCATAGTCAAGAATTTTAAAAATGCCTAATTTTATTCTTCTAGACTTTAGGGAATATTGGCTTGGTCTATTTCATGCTTCCTCATAAGACACTTCTCTCATCCCAAAAGATAGTTCAGTGAAACTTTCAGCACATCTTCCCAGTGAGTATATGCCTCATTGTGTACATATTGCTTCAGGTATACTCTCGCCAAGAGCTTATATAACTTCAGCAAGATTTTTATCATTTTGCCTCAACATCTTAACAATAAACTTAACATATTTGTCTTCCTAATTATCATGTAACTATGCATGTGATTCATGTGGAAGTCTTTTTTCTCAGAGTATCATGACTTACTAGCACTCACTTGTAAATAATCTTTAATTTTCTTTCTTCTCTCCGGTCTGGATTATCTCAAGTTAATTTCTCTTTAAATTAATCACTGTCAAACCTTCACTCACATTTAGATCCAGATGAATCAACGGATCTTAACTATTTTGTCATGTCCTTTAATGTGAAGATACAGTAGGCACAAATATTTGTTTAATATCTCTGCATTTTCCTACAGTCAAGTTTCCCCAACTCGCTATGTAATAGCTGATGTAGTAAGCAATGCAAACCTGGATTAATTGTACTCAGTCCTTTCAAACTTTAAATTCAAGCATTGATCCTGTTTGATTTCCACTGTTGCACCCTGCCATTCAGAAACTTACCTATTTATTCCTATTGCTTTCAGCCTGTTAACTACCCTTCACTGTAAAAGCCTATTTTGTATAATGATCTTATCAAGTACCTTCTGAAATTTAGAATATTTTATATCACTGGTTCAATAATCCTGTTTCCCCCCTTTTCCTTGCATCTAATGAACGTTTTCTATGCAAATCATTCCAAAATACTGTGAATGCTGGAAAATAAACAGACCACCACCTCCTCTCAAATGCAAGGACATAGATCTGTTGAAGGGATTTGTCTGCTAATGGCCAAGTTAATTTCTCTTTAAATTAATCACTGTCAAACCTTCACTCACATTTAGATCCAGATGAACCAACGGATCTTAACTATTTTGTCATGTCCTTTAATGTGAAGATACAGTAGGCACAAATATTTGTTTAATATCTCTGCATTTTCCTTATTCATTTATGACCCACCTGGAATCTCGCATTAAGAGTTGCGTCTGAAAACTGATTTGACCTGAAGTGAATTACATCTGCAACCATTCCCAGTCAGAATATTAACAATCACGGAATACAACAGGTTGCTTGGTGGGACAGGTCATCCTTGTGAGCTTGACGTGTTTTCTGTTCCAGGACCACAAAGGATGACATTGACTCTCTTGCAATGCAATGTAGGGAATCATGGAGCAATGCAAGGAAACATGAACTATTGTTCAAAATGGCCCATTATAAGACCCTCCCTCCTAACTGTGCTGTACGGAACTGAGAGGCCTGCAAGGTAAGACTTGTGTCTTTAAATCCTACCTAGCACTGCATTAATGCTCCACTCCCAAAATCCCCAATCTGAATTCCAACTTGAATCCCTCCTCAATGCCCATGTACAGCAGAAGTTCTTTCCACGGGGAAGGATATTTCTCCCTCATTGAGGCATTGCCTTAATCCCTAAGCAAAGTTCCAGTTCTTTCCCTCCTATTTCTCAGGTAAAAATATCCATTCCTTCCATCACCTCTAATATCAGCTACAGGCCTTTATTGCAAATGAATTTTGATGCAGTGGACAACAACCAAACCAGTCATTATTTGAACATATCCACACCAGGCCACCAGACCCTTTAGGGTGAACTGGAATTTCTAAATGAAAATTATTGCATGATTTAAAGCCAGTGCAGGGTATCCCTGTGACCATTCCCCTCAATAACAAGTACATTGCTTTGCATATTATTGAGGGGAGGGGGGAAACAATTCGGCAGTGGAAAGTCACAGCAGTCAGATCTCAAGCACCAAGTCTGGCTCTGTGACTGACTCCGATGGAAAAGGGAAGAAGAGGCAAGCAGTAGTGATAGGACATTCATTAGTTAGGGGAACAGACAGGTAGTAAACCTGGATGACAATGCGGTTCGTAGATGGTATGTTGCCTCCCAGACACCAGGATCAGGGATATCTTAGATCAATTCCATAGCATTTTTCAGGGGGAAGGTGAGCAGCCAGGGGTTGTGTTCCAACGTCAGTACTAATAAAATAGGCAGGAAAGGCAATGACATCTTGCAAAGTGAGCTCAGGAAATTAGGAACCAAGTTAAAATACATTAGAAAGCCAGCTAATCTCCAAGGAGTTGATCTCAGGATTGTTACAATGTGCCACATGGTAGTGAGGCTACAAAGGGGAAGATAATACAGTTTAACATGTGGCTAAAGGTTATGGTACAGGAGGGAGGGCTTCAGATTTTTGTATCATTGGGCCCTCTTTCAGGGTAAGTAGAATCTGTACAAACAGGACAGTTTGCAGCTGAACTGGAGGGGGACCAATAACCTTATGGGAAGGTTTGTGGGTGTTGTTCCCGGGGGTTTAGAACTAGAGTTGCTGTGGACTGGTTGTGGGGAAAGTAGATATGAAGCCGACATACAAAGACAGGAATCAAAAGGTTGAGCATGGTGGGACTAATGTTCTGAGTTGTGTATATTTCAATACAAGAAGTATTGTAAGGTGGATAAGCTTACAACATGGATCAGCATGTGAAATTATGAGATTGTAGCCATTAGTGAGATTTACTTGCAGGAGGGAGGACAGGAATGGCAGCTTGATGTACAGGGTTCCATTGTTTTAGACACAATAGAGGGGGAGGTCTTAAAGGGGGAGTTGTGGCATTATTAATCAGAGAAAATGTCACAGCAACGCTCAGACAGGACATACTACTGAACCGATATGAGTGGAACTGAGGAATAACAAAGGGATGACCGCGTTAATGCAATTATAAACCATCCAGTAGTCAGTGGCAGTTAGAGGACCAAATTTGTAGAAAGATTGCAGACTGTTGCAAGAAAAATAAGACTGTGATAATAGGTGATTTTAACTTTCCACATATTGACTGGGTCAGATGTGTTCAGGAAGGTTTCCTTCATCAATATATAGAGGTCCCAACCAGAGAGTGTGATACTGGATCTCCTATTAGGCAATGGGAAAGGGTAGGTGACAGAATGTTTGTAGGGGAACACTTATGATCATAATTCCATTAGTTTCAAGATCATAGTGGAGGAGGAGATTCCTAAGGGAATCCCAAGGGAAGACAGCTATATTAAATGCAAATTGATAGCAAGGGACAAGGGACAAAATGGGTCCTCTTGAAGATAAGCAATCTATGCATGGAGCCAAAAGGTGTGGGGGAGATCTTAATTGAAATTTTTGCATCCGTATTTACTTGGGAGACAGACACAGGGCCTATAGAATTTAGGCAAAAAAGCAGTGAGGCCATGGATCGTATCTGTGTTACAGAAAAGGAGGTGCTTGCTGCCTTGAGGCAAATTAGGATGAATAAGTCTCCCAGAGCTTGACTAAATGAGCACTTAAAGCTAATGGGAGGCCAAAGCAGAAAATGGCCCTGATAGATGTACTTAGAATGTCCTTAACCATGTGTGAGGTGCTGGAGGGCTGGAAGAGAGGTAATGTTGTTCTGTTGCTCTAAGAATAAGCCAGAAAATTATAGGCTGGTGAGCCCCACATCAGTAGTGTATAAATTATTGAGAGGTCTTCTAAGGGACAGCATATAAGTATTTGGATATACAGGCCTGATTAATGATCGTCAACATGACTTTGTGTATGGTAGGTTATTGTTAACAAATCTTGGAATTTTTTGAGGTACCAGGAAGGCTGCCTCATTATTATTTGAGATTAGGCCAATCAATATAATATCATCAGCAAATTTAATTAGCAGATTGGAGCTGTGGATGGCGACACAGTCATGGGTATACAGTGAGTAAAGAAGGGGGCTTAGGACACAGCCCTAAGGGGCACCTGTGTTGAGGGTCAGAGGGACAGAGGTGACAGAACCCACTCTTACCACCTGCCAGTGATCTGACAGGAAGTCCAGGATCCAGCAACACAAGGCAGGGTGAAGGCCGAGGTCTCTGAGCTTCTTGTTGAATGCTGAACTGTAGTCCAAGAACAGCATTCTCACATAAGCATCCTTTTTCTCCAGATGTGGAAGGACAGTGTGTAGAGCAGAGGCTATTGCGTTAATCTATTGATCGGTTGTCTCAGTAGGTGAATTGTAGGGGGTCCAGTTGCTGCAGATGTAGTCCTTGACCAGTCTCTCAAAGAATTTGTTTATTATTGAGGTGAGTGTGACAGGATGCCAGTCGTTCAGACATGTTACCTTGGTCCTTTTAGGTACAGGGACAATGGTGGATGTATTGAAGCTGGGGGGCACTACACTGGGAGAGGGAGAGATAAAAAATGTCTGTAAACACACCCTGAGTGGCTCTGGTCTCCTCAAACATTCCAAGGACATGCAAGTGGTAAGTTAATTGATTACTGTAAACTACCACTAACGTAGGTCAGTAATTGGATAATCAGGGAGAGTTGCCAGACATTTAAGAGAAAATAATTTACAAAGAAATAACTGGGGAATGAGATGGATGGGAATGCTCTGAGAGCATATATAGCCTAAATAGCCTGCTATGTCATGCAAAGTATGAATTCTATACATGTATATAAATATTTGTTGGCAAGCAAGAGGTTCCACAATTAAGATGTGCTGGAAATCAAGCGACATTAACAGATCATGATTCTAAGACTCTTGACTTTTAAACACTGGGGTGGATGTGAGCTTAAAAAACATACAATTTAAAGCAAAAACAAAATTTATGGGACATATAGTAAGAAAATTGACAGGTTAAAAATATATTTTTTTTAGATATGAAATTAAAAAGATACCAGATCTCCAGCTGTTGCCAATAGTGCAATAAACATCTATGTTTTTGATGTCATGCCTTGTTCTCATTGTTACCATCAGGGTGGAAGGTACAGAAGCCAGAAGGCACACAATCAATGATTCAGGAACAGCTTCTTCTCCTCTGCCATCTGATTTCTGAATGGACATTGAACCCATGAACACTACCTCACTGCTTTTTATTTCTATTTAGAAACATAGAAAACCTACAGCACAATACAGGCCCTTCGGCTCACAAAGCTGTACTGAACATGTCCTTACCTTAGAAATTATCTAGGGTTACCCATAGTCCTCTATTTTTCTGAGCACGTACCTGTCCAGGAATCTCTTAAAATACCCTATCGTGTCCACCTCTACCCACCATCGCCGGCAGCCAATTCCACACACTCAACACTCACTTTGTAAAAAACTTACCCCTGACATCTCCTCTGTACTTACTTCCAAGCACCTTAAAACTGTATCCTCCCGTGTTAGCCATTTCAGCCCTGGAAAAAAGCCTCTGACTATCCACACTAACAATACCTCTCATCATCTTGTACACCTCTATCAGGTCACCTCTCATCCTCCGTTGCTCCAAGGAAAAAAGGCCGAGTTCACTCAACCTATTCTCATAAGACATGCTCCCCAATCCAGGCAACATCCTTGTAAATCTCCTCTGCACCCTTTCTATGATTTCTACATCCTTCCTGTAGTGAGGCAACCAGAACTGAGCACAGTACTCCAAGTGGAGTCTGACCAGGGTCCTATTTAGCTGCAACATTACCTCTTGGCTCCTAAACTCAATCCCATGATTGATGAAGGCCAATGCACCGTATGCTTTTTTAACCACAGAGTCAACCTGCGCAGCAGCTTTGAGTGTCTTATGGACTGGGACCCCAAGATCCCTCTGATCCTCCACACTGCCAAGAGTCTTACCATTAATACTATATTCTGCCATCATATTTGACCTACCAAAATGAACCACTTCACACTTATCTGGGTTGAACTCCATCTTCCACTTCTCAGTCCAGTTTTGCATCCTATCAATGTCCCACTGTAACCTCTGACAGCCCTCCACACTATCCACAACACCTCCCACCTTTGCATCATCAGCAAATTTACTAACCCATCCTCCACTTCCTCATCCAGGTCACTTATAAAAATCACGAAGAGTAGGGGTCCCAGAACAGATCCCCGAGGCACACTACTGGTCACCGACCTCCATGCAAAATATGACCCGTCTACAACCACTCTTTGCCTTCTGTAGGCAAGACAGTTCTGGATGAACAAAGCAATGTCCCCTTGGATCCCATGCCTCCTTACTTTTTCACTAAGCCTTGCATGGGGTACCTTGTCAAATGCATTGCTGAAATCCATATACACCACATCTACTGCTCTACCTTCATCAATGTGTTTAGTCAAATCCTCAAAAATTTAATCAGGCTCATAAGGCACAACCTGCCTTTCACAAAGCCATGGTGACTATTCCTAATCATATTATGCCTCTCCAAATGTTCATAAATCCTGCCTCTCAGGATCTTCTCAATCAACTTACCAACCACTGAAGTAAGACTCACTGGTTTATAATTTCCTGGGCTATCTCTACTCCTTTTCTTGAATAATGGAACAACATCCACAACCCTCCAATCCTCCGGAACCTCTCCCGTTCCCATTGATGATGCATAGATCATCACCAGAGGCTCAGAAATCTCCTCCCTTGCCTCACACAGTAGCCTTGGAGTACATCTTGTCCGGTCCCAGTGACTTATACAACTTGATGCTTTCTGAAAGCTCCAGCACATCCCCCTTCTTAATATCTACATGCTCAAGCTTTTCAGTCCACTGTAATCATCCCTATATCCTTTACCGTAGTGAGTACTGAAGCAAAGTACTCATTAAGTACCTCTGCTATCTTCTCTGGTTCCATAAACAATTTCCCACTGTCACACTATTCTCTCATATCTTATCCTCTTGCTCTTCACATACTTGTAGAATGCCTTGGGGTTTTCCTTAATCCTGTCCACCTTCTCATGGCCCCTTCTGGCTCTCCTAATTTCCTTCTTAAGCTCCTTCCTGCTAGCCTTATAACCTTCTGGATCTCTATCATTACCTAGTTTTTTGAACCTTTCATAAGTTCTTCTTTTCTTCTTGACTGGATTTACAACAGCTTTTGTACACCACGGTTCCTGCGCCCTACCATCCTTTCCCTGTCTCATTGGAATGTACCAATGCAGAACTCCACGCAAATATCCCCTGAACATTTGTCACATTTCTTCCATACATTTCCCTGAGAACATCTGTTCCCAATTTATGCTTCCAAGTTCCTGCCTGATAGCCTCATATTTCCCCTTACTCCAATTAAACGCTTTCCTGACTTGTCTGTTCCTATCTCTCTCCAATACTATGGTAAAGGAGATAGAATTGTGATCACTACCTCCAAAATGCTTTCCCACTGAGATGTGACACCTGACCAGGTTCATTTCCCAATATCAGCCTCTCCTCTTGTAGGCTTATCTACATATTGTGTCAAGAAACCTTCCTGAACACACCTAACAAACTCCACCCCATCTGAACCCCTCACTCTAGGGACATACCAATCAATATTTGGGAAATTAAAATCTCCCACCACAACAACCCTGTTATTATTACACCTTTCCAGAATCTGTCTCCCTATCTGCTCCTCGATGTCCCTGTTACTATTGGGTGGTCTATAAATAAACACCCAGTAAAGCTATTGACCCCTTCCTGTTCCTAACTTTCACCCACAGAGACTCCGTAGATAATCCCTCCATGCCTTCCTCCTTTTCTGCAGTCATGTCACTATTTCTGATCAACAGTGCCACGCCCCACCTCTTTTGCCTCCCTCCCTGTCCTTTCTGAAGCATCTAAAGCCTGGCACTCGAAGTAACCATTCCTACCCCTGAGCAATACACGTCTTTGTAATGGCTACAACATCATTGCTCCAAGTACTGATCCACGCTTTAAGCTCATCCGCTTTGTTCATAATACTCCTGGCATTAAAATAGACACATCTCAAACCATAGGCCTGAGCGTGTCCCTTCTCTATCACCTGCCTAACCTCCGTCTCACCCTGTCTACTAGGTTTCTTTATTTGTGAGCCAACCGCCTCTTCCTCCGTCACTTCAGTTTGGTTCCCACTCCCTAGCAATCCTAGTTTAAACTCTCCCCAGTAGCCTTAGCAAACCTCCCCGCCAGGATATTGGTCCCCCTGGGATTCAGGTGCACACCGTCCTTTTTGTACAGGTCACCCCTGCCCTGAAAGAGGTCCCAATGATCCAGAAATCTGAATCCCTGCCCCTGCTCCAATCCCTCAGCCAGGCACTTACCCTCTTGCTCACTCGATTCCTATACTCATTGTCATGTGGCACAGGCAGTAATCCCGGGATTACTACCTTTGTGGTCTTTTTCTCAACTTCCTTCCTAACTCCCTGTAGTCTGCTTTCAGGACCTCCTCCTTTTTCCTGCCTATGTCGTTGGTACCAATATGTACCACGACCTCTGGCTGTTCTCCTTCCCACTTCAGGATATTGTGGACGCAATCAGAAACATCCCGGAAGCAAACTACCATCCGTGCTTCTTTCCTGCGTCCACAGGATCACCTGTCTGACCCCCTAACTATAGAGTACACTATCACTACTGCCATCCTCTTCCTTTCTCTACCCTTCTGAGCCACAGGGCCATACTCTGTGCCAAAGGTACAGCCACTGTTGCTTCCCCCAGATAGGTCATCCCCCCAACAGTACTCAAGCAGGAGTACCTATTGTTAAGGGGGACAGCCACAGGGGTGCTCTCTGGCCTCTAATTCCTGTCCTTCCCTCTCCTGACTGTTACCCTGACTGTTATCCTGACTCCTGATCTGTCTCCACAGGCCCCAATGTGACTACCTGCCTATAGCTCCTCTCTATCACCTCCTCACTTTCCCCGACCAGATGAAGATCATCGAGCTGCATCTCCGGTTCCCTAACACAGTCCCTAAAGAGCTGCAGCTCAACGTACCTGGAGCAGATGTGGCTGTCTGGGAGGCTGGGAGTCTCCCGAACTTCCCACATCTGACACCAAGCACAGAACACTGACTTCACACACCTTCTTCCTGTCTGTATTCTACACAGATAACCTACCTCATCTTGACCCCTTAACGTCGAAGCCCCATTGAGCCAAAGCCTTCCTACTTTGTCCCCTTCTGCTCCGACACCCACTCCTCCGACACCTGCTCTATAAGGTGTCTCCTTTTAAACTCTTCTCGCTGTTCTCCCTGGCTGACGTCCATGCGCTTGCACAGTCATGCCCTGATCAAACCGCTGAAGAAATAACCTACTTTGTGCACTACTTATTTATTTTAACTATTTAATATGTATCCTCTAATTCACATTTTTTCTATTATTACGTATTACATTGTACTACTGAGGCAAAGACAACAAATTTCACGATATTACACCCGATTCTGATTTGCAATAGGAATACGAAAAATTAACAAGCTGGAATGTTTAATCCTAGTTTATTCCTGTTGCTCAGCACTTACCTTTTCATTCAAGTCAATGACATCTATCAGAACTGAGTATGTGTAACATCTAAATGTTGTACCTGAGGTTATTGACCCTTGGAATTTGCTCACAATCTGTTGTGTTTGGAATTCTAAAATGAGCATGGAAAGCTCAGAAAATATCCAACTCTAGTAATGTCAGAGGAAGCAAACATGAATGCAGCAATGGAGTCTCCTTAATTTTTACAAGCTATGATAACACTAGTTTGGATAGAGCAGTAAGAAAAAAATTATAATTGCTGTGGTGAAGCTCCTGCTGAAAATGCTCAGATTGCGATATCAGGTAAAGACCTTAACAGAGTTGGTGTCGAGCTAGCAACAGCACACCTGAATAGCCCACTGACAATATGATATGCCTTGGATGGTGCATTACTCAAATGGAAGATCAATACCCAGGAAACAATCGAAATGACAAGAAAGTACATTGACAGGTTAAAAATTTACTTTTTGGCAATGAGATTAAAGTCAGATAAGACCATAAGATATAGGAGCATAATTAGGCCACTGGTTCATCGAATCTGCTCTGCCATTTTTTCATAGCTGATCTAATTTTCCTCTCAGCCCCAATCTCCTGCCTTCTCCTGTATCCTTTCATGTCCTGACTAATCAAGAATCTATAGACCTCTGCCTTAAATATACATAAAGACTTGACCTCTGTAGCTGCCTGTGGAAAAGAATTCCACAGATTCATCACTCTCTGGCTAAAGAAATTCCTCCTCATCTGTTTTAAAAGGACGCTCCTCAATTCCAAGGCTGTGTCCTCTGATCTTAGACTCTCCCACCACAGGAAACAACCTCTCCACATCCACTCCATCAAGGCTTTTTACCATCGGTAGGTTTCAATGAGGTCACCCCTCATTCTTCTGAATTCTAGTGAATTCAGGTCCAGAGCCATCAATCACTCTTCAATATGACAAGCCACTCAATCCTGGAATCATTTCTGTGAACCTTTTTTGAACCTACTCCAGTTTCAGCACAGCCTTTCTAAGATAACTTCACAAACCTCATGGCCCCTGACACCTGGAACTTCCACCAAAATGCTAGTGTCTTTTACAGTGAAGACTGATGCAAAATACTTATTCTGTTTGTCCACCATGTCCTTGTCCCCCAATACTACCTCTCCAGCATTATTTTCCAGTGGTCTAATATCCACTCCTGCCTCTCTTTTACACTTCACCCATCTGAAGAAACTTTTGGTACCCCCTTTAATGTTACTGCCTAGCTTACTTTCATATTCCATCTTTACCTTCTTAACGATGTTTTTAGTTTCTTTCTGTTGGTTTTTAAAAGCTTCCCAATGTTTTACTCTCCACTAACTTTTACTCTTTGTATGCACTCTCTTTGACTTTTATTTTGGCTTTGACTTATCTTGTTAACCATGGTTGTGTCATCTTGCCTTTAGAATACTTATTTCTCTTTGAGACGTACATATCTTGTGCGTTCCAAATGGCTTCCAGAAATTCCAGCCATGACTGCTCTTTTTCCAATCAATTCTGGCTAGCTCCCCTCTCATGACTTCAGCTTCTTCCTCTCAAATTGCACAGTGAATTCTATCATATTATGATCACTGCTTCCTAAGAGTTCTTTTACCGTAAGCTCTCTAATCAATTCTGGTTCATTGCATGACACCCAATCTAGAATATCTGATCTCCCAGTGGGCTCAACCACAAGCTGCTCTAAAAAGCCATCTCATAAGCACTCCAGAAAATCCCTCACCTGGAATCCAGCACCAACCTGATTTACCAAATCTATCTGCATATTGAAATCCCCCATGACTATTTTAACATTGCCTTTTTGACATGCATTTTCTATCTCCTGTTGTAATTTGTAGATATTGCTCTGTTGGTTATAGATGCTTACAGCCAATGGTGCAATAGATATCTATGCATCTGATGTACTTGAGCAAAATATGACAAGCTAGATTTTTAATCTTTGCTTTGAGCACTCATTGTAGCTGCCCAGTGCAGTATGCTTTTATACCTGAGAGCTTCCACACATGTTGCAGGGGTCAAGCTGAGATCACTCCCCCAGAGAAAGGAGGATACAGAGGTATTGAAGTACAGAGCGATACCAATAGCTACTAAGATACAAAGTGAATTACCGCTCTTCTTGCTGCTTAAGCAATAGCTCAGTTTTGCTCTGTGATTCAGTTTTCAGATAGTCCAGTTGTTCTTCAATCTAAACCCAAACAACAATGTTATTTTAATTATATATTTGACCAGATGACAATTCTGAACTTTTTGTCAAAAAATACTATGCAATCAAAGTGGCAATACATGATTTTTTTTAACTGGTAGTTGGAATACTCTAAAAACTAATCTCTAATTATTGAGGGCTTAATCATCCTCTTGGAAGTCTACTGCGCAGAAAAATGCAAAACACAGAGAAATACTGTGTGTGATATAGCGTTCATTTCTGTATCACTTCACTCTTCAGTTTTGTTAATTTCCTCGTCATTGTCCCTCACATTTTACCTCCTCACACTGTTGTTTCTTTACCAGTCTATATTCTCTCTTCATAAATCATTTTCTTTACTTTGCCTTCTTGTGTGTATCTATTCCTTTTTAAGCTGCAATAACATTCAATACATTCATATTAGTAATATTTTGGGGGAGAAAAGCAAGCACACACGCTGAGAAATGGGATGCTGATGCTCTCTCCACATTTGGCACCAGGAACTCCACAGATCATGTGCAGCCCAGTCTGAAAGTGTCTGCCACCTGCTGTAGCAGTCACTTTTCACCCTCAACAGCATTCTTCCCACTCGGAAAGAAATAGCCATTATCACAAAACAGTGTCACAATGATAAGGTCAGACCAGCTATGGACTGAGATCACCAAATAACTTCACCTGGCACCTCTGTAACCAGCAGACTGAGGAGATTAGACTAGTGACTCGCGTTTCACTTTACAGCACCAGCTGTGAGATCAGGGTTCAATTCCTGCTGCGGTCTGTAAGGAGTTTGTACGTTCTCTCCGTGACTGCATGGGTTTCCTCTGGGTGCTCTGGTTTCCTCCCAAAGACATACGAGTTAGGGTTACTAAGTTGTGGCATGCTCTGTTGGCGCTGGAAGCATGGCAACACTTGCAGGCTGTCCCCAGCATATCTCAGACTGAGTTGAACGCTGACATAAACAACACATTTCACTGTATGTTTTGATGTACATGAGACAAATAAAGCTCATCTTTAAAAATCTTTCCCATCATTTGGGGTTTATTTAAACTCCAGATTCAAATTTAAAAAGTCAATGTTAAATCAGCTGAAATACAATGGGAAAGACTGGAACAGCATAACAGGCTGGACAACACTGGTGTGAGAAACCAGAGTTAATACTTCAGTTCATTAATCCCTTAACAAAAGCTGGTAGCATTTAATCAAATGATAGGCCTATTCCTTTTCATAGTGCCATAGTGAGACAAAGGATGAAAAAACAGGTTCTTCAACCCACTGAGACTATTCACTGATCTAGTACTCTCTTTTGTAATAATCCTATGCTATCCCATTTCATTCCCCCACTTTCCCATCAACTCCCCTCTAGATTCCACCAGTCATGAACTGCAGGAGAGAATGCACAGCAAGCAACTGGATTACCAAGCCACGCACCTGAAAGGTGGGCAGTGCACGTATCGTCCCAACCGCTCAACAGATGACGCCATCGCCACCACCCTCCACCTGGCCCTCACCCATCTGGACAAAAAAGACACATATGTTCGAATGCTGCTCATAAACTTTAGTTCAGCATTCAACACAATCAACCCTCAGAAACTGATTGGAAAGCTGAGCCTACTGGGCCTGAACACCTCCCTCTGCAAATGGATCCTAGACTTCCTGACTGGGAGACCTCAGTCAGTCTGGATTGGGAGCAGCATCTCCAATATCATCACACTTGAGCACGGGGGCCCCCCAGGGCTGCGTGCTCAGTCCACTGCTGTTCACTCTGCTGACCCACGACTGTGCTGCAACACACAGCACGAATCACATCATCAAGTTTGCCCATGACACAACTATGGTGGGTCTCATCAGCAAGAACGATGAGTCAGCATACAGAGAGGAGGTGAGCGGCTAACAGACTGGTGCAGAGCCAATAACCTGTCTCTGAATGTGAACAAAACAAAAGAGACGGTTGTTGACTTCAGGAGAGCACAGAGCGACCATTCTCCGCTGAACACTGATGGCTCCTTGGTAGAGATTGTTAGAGCACCAAATTTCTTGGTGTTCACCTGGCGGAGAATCTCACCTGGTCCCTCAACACCAGCTCCATAGCAAAGAAAGTCCAGCAGTGTATCTACTTTCTGCAAAGGCTGAAAAAAGTCCATCTCCCACCCCCCCATCCTCACCACATTGTACAGAAAATGTATCGAGAGCATCCTGAGCAGCTGCATCACTGCCTGGTTCGGGAATTGCACCGTCTTGGATCGCAAGACCCTGCAGCGGATAGTGAAGTCAGCTGAGAAGATCATCGGGGTCTCTCTTCCTGTTATTACAAACATTTACACCACGCGTTGCACCTGCAAAGCTAACAGCATTGTGAAGGACCCCATGCACCCCTCACACAAACTCTTCTCCCTCCTGCCATCTGACAAAAGGTACCAAAGCATTCGGGCTCTCACGACCAGACTGTGTAATAGTTTCTTCCCCCAAGCCATCAAACTCCTCAATACCCAGAGTCTAGACCGACATCTACATCATTTATTATTATATTGTAATTTGTCCTCTGCTGTGCCTATTGTCTTGTTTATTAATTATTGTACTGCCCTGTACTGTTTTGTGCACTTGTCTAGTGCAGTTTTTATGTTGTTTTACATAGTATAGTGTAGCCTTGTGCTGTCTCACATAGTCTAGAGTTGTTTTTTGTTGTTTCATGTAGCACCAGGGTCCTGGAGGAACGTTGATTCATTTTTACTGTGTACTGTACCAGCAGGTTATGGTCGAAATGACAAGAAACTTGCCTTGACTAAATGAGAAAAGCTGGACAGAGCCCACACTGTCACATGAAGGATGGGCAAACTCCACACAGACAGCACAAAAGCTCCAGAATTGAACTCGAGTCACTTGAGCAGCAAGGCAGATTTTTCACCCAATTATAACTTGGGAACAACAACTATGCATTTACATTGTGCTTTAACATGGTAAATTGGGCCCAGGCCTGTCACAGAAGTATCATCAAATAAAGTTCCCAATTAAGTCACTAAGAGAAATTAGAAAAGAAAACTGCCACAGATTTTGGGAATCTTAATTTAAAAGAAATAAATACAAGAAATATCCAGCGGGTCAGACAGTTACAGCTTGTTAGATTTTAACTGGAACTGTAAAAACTTGAAACACAAAAAAACCTAACTTTCATAGTAAGGAAAAGAGAAGGTGGGGAGACATACAGACACTTAGAATGGTACACAGGCATGTCCGTAGCATTATGAAGGTATGACTTAGTCATATCCTCTCATTATGTATTTATATTGAGGTAACCTCAATCCACACTTGATCTGAGCCCATCACCATGCCCCCTGTTGTCCTCCCCCACCACCCATTACAAATCATCCTTCCAGGCCCCACTCTACTGCACATCCCTAAGGAGAGGTCAGCACCTGAGGTGTCTGATAGAATGAAAACAGGAAGTTTAAATAAAGACAGGGAAGACAGAAAAGAATGAGGGGTAGTAAAAAAAAAAATGAAATGCTGGGTCCACCAAAAACATCAAGAAGAGCAGAATTACTACCTACAGCTGCTGTCTGAAACAGGGGCATTGATTATAATCTGAAATTCTTGTTAAGCCCAAGAGTTCGGTGTCGAATCCAAAAACCCTCCCATCTGGTTGTCAAGAAAGGCCTGGAAACATTCAGCCTAGTTCTCTCTATGCTGATACTGTCATACGTGCTCTTTATTTTTCCAGCTTTTTTCTGATTTTGTTTTAAAAGAGCTATTAAGAAAGGTGATGAATTGTATGAAGCGTCCACAATTCATGTGAGGCTGGCTCCAAAATTTTACAGCTGGAAGCCTGGCAACAGCAATGTAGAGAAAGAAAGATCCATTCTGTGCATAGGAAGAGGGCAGGATGACCTCCAGACAATGTCTTCAATGACTGTGGTGGACATAGCCAGAAAGCAAACCCTAAAGAACCAACTGAAATTGAAATTGAATCCCTTGGGCTTGGTTCTAGAAATTCCACGACCTGATTTGTGAACTAGATCAATGAAGGTATTGTAGCGGTGTGCTACACGCAGCACTGAAATAACGACACAGAGTCGGTAAACTGCAGTTAAAAAAGATTTTATTCGAACTTCGCAGCCTCGCTTTAAAGCCTCCCTGATCCCGCCCTCCCCGGGCGCGGATGCTGTAGGGGGCACGTATTCACAGTCCTGTCCCGCGCGCGGATGCTGTAGGGGACACGTATTCACAGTCCCGCGCGGGCTTTTCCCTTTGTTGGTGAAGCAGACCTGGCGCCCTTTTGGGACTGGCCTTTATGCCGGCGCGCTGGCTATTTGTGAGCCGGTTTGAGTGCGCTAGGAACTGGGTCGCCACAGTATCTCCAATTGCCACATGCCAGCAACTATTCAATGTACCACATCCCCATCAAACTCCTGATAATACCTGCGACCATTTAGGACTCATAGTCAACACTCATACACTTCCCTCAGCCTCACATAATGACTCACTCACACCACTCAGCTTGTTACTGCCAAGTCATGCAATTGTGACAGCTAGGGCATCCAAATGGATTGCAAACCACTCATTGATATATTGTTCCTTCAGAAAACAAAAGAATACACATGTAACACCCTGGGAAAGGTTTCACTGCTAATGTAATAGTCTTTCTGTAAAAGCAGTCTTTGGGTTGTGGTTAGAAATAACGGGTGCTTTGGAATGTGAGCCGTCCAATGACAGGAGGGTGTTTTCGTGCCATGTCCTTGACCCCAGGGTGATCTGGGTCTTTTGTTCAGCGGGAGATGAAGGGAGAAGACGCCGAAGTGGACCCATGACCCAACGAAGGCTGGGAGACCGAAGGAGGATCGGCGAAGGGGAAACCGTGAGCTCAATTTGTGCACATTAGACTGGTTCATTAAAATGGGCCCTTTTCTTTTTTGCTTTTTCTTCACAAACCCTGTGGTCAAATTAACAACATTAAAGCTAAATTGTTTAATTGCATGCAGTGTACTGTCTGTTATTTTGCGGTACTGATTTGTAACAGGGTAACACATCACACAGCATCCACACAAACAGGAGACTTTGCATCTCAATCTCACCCATTCGGCGGGGCCAGAGATTGTCTTCCCTAGACTTACGCAGCCAACAGAACCTGAGGGTCACACACAGTTAGGGGCAGCTGCCAATAGCCAAAAGGGATGGCACGTCTCCAAGATATCATCCAAATACAAACTGCAATTCCTGCTATCTTTGTAGCAGACAAAGACTCTGGATAAGGCCAAAATAACAGAAAATGATGAAAACCTTCTATCCTCTTCACTCCTCATTTATTTTTATATGTTGAAGATTAAGTTAGTTTGCAACTACATCCCTGTCTCACCACAGTCCTAGATTATGAAGCGAATTAGGCATGTGAGAGCATTAGAAGTTCAAGTATCAACTGATCTTCAATTTCACTTTCCTGCCCAACTCCCATAGCTCTCAAACCCTTGTAAAAATTTAAATGATGATTATCTTTGAAAATCCTGAGTAACTGAGCTAACTCTCTGAGGTATGGAATTACAAAGATGACTATTAGAGTACCAAAGTATCTCAAAAAGAAGAAATTCCTCCTGATCAATGTTCAAGTCGATGTCATAAGACCATATCAAACTCTGAATATGTTTACCGGCTTGCCTCCATTTGAGAATATCTGTTTCTACTATTCATTCCCCTAAAGTAAATGACCTCACAATTCACCATACCACGATCCATCTGCCACCTTCCTGCCAATTACCTTAATCTGGGAATATTCCTTTCCAACCTTTCCCTATCCCCCTCACAGCCAACTTTCCAATCTACTTTGTAATCATCACAAATTTGCAACTGGTTCCTTTACTTAAGTCATTAATGCAACTTGTAAATTGGAATTTCCTCAGCACTGATCCAGGCAATACTCCCTCCCTGTGCAAGTGTCTAATATGTGGCACATTGGGCATAAATTGGCTTCTAACAGGACAGAATAGACTTAATTGCTACACCCCACAGGGTGAAGTCAATCATCTACAGCTGAGAATACAAGATGTGCACTTCAACAAGCCAGGTTCAGCAAAAAACATATTTTTACTGAAGCCATGAATAACTTTGGCAAGACTTTCATACTTTTTGTACCCTCGTACAACAAACACCAACAGATTTTGCCTTATATGCCTACTAAGTCTATGTACTGCATATGGACACCCAAAGCTTTGAACACGTGCATTTACACACTTGTGTGTAAAAGAGTTTGGCACCAAACTTACAAAGCCCCGAACATTCTATCAAACGGAAGTGTAGGAGAATACCATTACACTAATGTCCCCAATGAAGTGATTGGTGGACGGAGTTTTCGGTTCCACTGCTGTACTGGGTATCACAACAGTCTAATTATTCATCCTTCAGTGGTTTATTGGTGTTAGTGAGAGGCTGCCCCAAAGTAGGGGGAGTGGTTCCTCGGAGTGGAAGACCATGACAGAATACAGATTAGTGTTATCAGTAGCGTAATGGAACCTGATATCTGTATGTTTCTTTTCTATGGGGCAGTAATTATGAACAAAGTTCAAAGTGCATTTATTATCAAAGTACATATACTATATACCACCTCGAGATTTGTTTCCTAACTGGCAGCCACAGAACAAAGTAACCCAAGAGAACGCACTAAAAATAAAAGGCTGTCAAATATCCAACGTGCTGAAAAGTGTGCAAACGATAAAAGCAAGTAACATTCAGAACTAAAGTTTACAAAGTGAGTCCACAGCCGCGAAGCCCGTTCTCACAGCCGCGAAGCCCGTTCTCACAGCCGTTTCAGGAGCCTGTTTGTTATAGGCCACAGCCTCAGTTCAGCACATGAGTAAACCTCATGGAGCAATGAGGTGAACCAGCCCATCCCACGCCTCCCACCCCAACACCCTGACCTCTTTCAACCTGGCGTGGTGCTTAAATCATCCAAATCTTGGATCGCTCCTTGTTCTCAGACTCGGGCCCCACTTCCTCGATTCGACTCATTCCCAACCTTTCCAATTCTAGCCTAGAACCATCTAACCTCTGGTTTTTCCTTGCTCTCCTGCCCAGGACCCGCCGCCTCGACTCTGCCTTGCCTAAGCTCTCCTCGGCTTGGTTCTGCCACATCAAATCTCCTCCAAGTCTGCTCCAAAAATGGCCAAAAAATTGGCTCATTCCCTGCTCTCAGGCCCTGGCCCCACCACCTTGATTTGGCCCGTAAACACAACACTGCAGCCTTCCTGTACCTTTGAGACTTCAGTTCAGCTCAACTCTGAAAGCGAAGTTACAGGCTACTGATTGCCAAAAAAAAATTATTAATAAAGTAGTTTGTAGTTTTATTTGCTACCAGCAAGTTGACACTGTGCTTCACCAGCATCGTCTTAAACCGTTAGGATGTATCCCTATCCAACTCATCCTACACAGATGAATTGGATAGAGGTCAATTCTTGGGGCAGATTAGTTTCTGTGCAGGGCCCAGACAATAAGCCACAGCTGGAAATATTAATAAGGGTAGAAACATTAATGCATTTTCGTGGTGAAAGTGAGGACCATGCTTTCAGTGTGTTCTAACTCGGACTAGTAACGGATTGGAAACAGGTACCAGCCAAGTACAGCAGTTCTATCAGAATCACTATGAATCAATAACACTAGACAATGACTCACTAAACCGAATCTTCCTTTGAGATAGGAAATGTCAGCATCTGTGTCCTTCAGCACTTTATTCACAGATGTACCCAAGTTCTGGGTGTGAAGGTTGGATATAGTTTCATGTTTATATATTTTCCTGCCTGTACGGTTCTCATAATGTATCAATGGTTGATGGATTTCAATTAAAAGTATCATAAACATGTACCTTTTTCTTCAGTTGCTCGATTTGAGTATTAGTACCCTGAACAGTTTCATCTCGCATGCGGTTAACAGTTTCCAACTCTTGCACTGTGCTATGCAGCTTGGATATCAATACTCCTTGGTTTTGGCTTTCTTTTAACCTGAAATACAACAAATATTCACTGAACAATAACCAGTGCATGGCTCCATACATTCTCAGACTATCTGAGCCTGTTAGCAGAGCTGTTATTTATTTATCATCCTTTGAGAAGATGGTGAGGAGTTATCCACTTGAATTATCACAAGTCAGTCTAGTGGAGATACTCCCACAATTTGTAGAGGAGGAACCTGCAGACTTTAGAGCCAATGATGGTGAAGAAACAGCAATATACATATTTCAAAGACAGAAGGGTGTGTAACTTAGAGGGGGACCTGCAAGTAGTGGTGTTCCCACACACAAGAGGCCCTTGTCTCTCTTGCCAGTTGAGGTAATTATTTTAAGAGGTACTATTAGAGTAGTGGAATTGAGGAAATTGGGCTACAACCAACAATATTGTGGTAGAAGGAATGAATGATAATTCTCATGGATGGAGCACAAATTAAAACAGCTGGTTTGTGCTGCATTTTATGGAGCTGCACTCATCTAAGCAAATAGGGAGTATTCTATTACACTCTTGAAATGTGTCTTTGCAGTAGTATAAAGGCTTTGGATGATATACACAACCTTTGATCTGATCTTGCAGCCACTTTTCTTATGTGGCTAGTCTAGCTGAGTTTCTGGTTAATTATGAACGCTGGATTGATGGTAAGGGAAATGGGTGATGTTAATGCCACTAATTATTAAATGCTTCAACTTTTTTGTGTCCGGCAGTTTTGTGGCATGAGCACCATTCTCCACTTTAATACCATATCAAAAATTCTGTCTTAGTCTTATAAAGCTGCTTTATTCATTAATAAATAGGAAAAGGAGCGGAAATGTGGAATTGAACAGTATACAATTAATTGTAATTCCATGTTTCCATTCCATTTTCTTTTTATTCATGAATAAAGCACCCTTTTAAGATTTGGACAAAATTTTGGTTGGTATTAAACTGGAGAACAATGTTCATGCCACAAAAAAGCCAGGCACAATAAAGTTTAAGAATGATCCCAACTCCTGACCTTAAGATGGAAGGAAAAATGGTTATGTATGAAGCAGATAAAAATAGTTGAGAATTAAGGACACTGCCCTAATGACATTTGGTAGTGATGTTTAATGTGGTAATAACCACCACAAACAGCTTTCTCTGTACAAGATACCAAGAAAGTGGCCACTGAGTGTGTATCCACTGGATTTTACACACCCAAAGGCTTGTAGTGTGTAAAGCACATGTGTGTAAATTTCAGGAGAACACAAAATATAACAGATTATTAAGTCATCCTTCATGATTAGTCAGCCTGCAGATTAGTCAATGCGCCAGTTACTGAGTAAAGTGCTTTCAGAAAAAATGGGGAAAAAAACAATCGGAAGTCCTTTTACCAAAGCTAAAGGTTTAAGGTGAAGGATCCGTCACACTAACCTTATTCAGCCGGCCCTATCTTCCTCCAAATCAGAGTACAAGACATGATGATGAGCCTCAATCACAAAATGAAATCAGAAACGTGGCTAGCATTAGACCCACAAAAAGCATCTGGCCCAGACTGTGTACGTGACTGAGTACTGAAGACCTGTGCTAATCAAATGACTGGAGTGTTTACTGACATATTTAACCTCTCGCTTCAACAGTCTGGGGTACCCACCTGCTTCAAGCAGACTTCAATCATACCAGTGCCCAAGAAGAACATGATAACCTGCCTCAATGACTATTGTCCAGTCGTATTTACATCCATTGTGATGAAGTGCTTTGAGCATATTAACTTCAGCTTGAGGAGTGACTTGAAACCACAGCAATTTGTCTACCAACACAACAGATAAACAGCAGAAGCCATTTCAATAGCTCTTCACTCATCTCTGAAACATCTGGAGCATGAAAACGCATACATCAGGAAGCCTTTCATTGATTACAGCCCAGACCTTGGCCTTGAATGCTCCTTGTGTAAATGGATCCTTGATTTCCTCATTTGCAGACCTCAGCCAGTTCGGATTGTCAACAACATCTCCTTCACAATCTCCATCAGCACAGGTGCACTAAAAGGCTGTATGCTTAACTCACTGCTCTACTCGCTTTATACCTATGAATGTGAGGGTAAATATAGCTCCAATGCTAAATTTGTCTATAGACAACACCACTGTTGTTGGCCATATCAAAGGTGGTAATGAAATGGAATATATGGGGGGGGGGGGGTGAAAAACTAGATGAATGGTGCTACAACAACCACATCTCACTCAACTTCAGCAAAACCGAACAGCTGATTATTGAGTATAAGAGGAAGAAACCAGAGGTCCATGCTAATCCTCATCAGAGGGTTGGAACTTAACTCCTTGGTGTTATCATTTCAGTGAATCTGGCCTGCAATTAGCAAAGAAGTACCATTACAAAGAAGGTACAGCAGCATCTCTACTTTGCACAGATTCTAAAACTGTGACAAATTTCCATAAGTGCACATTGGAGAGTATCCTTACTGGTTACATCCTGGCTTGGTATGGAAACACCAATGCCCAAGAACAGAGAAGTCTACAAAAATAGTGGACACAGCCAGTCCATCACAGGAAAAGCCTACCCTACCATAAGCAAATCTGCAAAGAGCACTACATCCATTACAAACGACCACTGCCATCCAGGCTATGCTCTCTTCTTGCTGTAGCCATCAGAAAGGAGGTAGAAGGTATTGGAGCCTTCGGTCCCACACCATATGGTTGAGAAGCAGTAGTTATTACCTTTTAACCAGGCTCCTGAACAAGTGTGAATAATTACACTCCCCTCAACTCTGAACTGATTCCACAACCTATGGGCTCACTTCAAGGACTCTACAACTCAATTTCTCAGGTTTACTTTTTTATTTATTGTATTTGCAGTTTGTCTTCTATTGCACATTGGTTGTTTGTCAACCTTTGTTTGTGTGTAGTTTTTTCATTGATTCTATTGTATTTCTTTGTTCTACTATGAATACCTGCAAGAAAATGAATCTCAAGGTAGTATATGGTGATATATACGTACTCTGATAATACATTTACTTTGAACTTTTGAACTAAAAAGATTTTACAGTAATTTTTGTATTTTTGGGGGGGGCATATTTCACAGATTAAGATGTTGTGGTGACCCACTTTCCAGCGCACTTGAACCGGCTCACAAAATGGCGCGCGCCGGCAGAGAGGCCGGCCCCAAAAAGGGCGCCAGGCTTTCTTCACCAGCAAGGGGAAAAGGGACTGTGAATATGCATTCCCGCCCGGGGAGGGTGGAAACAGGAAGGCTTAAAAGAGAGGCCGCGAAGTTTGAATAAATCTTTTTACGCAACTGCAACTCACCGTCTGCGTGTCGTTATTCCAGTGCTGTGTGTAGCACACCACTACAATGTTGTCAAAAATCACAGAAAACCAATCATTGTTTGGTAACAAAGTGTATCTTCAAATTATTGTATCTTCATTTAAACAATTAGTTTTTACCTGGTTACAGATTTAGAATCTAGAAACGGATTACATATTTTTCACCTGGTGCACTAAAACTTCATTGCCTGGTGCACTTGTGTAAAATCAGACATCCAGAAAGATCACAAGAATTGATTACCAACAACACATACAAAATTCTGGAGGAACTTGGCTGGTCAGGTAGCAGCTATGCAGAGATATAAACAGCCGATGTTTCAGGCTGACACCTTTCATCAGGACTGGAAAGGAAGGGGGAAGAAGCCAGAAAAAGAAAGTCAGGAGAGGGGAAGGAGTACAAGCTGGCAGGTGATAGGTGAAACCAGGTGAGGGGGAAGGTGGGTGGGTGGAGGAAAGGGGATGAAATGAGAAGCTGGGAGGTGATAGGTTGAAGAGATAAAGGGCTGAAGAAGGAGGAATTTGATAGAGGAGGACAACGGACCAGGGAGAAAGGTAAGGAGGAGGGGTATCAGAGGGAAGTGATGGACAGGTGAGAAGACAACGGATAAGAGGGAAGCCAGAATGGAGAATGGAAAAGGAGAGAAGGGGAGTGGTAGAAATTACCAAATGTTAGAGAAATTGCTATTCTTGCCATCATGTTGGAGGCTACCCAGAAGGAATATGAGATGTAGGGGAGGCAGACTCGAAGGTGAAGTGCCACCTCACCTGGAAGACCTGTTTGGGGCACTAAATGATAGCAAAGGAGGAAATGTAGGTGCAGATGTAGCACTTCTCCCACTTGCAGAGATAAATGCTAGGAGGGAAATCAGTGGAAAGGGTCGAATGACAAAAGAATCATGTAGAGAACAAGGAAAATAAGTTTTAGTGGTAGGATCCTATTGAAGGTGCATTTACAGAGAATGATGTGCTGGATGCAGAGGCTCGTGGGGTGGTAGATAAGGACACAGGCAACCCTACACCTGTTATGGCAGCGGGAAGATGGGTGAGGCCGATGTCCAGAAAATAGAGGAGATGCAGGTGAGAGCAGCATCGACAGTGGAGGAAGGGAAACCCCATTCTTTGAAGAAGGACATCTCAGATGTTCCGGAATGGAAAGACTCATCCTAAGAACAGATGGAGTGGACACAGAGAAACTGAGAAAAGTGAAAGTGGGAAGAAACAGGGTCAAGATAGCTGTGAGAGTCAGTGGGTTTATAAAAGATATGAATAACAATCTGTCTCTAGAGGTGGAGACAAAGAAATTGAGAAAGGGGAGAAATGTGTCCGAGATGCTTACAAGCAAATTAAGCAACAGCACTGCAATAGTTACCACCTTAAAAGGTGCACTAAACTGCAACCTGTATGTCCTGGAAGGAGAAGCATCGCCATATTTTTAAATGCAGCTTCAGTCACTTCACTGTGTAGCACACAATCGAGATTACCAGACCTTAATTGCACAATCATCAAGGCAACCAGACTCTGGAAGCACATTGGCTCCCACAGGAGAAGGAAGCAGCCTTTACGCTTCTGATGTCTGGTTGCCAAGGTGAGGATCTTCTCTATTGTGTTGATGGCAGTGCCTCCTCCCACACCATTGGCTACCCTCCGAGAGTCAGGTGCCACAACCAGCCCCACACTTGGGCTACCCACAGAATAATAGTGGTACCAAACATTACATAATTTTATCATTAACAACAAAAAGCACTTAATGTTTTGAGCACAGATTGATCACTTTGAAATGTGCATTAACAGTCTTCAATGAGTTTTGGAGGTGCTTTGCAAAGTGTCATAATGTCAACAGAGTATCTTTGAGCAGTATCTGTTCAGTGAGAATAATTTTCAGGATCAGAATCAGATTCAGCATTACTTAACTGCCAATATGTGAAACAAACCAGAATTGATTATGGTTCGGTGCTAAGCATAAAACACAGGACAAAGCTCCACACAAAATGCAGAAGGAACTCAGCAGGTCCGATAAGGTCCAAAATGACGACTGCTTATTCATTTCCATAGATGCTGCCTGGCCTGCTGATGGACTTAAGATAGGTGAACATCAAACATTCAAAGGTTTTCATAACTACCAAATTCAGAATGACTGGACTATAATCATTAAGGCTAGTGATCTTGTCTTTGTTGGGAACTGGAATGATTGTAGCAACTTTAAAGCAACTTTCTAAGGCTGAGCCTCCATTTATGTCTCAGGAGAATGAAATGCATACTGCCTGATTACATCATTAAGTGTACATCTGATTATATAAAAAAACATTAAACAAAGATTAAGACTGTGAAGTGCCCGGTCAAATTTGGCAATTGGTGTAGTGTCATCCAGAAATCATTGCTAACACAAGTTATTCTGCATAGAATTGATACTGGATCTTACTGCACTAAAACACAAATTAGTGCTGAACTGTTTTACAAAAATAGCAGTGCTAATCAAATTATTTTCTGGGCAATAGGTTACATATAACCCTATTACTCAGCACACATAATGGCTTGATAGTTGACAACAGGGTTTTGCTTTGTAAATCAAGCTTTGGTTATAGTGGTAACATTCATTTTGGTCCCCAAAACAGGTAAATTTGGTATTTATGAGTAGAAAGGGGGATGATTAGGATGCTTTCAAAATTATTTAGAAAGCTGAATGCATCATGATCCATTCTATCTGGTTTGTTTCTTTTCAAACTTCAGGTAGTCTGTCTTCCAGTTTTACTTTTTTTCCCCATAAGCAAAATGTAAAGCACTTACTTTCTAATAACCATCTCAAAGCTGTCCAGTTCATGTTTTACCACAATCCACTGAAGTCAATGAGCATCAAGGGAAAAAAGTCAGAAGTCATAACTCGCATAAAGGAAGTTGGACGCAGTTGTTGGAGGTCAATCATTCCAGACCCAGGACTGCAAGGTTTCTTCAGTGTCCTGGGCCCAACCATCTTCAGCTGCTTCAGTAATAAGGTCAGAAATTGGGATGCTCACTGATGAAAGCCAAATTGTTCAATCTTTCCCAACTCCTCAGAGATTGAATCATGCATGTAGAAAACCTGAACGTTTAAGAATGAGGTGACTAGTGGTAAGTAACATCCCACCACAAAACTTCCAGCCAATGGCCAACTTCAACAAGATTGTGTCATCAACAACCTGAACTATTGCCCAGATATAGAATTGGATCACTCACATAAATACAATGACTAAGAGAGGAGGTCTAACGGCCTGTCCCAAGTGACTCAAGTCTTTTCATCCTGAAGCCTTTGCACCAATAGCAAGGTACAGGTTAGGACCCAATTGGAAGGCCTCCACTTTCTGTACAAGTATATGTGTAAAAACAAGAAGAAAAATTTGCAGAAGGTATGAGGGTTACAATTTATTGCTCATTCTTAGCCTTGACCCCACTATCACTTCTGCACACCGGCAGTCAGTTTGATTAGTACTACCTGAAATGTTAATTTTCTGCACTACTGATGCATATGGCTGCAGAATATTCCATTTACAAAGTGTAATACAAGTCTATTTAGTTATGCAATGGTCTGTAGCGTTCATCACTAATGTATGACATGGGCATGGGAAAATCACTATCTGCAAGATCAGCACCGTCCTGAACACTTCCTCGAGCAATTGCGGAATGGCAATAAATGCTGTTTTGCCAGCAACACCCACATCTTAAATGAGTAAGTGGATAAATGAACAAATAAATGCATAGTTGGATAGACAGATACATACAGTATCATGCAAAAGTCTTTGCTGTATTAATTTCAACAACAACCAGTCTTCAGATCTGAATGTGGATTGTAGACTGAGTTTAAAATGCAGCTCAGAACAATGGTGTTCTTTGAGCTGTAGACTGAGGTCAATTGCAAACCAAGAAACATCACACTGATATGAGATGTCTGCATATGCATGAATGCAGCTCAGAGACAACAGTGATTAACATTCATTTTGGGTGTCTGGAGTGTTGATATAAAGATCTAAGTGTTTGAAAATTATATGTAATTCAAAGGAAGCATTGTGGACACGTTGTAACAATAGAATTATCCTACCATTACCTTTCATCTTTAGCATATAAAAATGCCATGTAATATTGGATCAGGCAGCCTCTTCTAAGAATGTCTGCAATATGATGCCTGCTTGTATGCTGAATAAAGATTTCTATATCACCAGCTTAAGTGCCTCCCGATGATTTTGATCACATTCACAACATTATATATAGCCAGAGTGCCTAAAACTTTTGCACAGTACTATTGTAATTTTGGGTATTGCATTGTACTGTTGCTGCAAAAAAGTCATTACATATATGAGCAATGATAAACCTGATTCTGATATGGGTTTCTATTGTGGAATGGGAGTGGGAAGGGGATAGGGAGAGAGGAATCATGGTTGAGAAAAAGGGATGGGAGAGGGGAGGGAGTGGGAAGCACCAGAGAGGACATTCTGTCATGATCAGTAAACCAATTGCTTGGAATGAAATGACCTTGCCTGGTGGCTCAGGGCTGAATATATCTGCACCTGCAACAACCCCCCTCCCCGCCACCTGGCCCACACCCCTCCCGTGGCGCTCCACCGTCACCATTCCCAACATACTTTGCTCCCATCAGGTTTACAAACTCGTTCTCTGCTCCACGTTGACAAATACAGTGCTGTGCAAAAGTCATGGGCGCAATACTGCAGGCAGACAGAAAGGCAGCAAATGAATGAATAATACAATGAAGGCAGTTAATGGTCCTCTCACTGTCATGAGAAGAATTTCTGCTTTTATGGGTTAATGTGCCTCAGCTGTTTCAATGGTCAAAGTGCTCTACACAGTGCAGATTTACACATGGATTTACACAGTGAAATTGTTTGATCTGCTGTTTTCTTATATATTAATTCATGGGACGTAGATGTCACTGGCAGCAGTACATCACCAACTAATCTTGAACAGAAGGAGCCACTAAGAATAAACGATGATGACAATGTGTTTTAAGATGGACAGACAGGAATTAAGGAGTAAAAGCAAGTAATTAAATATGTTATGGAAATGGAGAATTAAATTAAATTTGCCATTAATCCTATAGACGTGAAGCAATTAAGGAAGAAAAATAGGAAGAAATCCAAATAAATTCTTTAATTGGATTCATTGAAAGTAATTTGGGTCAGCACTTACTTGAGATTCATCAAGCTATCTCTTTCTGACTGTAATTCTTGTAATTTAGATTGTAGATCTATCACAGATTGTTGAATATTATCCTTTGACTGCTCATGATCTCCCTGCAAAGAGGAAGGAAGTGAGTATGTTGCAGTCTGTCAAATTTATTTTACATTTTCTAAAGCTCAATATAAGAAAATGCAGCATTAAATGAAAAATCACTGAGCCATAAAATTCAATGCTCAAGATGTCCTTAATTATATTCCTGGATTTAATCATTGTTAAAATCTTGCTTTGAATACTGTATAATATTCTTTAAGTTTTACAAAATATTTTGATTTTAAGCCTATTCGATGAAAATTTTATGTCTGGAAATATGAGGACAAACTTGGAGAATGCACTGAGGCCTCGTTTTATTGCTTTCTCCTAGTTTGTGGTGGTCGTGACCACACAGTACTCCGTGATGATACTCTCACAATGGATGATGCCACAATAATGACTGACTAATAATGGTGCTTTGTAAACTGCACTATCTGAATAAACATAAAAAGATTTAAAAAATCATGATTGCAGGAACAATTTTTTCAAGAGCATGTCTACTGTGCTTACCAGAAAGCAGAAGCAATATTCTTTAAATCCCTGGGTACCATGACCAGCTCCAGTTAGGTCTGGTATTAAAGCATCATCCACCCATTTATACAACCACGGAATACAGAACTGTGCCAAGGGTAGTTGACACAGTGTTTCTACCAATATGCCATTTTTGTCTGTAATTTCACTTCAATTGAACATACAAACATAAGGCTTCTTGGTTCTTCAACATTCAATAAGATTGTTGCAGTTCACTAGCGTAGATCTATTTACCTCATTTACACAGTCCTCCAGTGACTTCTCAACAATTGGTGTACCAGAGGATGGACTGCTCTTCCTGGATATAACAACATCCACATCATATTTAGTAGTCTGTGGAAATCTGCGACGAGGTGTTTTTGAGATAGAAGTCTGAAGTATTGAGCTCCGATAAGGAGATCGTACATTTGGAAAGACCGCAGTAAAAGATCCTGGAACAACAATTTTAAAACACTTTAACAAAATAATAATTTCATACTCCCTATAATCAAAACTTAGAATTCAAAATTTATCGCAATGCTAACATAAGAAACGCATGGTTTTTTTGTTTAGGATGTGGGGAAGCCAACAATAATGTTTTGTTAAGACTATGCCTAAGACTCTATTGTTCTATAATCCATGTTACTCAGAGGAGTGCCCTTACACCAAAATGATGCATGAACAGTATATCCAATGTAAAGTAACAGCCTAAACATCAGCACTACATCTTCACAGGACTCTGCATGGGTGTACTTACGGTTCATTTTGAGTTTGTCGTTGTGGTTAGTTGAGATTTCATCGAGACTGCAACTTCTACCCTCATTAAACGTCAGGCTACATTTGTCCATTGTTAACTTGGTAGCAAACTCTAACTCTTCCTGAAGTTTCTTTGTTTCTTTTGTATGTCTTTCTAGTTCTTTCCTGCAGATAAATGGACAAATTAATTCATATTTAATTCTTGATACAAAAATTCATTATAAAGTTGTTGCCCATTAAGTACCGTAGATGCCGGATTATAAGCCGCTACTCTTTTCCCACGCTTTGAACAGCTTTGAACACTGCGGCTTTTACTACGGTGCGGCTAATGCATGGTTTTTTTTCATGCCGCCAAAAACATTTTGCCTCGTAACAGTAGACCAATAAAATTGATGAGTAGTTCACAGAGGTCCAATGAAATTGTACGATAAATCAAGCGCACTTTCACAATTAAATTATTGTAAATCAGTCATTTGTACTCACCTTCATCAACATGGAAAACACTCGAAGAAAAGCATTGTGCTGCCTTTTTGGCAGTTATTTAGTTTATAATATTTTCGCTTAGTAATTCATTTGTTAGTATTTTCTAGTTAAAGTTAGAAGTGTTTTAACTATATTTGTTTTCTGTACTACATCCCGGGATGCTATGACTTCACATCCGGTTTCGCCGTGTCTTGTGGGAAATACCGGTTTGCGATAAACGGAAAGGTGGGGGGAGCGCATTAGACGAGCGCATTAGACCCGCGCGAGAACGCTGCTTTTAAGTTAAAGGCGATCAATAACTTTTCCTGGTAGGCTGCAGTATATATATTTTTTTACCAGTCGTTAGGAGATATTGGAATGTTGTTCGTGCACTGTTCAGTAAAAAAGTATACGCAACGTAATTTGTGTGTTACCGATACGTATGTATATTTAAAAGTAGCCATGTTACAGGCACGGTTCGAAAAAAAGCATTTGCAATATGTATTTGTTTATGTTACCATACGGATTTAATTATAAGTTAAAAAATCCTCACGTGTAATATCTTTCTGTGTAAATATCTCATATTACAACGTGGGACACCTGCGGCTTAAAATCCGGTGCGGCTTGTACAAGTACAAAATTGATTTTCTTTCTAAAATTAGAGCCTGCGGCCTTTAATCAGGTGCGCTCTGTAGTACGGAATCTACGGTACTTGTTATGGATAAATCAGTACTAATTAAATAAAGATTATTCTGCTTATATTGACAATAGCAAATACAGTAATGGGATGCCAGCTGGTGGCATAATGGCATCAGCGCCAGACTCCCGAGTTCGAATCCAAGTCGGGCCACCCCCGAGCACGCTTTCCATCCATGCTGGGTTGAGTGTCAAGCTAGCCACTCGGCCTCACAAAAAATACAAGGGTCGAGTCAGGAACGTTCATATCATGACCCGGTTAATCCGAAAGGAGACCAATCCTGACACCACACGCCAGACAAGAATGGCTGACTGTCTGGTGCGACACGCTAAAATAAGGGGCTGGAAAACTGAATATAATATTATACTGGTACTTTATAAAGCCTCAAAATTACATCCTTGCTTTTATATTGTAGTCCTCTCGAAATAAATGCTAACATCGCATTTGTCTTTAGGATATCCTGCATAAGTACTCCCAAGTCCCTTTGCACCTCAGTTTTTGTATTTTCTCTACATATAGAAAATAGTCAAGCCTTTCCAGATCTTCTACCAAAGTGCATGGCCAGACACTTCTCGACACTGTATTCTATCCGCCACTTCTTTGCCTATTCTCTTAATCTGTCTAAATCCTTCTGTAGACTCTCTAGTTCCTCAAAATTACCTGCCCCTCCACTATCTTCGCATCGTACACAAATATGGCCACAAGGCCATCAATTCTGTCATCCAAATCATTGATATATAGCGTAAAAAGATGCAGTCTCAACACAGGCCCCTGTAAAACACCACTAGTCGCCAGCAGCCAACCAGAAGGGCTCCCTTTATTCCCACCCTGTGCCACCTGCCAATCAGTCAATGCTCTCTCCATGCTAGTATCTTTCCTGTAATACCATGGGCTCTTAATCTGTTAAGCCTCATGTATGGCACCATGTCAAAGGCCTTCTGAAAATCCAGGTACAAAACATCAACTGATTCTCCTTTGTCTACCCTGCTTGTTACTTCTTCCAAGAATCCCAACAGATTTGTAGGCAAGATTTTCCCTTGAGGAAACCATGCTGACAATGGCCTATTTTATCATGTGTCTCCAAATACCCCAAAACCACATCTTTAAAAATCAACTCCAACATCTTTCCAACCACTGAGATCAGACGAACTGGCTATAATCCTTTCTTCTGCCTCTCTCCCTTCTTGAAGAGTGGAGTGACATTTGCAATTTTTCAATCCTCCAGAACCATACTAGAATCACTAGATACTTTAAAGATAATTACTAATGCTTCCAATCTTCAGCCATCTCTTTCAGGACCCTGGGGTGTACACCATCTGGTCCAGGTGACATCTACCTTCAGACCTTTCAGTTTCCCCGCGAACCTTCTCCCTAGTAATGGCAACATCACACACTTTCGCCCCCTGACATTCTCGAACTTCTGGCACAGCGAAGACTGATGCAAAATACTTATTCAGCTCATCTGCCATTTCCTTGTCCCCGATCACTAGCTCTCCAGCCTCATTTTCCAGCAGTCTGATATCTACACTTGCCTTTCTTTTACACTTGATGTATCTGAAGAAACTCTTTAATACTACTGTCCATCCTGACTAAGGGTCTCGGCCCGAAACGTCGACAGTGCTTCTCTCTATAGTTGCTGCCCGGCCTGCTGTGTTCCACCAGCATTTTGTGTGTGTTGCTTTAATACTACTGGCCAGCTTACTTTTGCATTCTATCCTTATTGATTTGTTTTTAGTTGCCTTCTGTTGGGTCTTTTAAAGCTTCCCAATCCTCCAACTTCCCACTAATTTTTAACTCTGTTATACTCTTTGGCTTCTAAGTTGGCTTTGACTTCTCATCAGCCATGGTTGTGTCATCCTGCCTTTAGAATACTTCTTCCTCTTTGGGATGTATATATCTTCTGCCTTCCGAATTACTCCCAGAAAGTCCAGCAAGTCTGTAGTCATTCCTGCCAATGCTCTTTTCCAGTCAACTCTGTCTAACTCCTGTCTCATGCATCTGTAATTCCCTTTACTATAATACTGATACATCTGACTTCAGCATCTCATTTTCAAATTGCAGGGTGAATTCTATCATATTATGATCACTGACCCTCTAAGGGTTCTTTTGCCTTAACCTCTCTAATTAATTCCAATTCATTGCACAACACCCAGTCCAGAACAGGCAATCCCAGTTCAGAATAGCCGATCCCTTAGTGGGCTCAACCACAAGCTGCTCTGTAAAGCTACCTCGTAGGCATTCTAGAAATTTACATCTTGGGATTCAGAATGAACCTGATTTTTCTAATCTACCTGCTTATTGAAATTCCTCATGACCATTGCAACTTTTTCCTTTTGGGATGCATTTTCTATCTCCAGTTGACAGCAATTTTACCCTATCATCAGCCTCTCCTTGGTAACAGTCTCACTGGACACTGCCTCTGTTTGTAAACCAACTAACTACCTTAACCTCAGCACTATCACTCCAGTTCCAATCCTCCTGCTAAGTTAGTTTTAATCCTCTGGAACAGCTCTAGCAAACCTGAACTAAAAGATCGTTTAGTTCCACCTGACATGCGTTTAGAGCTTCTGTTTAAAGAGTGGCTGCCTTGATGATGCTACACTAAATATGCTTGCCTCAAATTGCTGACTGGTTTCTGGAGCAGGACTTTACCTTTAGAATAAGTGAAAAAGGCTACAGATATCTGAGATTCATTTCTTCACGTTGCCAGATATTCATTAAAATATCAAATATTTTCTTATTTCTTGTTTTACCTCTCAACTCAATCTTTATTATAATTTCTGATCCTGATTTGATTTTATCATTCATTTCAATTCTCCCTCCTCATTGGAGCTTACTCTGCTTCTCAATTCCTGGATCACAGACTGCTATGCGACTTGAAATCACAGAAATGCAAGAAGTAACAGAAATTTCAACCATGACATATAATCAGAAAGGCAATTTGATTCCACCTTGATAACAAAACTCAACTAACTCATACCACTGACTATCAACTAACCCTCTGCATTGAGAATACTGTCCATATTTTCATCATCACTGGTCTCAACTGCTTAAATGTTTTCCTGGCATATATCCATCACCCAAAAACTCCACCACCTGTGTCCTAAACCATAGCACAACATTCTGCTCACTCATTAACCTTCTGCTGATCAATAAAAAGTTAAGAGCCAATTTGAAATTTTCATTCTTCAGCTCTTCATGACTTTGCCTCTCCCCACCTCCACAACTTTCTGCAATCAAAAAAAATTCCATGAACTTCACTGTAAAATCTCTGGCATGCGTTCCTTTCCGTACATTGTCATTCCATTTTTGGCAGTCTATGGCCTATATTCTAGCAACTTCTCCATATCTTCAACTCTCCCCCCTCCTTTAAGGCCATTCTTTGAACTTTTTTTTTTCTCAAGCTTTCAATTAACCTTATCATATCTTTTCAACTCAGCAGCATTTTTATTGAATTCTCTCTATAGCAAAGGCTCTATATGAATTCATACTGTTATTGTTATTGACATATTTTCCAACGTTCAGCTATCATGATCTAATAGTTTTGAAATCAAAACTTCTGTGCAAGCCTAAACGAGGTTTTGGTTCTGATGCATCACAGCATGTCTATTTTAAAACCAGCGCAGTCAGGGAGAGAAAGTAACAGAAATTGAGGACAGATAGTTGTTATATGTACCGTGTGCTGTGTATGACTATTGGTACTGTGTTTTGCATCTTGGTTCCAAAGGAACACTATTTAATTTGGCTGTATTCATGTGTGGTTGAATGATCATTAACCCTGAACTTGAGCTAAAGTGCAGCAATATTGAACCACTCATGGAAGGCAGCAGGCCAGGCAGCATCTACAGGAAGAAGTACAGTTAATGGTTTGGGCCGAGACCCTTCATCAGAACTAACTGAAAGAAAGATAGTAAGAGATATGAAAGTGGGAGGGGAGGGGGATATCTAAGATGATAGGAGAAGACAGGAGGGGGAGGGATAAAGCTAAGAGCTGGAAAGTTGATTGGCAAAAGGGATACAGAGCTGGAGAAGGGAAAGGATCATGGGACAGGGCCTAAGGAGAAAGAAAGGGGGAGGGGAGCACCAGAGGGAGATGGAGGACAGGCAAGGAGTGATTGTGAGAGGGGCAGAGAGAAAAAAAGGGAGAGAGAAAAAAAGGGAGGGTAATAATAAATAAGGGATGGGGTAAGAAGAGGAGGAGGGGCATCAATGGAAGTTAGAGAAATCAATGTTCATGCCATTAGGTTAGAGGCTACCCAGACAGAATAACAAAATATCAGGTGTTGTTCCTCCAATCTGAGTGTGGCTTCATCTTGGCAGTAGAGGAGGCCATGGATAGATATATCAGAATGGGAATGAGACGTGGAATTAAAATGTGTGGCCACTGGGAGATCCTGCTTTCTCTGGCAGACAGAGCATAGGTGTTCAGCGAAACGATCTCCCAGTCTATGTCGGGTCTCACCAATATATAGAAGGCCGCACCAGGAGCACCGGACGCAGTATACCACACCAGCCAACTCATGGGTGAAGTGTCACCTCACCTGGAAGGACTGCCTGGGGCCCTGAATGGTGGTGAGGGAGGAAGTGTATGGGCAGGTGTAGCACTTGTTCCGCTTACAAGGATAAGTGCCAGGAGGGAGATCGGTGGGAAGGGGTGGGGGGGACGAGTGGACAAGAGAGTCGCATAGGGAGCGATCCCTATGGAAAGCAGAAAGGGGGGGGAGGGAGAGATGTGCTTGGTAGTGGGATCCCGTTGGAGGTGGCGGAAGTTACAGAGGATTATATGTTGGACCCAGAGGCTGGTGAGGTGGTAGGTGAGGACAAGGGGAATCCTATCCCGAGTGGGGTGGCAGGAGGATGGGGTGAGCAGATGTGCGTGAAATGGGAGAGATGCGTTTGAGTTGATGGTGGAGGAAGGGAAGCCCCTTTGTTTAAAAAAGGAAGACATTTCCTTCGTCCTGGGATGAAAAGCCTCATCCTGAGAGCAGATGTGGCGGAGACAGAGAAATTACGAGAAGGAGATGGCATTTTTGCAAGAGACAGGGTGGGAAGAGGAATAGTCCAGGTAGCTGTGAGAGTCCGTAGGCTTATAGTAGATATCAGTAGATAGGCCGTCTCCAGAGATGGAGACAGAAAGATCAAGAAAGGGGAGGGAGGTGTCGGAAATGGACCAGGTAAATTTGAGGGCAGGGTGAAAGTTGGAGGCAAAGTTAATGAAGTCAAGTGCAGGAGGCAGCGCCAATGCAGTCATTGATGTAGCAAAGGAAAAGAGGGGAACGGATACCCATATAGGCTTGGAACATGGACTACTCCACAAAGCCAACAAAAAAGCAGGCATAACTGGGACCCATACGGGTGCCCATGGCTACACCCTTGGTTTGGAGGAAGTGGGAGGAGCCAAAGGAGAAATTATTGAGAGTAAGGACTAATTCCGCTAGACGGAGGAGAGTGGTGATAGAGGGGAGCTGGTTAGGTCTGGAGTCCAAAAAGAAGCGGAGAGCTTTGAGACCTTCCTGGTGGGGTATGGAGGTATATAGGGACTGGACGTCCGTGGTGAAAATAAGGCTGTGGGGGCCAGGGAACTTAAAATCATTGAAAAAATGCAAAGCGTGAGAAGTGTCATGAACATAGGTGGGAAGGGATTGAACAAAGGGGGATAAAACAGTGTCGAAGTAAGCAGAAATTAGTTCAGTGGGGCAGGAGAAAGCTGAGTCAATGGGTCTACCTGGACAGGCAGGTTTGTGGATCTTGGGTAGGAGGTAGAAACAGGAAGTGCGGGGTGTGGGAACTATGAGGTTGGTGGCAGTGGATGGGAGATCCCCAGAGCTGGCAAGGTTGGTGATGGTGTGGGAGACAGTGGCCTAGCGCTCCTTAGTGGGGTCATGATCGAGGGGTAAATAAGAGGAGGTATCAGCGAGTTGTCGCTGTGCCTCGGCAAGGTAGAGGTCAGTACACCAGACTACAACAGCGCCCTCCTTAACGGCAGGTTTTATAGTAAGCTTAGGATTGGTGTGGAGGGAGTGGAGAACAGAGCGTTCGGAAGGAGTGAGGTTGGAATTGGAACAAGGTGTGGTGAAGTCAATTCGGTTGATGTCCCGTCGGCAGTTAGCAATAAAGAGACCCAGAGCAGGCAGAAGACCACAGCGGGGTGTCCATGATGAGCAAGAGGGTTGAAGATGGGAGAAGGGGTCATTGGTGGGGGTGGGAGAGTCCTTGCTGAAGAAATAGGCTCGAAGACAGAGCCGGCGGAAGAAGAGGTCAGCGTCATGGCATACACGGAACTCGCTGAGGTGTGGGCGAAGGGGGACAAAGGTAAGGCCTTTACTGAGGACAGGGCACTCTGCCTCAGAGTTGAAGGCATGAACATTGATTTCTCTAACTTCCGTTAATGCCCCTCCTCCCCTTCTTACCCCATCCCTTATTTATTATTCTCCCCCCTTTTTTGCTCTCTCTGCCCCTCTCACAATCACTCCTTGCCTGTTCTCCATCTCCCTCTGGTGCTCCCCTCCCACTTTCTTTCTCCCTAGGCCTCCTGTCCCATGATCCTTTCCCTTCTCCAGCTCTGTATCCTTTTTGCCAATCAACTTTCCAGCTCTTAGCTTCATCCCTCCCCCTGCTGTCTTCTCCTATCATTTCAGATTTCCCCCTCTCCTTCCCACTTTCATATCTCTTACTACCTTTTCTTTCAGTTAGTCCTGACGAAGGGTCTCAGCCTGAAACGTCGACTGTACTTCTTCCTATAGATGCTGCCTGGCCTGCTGTGTTCCACCAGCATTTTGTGAACCACTCATATTGTTTTGTTAATATAGTTCAGAATCTTTAAAATGTCAAAAGCAAATGACAAATGATCTAATACTTGCAACCTTGAAAGTACATATAACGTCATTCTTCAGCCCCCATTTGGATGTGAAGAACTGTGAAAATTAAACAAAATTATGCAATACCTTTAAAAACTCTATCAAATACTAAAGAAAACTCCTCTCCTGGAATGCAAATGGAAAATTGTGTAGAGGTTGACTGTTGATCCAGTATAAAATAGTGAAGACTGTATCTTGTAAATTACTGAATGCTTGTGATTGGTGCTCATTCACATTAATAGATCGGAAATTAAGTTTCAAACTCACAATCTCCTAAAGTTGTACTCCCTGTAAGAGCCACTGTACAGTTCATGTGCTGGACTTCAACCTCCTAAAGCTGTACACCTGTGAGTGCCACAGTATAGTTCATGTGTTGGATTGCACATCATTCTAACTATTGGTGAGACTAAAAAACCTGAGGCAAATTTCTTTTAGCATTTCTGCTTTTGGATGAGAAAAGATAATCTACTGTATATGGGACCGACAATACATTATTATGTTAGCAAAGACAGTTCTGTTCTGTTTATATTTCGTGAACTAACCTTAATTCCTCCAAGTTCTTGCTCGATTGTTCAGTAGTAGAAATATCTAAAAAGGAAATCTAACATTTACATAATTGTCACAATATTTACACAATTTCAATTAATTAATACAAGAATTTGGAAATAATTTTCCTACATTGCTCAATGTATCTGAATCCAATCAATACAGCTTCTTGGACATACATAAAAAATTATTTCAAAATGTACATTCAAAAACATTAAGCCTTCTGAGTAACGTTCAAATTGTTTGCAGTTCTGATTGTTAGAAAAAAAATGTAAAAGTAACATCTTCACCACCATCCACTGTAATTTTCAAGCTCTAGTGACTTTAAAGCCTTTATTTTTCTCAAAAGTTATGCTCAACATCGAAGACATGCAGACTGGATGACACCTGAGCATAGAACATGCACAGACGTTCACTGTCTGATTTTGGAAGGGAATTTTACCAGGTTGTCCTTAATGTGCTTAATAAATATTGAACTATTGGAGAGCAAAATGGAGAACAGAAGGTGACACACCAGAGGTTAGTGTTCTGGCTACCTACTCTCTCCTCTCATTTGTGCCTCTTCGAGCTGATTGATTTGGTTACTACTCAAGTTCCTGCTAATAGTAAGGTGTACGAAGATATACTGTTGGCAGTTTGTGTTCTGTCATTGTTGTGGAAACTGAGGCAGCACAGGAGGCACACGTACAAATGCAATGTCTCAAAAATTTAAATGAAATGCTTTGTAGGTAATATTCCATAGAAGGTAATCCAAGTCTAATAATTCTACTGTGCAGAAAACAAATCCAATTATAAAATGACATGATGTATTATTACATTGTTAATCCAAAAAAGTCAAATAGAGATCAGAATTGGTGGAAAAGAAAAATCGCACAATGTGTCTTATGATCTTTCCTCCACATCCTACATAACAGTCCCATTGCAATGATTAGTGTTGCAGAGGTGCTCAAATGCACGTTAAAACAATCCAAGAGACATTAATAATACACACACTTACTGTTATATTTACATGATGTTAATGCTTTGTTTCCAGATTCTGAGGCATGCAGACCAGACCGACAAGACTGAGAGTCAGGAGATGATAAATGTCCACCAGCAGCCCCTGGAATCAATCAACATTATAATCATACATAGAAACACATTCACAGTGGTACCCTTTAATTTGTTGTCCTACAGACTGTATGTATCCCTTTGCTCTTACTTCCTAGGTTAATCTCCCTTTACATTAATTCACCCATTGCAAAAATAAAGTTTCAATGAAGAAACATGAGTGTAAAGGTGGAAAGAAGCAGTTCAATATTCAATTTACAAAAGGAATATACTCCTGGAAATCATAAACACGAGAAATTTTGCAAATGCTGGAAACACTAAGCAACACACATATTTCTCCAGCATCTTGTGCGTGTTGCCATATACTCCTGAAAATGTCTTTTTGGGCAAAATTTCATAGATCAAAAATGACTCGTGGCTATTCTAATACCATGTGAATCCTCTCTCCACGCACACAAAGACAACGGAGAGAGAAAGTATGAAAGACAATCAATAGGAAGTGGGAGGAGAGAGAAGGTGAAAGAGAGGAAGAAAAAAGGAGAGAAAGAACAGAGAAGAGAAAAAGCAGAAGAAAAAGGGGACAGCAAGGGATGGTGGGTGAGGAAGAGAGTGGTTAGGAAGCAAGGGATATTGCTTGCATTTTGAAAGAACTGGCAAAAACAGGTAAAAATTCTGCAACTATGTAACAATGAGCTTCAAATATGAGGAGCTTTCAACCAGCATAGCACAAAATTTGGAGATTTTGAATACTGTATGGTATTAATATTCAAGGGCCTTTGTAGGTAGGTTTCAGAGTCCTACCGAAGCTAGGACTGCGAATATAAAAAGACTCAGTTAAAGCTCGTCTTTTCTCGGTGGCCCAAGCAAGTGGAGTGTATATTGGGTCAGAGCCCAACAGAAGTCAGGAGAGAGTACAAAAGGAGCAGATTTGGGCAAGGCCGGTCTTTGCGGACTGCACAGGCGCAGAGAGTGGCCATTGTTGGAGTGTACCAGCGATAAAGAATGTGGGGGCTGCAATGTCAGCAGGTGTAGATATAGTTAAGAAGAGGCCAGCCTTTTTCGGTTTTAGTATAGAGTTGTCAAGATGGAATGCCCCTCTGTCAGATGTGGGAATTCAGGATTCCTGACAGTTTCCCTGATGACTGCATCAGTGGTAAGTGCACCCAGCTTCAGTGCCTGACGGGGTCAAGGAGTTGGAGCTGAAGTTGGATGTACTCAGGACCATACAGGAGGCTGAAGATATTATAGATGAGACTTTTGAAGAGGTGGTCATACCCAGAGTACAGACTTTGGACAGTAGATGGGTGACTACCAGGAGAGATAAGGGAATTAAGGAGTCAGTACAGGATTCCCCTGTGGCCATTACCCTCAGCAACGAGCATACTCCTTTGGATACTGCTGGGGGGGTGGAATGACCCATCAGATCATGGCAACAGCAGCTGCCAGGCTGGTGGTGCTCTGGCTAGCTCTGAGCCTTAACAGGAAAGGGTAAAGTCAGGCAGTGAGTTGGTTATAAGGGACACAATAGTTAGGGTGATAGAAAGGAAATTCTGTGGCCTCAGAATAGACACCAGGATGGTGTGTTGCCTCCCTGGTGCTAAGGGTCCATGATGTATTGGAACGGTTGTAGGATTTTCTCGAGGTGGATGGGCAACAGCCAGAGGTCATGGTGTATATTACCACCAAGAACTGGTAGAAAAAGGGAAGAGGTCCTACACAGCTAGGAAAGAGGCTGAAGAAAAGGACCTCCAAGGTTATAATCTCCACATTACTCCCTATGCCTCGGGTTTATGCAGGTACGAATGGGGTAATAGCATGTATCAATGAGTGGCTGCAGAGGTTGGTGCAGGGGACAGGGTTTCAAGTTCATGGATCATTGGAACCTTCTCTGGGGAATGGATGACCTGTACAAGAGGGATGTGTCGCACCTGAACTGGAGGTGAACTAATATCCTGGCTGCAACTCAGGGGAGTTTAAACTAGTTTTGTAGGGGGTGAGGAACCGGAGCCCCAGGTCAGTAAGGGAAGGATCGGATAAGAAGGTAGACGTCAGAGTAAGTATTGAAATGCAAAATCGAAATAACAGGTATAATGGGTCAGATAGCTTGAAGTGTGTATGTTTTAATGCTAGGGGTATTACGGGCAAGGGTGATGAACTTAGGGCATAGATCAGTACATGGAACCATGATGTTGTAGCCATTATTGAAACTAGGTTGAGAGAGGGGCAGGAATGGGTGATTAATGTACCAGATTTTCAAAATTTTAGAAAAGATAGAGAAGGAAGTAAAAGTGGGGGTGGATTTGCAGTACTAGAGAGGGACAATATCAAAGCTGCACTCAAAGGGGACATAATGGAGGGGTCAGACACTGGGTCTATTTGAGTGAAACTCAGGGTGTAATCACATTGATGGGATTATACTACAGACCCCCTGAAAGCCACTGTGACTGAGGAACAAATAAGTATTCAGATTAAGGAAATGTGTAAAAGTAATAGGGTTGTCACTAGGGGGATTTCAACTTCTCTAATATAAACTGGGACCTTCTTAGTGTAAAGGGCTCGGACGGGGCAGAATTTGTTAAGCGTATCCAGGAAGGTTTCTTAAATCAATATATGGATGGTCCAATGAAAGGAGGGGCTGTACTGGACCATGTGTTGGGTAATGAGCCTGGCCAGGTAACTGACCTTTCAGAGGATGCACAGTTAGGGGAACAGTGACCACAACTCCTTAACTTCCAGGATAGCTATCGATAAGGATAGGTATGGTCCTTGTGGGAGAGTTTTAAATTGAAGTAGAACAAATTACAACGGCATTAGGCAAGAACTAAGAAGCGTTAACTGGGAACACCTTTTCTCTGGCAAGTCAATATCAGGCATCTAGAGGGTGTTTAAAGATCAATTGCACAGAGTACAGGAAAGGTTTATTCCTGTTAGAAGGAAAGACAGGGATGGAAAGATGAGAGCACCTTGGATGTCCAGAGAGGTGACAAATTTAGCCAAGAAGAAAAAGGAAAAGTGTGTAAAGCTTCGGAAGTTAGGATCAAATGAAGCATATGAGGAGTATAAATAAGCCAGAAAGGAACTAAAGAAGGGAATTAAGAAAGCCAGGAGGGGCCAAGACATGTCCTTGGCAAGTAGGATTAAGGTGAATCCCAGAGGCATTCTAAACATTGATCAAGAGTAAAAGGTTAACTAAGGAGAGGGTGGGACCACTCCAGGATAAAAGGGCGAACATTTGCTTGGAATGAGAGTAAGGGACTTAATGAGTACTTTGCTTCAGTACTTACCAAGGAAAAGGATAGGGAGGACCAGGAGATTAGTGCTGAGTGTATAAATGTGTTATGGCATTTAGAGGTCAAGGAGAAGGAAGTGTTGGGCCTCCTAAGGAGTATTAAGGTGGGTAAGCCCCCAGGGCCTAATGGGATTTACCTCAGGTTATAAAGGGACACACGAGTCAAAATTGCTGGGCCACAGGCAAGGTCTCGGAGGACTAGCGAGTGGCTAATGCTGTATGTCCACTTAAGAAGGGAAAATCCTGGGAATAACAGACTAGTAAGTCTTACTTCAGTTGTTGGGAAATTCCTAGAGAAAGTTCTTACGGAGAGTATATGTATGCATTTGGAAACCCACAGCCTAATTAGGGAGAGCCAGCATGGCTTTGTGCAGGGCAGGTCATGCCTTACCTTACCAACTTGACTGAGTTTTTTGACAAGGTGACGAGAGAGATTGGTGAGGGTAGAACAGTGGATGTGGTCTACATGGATTTTAGTGAGGAGTTTGACAGAGTCCTTCATGGGAGGCTAATCAGTAAATTAAGATGCATGGGATTTGTGGCAAATTGATTGTTTGGATTCAAAGGTGGCTTGCACATAGAAATCAGAGGGTAGTGGTTGAAGGGATTTATTTGAGCTGGAGGTCTGTGATTAGAGGAGTTCCACAGGAAACTCTATTGGGACCTCTGCTGTTTGCGATGTATATAAATGACCTGGATGAAAATATGGACGGGTGGGTTAGTAAGTTTTCAGACGATAACAAGACTAATGGAGTTGTGGATAGTGTAGAAGACTGGTAAAGAATACAGCATAATATAGATCAGTTGCAGATATGGGTGGAAAAATGGCAGATGCAGTTTAACCAAGATAAATGTGAGAAGTTACACCTCAATAAGGCAAATCAAGGAGACAGTACACTGTTAAGGACACGGTCATTAACAGTGTGGTGGAGCAGAGAGATCTTGGGATCCAGTTCATAGCTCCTTGAAAGTGGCTACACAGGTTGATAAGGTGCTTAAGAAGGCTTATGAAATGCTTGCTTTCATTAGTCGAGACATTGAGTTCAGAAGTCAGTAGGTTAAGTTGCAACTTTATAAAACTTTGGTAAGGCCACATCTGGAGAATTGCATACAGTTCTAGTTGCCCCACTTAAAGGAAGAATGTTGAGGCTCTGCAGAGGTTCAACAGGATGCTGCCTGGTTTACAGGGCATGTGCTGTCATGAGAGGTTAAACTTGGATGGCTTTCCCTGGAGCGGCACAGGCTGAAGGGAGGTCTGATAGAGATTTATATGATTATGAGAGGCATAAAGTGGAGAGAGAGTGTATGTTTCCCAGGGTTGAAGTGTCTAATACCAGAGGGCATGTATTGCAGATTAGAGGGGGTAGATTCAAGGGAGATGTGAAGGGTAAGCTTTTTACTCAGAGTGCTATGAATGCCTGGAATGTGTTGCCTGGTATGGTGATAGAGACAAATACATTAGAAGCTTTTAAAAGACATTTGGACAGGCACATATAGATAAGGAGGGTGGAAGGATGAGGACGTGGGTTAGTGTTCTGGTGTTTCTGATTTGCTTTTTATCTGGTTTGACACAACATTGTGGGCTGAATGGCCTGTTCCTGTCCTGTACTCTACTATGTTCTGACACAAGTGTGACGTGCCATGATTCTCTCGGCCCACAACTGTTCCTGAATTTATGAACTTATACAACTATGTCTGTACCAGAAATGCATCCTCACCAGCAAACAATAATTTTACAAAACAAATTTTTCTGGTCTAAACCTTCAGATTGTGAGAAAAATCTGCAACACCTCCCCATGCACAATCACTTACTGCTGCAGTATTAAAGCCCCCACACATTAAGGAAAGCAATTATTAAAAAGCTTTAAAACAATATGCTGGTATTTTGCTAATAGACTTTGAGTGATTCCATCACATATCAAAGACTGCATTGTCAATAAACTCAGCAAGTTTGGTAAACTTTAATACGCAAGTCAACAAAACAACTGAATTTAAAATTTAAGCGAGGAACACTTCAGTTGCAAAACAAATACATCACTGTAGTGAAGAATAGAAAAGGTTTAATTTTAAAATCAATAACTTCAAATGACATTAATTAACAATTGGTAATTAGTAATTTTACTTCTTTGTGTAGATGTTGATGCAAACAAGCTTAAAAGGTGAGAAGAGATTCTTACCGTCACTGCTCGATGAATGTGGCAAAAGCCTACAAAAATGGTGCAGTGACTATGGTGTAATGGGGTATTATGACATAGGTAACAAAGAATAATCAGCTTGTGATTCATAGCAACATATGACCATAAAATTATTTTGAACCTGCGAATTCATGAATTAGTACAGAATTAAGGACACATTTAACTGGACACCCCTAAAGTACGGTAATATCCCCAATGTAACATCAATTTTCTACCTTGATTTCTACTCAAATTCTCTAACCATCACTTGCTGTGTCTTCAGTCAGCAGTGGCAGGGGAAGAATCCTGGCTTTTGTTTGGCTCTTTGTTTTCCCAATTCTCTAAATAAAGATCTCAGCCACAGCATAAAGCCCCTGAATTCCAAATTTCCTACCCAGCGACCCATCATTGTTGTAACCATGCTCAGAGGAAGAGGAATGCAGAATGCTGAAATAAATCAATGAACCATCCCATCACCCCTCAAATACTCCTGCACATTCCATGGGAAAAAAACAAAACCCTCACAACTACATGTAGGAAATGGTCTATGGAACATACACCACAACTTATATTCCGTCTGGGTAGACTCCAGTTCCCCACTTTGACCTTTTACCTCTTCTCACCTGCCTAATACTTCCCCCTCCTCCTTCCCTTTCTCCTATGGTCTACTCTACTATCAGATTCCTTCATCTCCAACCCTTGACCTTTTCACCTACCTGGCTTCACCTATCACCTTCCAGCTAGCCTCCTTCCCCTCCCCCCACCTTGGTATTCTGCCATCTTCCCCCTTTCTTCTCAGTCCTGAAAAAGGGTCTTGGCCCAAAACGTTGATTATCTATTCATTCCATAGTGCTGCCGGACCTGCTGAGTTCCTCCAGCATTTTATGTGTATTGCTTTGGATTTCCAATATCTGCAGAGCTTCTCGTGTTTACAAAAAAAAAGGAATATGGAAGAAATGTTCAGAATGTTTAGTCTCTACACTGCTTTCAGGCAATAGACTATTTTCTTTTTTTTACTTATTTTCCCAAATATACCATATAACAACTATGACAGGACTCGTATGTAGTCTCAAGTCATAGATTCATGTAGTGCCAAGATAGTCTTACAGCCCAGCCAATCAATGTTGACCATCAGGTAATCAGGTAACTATCTATACTAATTTCATTTACCAGCACTTCAAGTTTTTGTTCAGCTGTGTCTTAAAATGTTCAGGGTATCTGCCTCCACCCCTTTTTGTAGGCAGTGAACTTCAGACTGCAACCACATTCTGGGTGGAGAAAAAGTCTGCCTCAGATTTCTGCCAAATCTCAATCTCCAATTTTATGTATATGCTTTCTGGTAGTTGACATCTCTGCCATCAGGAAGAGTTTCTTATTATCTACACAATTCATCTCTAACTCTGTCAGGTGCCCTTCAGCCTCCTTTGATCCAAAGCCAGCAGACTCAGCCTATCCAATTGGTCCCCATAACTGAAACATTCCACCCAGGAAATAACCTGATAATATCCTCAGCACACTATCCAGTACAATTTTAGAAACAGGTTTAATATTACTGACATATGTCATGGGAAAGTGCTGTTTTGCAACAGCAGTCCATAATACTATCAATCACAATAGGATATACAGTGTGTGTATACACACACACACAAAAAAGGGGTGATTGATATGTTGATGGCCTAAGATAGAATGAGACAATTTTAGAAAATCTAGCACATTTATTTTTCAACATAGTCCCCTCCTACATTTACACACTTAGTCCAGCAGTCGTGGAGTATACGGATCTTGGACCTCCAGGAAGTGTCTACAGCAGACGTGATTGATAAGTTTGTGGCCTACAGTAGAAAGAGATTCGTTATACAGCTCTCGTTACATGCACATGCAGGTCAACTCTTTGAGTAATTATGCAGAAAATTTGAAGTTAATAACTCATTGGGAGTGATTGATAAGTTTGTGACCTAAGGTAGAAGGAGATGAGTTATTAACTTCAAGCTTTCTGCATAATCACTCAAAGAGTTGACCTGCATGTGCATGGAACGAGAGCTGTATAACTCATCTCCTTCTGCCTTAGGCCACGAACTTATCCATCACCCATCTGTGGACACTTTCTGGAGGTCCAAGATCCGTATACTCCACGACTGCTGGACTAAGTGTGTAAATGTAGGAGGGGACTATGTTGAAAAATAAATGTGCTAGGTTTTCTAAAATTGACTCCTTACCTTAGGCCACAAACTTATCAGTGTGTGTGTGTGTGTGTGCGTGCGTGCGTGCGTGCGTGCGTGCGTGCGTGCGTGCACACACAGCGGCCCCTCCATACCAGACAGTGATGTAACCAGTTAGCATGCTCTCCACATTACATCTAGCAGAAATTTGTAGGAGTCTTTGGTGACATATCAATCTTCCTCAAATTCTTAATGAAATATATCTGATGTGCTTTGTCTGTAATTGCATCAATATGTTGGGCCCAAGATAGATCTTCAAAGGTGTTGACATCCAAGAAGTTGAAACTGCCCACCCTTTCCATTGCTGACCCTTTGATGGGGACTGGTGGTACGTTCCTTTGACTTCCTCTTCCACAATCAATTCCTTCGCCTTACTGACATCGAGTGCAAGGCTGTTGCTGCAACAGCACTCAAATCAGCTTATCAATGTCACTCCTGTATGCCTCCATGTCACCATCATCTGAGATTCTGCCAACAACAGTTTTATTTTCGGCAAATTTATCGATGGCATTTGAGGTGCCTGTCCACACAATTTCTTAGTTTTTACCAGTAATAACCAGAACTGTGCATGGTAATCCAGATGTGGCCAAATCAATGTTTTACAAATGGTACCAAGTCCTCCCTGCACTTACATTCTGCACCTCAGCTAATGAATACCAGCATTATTTATGCCTTTTTTATCATCCTGTCTTCCTCTGCTGCCACCTTTAGGATCTTTGCACCAGTGCACCAAAGTCCCTTTGTTGCTCACTATCTCTAGGCCACAGCCTTTCATGATGTACGTCACCCACATCACCTCGTATTAAGTTCCATTTGCCATTGCCTTGCACAACCTACATGCTGGTCAGTATCATTCTGCAGTCTAAACTTACCCTCTTCACTAACAACACCACCGCAAATGTTTGAGCCAACTGCAAACACACTAATCATACGTCTTATACTCAAACGGAAGTCAACATACATATCAAAGAGCAAGAGTCCCAATACAAGACCCGTGATACAACACTGATCATAGGCTTCTAAACACAAAGGCAACCCTCTCAGCATTATCTTCTGTCCCTTACTACCGAGCCAATTTTGAATCCAATTTGCCTTGGATGCATGAGCTCCAACCTTTTGGAGCAGCTTTCCTTGCAAGACTTTATCAAAGGACTTATTAAAGTCCATGTAAACCACACCACTTGCGCTGATGCCATCAAGTAAGTTACCTCTTCAAAAAAACTCAACTAAATTAGTCAGACAGGATCTTCCACTGACAAATCACTTAAGATCGAGATTCGCTGTATTTGTCACATGTACATCAAAACATTTGTTGCGTCAATGACCAATGCAGTCCGAGGATGTGCTGGGAACAGACTGCAAGTATGCCATGGTTCTAGTGCCAACATACACAACCTACTAAACCTAACCCATATGTCTCTGGAATGTGGGTGGAAACTGGAGCACCTAGAGGAAAACCAAGAGGTCACAGGAAGAACGTACAAACAGCTTTTGGACAGTAGGAGTTGGACCATAATTGGTGGTAGATGGCACTGTAAAGCAATGAGCTAACCACTATACTACCATGCCACCCAAATCCTTGTTGACTATACTGAACCAATTCCTGCTTTACCAAGTGCAGCGAAAAACTAGTCTGCCCCCTAGCAGTGATGTTAGACTACCTGTAATTAACTGGCTTTTCCCTGCCATTCTTCTACAATTAGTTATCATATTTGCTATCTTCCAGTCACCTGGCAATCTCATCTTGAACAACAAAGACTTAAATATCTCTTCTAGGGCCCTAGCAATCTGCTCCCTTTCCTCCTATGGCAGCTTAGATACATCTCATCAAGGCTGAAGGATTAACTAAGATACAACTTGTCAAGGCTGGAGGATTTGCCTAGATATATATCATCAAACTGGGTGATTTATCGACATTTTGCTTGTTCCGGACTAAGCTAACCTGGCATTCTTAGTACTGTCCAGCGTTAAATAGATCCAGGTCAATCAGTGATTTACTTGCCTTGCTATTATGAGTTTCTTCTGATTGGGCGTTGCTTGGTTCCTCCCCTTGGATTAAAGTAAGAAAAGCACCAAGGGAAATTCTCTCTCTTTGATTTGTTTTTTAAATAAGTGCTTAATACAAAATGTATGACATCCAAATTAGTAGAAATTATAGCCATTGAGGAAGATCTATTTAGAATTGTGTTATGATGTGTTGACTGCATTTTTTTGTTTTGACTTAAAACCAAAAACACACTTTGCATTCCTTTCCAAGTTTTCACAAGCCTTATCACAAGTGCTACTTCACATTGATGTTGATCCCTAATTTCCAGCCATCCACGTCTGCAACAAGCCACCACAAAGTGAAGCTGTTAAGTTGCAGTGGTTCAGTGCCCCAACAGTCTTCTGAGATGACAAGGAGAAATCAGTAAGTGCAAGATTTGTAGCATACCACATAGAGAGAAAAATAAATTACTTTTATTTTAAACTGCATTTGCTCAGTATTTTTGCACTCTGAAAGTGAAAAATCAACAATAAAAAGACCTGGGAAGGGAATCTATACCAGAATCCAAAATTCAAAAGACAAAGGGAAAGTAATCTAGTGACAAGCATAAAAGCATACTTTTAAAACTTTTATAAATATGTAATTTTATTGATAACTTCTATCCAAAAGTTTTGAAATAAGTTGGTAGTGGATATGCTAGTTTTCTTCTGCTAAAACTCCACATATTGTAGACTATCACCTCTTCCCTCAGGGCCCCAAACAGTCCTTCCAGATAAGATGACACTTCGCCTTGTGAGTCTGTTAGAGTTATCTATTGCATCCAGTGCTCCCAGTGTGGCCTCCCATATATCGGTGAGATCCCACATAGATTGGGAGACTGCTTCGCCTAACAACTATGCTCCATCTGCCAGAAAAAGCAGGATCTCCCAGTGGTTACCCATTTTAACTCCACTTCCCATTCTGATATGTTAATCCATGGCCTCCTCTACTGCCACAATGAGGACAGTCAGGTTGGAAGAGCTACACCGTATACTCCGTCTGTGTAGCCTCAAACCTGATGGCATGAACATCGATTTCTCAAACATCCGATAATGGACTGCCTCTCCTTCACCACTCCCATTTCCCCCTCTCTCATCATCTCCTTACCTGCCCATCACCTCCCTCTGGTGCTCCTCCCCTTCCCTTTCTTCCATGGCCTCCTATCAGATTCCCTCTTCTCCAGCTCTTTATCTTTTTCACCAATCAACTTCCCAGCTCTTTACTTCACCACTCCCCCTTTCCCAGTTTCACCTATCACGTACTACCTTGTATTTCTTCCCTTCCTACCACCACCTTCTTACTCTGACTTCTCATCTTCCCCCCGCCCCCCCCCAAGTCCTAATGAATGGTTTCGGCCCAAAACACCAACTGTACTCTTTTCCATAAATACTGCCTGACCTGCTGAGTTCCTCTAGCATTTTGTGTGTGTTACTTGGATTTCCAGCATCAGCAGATTCTCTCGTTTGTTTTAGATTGTATACTGGAAGGTAGTGATAGCATTAGTAATAGGGAAAACATAATCTATTATAATACAAATATTAACAGTACATTTAGAAAATGGCAATAAACATGGATTTATAGAATGGAAATCATGTCTGATAAATATATTAAGAATTATTGAGGTTGTAACTTGCTGTGTAAATAAAAGGAGATCAGTGCATTTGGATTTTCCAAAGGCTTGATAAACATACCAGACTAGGGATTATTCAACAAAACAGAATTGGTAGTAACATACTGACACAGTCCTGGTTAACGACAGGAATCAGAGTTGAAGTAAACAGATCATTTTCAGGGAGGCCATGTCATCTGAATTGGTGCTGGGATCCCAGCTCTCACAATCTATATCAATAATTTAGATGATTAGTACAATAAGTTCAAGTTCGATGATACAAAGCTGCACAGTAGTGTGACATGAGGAAGATATTGAGAAGCGTCGGGAGATACTGAATGGGAGTGTCATGGAACACCATGTGGGAAAACGTGAGGTCATCCTCTTTACTGGAAAACAATAGAATGGTGGATAGACCTGCTGATAGGCCCAAAACGTCAACTGTACTTCTTTTTCTCCATAGATACAGTACTGCCTGGCCTGCTGAATTCCTCCAGCATTTTGTGTATTGAATGGTGGATTACTGTTTTATGCGTGGTGACTACAATGAGGGGGTTAGTGTTAAGGGAGACCTGTATGTACATGAATCATGAGTATTAGGTACAGTACGTAGTCAAGAACATTAACTGATTATTGGCCTTCACTGCAGAAAGATTGGAGCGTACGAGCAAAGAAGTCATGGTGTACAGTGCCACAGTGAGCCTATATCTGAAATTGTGTCTACAAGTTTGGTCTCGTAAGGAAAGACTATGCTTATGACAGACGGATTGCAAGGGGTGATGAAACCCTGGGGATGGTGGGAGTTTCTAAGGGGGCATGATAAAGAGGGCGGTGGGAGTCACTCGATAGCAAGGGAGGCAGTTGAGGGATTACAGACTTAATTTAAGAAATAAAGATTGGGCTAAATCGAGCCACGGCACAATGTGATGACGTAAGCAGAGTCACGTAGTGAACGATGAATATGTTGGCTAAAGTTGCCCCCAGCTACAGAAACGGCATTAGTTGGTGTTACCATAACCAGGGAAGTTGGTGAGGGTGGACTGGTGCTAGGACAGGAGACAGAAAGACATGGTAAGAGTGTGAACATAGGGAAGGGCAGTAGTCACATACTGAAGGTTTTGTTTTTGTCATTAAATGACTCATCAGAGAGGAAAAGGGGATTGCACAAAGGACTAAATAATTATGGGCCCTGGAGCAAAGGACTGGGATGGTTTGTGTGCTTCATTCAACATGTCAATGTTCATTGCTAAATCCAGAAAGCCCCATACAATTGGAGAAAGTAACTGATTCTGCCAGCAGTAAGGGAGGTTCTAAGTACAGTTTTGCATAAGTCATCAAACCAAATAATTAAAACAATTCCACTCAGCAACAACAGTACTTAAAAGACAAATAAATGAAATGTCTGAGAACATGGTGGACACATTGTGCAATATACCTATGATAACAGAATTTACTCTGCAGTTGAATAAGTCGACTTTGCCGGACAATGAATCTTTGCTGCTTGGTTATGTTTGGTTCATAAAAGATGAAAGCAAAGTTCACCTGTTGTTATTTGGAAGGAGACAAGAAACAGATACAAAGGGGTGTCAACATTTAAGGTTGCTGATCAATTTTTGAAAGTGGACATTCCACTCACCAACATTCTTACTTATTCAACAGATGGGGCACCATCAATAGCAGAACACCACAGTGAGGTTGTTTCTTTCTTGAAAAAAGCTGTACATATTTATCATTCACTGTGTAATTCACAGACAACTTCTTGACACAAAAACCCTATGCGATTGGCTGCACAAATCATTAAATACTGTTATTACATCAGTAAATGAAATTATAAAATCAAGTCTCAGGTTCTCAATTCTCAATATTTCAAGAGCTTTGTACTGCAAATGATGAGCAGCTTGAACATTTGTTGTTGCACACAAGTCAGATGGCTCTCAATAGGAAACTGCCTGAGAGGTTTATATGCGCTTTTTGAAACGATAAAATTGTGAAAATTCGAATGCTTCATTCAGTAATCAACTCAAGAATCATGGCATTGCTTATCTGCCAGAAATATTCGCAAAGTTGAATGGAATCAGTCCTCAATTGCAAGGAAATGATGTGAATCTTATCAAACTTAAATCAATCGTCTCCACGTTTCTGTCCATATTAACATCCTTTAAGTGCAACACTGGCCATCACAACTTTTTCCAATTTCTGAGCCTCTCTTCATTGGAAGAGAAAGAAAGAATGCCAGATGATGATCTTCAACAATACCATGCCCAATTGGGTGAGCTGCATAAAAACACGTCAGAGAGATTTCAGGATCTTCTCTTGATCCAAATTCCAGATTGGGTAATAAATCCATTCTTGAACACTTGCAAGGAGAAATTAACAGGAAGGATGGAGCAAGAACTGATCTTGCTACAAAATTACTTTAAAATAAAGCCAAAATTCAAAAAATCATATCAAGACTTTTGGTTGTGGAAAGAACTCTCCGAATGCTGTCCTACGCAGTGGAACAAGGTCAAGATGTTCGTTATTGCCTTTCTAACCTTATATTTAGTGAAGCGCAGCTTCTGTGCAGTTGCCCAATTCCTTTCAAAGAAGCATAACAGACCGCAAGTTACTGAACATGGGGATCTGTGACTCCTTCTGAGTGACATTCAGCCTGATGTTGAGAAGCTGATATCACTGCACCAAACATCACTGAAAGGTGGAAAAACAATGAAGTGAATAATTGAACTACTAGTTTATGCTCTAAAACTGTAGATGAAAATAGTTTTTATAAAGAAATAATGGTATTTGCAGCTTTAAGAGATTTGAATTTTTTTTTGCAATAATTTGTCACTGTTTTGAATTTGCAAAACCTATTTTGGCCCAGTACATCATGGATAATGCACTCCCAATTAATGAACTCACTTTAAGGACTCTTTATTTAATTATCTCATGTTCTTGTTATTTATTGCTATTTATTTATATTTGTATTGCACAGTTTCTTGCCTTCTGCACTCTGATTGATCTTTCATTGACCCTGTTGCAGTTATAGACTTGCTGAGTATGCCATAGGAAAATGAATCTCAGGGTTGTATATGGTGACATATATATATGTACTTCGATAATAAAATTTACTTTGCACTTTCTATTCACTGTACCACCATCACCCCACCAACAGTCCAATACTTCGGTGTATATACGGTGTAATGTCCCCCCCCATACACACTCGCAACACAAATATCAGACAATTCAGATTCAGATTCAGAAATTCAGTTTATTGTCATTTAGAAACCACAAATACAATGCAGTTAAAAAATGAGACAACGTTCTTCCAGAATGATATCACAAAAGCATATGACAAAACAGACTACACTAGAAAATCCACATAACGTTTGGCATCCCCAATCCAGAGTCCGGAGAGGCTGCTGCATATTAATATCGCGCTACCGTCTTAGCGTTTTCCCCGGAAAGGAGCTCCAAATCCACCAAACAAGACCAAAAACTAAAGCTACAAGACCTGCACAAAACCTCATAGTTACAACATATAGTTACAACAGTGCAAACAATAGCATAATTGATAAAAAAACAGACTATGGCCACAGTAAAAATAGTCCATAGATGTTAAAGGACTGTAAGTTCAAAAGAAATCACCACACAGTTTCCACAAATCCCCAGGGTCCCAACAGATTTGCCATCCCATGCCGGCAGCAGAAGGGAATACCCCCGCTATGGACTTCCACGGTGCCACCCGACTCAGCCTCGCAGACACAGCACACAACGAAAGCTCCATCGAACCCAGCCTCGCAGACACAGCACACACCGAAAGTGAACTGACCGCAGCGGATTCCGAGTCCGTCGAACCTCCGAGCCAACGACCATCCCCTCCGGCACAGCTTCTCCAAGCACCATCCTCTGCCGAGCGTATTAAGACGGCCCCACCAACAGCAACATGACCCCGAGGACTGGGGGTCTGTTCTTCCCAGCAGAGTCCCGGACCTCACAGCAGCAGCAGCAATGAAGAAGGTCTTCCTGGAGATTTCCCGATGTTCCTCCATGCTCCCACGTCCGTTTTCAATCGATTATGATTGCGCACGGCACCCCACTTCACAAATAACAGATAATCAGCTCCAGAGTGGCCACTGCAAGCTGCATCGCGCCGCCATCTTAGAAATTTTTTTTTAAAAAATAATACACCCAAGGTGAGTACAGGCAGTCCCCAGGTTTCATACGAGCTCCATTCCTGAGTCCGTTTTTAAGTCGGATTTGTACATAAGTCAGAACAAGTACATCCGGTATTATTTAGTGTCAGTTAGTCAAACATTTCTCTTAGTTCTATAGTATATATTTTACCTTTCTATGCATATAAAACACTTAAGAAATGTATGTATTCCAATAATTAAACCACTGCGTTGCAGCATTCATCAGGGCAGAGCCTTTCACGTGCTCCATTATTCGCACTTTATCCTTTAAAATTGTTCCGATTGTTGACCGACTGTAGCCTAACGCATTTCCAATGACCGATGGCATTTCAATTCTTTCCAAATGCTTTATTATTTCCACTTTATTTTCAATCACGATCGCTTTCCATCAACGGAACAGAAACACTGCGGGCGTCGGGTCCCGACCTCCGCCGGCTGCCGAGTTCCTAAGGACCAGTGCACTGAATTCCCCGGGTCCTAAACTCCACCGCACTGAGACAGGTTAAATGGGACAAGTGGGGGCTGTGCTGGGTTTGGGTACTGTATTTGATCCTCCACAATATTCCACGTGGGAATTTAAACTGGATGTGGCAGTGTGTTTTTTTTAAAAACGAGGTCGAGTTGTGCGCTCGACATCAACCTGGCACAGATGGTACGGGAGTCACTGGATTGACATCAACCCGGCACGGGAGCGGTCTGTCACTGGATCGAACTCATTCTCGAGCCCGGCACTGATCTCACTGCGCCACCAGCTGAACGGAACGGGGGTGGGGGGGGGGGGGGGTCAGGGTGAATCTTGCTAAGAAAAATTTAAGCCAAATACAATGTTCCACATTCAACACAGTGTCAACGGCAACGACTTAAAATGGCAGACAGTGTTGTGATCCGACTTAAAATGGTAGACGCGTTCTCCTTCCTTGGTTCGTAAGTACGAGTTGTCCGTAAGTCGGACTTCGTAACTCAGGGACTACCTGTAAATAATTACAACTTTATAACTATTTCTTAGCGATGGGTTAGTAGAAACAGATAACCGAAATGCGCCAAATCAGTAAATTTATCAGTTTGTGCACATAATATTTTAATACATTGGCGCTCATGCCTCTGGTTCCATCCACAATGACCTTCTGAGCCTTCGGCCACCGTTCAAACTGCCGACGTCCAGTGTCCTGGAACTGCTGTCTGCTCCTCACACGTCCGTCCTCCTCGCTCGCCTCCCGAAAATGACCGCGGACTCCCACTCAGCTGACACGTACAAGATAGCATAACAATTCTCCATTGGTTAGTTGCCCCCTTATCTGCAGTTATAACCCAAACATTCCAGCTACCGAAACCCATTACAGCATTAAGTAACATCAGAGAAGCCATTTCATTATAACAATACAGAGAAACCATTTCATTAGCCTGAACAGTTAACACCACAGTTAATGGTACTGAGAGCTCCACATAAATCAAAATTCTTTATAGTTTTTATGTGATGGCTAGAAAGGGAGAGAGGGACACTGAGGATTTGCTTCAAGGGGGCAATAACCCAAAAAAGTTCCAGAATCACAGGATCAAAGGGTTTAGTCCAGTCTACTTAACATTTAGAAGTGAGGATTTCATTGAAACATACAATTCTCACACAGAGTTTTACTGAGCAGATTCAGGGATGATGCTTCCTCCTAGCACGGATATCTGAAACTTGGGGTCACTCAATCAAGATTGAGACTGAGAGGAAAGTTCTCCAACCATAGGTTGCCCCCAAGTAATGAACAAGTCTCAAATTCAGCTTCCTACTCTCAGGACCATTCCAAGCTGCCAGTCTCTACCACACACATCTCATGGATTAATTTTCCGTGCTGCATAAAGGAGGTCATGTAAACTCCATACCCAAGAAGGGACTTCATCTACTCTACCTTCAGTCCACAAGAATAGGGAGAGTATTTTTCTTCATTGCAAGCCTCCCCAAAGCCCAGGTGTTCACGCATGGCACTTGTGTCATGGAATACCTCGTTAGAGCTTCCTGCCGTTAATATTTAGTTGTAGTCCAAGAATGTCTCCAAAGCCCTCTTGGATAAAGTACTACCTCTTGCAAACAATGTTCTTCATCAGGTCAAGGTGCCTTGGATCGCCTCACAGTACTCTCCCACACCCCTTTATCACAGCAGCTTCTATTCATTTTGTAGTAACACTCTCCAGTATCTAGAAGTGTACTGCAATATGGTACAACCATTTAAGAGATGACTTCAGATATTGCTACACAAAATGTTAACATAGAAACATAGAAAATAGGCGCAGGAGTAGGTCATTCGGCCCTTCGAGCCTGCACCGCCATTCAGTATGATCATGGCTGATCATCCAACTCAGAACCCTGTACCTGCTTTCTCTCCATAACTCATGATCCCTTTAGCTACAAGGGCCATATCTAATTCCCTCTTAAATATAGCCAATGAACCGGCCTCAACTGTTACCTGTGGCAGAGAATTCCACAGATTCACCACTCTCTATGTGAAGAAGTTTTTCCTCATCTCTGTCCTAAAAGGCTTCTCCTTTATCCTTAAACTGTGACCCCTCGTTCTGGACTCCCCCAACATCGGAAACAATCTTCCTGCATCTAGCCTGTCCAATCCCTTTAGAATTTTATATGTTTCAGTAAGATCCCCCCTCAATCTCCTAAATTCCAGCGAGTATAAGCCTAGTCAATCCAGTCTTTCTTTAAATGAAAGTCCTGCCATCCCAGGAATCAATCTGGTGAACCTTCTTTGTACTCCCTCTATGGCAAGAATGTCTTTCCTCAGATTAGGGGACCAAAACCGCACACAGTACTCCAGCTGTGGTCTCACCAAGGCCTTGTACAACTGCAGTAGAACCTCCCTGCTCCTGTACTCGAATCCTCTTGCTATGAATGCCAACATACCATTCGCCTTTTTCACCGCCTGTTGTACCTGCATGCCCACCTTCAATGACTGGTGTACAATGACACCCAGGACTCGTTGCACCTCCCCTTTTTCTAATCGGCTACCGTTCAGATAATAATCTGTTTTCCTGTTCTTGTAACCAAAGTGGATAACCTCACATTTATCCACATTAAATTGCATCTGCCATGAATTTGTCCACTCACCTAACCTATCCAAGTCACCCTGCATCCTCTTAGCATCCTCCTCACAGCTAACACCGCGCCCAGCTTCGTGTCATCCGCAAACTTGGAGATGCTGCATTTAATTCCCTCGTCTAAATCATTAATATATATTGTAAACAACTGAGGTCCCAGCACTGAGCCTTGCGGTACCCCACTAGTCACCACCTGCCAATCTGAAAAGGTCCCGTTTATTCCCACTCTTTGCTTCCTGTTTGCCAACCAATTCTCTATCCACATCAATACCATACCCCCAATACCATGTGCGTTAAGTTTGCACACTAATCTCCTACGTGGGACTTTCTCAAAAGCCTTTCGAAAATCCAAATATACCACATCCACTGGTTCTCCCCATCCACTCTACTAGTTACATTTTCAAAAAATTCTACAAGATTCGTCAGACATGATTTTCCTTTCACAAATCCATGCTGACTTTGTCCGATGATTTCACCTCTTTCCAAATGTGCTGTTATCTCATCTTTGATAACCGAGTCTAGCATTTTCCCCACCACCGATGTCAGGCTAACCGGTCTATAATTCCCCGGTTTCTCTCTCCCTCCTTTTTTAAAAAGTGGGGTTACATTAGCCACCCTCCAATCCTCAGGAACTAATCCAGAATCTAAGGAGTTCTGAAAAATTATCACTCATGCATCCATTATTTCTTGGGCTACTTCCTTAAGCACTCTGGGATGCAGACCATCTGGCCCTGGGGATTTATCTGCCTTTAATCCCTTCAATTTACCTAACACCACTTCCCCACTAACATGTATTTCCCTCGGTTCCTCCATCTCACTAGACCCTCGGTCCCCACTATTTCCAGAAGATTATTTATGTACTCCTTAGTGAAGACAGAACCAAAGTAGTTATTCAATTGGTCTGCCATGTCCTTGTTCCCCATGTTCAATTCACCTGTTTCTGACTGTAAGGGACCTACATTTGTCTTGACCAATCTTTTTCTTTTCACATATCTATTAAAGCTTTTGTAGTCAGTTTTTATGTTCCCTGCCAGCTTTCTCTCATAATCTTTTTTCCCTTTCCTAATTAAGCCCTTTGTCCTCCTCTGCTGGACTCTGAATTTCTCCCAGTCCTCAGGTGTGCCACTTTTTCTGGCTAATTTGTATGTTTCTTCTTTGGAATTGATACTATCCCTAATTTCCCTTGTCAGCCATGGATGCACTACCTTCCCTGGTTTATTCTTTTGCCAAACTGGGATGAACACTTGTAGTTCGTCCATGCGATCTTTAAATGCTTGTCACTGCACATCCACCGTCAATCCTTTAAGTATCATTTGCCAGTCTATCTTAGCTAATTCACGTCTCATACCTTCAAAGTTACCCTTCTTTAAGTTCAGAACCTTTGTTTCTGAATTAACTATGTCACTCTCCATCTTAATGAAGAATTCCACCATATTATGGTCACACTTACCCAAGGGGCCTCGCACGACAAGATTGCTAACTAACCCTTCCTCATTGCTCAATATCCAATCTAGAATGGCCTGCTCTCTAGTTGGTTCCATGACGTTGGTTCAGAAAACCATCCTGTATACATTCCAAGAAATCCTCTTCCTCAGCACCCTTACCAATTTGGTTCACCCAATCTATATGTAGATTGAAGTCACCCATTATAACTGCTGTTCCTTTATTGCATGCATTTCTAATTTCCTGTTTAATGTCATCCCCAACCTCACTACTACAGCAGAGAGAATTTGCAGCACATTAATAGGGAATGCAGTCCTGATGCACAGGGTCACCAATAAAGTTCTCTGAGAATGACACAATTGAGGGTCCCGATCTTTAAGTGACTTTCAAGAATTAGGAAAACCCATAACACTGCTTTAAAGTCAGTAAACAAGCAATGCAATTTCTATTCCACAGTTTTTTCCTACGTTGGTTGAGACAGAATCTGAGGGGAAATTAGGAATATTCACACTAATAATTAAAAAGATCTCCCCAGTCTACAAACGTGAACAGATCACTGGACAAATTATTTAATGCTGTGTCAATAAAGACTGGAAAACATGTTGATAATTATCATCATTTTTAGAGAACTGGAAAGATAAATACAGAGCAAAATGCTGAAATCAAAGCTCAGCAGAGAATATTCATTCTTAAACTGCTGGGATTCTGGAAATGTCATACCAAGGTGACACTTGATCAGAGATGGTAAACCCACAGGGCTAGATAGATATTCTGCTGTTCTGAATGTACACTTGGCAGATGGAGAAACCCTGCACAGCCATTCAACCAGACATCCGGACTCCAGTTTTACTGCGATTAAATTGGCAGATTGTGTATTACTGTCACACGTACCAAGATACAGTGAAAAACTTACTTTGCATACTGTTCACACAGATCAATTCATTACTTCAGCGCATTGAGATAGTACAAGGTAAAACAATAACAGACTGCAGAATAAAGTGTTTATAAGATAGCACCGAGCTGCAGTCTACATCGAGACTAGGGGAATTAGTCTAGGGGAATTAGAGGCTAGGCCAGGGACTAATCCTCAGCTCCACGTTTGAAAGCCAGCAACATGTATGTGGGACACCATGGTTGGATGTTTAGCCGGAAGGCCAGGATGGATGAGGACTGGTGCCCTCTACCAGGGTCAGAGAGTTGCTGGTAGTTCTGGAGTTGCAGCTTTGCGTGGGCAGGAGGAACGAGGTCCGATGACCCTCTGGGTATGCAAATCGGTGAGACCGGAGTTTGAAGATCTGTCATCATTAAATTCGGATTTCAAAGCCTGTTCGATGATTGGTGGGTGCTGGGGTTGATGCCAAGTACATAAGTCAAGGCTAGATGGTCAGAGCCCAAGTCTGCAAGTCCGCTGGGGAAGTCAAAGCCCAATATCTTTGACCCCAAGTCCAAGTCCACTGGAGGCCAAAGATGACCTGTCCTGGGGTTGGAAGAGCGTAGGGAGGAATAGGGTTTTGATGTTGTTTCGTCACTTGTGTTCTGTGTTGTTCTGCTGAGCATTGTGGGCATTCTATGTTGGCACTGGAATGTGTGGCAACACTTGTGGGTGCCCCATCACACCCCTTGGGTGAATTGATTGTTAATGCAAAAAGGGCATTTCAATGTACACATGGTAAATAAAATTGAATCTTGAATTTTGCAGTTTCTTGTGGTCACAGCTAGAGCAATTGCGTTGATAAAAATTTGCCAAATTCCTTTAGCCTCCTGAGGTGGTAGGGTGCTGGTGAGCTTTTGTGGCCAAGGTGTCAAAATGCTTAAACCAGGTAGGTTACTGGTGATGTTTGATCCTAGGAAATTGAGGCTCTCAACCAACTCTATCGCAGTACTAACTAGACAGCTGATATTGTTAAAAATTGTTTGCTGATTTTAAATGATTGTCAGACACATTTAAATTTATTACAGAATTAAAAAGATTAATTATGTATATCAATTTAAACATCTCTGCCCGTTAAATTGATTTAGACTTAAAAAATAAAGTTATTCAAAATAGGTTTATCTTATATAAATTAGTCAACAACCTCAGTCAAATAAATGCGTTCGCCCCATTCTCCAGCAGTGTATTCGTCCCCATCTCCCTCCCAGACATCTCCGGTCAGAATACGCTAACTACACCGATATCTGATTTCCAGCGCCTTCAGTCCAGTGTATCAACCCGCTGAGTTCAGGTTTAATCTCAACATATCCATCCATCGCTCACTTTTGCCTGCTTTTACTACAACAAGTGCCGGAATTAAAGTTTGCCTAGCGGTTCACCGAGAAACTCACCCTCTCGAGATCGGATGGATTCCGAAACATTGAAGAGCGATGTTGTAGTCAGTGGTTTACCTTCCACGCGGCTCCAGCTTGTCGCCGTCTGTCTTTCGGCTTTAGGTTCCAAAACGGTGGACATATTAAAGGCATTAAAACTCGATCGACGATTTTTTTTAAAAGGCTTCGTACATCAACGATATGTTTCCTTAAAAACATATATTTACATAAAAATAAACGCTAAATATTTTAAGTTACTCTTTTAAAAATCCCAAATCTTAAACAAAAATATCATCGTTCATTGATTCTTTTCCGTCAGTTGCGCACTTGAGGATGGCGGGGCAGTTGGTTTCCAACACCTGTCGCCTTGGTTACTGCCCAGGGCTTTCCTTCAGCGGGTACGGCCGCCATACATTCCCTGGGGCGACGTGGAACGGACAGAGGGGAAAGCAGCGCCTTGGAACGCCAACCCTCGCCGGCTGCCCCGCGTCCGGCCGATGAGCTCACAATGCGACGCTTCCCGGGCCGCTCGTTCAAACCGGAGCTCCGCTTTGCCCTTCCCATGGAGCCTGCTTGCCGCAAGCGCTGCTGGGGGTTGTAGTTCGCCGCAATCCGACCCGCCGCCTATTTACCACGCAGCACTATCAAGCGCGGTGATGTTTTGGCTCAGGGATGATTTGAGAAGATATTTGGAATCATCAGCAGCGAAGCCGCGGCAGGCTTTCAGTAAATGTTGTAACATCTCAGTTACTGTTCAAGAATTTAAACATCTGGGAGAAGGAATAGTGAGAAAATGCGAAACCCTATAGCATGAATGGCAGCGAAGCTCCACTACCAGATGAACTCAACGCCTTCCATGTCCGCTTTGAAAGGAGAACACAACTACAGCTGTGAAGATCCGTGCTGCATCTGATGATCCTGTGATCTCGGTCTCAGAAGCCGATGTTAGGTTTTCTTTCAAGAGAGTGAACCCTCACAAGGCGGAAGGTCCGGTGCCAACCAACTAGCGGGAATATTCAAGGACTTTTTCAACTTCTCACTGCTACCGGTGGAAGGCAACAATTATACCAGTGCCAAAGAAGAATAATGTGAGCTGTCTTAATGACCATCACCCGGTAGCAGTCACATCAGCAGTGATGAAATGCTTTGAGAGGTTGGTCAAGACTAGACTGAACTCCTGCCTCAGCAAGGACCTGGACCCATTGCAATTTGCCTATCACCACAATAGGTCAACAGCAGACGCAATCTCAGTGGCTCTCCACGCAACTTTAGACCACCTGGACAACACAAACAAGTATGTCAGGATGCTGTTCATCGACTATAGCTCAGCATTTAGATAGATAGATAGATAGATAGATAGATAGATAGATAGATACTTTATTCATCCCCATGGGGAAATTCAACATTTTTTCCAATGTCCCATACACTTGTTGTAGCAAAAACTCCTTACATACAATACTTAACTCAGTAATAATATGATATGCATCTAAATCACTAACTCAAAAAGCATTAATAATAGCTTTAAAAAAAAAAAAAAAAAAAGTTCTTAAGTCCTGGCAGTTGAATTGTAAAGCCTAATGGCATTGGGGAGTATTGACCTCTTCATCCTGTCTGAGGAGCATTGCATCGACAGTAACCTGTCGCTGAAACTGCTTCTCTGTCTCTGGATGGTGCTATGTAGACCATCATTCCCACAATCCTGATTGATAAGTTACAGAACCTGGGATTCTGTACCTCCCATTGCAATCGGATCCTTGACTTCCTAACCAGAAGACCACAATCTGTGTGGAACGGTGATAATATCTCCTCCTTGCTGACGATCAACACTGGTGCACCTCAGGGGTGTGTGCTCAGCCCACTGCTCAACTCCCTATATACACATGACTGTATAGCTAGGCATAGCTCAAATGTCATCTATAAATTTGCTGACAATACAACCATTGTTGGTAGAATCTCAGCTGGTTTCGAGAAGGTGTACAGGAGTGAGATATCCCAACTAGTGGAATGGTGCTGCAGCAATAACCTGGCACTCAACATCAGTAAGATGAAAGAGCTTATGGTAGACTTCAGGAAGGGTAAGACGAAGGAACGCATACCAATCCTCACAGAGGGATCAGAAGTGGAGAGAGTGAGCAGCTTCAAGTTCCTGGATGTCAAGATCTCTGAGGATCTAACCTGGTCCCAACATATCGATGTAGATATAAAGAAGGCAAGACAGGGGCTATACTTTATTAGGAGTTTGAAGAGATTTGGCATGTCAACAAATACACTCAAAAACTTCTATAGTTGTACTGTGGAGAGCATTCTGACAGGCTGCATCACTGTCTGGTATGGAGGGGCTACTACACAGGACCGAAAGAAGCTGCAGAAGGTTGTAAATCTGGTCGGCTCCATCTTGGGTACTAGCCTGCAAAGTACCCAGGACAACTTTAGGAAGCAGTGTCTCAGAAAGGCAGCGTCCATTATTAAGGACCTCCAGCACCCAGGACATGCCCTTTTCTCACTGTTACCATCAGGTAACAAAGAGGTACAGAAGCCTGAAGGTACACACTCAGCGATTCAGGAACAGCTTCTTCCCCTCTGCCATCCTATTGCTAAATGGACAATGAATCTTTGGACACTACTTCACTTTATTTTAACATACAGTATTTCTATTTTTACACGTTTTTTAAACTATTCAATATATGTAATTGATTTACTTGTTTATTTATTATTATGGTTATCTTATTTATTATTATTTTTTCTCTCTCTACTAGATTATGTATTGCATTGAACTGCTGCTGCTAAGTTAACAAATTTAACGTCACATGCCGTTGATAATAAACTTGATTCTGATCCCTCCAATGTACGCCATCAGTTTAAATTTTACTTTGAGCATCATCCATTTGTCCATGGTCGCAACATATCACTGCAACTCTAAAGAAGGCAAGACAGCGACTATACTTCATTTGAAGTTCGAGGAGATTTGGTTTGTCACCTAACACACTCGAAAACTTTTACTGATATGCCGTGGAGAGCATTCTGATTGGCTGCATCATTGTCTGGTATGGGGGGGGGGGTGCTACTGCGCAGGATCGAAGTAAGCTGCAGAAAGTTGTAAAATGAGCCCCATCGTGGGTACCAGCCTCCGTAGTATCTAAGACATGTTCAAGGAGCAGTGCCTCTGGAAGGTGGCGTTTATCATTAAGGACCCCCATCACCCAGGGCATGCCCTCTTCTCATTGTTATCATCAGGTAGGAGATACAGAAGCCTGAAGGCACACACTCAGCAATTCAGGAACAGCTTCTTCTCCTCTGCCATCTGATTCCTAAATGGGACTTTGAACCCATGAACACTACTTCAACTTTATTTATTTCTGTTCTTGCACTAGTTACTTTAACTATTATATATATATAGTAATTTAGTTTTTTTTAATATTTATCATGTTTTCTATTGTACTGCTGCTGCAAAGTTAACAAATTTCATGACATCTGCCGGTGTGATTCTGATTCTTCTTCTGATTAGTTGCAAATCAGAACCAGTTGGTATCTCTGATTTTGGTATCCTGAATTCCTTCAGTGTGTTTTAAAAAGACAATTTCAGAATAAGAATTCTCAACTACTAAAAATCCAAATTCATTTGGGATTGAAAATTTTAAAAATTCAGAGATTTTAAAAATCTTAATTTTGAAGATTACTGTGGATTTGGAGAAAGCTCTTGGTTTGTTGTACTAATAATCTTCACACATTTCTCAGTTATTGTAGTAGTGTAGCACCCAAGGAGGGCACATGAGTGGCAACAGTCCTACTGGTTTTAAGGAATGTAATGGAATACTACTGAAAGCACTGGCTGGTTTTAAGAATGTAAAGACATTGCACAGTTTGTTCTTGTAAAATATTTTTATTATGAATAAAGTTTATTTTGATTTAAAACATTCCCTTTATCTACCTTACATTTATTATTATCCAGATTTCAGCAAGCTCTCCTAGTTGACACTATTCCGCAAGCCACCTTGGTATTCACCGCATCAGAGGCATTCGTATTCTGTCCACTGAAATGTAACCAAACCAAAACATTTACAATTTCCCTCCCCTCAGATAACTGTCTGCTAAATATTTCCTCCTCTCAATGTATTCTGCTTGTAACATTCTGAGATACAGGATATGGGATACAGGGGAGCTATCAGCTTTTGATCTCATTAATTTTTCTCACACTTTTGTTTTCCCAGCAATGAATGTTTTAATTACTCTACTGTAAGTAGAATTGTTCCTGTATATCCAACATATTTATTCTGTCAAATGCTCCAAACACAGATATAGTTATTGAATCAATTAGCCATTTCCTGTATTTTTTTTACTAAAAGAACTCCTTTGCATTTTGCTCCTTTCTTTTCATGCACTTGTGCATGTTCTTACAATCTGTTTTCATTTTTCTTACTATTCTCAGTCTGCTTTATTCCTCCTTTATACATTTTTGATCATACTTTGTTGACCGTCATATCTTCTTGACCTTGGTACTCTTGGAAAAAAATTAACTCACTTCTTTCAATATTTATTCACCCCCAAACAGAATACCTACTTGAAAGTGGAATATTTATTCTTAATGAGCTGATCTATCTCTCTAATAATTTCTCATACATTAATAAATTTCTTAATTTTAATTGTTTCCAATCTTAGTCAACAGACACTCATACCCAAGTGTTATGAGTGAGGAACAGACCTGCTGGACAATGGGGTGCAGAGTTAACCATTCCCAACCCCCCTCCTGAGAACTACGAACTATTGCTGTTGTTATGCTGCTCATGAGAGAGAGATAAAGCCCAGGCAAGAACATTTGCTACAGATAAGAGGGGGAGAGAGATTGTTGATTTACTGTATTATGACTCTTCCTGGATTATTTACCTTCTACTACTTTGCTCGTTAACATTCCTCAGGAGATAGCAGGAGTGGCCTGATTTGATGGACACGGTCATTCAGAGTTGATGGATAGCTGACTGGGGATAAAAAGACAGGTCTGGAGAGACACCCTTCAGACACACCAGTGGACACTGATTGAGTGTTGGGAACCCACAGAAAGGTGGGGGCTTCAAAGACCGAACCAGGGTTACAGCAGGGCCGGTGGGGACTTGTGTGTGTGTCCACTCATGCCAGAGTGATGAGTCCACCACAGAAGAACGGTCTAGCTGAAGACCAGAGGGGTCATAACTGAATGACCACAACGCTACGACGGATTAAGAAAGCAACAGAAGGTTTGGCTGCTGTAGCTGTTACCTCTCGCTCGCTCTCTCTTTCCAATGATTTCAATACAACAACCATAACTACTTCAGCATTTATGAACTGAACTCTATACTTTCCTATGACAATTCATTTACCCCTAGACATCGATAGAGCTTGTTTATTATTGCTTATTATTATTCCTACACTTTTAGGTTTATTACTGCTAACTTGTTTTATATGTATATTTGCATTTTTGATATTGTATTGTGTAGTTTACTAATAAACACCTTTAGTTTGGTACCACCAGATTCCAACGGATTCTTCTTTCTCTGCTGGTCAGACACCCAGTTATGGGGTACGTAACACAAGTAATTACCTTTATTTATGTTCATGTGACAATAAAAAACAATTTACCAATTTACTCTGTTTATTATTTCTCTCCTTTAAACGAGATGAGATCTTAAATGGTGTGTTCCTTACTGGTTCCATGAAATTGACTTGCTTCAGTTTCACTTTTGTGGGTGTTGTGGTAGCCAATAGGAATCCCAAATTCTTTCACAAATGAGGCAGGAGCTGCCTGATGGGATGGGCAAGGATGAGCTATTAGATCCAAGATTTCGTTTTGTCTGTTTTGTTACAACCTTTTCTGTATTTATAAAAGACATAATTAATTAACCTAATTTTTAAAAATTTTGCCGATTGGTATTGATTTATTATTGTAATATGTACCAAAATAGTGAAAAATTTAGTTTCTCAAGCCATTCATACAGATCATTTCAAAATATAGGTTGAGTACCTCTTATTCGAAATTCCAAAATCTGAAAACCTCTGAAATCTGAAAATGTTTTGAGCACTAACATGGTGTCACAAATGGAAATTTCCACAAGGCGCTGGGAAGGTTCCTAGACAATCCACAGGTCTCTGCACAGCGCAAACAGTTCTGAGAAGTGATCTCACATATGTCATGAAAAAATAGAAAAACACTGCCTAACGTGAAAAGTTAGGATCTCGATCGTGTATCGTCAAGTGTCTGAGTGAACAGATGTCACTTAATGATATGCTGAACAAGCAAAGATCTATCACGACAAACTGAAAATCGAAGATAATTGCGAACATTCAGCAGGCAAGTTGCAGAAATTTAATAAAAGGCACAGCATTAAATTTTTAAAGTATCTGCTGATCACAAAACACATCAGAACAAGTTTACAATGCTGATTGTTTTACATCTTACATAAAATCTAAAAAAAAGTAAAATACAAATACAGTGTACCGTTAATCTTTTAATCAAAACACAACGTCATAGGTGGAGACTGAAAGCCTGCTGTTGTTTGTAGTTGTTCAGCAGCTGATTCAGGTATTCTCCCGATGTTGTTGTGCCACTTTTGTTACCCTGCACACATTATATTTTCATTATATCAATGGCAGTATAATAATTTTTACTGTGAAGTACATATGTGTGATGAACAAGTTTAAGACAAAGACTGTTTACCAGTAGCACATAAATTCAGAGTTGGAAATGATGGCGATCGCAAGCTATCTCATTATATATTCCAGAATCTGAAAAATTTTGAAATCTAAACACTTCCACCCCAAGCATGTTAGATGTTAGGAATGTTAGGAATACTGAACCTGTGTAAGTATTTCAAGGTAGTTCAAAGCAAAAACGGAATGCAGAATGGTTACCATTACAGAGAAAGTGCAGTGCAAGTAGGCAAAAGACTCTGACGAGCTAGATTGTGAGGACATGAGTTCCATTTTAACATACAAGAGGTCTTTTAAAATCTCTTACAACAACAGGATGGAAGCTGTCCTTGAGCCTGGTGGTGCAATTTTCAAGCTTTTGTATTTCTGCTTGATGGAATGGGAGAAAAGAGAGAATGACTGAGTTGGTGTGTTGTCAGGTGGGGGGGGGGGCTTTGATTATGTAATCTTTCCGAGCCAGTAAGAAGTTACAGAGTCCATGTACGAGAGGCTAGTTTTCATAATGGACTAAGCTATGTATACAGAACTCTTCACAGCGTCTTGTGGTCTTGGGTTACCAATGTACTATTACTGTTATACTCACTGTTCCTACCCGCCATTCTCCTTTCCATCATCCAAATTGTTTCATTATTCTTTTACCTTTCCAATTGCACTTCCTTCACTCTTCTCCCAAGTTCATGCCATTTGTGCTTTGTTGTTTTAAAGTCTACTACAGCCTGTTTCCCATCTGTTTTTACTCCACTTGAATAGAGTTTGCCCCTTAGAAAAAATGCACACAAATGTCTCCTTGTGCTATGATCTATTGCCGATCTTACGCAGAGTCTCGTTTCACACTCATATGTCAGCAAGTGCCTAGCACCAGTTCAGTAAACCAAAGAGCCTTCTGGATGCAGATAAATCCAACAAAAGGGAGTTTAACATTCAATGATGCTATCACTGCCAAGTTAATGGGGTTGAAGGATCGTCACCATTGACCAGAGTCATAGCAGGGACAGCTCCATAATATTGTGTCTCATAGAACAGAGACATCAGTGGGTGGTTATCCTGCAACCATCTAGCAGAATCTGATCCGATTTAATGTCACTGGCATATATCATGAAATAAGTTGTTTTGTGGCAGCAGTACATTGCAATGCATAATAAGAAAGCTATAAATTAGAATAAGAAATACACACATATAAATAAATTAATTAAGTTGTGCATAAAGAGAGGAAAAAAAGGAAAAAATAGTGAGGTCATGTACTTGGGTTTATTGTCCATTCAGAAATCTGATGACAGAGGGGAAGAAGCTGTGAAGCAGTTTCTAAACCATCAAGTTTATTTCTTAAGGCTCTTGTGCCTCTTCCTTGATGGCACCAATAAGGACTTGTCCTAGGTGATGAGAGTTCTTAATAACAGATGCTGCTTTTCTGAGGGATTGTCTCCTGGATGCTGGGGAGGCTAGTGCACATGATGGAGCTGGCTGAGTTTACAACTTTCTGTAGCTTTTTCTGGTCCTGTACCGTGGCCCCTCCACACCAGTGAGAATGCTCTCTATGGTACACCCGTAGAAACTTGTGAGTATCTTTGGTGATATCCCAAATCTCCTCAAACTCCTAATGAAATATAGCCACTATTATGCTTTTTTGTAAATGCATCAATATGTTGGGGCCAGGATAGATCTTCAGAGATGTTGACACCCAGGAACTTGAAACTGCTCACACTTTCCACTGCTGTTTGCTCGATGAGGACTGGTGTCTGTTCCTTCGACTCTCCCTTCCTGAAGTCCCCAGTCAATTCCTTGGTCTTACTGATGTTGTTGCAACACTACTGACCCAACTGATCTACATCAATCCTATATGCCTCCTCATCACCATCTGAAATTCTGTCAACAATAGTTGTGTCATCGGTAAATTTATAGATGGTGTTTGAGCTATGCCTAGCCATACAGTCATGGGTAGAGAGAGAGTAGAGCAGCAGCCTTGAGGTGCACCAATGTTGATTGTTAGTGAAGAGGAGATGTTATTTCCGATCTACACTGACTGTGGTCATCAGATGAGGAAGTCAAGGATCCAGTTGCAGAGAGAGATACAGAGGCCCAGGTTTTGGAATTTGTTAATTAGTACCGAGGGCACAATAATGTTGAATGCTGAGCTGTAGCCAATAAACAGAAGCCTGACAAATGTACAATATTTCTATTTTCCAGGTGATCCAAGGCTGAGTGGAGAGCCAGTGAGATTGTATCCACTGCAGACTTATTGTGGCGATTGGCAAGTTGCAGCAGGTCCAGGTCCTTGCTTAGACAGGAGTTTATTTTGGCCATGACAAAAGCATTTCATCACCGAAGGTGTGAGTGCAACTGGGAGACAGTCAATGAAGCAGCTCACCCTGCTCTTCTTGGGCACTGGTATGATTGCTGCCCTTTTGAAGCAGGTGGAAAACCCTGACTACAGCAGTGAGAGATTGAAGATGTCTTTGAACACTCTTGCAAGTTGGTTGGCATGGGTTTTCAGACCCCTACAAGGTACACCACGGGGGTCTGATGCCTTGTGATGGTTCACCCTCATAAAAGGTGCTCTGATGTTGGCCTCTGAGGCAGAGTTTACAGGATCATCAAATGCAGCAGGGATTTGCACAGGTGTAGTTTGATTCTCCCTTTCAAAGCAAGCATAAAACGTGTTGAGCTCATCTGTGAGTGAAACATCACAGTCATTCATTATGTTATGTTTCACCATGAGGGAAGTAATGGCCTGCAAACCCTGCCAGAGTGACATGCATCCAATTCCAACTCTAACTTCAATTGGAATTGTTTTTTTTCCTCTTAAAATAGCCTTCCGTAGGTCGTACCTGGACTTCTTGTATAGTTCTGGATCACCGATGAATGCCACAGATCTAGCCCTCAGCAGACTGTGAATCTCCTAGTTCATCCGTGGCTTTTGGTTTGGGTATGTCTGGCGTGTTCTCAAAGGCACACACTCATCCACAAGGAATGGATGAAATCGGTGACAACAGACGTATTCATTCAGATCCGAAGATGAATGTCTGAATATTGTCCAGTCTACTGACTCAAAGCAGTCCTGTAAGCACTCCTCCAGAACTCTGGACCATACCTTCTTAATGCAGATTGTTTGATTTTATTGAACTGTTCTCTAATTGTTTTAGACTTTTAATTTGCTGCTATCTGAATCCTGTTGTGCCTTTAGAGTCCTTTCTGTCATTACAATTATTTGATCCACCAGGATATTGGTCCTATTTTTGTTTAGGTGAAATCATTCTCCATAGAACAAGTCCATCTTTTCCCATTTTATTCTCCTTTTTTTTGCTGAAATTGTATTTAATTTCTTCATGTAATGTTTCCTGCAGGAACTGATACTGTTTTATCATTAGATCAGTTGGGCCAGTTACTTCTCACTTCTCTGCTTCCCAAATAGCTAAGAAATTTGCAAGTGCCTTTTTATATATAAGTACAAGTAAAAATTGACAGACCTTTAACTCTAAATGGCCTTTGAATTAAATCTATGTACACTGGTCCAGTTATGCCATTTGCCCTTTACTTATGTTTGAGGTAAGTCATGGCGTTTAATGCCCTGTGTGCATCTGCAATGGAAATTGGTTGGCACAGGTTTTCAGTGCCCTACCAGGTACACCATCAAGGCTTAGCGCCTTGCAAAGGTTCACCTTCTTGAACGATGTTCTGACATTGGCCTCTGAGACAGAAATCAGAGGGTCACCTAATGCTGCAGGGATTCACATAGATGTAGTTTTATTCTTGTAAAAGGCATCAGGCTTATCTGGAAGTGAAGCATCGTGGTGTTAGGTTTCGCTTTGTAGGAAGTAATGGCCTGCAAACCTTGCCAGAGCTGAGGTGCATCCAATTCTTTATTTAATCTCAATCGGATTTGTTTTATTTGCTCTTAAGATAGCCTTCCGTAGTTCGTACCTGGACTTCTTGTATAGTTCTGGATCATCAGTTTTGAATGGTACAGATATTGCCCTCAGCAGTTCATCCATGGCGTTAAATTTGTGTATATCTGATATGTTCTCAAAGGCACACACTCATCCACACGTTTTGATGAAGTCGGTGACAAATGTGGTGTATTCATTCACACTTGGAGACAAATCCCTGAATATTGTCCGCTCCACAGACTCAGTCCTGTAAGCGCTCCTCCACCTCCTGGGTCCTCACCACTGGTCCTGCAGTCCTTACTCTCTGCCTATATGCTGGGAGGAGACGTACAGAGCCCAAGAAGAGCAGAGTGAGCTGCTTCAACGACTGTCACCCAGTGTGTTACGTTCCCAGTAAAGATAGAGAGGTCCGCTGAAGTCTGATGGTACTATTTTCAAACGTTTTTATTTATAAAGGGGCAGAAACGTATGGTTAATACAAAACATTCAGATCATATACATCGTCAAAACTCAATCTAAAGCACAGGTATAGTAATAATCAATCAGAAATAAGCTCTATCGTTGTCTAGGGGAATACTGAGTCCAATGGAATATAAAAGTCACTCATAAATCTGCAGGCTTTTCCGTTTTGGGAACCGTTGGCATTTCACGTGTTGGAGAGAGAGAGTGGTGAGAAAGAAGGAACACTTGCCCGTCATCTTTACGAAGACGATCCCGGTTGTTAGTTAAAACGGTTTTCCTTTGGTTTCAGCCACAGACTCCCGATCCGGAATCTAACGCACGTGGCTTCCTTCAAAATGGCTTCCCGCTCCGACGGGAAGCGCTATTGTGTCTTCTTCATGTGTCTCCTTGGTGCGTCTGAGGCCCCGCCTCGGCAGCCCACCTTTTATCTGGACTGGCAGGGTTGTAGATGTCAATCAGGGTGGGGGTGAGGCAATCTTTCCCCCATCACCCAGCCCACGTTGCCCTGAGGGTTTGCATGTAGTCCAGTCCCTTATTCCACAAAGGTGTCTCCCAAGACAATGGCCATGTCCTTGGCTTTTGTCTGGCTGAGAGGCCAGCCCACATTCCAAACCGTAAGGCTGCTCTCTCTCTCTTGCGATTCTCACAAAGGAGGGGGCTGGGGTCATAACAGGTGGAACTCACATATACTCTGATGAAGTACTTTGAGAGGTTGGCCCTATTTAAATTTGCTGACGACTACAGTTGTTGGTTGAATCAGCAAGTAGGAGGATTCAATGGTAGAGGGAGGTATAGAAGCCTAGGTTTTGGAGCTTGTTGATTAGAACTGAGGGGATAACTATTGAACATTGAGCTGTATGCAATAAACAGCTGTCATTAGGCCGCATCTGGAATTTCCAGTTGGCAGATGATTTCCCTCCAGGCCGCTCTGTCCCAACACTTGTCCACAACATCCTAGTCTTGTCCTGCTTGGTCCAATCCTTGATGTTGTCCAGCCACGTTGTTCTTTGCCTTCCTCTTCCTTTCTTTCCCTCCACCTTTCCATATAGCAAGTCCAACAGGATGTTATCTCTCCGCGGAACGTGTCCACAATGAACAACTTTTAACTTCATGATCTTCTCCAGCAGTATCCATGGTCTATCAACTTCGGACAAAACCCTCTCATTTGAAACTTTCTCTACCCAGTTGATCTTCAACATTCATTGATAACACCACATTTCAAAGCATTAATTCATTTCATGTCATCCTTCTTCAGGGTCCATGTTTCTGATCCATACCTCAGCACTACCATACGTAGCACTCGAGGAAGCCGAAGCGAATAAACAGCAGCCCGATGTAAAAGTTCCTATTGTACATGTGATCCAAGACTGAGTGGAGAGCCAGTGGGATTGCTTCACTGTAGACCTATTGTGCCTCAACAGCAACCTCTCACTCAATGTCAGCAAGACCAAGGAGCTGATTATTGATTTCAGGAGCAAGAAACCGGAGATTCATTAGCCAGTTCTCATCAGCAGATCAGAGGCAGAGAGGTTCAGCAACTTTAAATTCCTCTGTGTCAGAGATCTGTCTTGGATCCAGCGCATAAGTGCCATTATGAAGAAAGCATGACAGCGCCGCTACTTTCTTAGAAGTTTGCGAAGATGCAGCATGTCATCTAAAACTTTGACAAACTTCTATAGATGTGTGGTGGAGAGTATATTGACTGTTGCATCACAGCCTGGTGTGGAAAGACAAATATCGTTGAACGGAAAAGCTTACAAAAAGTGGTGGATATGGCCCAGTCCATCCCGGGTAAAGCCCTCCACGCCATTGAGTACATTTACACGGACTGCTTGCTGTTGCAATCAGAAAGAAAGTACAGGAGCCTCAGGACCCACACCACCAGGTTCAGGAACAGTTACTACTCCTCAACTATCAGGCTCTTGAACCAGACGGGATAAATTCACGCCTCATCACTGAACCGTTCCCACAGCCTATGGACTCACTTTCAAGGACCCTTCATCTCATGTTCTCAATACTTATTGCATATCTATTATTTCTTATTGTTTGCATTTTGTATAGTTTTGTCCCTTCTGCTCATTGATTGTTTGTCCTGTTGGGGGCTATGTTTCATTTATTCTATTGTGTTTCTTGTATTTACTCTGAATGTTTGTAAAAAAATGAATCATAGGGTTGTATATGGTGACATATATGTATTTTGATAATAAATTTACTTTAAAATTTGAACCCTTTAACTCTTGGGTCTCTTCACCTGCTTCTCCTTTAAACCATGATCAGCTCCTTTGACAAGTTTCTGACCATCTATCGTATAATATCTACATTGAACATGGCGTCAAATTTAGTTTGATTCTTCCCCTTTCAAGACTTTTATTTTGTTTATTTTAATTTATTTTGTTTACTTTGTTGTACCAATGCTTTTACATCTGTTGTTGTTTTCGCAATGATAGTTATTCCTGTTGGGCCGTGTATTCAGAGAAACAAATGGTATTATCATTAACATTGTACAGTTTTCTGATGTTTCTGAAATAAATTTTATTGCTTTTGAGCTTTTAAAACAATACTATTCTGTTTTTAAAAGTGTGAGCCAAGAAGAACAATGAACATTACATTAAAGCATTTCCTTAATCGGAAATGGAAAATGGATTTTCTGACGTCACTTATCTTTCACTACAGCAGGCATAAAAATAGGAGACCGCTGGTAAAATAATGGATCTGAAGTTAATGTATGACAATTGTTGATGAAAAGCTCTTTTCTCAGCTTTATAGATTGTATATAAATAATGGGGGATTACAGCAAGTCAATCATGATATAGTCCAAATTTAGTTTACAAACAACTCTGGCAACACTTCAATGGTAAATTTGATAGTGTTAAAATATGTCACTCGCAATGTTTATGTTAAAATAAGAACAGCCTGACCTAATAGAGACCTATATCCTATTGAGGGAAAGCTGACGTTCGTACTGGAAATGAAAGGAGGAGAAATGCACCTCAGAGCTCAGAAAGTCCTTGGTTAATCTGATCTTTCGTCTCAGTTTCAGTTTTCTGTGCCGCACCTCAACCTCCAGTCATCTTTTCCTCTGTGATACTGTTTCTTACAAGTTAGTTTTTTTAAAAATTTAAACATTTTCTTATTCGTAATTAAATATATAGAGAGAGAAAGGAAGAAACAGTGCAAAAACTTCTGCAATCATGATAATTATATTTAGTAGCACTAATTTTTAAAGAACAAATACAGCACCATAGCCAATCCTGTGGCTCCCTGAGGTGATACCCTTCCATTGTTCAAGGGCTTCCCGCCGCCATCTCTGCCCCTCCATGTGCAGTTGGGGAAGGAGCCCATACCATAGTCCTTCCCCACAGAGACTTACCATCGGCTGTATTGGGGTTCAGTGCATCGCTGAGCATGTATGCCAGCAGCCAGTCTGCAGAATTCCCTTACAGACCCAAAACCAACACGTTTTGGGTAGAGACAACATTTAATATCTGTCCCTGGGAACCGCCCATAGACTGGGGAGTCCTCTGTTACATAGCTGCTGGGGATGAAATGTAACACGAACCCTTGCATCCGTCTCCACACCCTCTTGGCAAATCCACACTCTTAAAGAGCCGAGTGACCATCTCTTCCCCATCACAGCCATCCCATTGGGGACAATATGTCACTAGGGTGGAAAGGATCTAACTGTCAGGGCCTCTTTCACCGTCAGCCTGGTGCTTGTTGGTGAGACCTGGAGATCAGATGCTCAGCCAGATGGTCTGGGTGCTCTGCTCAGGAAACCTTCCCACTATACCCCAATGCCCCTGTCCCACAGTGGCTGCAGTACGTTGCTGACCACTTCCTGATGACCTGTGGTCAAAGGTGTTTACTTGGGAGAATTCTTCCACAAAGCACAGATAGTGCGGCATCATTCAGCTGATTGGGGCTTTGTGTGGTAGAGAAGCCTGGCCTGTCTTCCACAACACCAGGGACAGGTAAAAACTCAGTATGTAATGAAACTCAGGGTCCACACACTGCCTCATACAGCCACAAACGTAGGTGGATATCACGATGAGGGCAACATTGGCTACCCTTTTTACCCCCATTCTCTGGAGATTTGTGCAATGTAACCTGTCAGACTAGCTCCATCTTAGACACCTGGATAAATTGCAAGATGTCCCAGGTGGCCACACTGTACTGTACTGCAGCCCAGAGAGCATATCGCACCTAATATCAAAGATCTCCCCAGTTATTGATCCAGTACGCCATTTCTACAAACACATTTTTTGTTTTACCTTCCCAACCAGCTTCAACCAATTCTTGTTTCATTCCTCATCCCCTTTGAACCAAGTGTCCTGCACCTTAGTTAGGCCTGACGGTGAACGAGACATTAGACCAGATGGGCCAGTTATTGCCTCACTCTTCTTGTGGTTGACTCTGACTAAGAATGCAAACTCAAACTGGTCAAAGATTATCACAGGTCTGAGCAGAGATGGTGACATCATCTATGTAGAGGAAGGTTTAGTCTTGTGTGTCTCCACTGCTTGGCAACACCACCCCTGTCATGTTCTCAATACTCCTGATGGATTCTGCAAAGGGTTATCTGCAACACCCAAACAAGTCAGGGGAGAGCGGATGGGGAAACTACCTGTCTCCCAAATGACAATGTATGTGTGTGAAATCCCGTCAATGGCCTTCTCCTGGTCCAGGCTGATGAGGCAGACATCCAGCCCTCTGTCCTGCATGTAAGTAATGGGATCCCTGAGCAGCACAATGCTGTCAGAGATTTTCCTGCTTGGCTCAGCACGGGTTTGGTCTAACCATAAGACATAGGAGCAGAACTAGGCCGTTTGAACCATCGAGTCTGTTCCACCATTCCATCATGGCTGATTTATTAGCCCTCTCAACCCCGTTCTCCTGCCTTTTCCCCGTAACCTTCAACACCCTATCAAGAACATATCAACCTCTGCTTTAAATGCACCAAATGAATTTTAATCAATAAAGATCAATGGGTGGATCATGTGTCCCAGAGCAGACTTGACCTGGCTGGCAATGGCCTTGGACAAGATCTTATAATCTATATTCAGAATCAGATTTAATATCACCAGCATGTGTTGTGAAATGTGGTAACTTAGCATCAGTACAATGTAATACATAAAGATAGAAAAGAAAAAAAACTGTGAATTGTAATTTCTAAAGTAAGTACATGTTCGGCACAGCATTATGGGCTGAAGGGCTTGTATTGTGCTGTAGGTTTTCTATGTTTCTAAATACATATTTGTGACATACATAGTTAAATTAAATGTAGTGCAAAAATAGAAATTAAAAAGTGAAGTATATGGTTTGTGTCCATTCAGAAATCAGATGGCAGAGGGAGAGAAGCTGTTCCTGAATCACTGAGTGTGCACCTTCAGGATTCTGAGGCTCCTGTCCCTCCTACCTGACAGTAACTATGAAAAGTAGGCATGTCCTGGGTGATGGGGGGTCCTTAGTGATGGATGCCGCCTGAAGCATCGCTCCTTGAAGATGTCCTGGATACTGTAGAGGCTAGAGCTCGTGATGGAGGAGACTGAGTTCACAACTCTCTGCAGCTTACTTCAATCCTGTGCAGTAACCCCCACCATACCAGATAGAGGTGCAGCCTGTTAGAATGCTGTCCACGGTACATCTGTAGAAATTTGCAATTATTTTAGGTGACACACCAAATCTTCTCACACTCTTAATAAAATACAGCTGCTGTTGTGCCTTCTTTGTAGCTGCAAACGTCTGGTCCGGGTTAGATCCTCAGAGTTATTGACACCCAGGAACTTGAAACATTCAACAGTGAAATGAATTCTGACGCCCTCCCTCTTCCACTTCTGCTTGTTGATGGAGGTGAAGATGCCCTTCCTCAATGAGTCTGACATGTGTTGCATTACTGGGCCCATCCAGTCCCACAGAGCTCAGTACAACTCTGCCAGGAAGCCATCACTTCTGGCAGTTTTATTTAGATGGAGCTAGTCATCTCTTCCAATGTCAGTGGCAGGTCAAGACTCTTCTGTTTGCTAACATCTAACACCTCCAGGATAGAGGACAGGAAGTTCTGGGGGCCTTTCTGTCATACAGACCCGTATGGGAGGATCCACAAATCCTCAACATATCTGTGACGATGTTACTGAGGCATACTCTCCCTAAAGGCTGTGGATCACAGAGCTCGCTGTGAATCTTTTGGAATCTTTTGGTGGTCAAAGATGTGTTCACAGTTCTCCAACCTGTATAAACCTTCCTTAGTTCTTCAATGTTCTTTGGGTTCAGCATTTGGACAGTCAACTTTCATGTCCTCCTGTCTGCCTTCTGGACCTCCTGTAGGAGGCAGTGGCCAGAGATGAAGACAGGTGTAAGGTCAGTGGATCTGACTGTGACAGCCTTCAAGGTAAAGAGGAAATCCATCCGGACAGTACAGGGATGCTGAAGGCATTGCACAACCTTGTCCCTTTCTCCATTTCCATCAGGAGTCTGGAGCTGCTGTCCAGACTCTTGTTAGCATTGCAAAGTTATCCATCCACATCAATGACACAGTTGAAATCACTAACAAGAATGACTGGTAGTGATGTTGCCAGCAGTGTGCGAGGCATACAGTATATGTTGATTAGCTGGAGTGGAGTGCACCAAATATTGAAGCCATCTATCAGACCACTGGTTTCTATTTTCCAGGGAAAGAGTCCCCACTTGCAAATAACTGCTAGTTTTAACCTGACATGAACCACATAAATCTTTATAGCACGTTTTCCTGTATGTCTCTATCATTTCTATAAAACAGGGATTAAAACTGATCTCAATAAGCTGAATGTGGTGACACATACAAAATGCTGGAGGAAGTCAGCAGGCCAAACAACAGCTATGGAAACCCTGCCAAAGGGTTTCGGCCCAAAACGTTGACTGGACTCTTTTCCTAGATGCTGCCCGCCCTGCTGAGCTCCTCCAGCATTTTGTGTGTGTTGCTCGGATTTCCAGCATCTGCAGACTTTCTCTTGTTTGTGACATTTTTGGTGAGACTATCATTTATTGCCAATCTCTAATAGCCTCCAATAGGGAAAGCGATGGTGAGCAGCCTTCCTGCTCTTGGTCTTTTATGGGTAGGTCGTTCCAGGATTTGGACCAACAATGATGGAATGTTGACATATTTCCAATCAGGAAGGAATGTGATTTGTGGAGGAACTTTCTGCCCTTGTCCTTCAGTTCCTCGGCTTTAGATGAGCTTTTTGAGTAGTTTTGGTGAACAACAGCAGTGCAATTTGGTTGCTGGTACACACTGGGGCTACATTGTGCCATTGTGTTTAAGTTATTGGACTAAGTGTCACTCAAGTGCACTGCACTGTCATAGATGATATGAACTACTTGTGCGATCGTGGAGCTACATTTATTCAAACAAGTGGAAGGTATTCCATCATACTACATGTGTACCTTGCTTTCAGAAGAAAGGCTTTGAGAAGCTAGATGTGGAATAACTTACCACTTGTCTTTAGAAATCAGCTAGATTGGTTACTAGTGGTGCTACTGAGACACTCTGGGTGGTAGCCTTTGGTGTCCTCTTGCAGGTATCCTTGATATTGTGTCCTTGATACTCTCAGTTCTTCTTTTATATGTTGCACAACATGGAAAAGGAAAGATGGTAGGTGACAATCAGTAGCAAGTTTTCTCACATTTGGTCTGACGCCAAGAGATTTCATAGATTCTGGACTCAATACAACTCCTGGGAACACTCCCTCCGAATTCCATGTAACTTTACTGCTGTATTAGGAGTGTCTGTCCTCTGAGTGGGACAACATCTACGCTGGAATAAATACCTGGAGTTAATCATCAAAATCAGAAGTAGTTAATAACCAATGGCTTTAGAAGGGTAAGAACCTGCTTGATAAACTTGTTTGACATTATTTTTAAATGAATGTTTTTTTTAAACTTAGGTTTTTTTGGTTTTAATTTTTAAGAGCACTGTTGTGGTGAACCATAGTTCCCGTTATCCTGAAGAAGATACATTTGCTGCCTATATGTAAAACGTGGAGGTCATCAACAGGGAAACTTATTCAAATTATTTCAGCAACTGGTTTTATTGATATTTCAATTTATTTGTGCCAATGCATTTTTGAATATTTTGAGAGCTAAGATTTCCAATTCCCTTTTTAATGATGATAAACTACAAGTTGAACATTTATGTTTTTTAATGGAATTAATGAACACTCCTCAACCACCTTCAGCATAAAATGCTGAATGTGTGGTTTATCCTTTCCTCCTCCTTAGATTCTTACTATTTTTCAGCCATTTGTTGTCAAGAAACAATTGAGACCTTTGGACATATAAAGGCTATGGGACCAGACTGCATCTTGGCTGTGGTACTGAAAGCCTGTACTCTAGAACTAACTGCAGCTCAAGCTAAAAGTCTGCAGTTCAGTTACATTCACCCAGCGATGTAGAATATTGCCATGGTATTTCATGTCCACAAAAAAGCAAAGCAAATCCAAGCCATCTAATTATTGCCCATCTTCTTAATTGCCAGCAAAATGATGGAATTCTTGTGAATGCTGCTTTCAAACAATAGCCTGGTCAGTTTGGATTTCACAAGGATCAGCCAGTCTTGGTACAAACAATATCAAAAGATCTGAGTTTCAGAGATGAAGTGAGAGCCTTGACTCTGAGGCAGCTTCGACCATTTGAAGCACCAAGGAAGAATGGTAAAATGAAGTCAATGGGAATCAATGGAAAAAACTGTCTCCAGTCAAACCTCACTCAAAGGAAGATGTTGGCTAATCAGGATATCATGACAAGATTTCCTCAATGCAGTGTTTGAGGCCCAACCATTGTTAGCTGCTTCTTCCATGACTTTCTCTCCATAATTAAGGTGGTAGTGCTAATGTTAACTGATGATTGCATTGTTCAATGTCATTCACAGCTCCTCAGAAAATGAAGCTGCCTGTGACTGCCTGCTGCTCCATACTATTTTCATGGCCTGATAAGTCACAATTAACATACATACAACTACCAGGCTATAGCCAGCTCCAACAATAGTATTTCTGATTCTGTCAACTCATGTGTCTTTCTTTCTTGATGTAATGAACCAAGCTAATGTGTTATCAAGCTCCTAAAAATAAACTGTATATATTATATACGTCACAAACAAGAGAAAATCAGCAGATACTGGAAATTCGAGCAACACACACAAAATGCTGGAGGAACTCAGCAGACCAGGCAGCATCTATGGAAAAAGAGTACAGTCGATGTCTTAGAACGAGACCCTTCAGCAGAACTGATGTATGAGGGGTGATTGATAAGTTCATGGCCTAAGGTAGAAGGAGTCAAGTTTAGAAAACCTAGCACATTTATTTTTCCTACATTTACACACTTAATCCAGCAATTATGGAGCATACGGATCTCTTCTTTGTAGAAGTCGGTGTCTTGGACCTCCAGAAGTGGTCCCCAGCAGGGGTGATTGATAAGTTCATGGGCTACGGTAGAAGGAGATGAGTTATTAACTTCAAACTTTCTGTTTTTTCCACTCAAAGAGTTGAACTGCACACGCATGTAACAAGAGCTGTATAATTCATCTCCTTCTACTTTAGGCCATGAACTTATCAATCACCCCTCGTATATTATACATCATGTGTATTTATATATATAGACACACGCACACACACACATACAGTATTTATATATAGTATAGTATACGCATTTTTCTTGCATTGCCAAGAATGCTTGAAACGACAGTGAACAGCTCTGAATTGTCTTAGTGCTTATTTCTCACCAACTATCAGTGACAAAAATCACTGCTATTTGAATGCAAGCACACACAACTGACACTATTTTAAAACTTTTCAGTAAGTCTGCTGCCCAATTAGCAGCATTGTGTCCCAAATAAACAAAGGGAACCCCAGCTATTTTCTTGTTTAGCTTTTGTTTTTTAAGAGTTGGTTTAAATAATCTGATAAGTGGCTGGTCCAATTAACAGCAATCCATTGTAGGTGTTAGTTATTGGGTCACCAGTTTATTTGTTCATACACATTCACTTTCTTACACACAAAACTATTTTGGGGCGAGGAGCTGTTGATCCAACTATTTGATTTAGCTGATGTACAAAATAGCTCAGTATAGCTTTCCAAAAGCATTTTAGTACTTTAAATAGTTATTTACAGGTGGAGGTGATACCTTTTAAAATGATCTGGTGCCAAGAAATATGAGATAATGTGTCTTTGTGACTATTGCCCAGTGGCTCTGATATTCATAATCATTAAATGCTTTGAGCGGCTGGTAATAGGCAGGTGTGGAGAGGTGAAAGGCCAGAGTGGGGAACCGAATAGGTCCCACAATGCACTCTGATTGTCTGTCAAGAAGGATTTTAAACTTATGTCCATGCAACCAAATTTTAGCAGAAACTACAACAGATTTCCGTCACTTTTCTGACTTAATTGCTTCCACGCAGATTCCATCACATAGTTTCTGACAAGGCTCCAACTAAAATTCCCAGGTAATAGTTGAGATTCTTAATTATTTTGTCAGATTTAGCATCTTTGCTCAACACTACAACCAAAATTACTTATTGTTCTTCTTCAGGGAACACGGCTCGGCAGATCAGGAAAAGTAGCTTCCCCTCCAGGGACTCTGTCTACACTTCTGGCCGTCTCGGAAAATCAGTCAACATAATCAAAGACCCCACCTAACCCCGGACATTCTCTCCCCTCTCCATTGAGCAGAAGGTACACAAGCATACAACCATGCTCAAGGACAGCTTCTAGTCCACTGTTATTGAAAAGCTTCCTAGCGCGATGAAATAGACTTCTGATCGTACAACCTACCTCGTTATGACCTTGCACTTTATTGTCTATCTGCACTTTCTCTGTAACTGTTGCACTTTGTTCTGCATTCCGTTATTGTTTCGCCTTGCACTACTTCAATGCATTGTTGTAACGAATTGATCTGTATTCAACGGTTATGAAAAACACGTTTTTTCGGCGTACCATATGAAAATAATAAGCCAATTTACCAACACACGGAAGCAGACAATATACCAAACGGGAGAAAATCTGTAGATGCAGTAAATCCCAAGCAACACAGATAAAATGCTGGAGGAACTCAGCAGTCCAGCCAGCACATATGGAAAAGAGTCAACAGTCGACGTTTCGGGCCGAGATCCTTCTTCAGGACCAATATCTCAATTACCTGTACACAAATATTTAAGGAAAATGTTTTCATATTTTGTAAGTAAGTCCAGCACTTTTTGTTTAGTGCAATGTATAAAACTACTGTTGTTAATTGGTCAACATTGCTCAACGAAAAATGCACACAGCTTACTTGTTGAGGTCTGCCCACACCTGATTTCCTCTTGGGTGATTGACAGAGTCCTCCCCCCGCCCCCGGTCAGTGAGCGGGGAGAGGCGGGACAGAACCGAGAGCGCAGGCGGCGCGGCGGTGTGTGGCTGCACTCGGTGACCGGCTCGGGCGCTGGATGAGAAAGTGTAGGAGGGCGCTGTAGCGGAGAAGGAGGGAAGGGCTGAGAGAGGCGCTGTTGGCAAGGTGCAGTCGGGGGACAGCCGGAGGGGGAGGCGCTGCGGCCAAGGAGCGAAGCGCTGAGTGAAGGGATGCACTCCGCAGTTACAGAGCGAACTTGCAGCGACCTGCCCACACACTGCAGCCGTCCTCAACGCCAGCCTTTTAATTAGTGAAATTTTTGGGGAGCTGAGTTAGGCGGCGGGGGCGGCGGGAAGAAAAGGTGCAAGTGACTGCAATACCTCGCACACGTCCCTGCCCCATTTTATTTGACAGCAGAGCTGGAGAGCGTCAGGAACGGTGACAGGGAAGCGTCTTCCACCTCCACCAGAAGCCCCATTGTCGTTAGCAAGAGGCAAAGCAGGGAGGCAGTCATGAGTGAAAAGTTTATGTAGACCCGTCCCGACAGCTGCTGGTTCCCTCTGCTCCGTCCTACTTCCTTGTTAAAATGCACGTTTTTTAAATTTGAACAGGAGTATTCAGGCATTAACTTTATCCAAGTAGGTAAAGAGAAGATTTGGTGGAAATGTCTGCGAGCATCCTGGAATTTGCCAACGTGATGCTGCTGAAGTGGCCAAAGGAATGGTTTTGACTGAAGCTGGAACGGGGTCCTGACAAACCGCCCGGATTGAGGTTTGATCTCACGCACCGGCAGATTTTACTGAGAGCAGCAACTTCGTTTCCCTGATTGTTACCTGAGTCAACAAAGTGAAGGGAAGAATGCACTCCAGCGTGTACAGGGCGAGAGCCGAAAAACAGAAGGGAAGGCTCAATTGTATGAATGTGGAAGTGTTTCTGCGGGGAGGCGCACCGTGGGGATTCACGTTGAAAGGTGGCCTTGAACACGGAGAGCCGTTGATCATTTCGAAGGTAAGGCCATTCGCACATTTGTGGAAAGAGAAATGCGCATCCCACGCTCTTCCTGTGTATTTTCATTCACTTGAAAGATGTTTAATGTACGGGGATCTGCACTCAATCTTTAAACCGTCATATGGGTGAAATAAAAATTTCAAACATCTTGACTTTCAGAGTTGAGTTGGTTTAAGTGTTCGGTGAACTTTAGTGGCGGGGGTTACGTCTGTGTCTGGGAAGGGGGTAAAATGAATGAGATTGGTGCGTCTTTCCTTCGGAATAAAGAGCAAGGAAGGGAGATGGAATTTCTGTGCTGAATTGAGGAGGAGGGGGGATCCGGTTTCCACAACAACCCGCTCGTTTAATGGCAAGCACGCCTCGTGCGTGTGTGTGTGTCGCCAGTGGGAGCTGCATCACTTGGTTGCACTCGCATTGTGGCTCCCGAACCTCTGCCCAAGGTCGCTTTGCAGGTCAGGTGAGGAAAAGGCAGAAATAAAACAGCATCATTTTCAATACCTGCATTGCTGAATAGTAGCATTTCGCCGGCTACATTGTAGAATTCATTGAACAGTGGTGATCTGAATAGGTTATTTCATCAGTCGTGCATACAAGCGGTTTAATGAGACGTGCGACACTTTCACGATTTCCTTATTTGTCCTCACCTTTCAATGTAGAGTATTTTCAATATAGATGCAGAATTAAGTTTCTGATTGAGAAGGGAAAGCTATTCGGGTACTTGTCAATTCTGATTGCTCTAGTATCTCAGTCACTATTGTGCAAGCAGATTACTTACTCACTTGATACTTTGCAAGGGCTTTCTATAATGTGAGCAAGATGGACTAACAGCAATCTGATCAGTTTGTTTTCAGTTTTAAACACTCAACAATAAAACTGAAAATTATTATTTTGTTGTCACATTGTGTTGTGAAGTAACTTTATTTCTAGGTATGAATTGGGCTAGAAACTAGATAAATTTTATTCCCGTTTAAAAGGTACCCCGAGCCATGTTAGAGATGACCTCTGTGCATTTGGAATAATGACTAATGGACTGTTTTTTTCTATCCATTAATAACAGTGGAATTATATTGGCTAACCAAGACTACAGTCACCATTTTCCATTCTAACTGACCCCAACTTCCTTTCTTTCAATCCCACCCACCCAAACCCTCCACCTCCCATGACTAAACATCTGTAGAATAGGCACCACCTGGCTAATTCGTAAAATATACCCCATTTGAATAGCAAAGAATAGACCTTCAACATATCGAAAGGGAGGGGTGGGAAGAAATAGTAACTGAACTTTGGTAAGGAGAAAGGCTGAAGGTGATCGTAAAAAGTTTGGGGCAAGAACCTGCAGTTTGGCATTTGACCTGACTTGATGTTTCTGTCAATACTTACTAGGTTCAGTGCAGTGATGTTATTTTTAAATATAGAACTACTATATTACTATTCATTATAAAAAGGACTGCTCACCTATTTGTAGGGAAATTGTGCTAGCTTTGAATCCCTTTATTAGGCTGCGATAATTAGTGTTTGGAGCTCATTGTTTCATGACTGCTTGTTTTCGGGGATGAACTGTTTCTGGCACATCCACACTGGAAACAAACTAAATGTAATTCACTTTTGGCTTGATCATTTCTATGAAAGTTGACATAAAGAAGCTGTTCTTTACTTCTGCTTCTTTGGAAAGCTTTGGCTGGTCTCCCAACTGGACATGACATCATCTACTGTTGCTTTGATAAATATATATATGATTTGCAATGTTGCCTCTATGATGTAAGAAAACTGGTGTATGTTTATGTCAATCATGGATGTAAACAGTTCATCTTAAAATCTGAGAGGGAAGATGTGACCAAAGTACAGTCCAGAGTAGCAATTATGATAGTGCAAAATGGAAGCCCATGCTTGTTAAATTGTCCAATTTTCTTTCATTATTGCTGTGCACAGCTAAGGCTAAGGTGACTTGTGAATCTGCTAATCACTTGTCAATAGATTTCTGCTGTTTGGATCCTCATCTTTAAAGGCATTGTTTCTTTTTCACATATTAGTATTTTACCATAGAATGATGTAAACTCAGAGTAGTTGCTGGAACCAGTAGTAGAGGGATATGACTGAAAGAGTTAGAACAAAAGAGAGACTGGCCATTATGATTGGTTTTGACCGGTGAAAATGTGTGTCCAGGGGCGGGTGGTTGTTGAGTACTGGAGAAAGTTGTGTATTTCAAGTTTGACAATTATATTTCCTTTGATTACAGTAAATTAAAGTTTAAAGATTTGGATACACTAACTTGTGTAGAATTGCAGAAACTTAAGTTGTGAAGGCAAAATGTCAAGTAACATTTTCTAAAGAAATATTGTTTTAACCCCTCACCATTAAGTAACATTTTCCAGTTCTTTTCTCTTCCTTTTGATTTATTTCAACATAAACATCTGTTTTGATCCTAAGCTCAAAATCACTGGTGTTACAGTTCATCATCAAAGCCTTGTACAATGGCTTCAGTGCTCCTGACTTTGGCAGAAAAAAAATCCGCCAGAAGTTTCCATTTTTTTTACAGCGAGTTATCACTGGTGGAAAATTCGGTGAAGACAAGAAGACATCCTATTGTCTTGTAGTCCTGTGGTGAAATGGTTTTTTTACTGTAGCATTAAACAGTGACCCACAATGAAAGAAGAGAAAACGTGGAGCCAAAATAAAACAGCTTGAGGATATCAGCTGGTCAAGCACTTAGTGTGGAGCCTAAAGGATGGTTGGCATTTCTTGACCTGAAATGTTGACTGTCCCTTTTGCCTCCACATGTGTTTCTTGGGTAGCTGAGTTCTACCAGCAGAGTTTTTAATTCTGCTTCAGATTCCAGCAACTGCTATCTTTTGTGATGTTTAAAAAAACACGTTTATATCAGAGTTTTAAGGCCTCTGCTATTGAAGTGTAGCCATTGTAAAGGAAATGTGAGAGCCAATTTGTTCAGAGCAAGCTCCCACAACAGCCAAGCCATTGTGACCAGATGTTCTCTTGACAATGTTAATTGAGGCTATTATTGGCCAGGTGTTATTTATTTATTAGCATCTGTACTGAGATAGTGAAAATCTTTTCTGTGCCATCTAGGCAGATCATGCCACGGCAACACACACAAAATGGTGGAGGAACTCAGCAGCTTAGGCAGCACCTATGGAAATAAATAAACAGGCAATCTTTTGCGCCAAGAAAAGGAAAGGGAAAACTGCTGCATTAAAAAGATGGGTGGGTGGGGCAGAGGGGAAGGAGGCTTGCTGGATGGTGATAGGTGAAACTAGATGGGTAGGAAAGGTCAAGGGATGGAGAAGAAGGAATCTGATAGGAGAGGAGAGTGGACCATGGGAGAAAGGAAAGAAGGAGGGGACCAAGGAGGAAGTGATAGGCAGGTGAGATAAGGTAAAAGACTAGAGTGGGGAATAAAAGAGGGGAGGTGCAGGGGAAAAAATTGCCGGAATGAGAAATCAATATTTCTTTTATTCAGAATATAATAGAATATAAGGAGTTGCTCCTCTATCCTGAGGGGTGGTCTTATCTTCATACATATATAGTCATGCCATACATAAATGCATTGACATACAAAAAGAAAAGGGAAAGCAGAAGATCATCTCTCCTACAGAGGAAGTGCAGTGCAAGTGAACAAATAAGGTGCAAGGGCCATGATGATGTAGACTGGGAGATCAAGATTTCATCCTGTAGCTTATGAGAGGCCTGTTCAAGAGTCCAATAAAGATACGATGGAAGCTATCCTTGAGTCTGTGATACATGCTTTCTTCTGTCTGAAAACGGGGGGCGGGGGGGGGGAAAGAGTTCCAATTCTCTCAAAAATTATGCAGTCGGAGTTTTGAGTGTCAATGGGGCATCAGCTTGATGTGTTTATAACAGTAGCTGAACTACTTCATTGGATCCTAAAGCATTTTGTTTTAATGTGAAAGAGACATGAAATATACAGGATAAATGCAAATTATTCCTTTCCTTCCTTGCTTTGGGGTATAGTGGATCACAGTGAGTAAAGCAACATGTTGTATTTTATATTCAAAGATTAGAATTGAAAAGCTCTGGAATGAACAACACAGAGCCAAAAAGAGTTTGTCTCCCTTTAGTGAGCTCATATAAATCTGACCCCAATACAGCCTTGATAATAATAACATACAAATTTACAACTTTAGAATGTTGTCTGAAGTTAGTCATTCATGACAATGAGCACATATTTTATTTGCCTAGTGAAAAACTTTTCTTAAAAGAAGAAAAGAAAGTGCAGGAGGCTTCCATCCAAAATGATATCAATGTCCATGTTTAAGAAGCAGCCTCATGGAAGCTGGGAAATGAACATGCAGAATGTAGCTGGACTTCTGGCTCTGGTCCAGGATAGGCAAAGAAATGCCAAGAAAGCGTGTAGTGTAGACAGCCTAGTTTGTTTAAACTGTAAAAAGGGAATCATTTTAAAGAAATCCCAGTCAGCCAGTTTTATTTTAAGCTCTTGTATGAAAAAAATGTTTTGAAAGCAGTCTATTTAATTAGGTTGCTTTCGGGAATTAGAAATAGGAAACACTGCGCAAATGCATTCAAGTAATGGCATGGTTCGAAACCGCTTTGCGATTCAGATTTGCGCTATAACTAATGTGGGACACTTGTTAATGGATTTGTATTTTTATTAAAACTCATATTTCACATTATACAAGTAGTGAGTCCCCCCCCTCCCCCCAGGAAAGTAGCTATGTGCAAAAACTTTAAGAAATGCTGGATAAAGTACAAACCAACAGCAAGCCACAGAATTAAAGCCTTTATTGGTACAGATTACAAATATGGAATTGCATCTTTTTGTGCCGATGTCCTCAGAGCTTTTTCTGATGCTTGGGGCTCATATTCAAACTGAACATAATGAATTAAGTTCCAGATAAAGGTTGTTCAGACTCCAAATCATGGTTACTGTTGTTCACCACAACTTTTACTGACAAACATTTTAGGTAGATGTTTGCACTTGCTGCAGTTCAAGTAGTTTTTAATTTAAATTGGTCACAGTTTCACACTTTGCATCAAGCATTGTCAAGTGCACGACAAATCAGAATCACACAGGATATAGAACATAAAGGCCAGCCAAGTTCATAGTCCTCTAGACATTGTTGCCCCACTACTTCACCTCATTTAAATATATCAGTGTTAAATTAGTAAACCTTTCCCACCTGTATGATTGCTCAGCTGCCTCTTACTGTTTCTATACTATTTGCTTCAGCCATTCCCTATGTAGTGATTTCGACATTTTGACCACTCTTTAGCTTGAGGAGATTTTCTTCAGAATTACCTGTTGGCTCACTTAACGACTCTCTCATAATGGGTTCTTGTTTTTTACATGAGAACATTCTTTCTGAATCTACTCTATTAAAATCTTCGCTAATTTTAAGGGAGCTTTATTAGGTCACCCCTTAGTTGCCTTCACTCGAGAAAATAAACCATCTGTAGCAGAGTCAAATATATTTTGACTTGTTCTGAGTTGCGTAGGAATTATTTGGTAATGGAAAGTAGCCCTGTGGCCTGGAGGGAATTGAATTCCCTTAACTCCTGGAAAGATGGTTGAATGTACATATAAAATAAATATTAATGCACAAATTTCTTGTATAGTTTGACTATAATTCAAATGAGCTGAGTTACACATCTTACTGATATTGCCATAATGCTGTGTAACTGACTTCAGTATGAAGAAATTCTGTATTTTATTTACTGAATAGTGCATTCGAGAAATTTCATGAATATGCAGCTTTACTCTAATGAAGGGTCAGGTTAAAATTTCATAATCTATAAAGTTTTCTGTTTTGCTAAAGGAATTGCTGGCATTAGGCCCTGCTGGTGTAACTGGTGGAGTGCTTGAACTGGCTGAAATGCTCAAAGACATCTTTAATCTCTCACTGTTGTGGTCTGAGGTTCCCACCTGCTTCAAACGAGTAGAAATCATTCTGATGCCCAAGGAGAGCAGGATAAGCTGCCTTGATGTCTATCACCCAATAGCCCTCACATCTACTGTAATGAAAGGTTGGTTATAGCTAGAATTAACATCTGCTTTAGCAAGGGCCTGGACCCGCTGCAGTTCGCCTACTGCCACAATCGGTCTACAGCGGACAAATTCTCACAGGCTCCCTACTCTGCTTTGGAGCACCTAGAGAACTCCAAGGTATACGTTATTGATTGATTACAGCTCAGCATTCAACTCCGTTATTCCCTCAGTTTTAATAAAGCCTGGGCCTCTGTGGCCCTTCTGTAACTGGCTCCTTGACTTCCTTATCAGAAGACCACAGTCAGTCAGGGGTGGTCATAACATCTCTTTGCTGGCAAGCAATGCAGTTGCACCTCAAGGATCTACTCTCACTATATTCATGATTGTGTAACCAAGTGCAGTTCAAATAGCATTTATAAACTCATTGATGACACCAGCGTTGTTGGTAGAATTTCAGGTGATAATGAGGCGGCTTACAGGAGCGAGATAGGTGAGTTGTCTGAGTGATGTCACAGCCACAACGTTGTACTCATCGTTAGCAAGGCGAAAGAACTGATTGTGGACTTCAGGGTGGGGAAGTGAGGAGAACCTACATCAATCCTCATTAAGGGATGAGCAACTTTGAGTTGCTGAAGGAGGAGGTACAGGAGCTTGACCCACGCTCAATGATTTAGAAACAGCATCTTCTCCTTTGCCGTCAGATTTCTGAATGGCCCAAGAACCCATGACACTACCTCGTTATTCCTTTTCTCTTTTACACTATTTATTCATTTATAGATTTTTTTGTCTTTGCACTGCACTGCTACTGCAAAACAATAAAGTTCACATGTCAGCGATAGTAAATATGATTTAGATCCAAACTTGTGCTTTATGTCAAATCTAACTTTGAACTGATTAAAAATAAAACTAAAATGCTGTCATCACAAGGCGGATGCACTTCAAAGAGAGGATTTTTGATCAGATTTCTGCCATTTGGCATCTATTTAAATTTCAGAGAGTTATCAAGCGAGTTTGTGTATGAAATGCAAGTGATTCAGAGATCTGGATCACATCTTAGTTATCTTGGTTCTTCATCTTATATTTGTCTACCACTGTAACTCTTCCATTCTTTTAGAACCTCTCTAATAACTAATAGAATGAGACTGTGTTTTGATGTCAGTTCCAATCTTTATTATGCACTTGAGAAGCTAGCTATGTTAAGACTGCTCAGCTTTAAATTGTAGAAGAGAATGACGAGCACAGAAAGGTGATTTATTAACCCGTTTAAGAATTTTATTCCATCTATCATCAGAAATCTGACAATTTAGTTAATCTTCCCAAGCTTTTTTTATTTTATCTAAAAAGTCTTGTCTAGAATCAATCAACAAGTTATAGATACCAGTAATAGAACCATTAACAAGAGGTTTTAAATTTAAAAGATCGTCCAGTAAATTTTTATCAGGACCTGTAGGAAAAGTAGTTAATTGGAAATGTAGGAAATCTCTAATTTGAAGGTATCTGTAAAAATGTGTTTTTGGGAGTGCAAATTTATTTGACAATTGGTCAAATGAAGCAAGAGATCCTGAGATAAACAGGTCCCAAAAACACTTAATACCTAGTTCATCCCAATCCTTAAAGACTTTGTCAGTCATGGAAGGGATAAAAAAAATTAAGGAGAATGGGAGATGATAATGAAAAAGTCACTAAACCAAAAAATTTCCTAAATTGAGCCCAAATCCTTAAAGTTTGCTTAACAATTATGTTATCTGTTATTTTATTTGCTGAAAAAGAAGAGTATGGTCCAAGAAGAGAGACAATAGAGGAATTTTTTACAGAATTAACTTCTAAGGAGACCCATGGTGGGTAATCTTTACGATAAATATAATAGGACCAGAAAGTAAGATATTCCTTATATTGGCAGCACAATAGTAAAACCTAAAATTGGGTATGGCTAGTCCACCCATCTCTTTATTTCTTTGTAGGTAAACTTTACTTAAACAAGCTTGTTTATTATTCCAAATATAAGATGTGCTCGTCATTCTCTTCTACAATTTAAAGTGGTTCATAGAGCTTACATTTCTAAACAGAAGCTGTCCAGTTTTTACCCGAATATTTCTCCACTTTGTAATAAATGCAACTCTAATTCATATGCCTCTTTAATTCATATGTTTTGGTTTTGCCCTAAAATTGAAAAGTTTTGGCGGGAAGTATTTCATACCTTCTCACAACTTTTTAGGGTCCAATTTGACCCAAATCCCCTTACTGCCTTGTTTGGTATTATTGCAAATGAGGATATAACTTTAAATACTCCTAACCTACAGGTTTTAGTTTTTACCTTTCTTTTAGCAAGAAGAGCAATCTTGCTTAAATGGAAGGAGTCTACCCCTCCTACACATCTTCAATGGCTAAGTGATATTATGCCTTATTTAAATTTAGAAAAGATCTGCTGCTCAGTCTTAAATTTGAAACAATCTTTTTATGATATCTGAGGACTTTTCCTAAATTACTTTTCCAAATTATAAAGTTTAACAGTGCACAGACTTTTATGTATATTTTTATCTTCTCTTCTTAAGCGAATATGTTTTTTTTCTAATTATCCATTATCATCCATCAGCTTTTTTCTTTGGTAGTTGGTAGGGGGTTGACTTTTTTTTATATAAAAAATTTATTTTATGATGTATGACCTATCTTTAAATTTTTGATTACAGAGTGGTATACCTTTATGTGTTATGCTATAACATTTTGATCAATTTTATTACAATATATGAATGTACACAAGTTATGTTGAGATGTATCTATGTGTTGCACTCGTAAATCTTGTTTTTTTCTTCTGAATAAAAATATTGTAAAAAAGGAAAAGACTGCTTAGCTTAATGGGAAGATTTCCTCTAGCTCTGTATTTGTGCCCTAGTGAATTTGTTATCATAGCAGCACAAGAACAAGAGAAGGCCATTCAATGCCTTGATCTGTTAAGGAATTCAGTAAGATCATATCTGATCTGTAGTTTAAAACCAACCCCTTGCCTTGGATCTATATTCTGTTGCACCCTCGGTTTGCAAATTTCTGTTGAATGTGTATTGAAATAATTCACCACATTTTTGCAGGATTAATCCGGTCTGTGCATGGTGGGGGTTGGGGGGCAGGGAGCCATATTGAAACTTTTAATGTTGCCATTTACCAGTGAAAATATTTTTCTCCATCTTTCAAAACATGAAGAGTTCAGTGAAATGGACCCTTTCTTTAACCCGAGGATCTACTCTCTGTCCCTCCTCACTATTTAACTATTGTTGCTCCAGTAGCATTCTGGTGAATCTGTACTGCGTTCTCCCAAAGGTACGTTTGAGGTTTGGCACTAGAGCCAGTTATTCAGCTGAAGCCAGTGGTTCCATGGACAACTGCTGTCCATGGCCTCCCTGGTGGTCTGCTTGTCTCTGGTCTCTGCACGCGCATTGAAACGTGGAAGTTGTAGATGAGCCTATACACTTGATGTTGCTGCTAGGCTTGTCACTGAGATGCTTTATGCTAGCTATGTCTAATATAGGTAGCACAAAACCATTTGGAGTCTCCCACCTTGTTTAAAAAGGTAAGTGGCTTGATTACTCATTTTTATTAGTTTGATTTATTTTTAGGCGTACTTAGTATTTTGTTTTGTCATGTTAAGCATGCCTGAGCTGTCTTTAAATGATTCTGATTATCTGAGAAGTGCTTATAGACAACGGCTTGTTGTCAGCAGGAGTACATGAATAGGCAGTTTGAGGCTCTCTGGGAAGTGTCTTGGGTTTAAATGCTGAGGCGTAGATGTCCCACGTGGCCTACTGCACCTCACTAGGCAACCTGGGCAGCCAGCCTTCCAGGCCGTTTGTCACCACTAATCCACAGAGGTAAGTATGTTTGCAGGAAAGTAAAGGCGGTGGAGGATCGGTGGGTGAGCCTGCATGGGAGGAACATTACAGAGCTTTGCTTTCATTTAGAACTAAGATTTCTTCTTAAGAACAAATTTTAAAAGCTAGCTGGACATGTCTGAAAATATTGGGTAAAAGTGAAACAAAGTTCCACCATGGCTGGCGTGAAAATGCTCAAAATGTTTAACAACAAAAACCACACGGTGAATTTTACGGTATCTCAGTATTCCTGTGAAATTTCTGCCAGTTCAAAGGATTTTGCTGTTGGGGAAAACCTGGTACATGTTTTAACTGAGAAATAATTAATATGGCATTGAGAATTTCCTGAATCTTAATAATATTTTGGGCTTTTAGTCACCAGCTTCATATCTGGTTTCTCATGTGATTTGTTAAGGAATAATACTGCTGTGAAATAGTTATGATATTATCCTGCACCAAAGGCATTGTTTAGGTGTGAGTTGTAAATGGGATATGGGACCTTGTTCGGTCATCTGTAGCATAATGATGTGGTGTTCCAATGGAGTTCGTTTCAGAAAGAACAGATTAAATTGAAGAAGCGAGGGACTGAACCCAACTTGGGGTTGGAAAGTTGACTTTGAGAATAGGGGAAAGGGCATACTGAGAAGTAGTAGTTAGTACCCAGTGTAGAGGTTTCAACAGCAGAGGGCAATGGGGAATACTGTACATTGATTAGAAACTGGTTTAGAAATAGGATGGGGCAATGTCATGAAAATAACTAATTAAACACAATGGTCTGAAGTTGAAGTATCAGAGTCTCCAGAGCAGACGATGACACCGTGTATGTGACAAAATTTCAAATAATTGGCAAACGTAGGCAAGAGCTTAGAATTTCATTAAGGTGGCTTGAAAGTGAAAGTTTTAGTAATTAGTGTGGATCAAGGAAGTTTTGAGCGTGAGGTGGTATTGTAGAGCTGAGTTTTGAGGTTGAATCTCTATTAATAGAGTCATGCAGTACACTAATTTACCACACTAGTTTGGGGAGAATAAAGGGAGGGTAATAACTGGGGTGTAGACATGAACCTTTGTCAGGAGATGACAGAAGTGTCTTTAGTTTTCCCAGTATTTAGTTGGAGACTGATCTGGTTCTTCTATAACTTAGGGTCCAGCCTGTAGATCTGATGATAAGATAGTCAAGGGAGGGGAAGAGTAAGAGTGGGGGAGGGGTATGGAAGGAAGAGGGGGAGGGAATAGAAAAGATGCTTAGATGCTGCCCAATGCACATGGGGCACTTTCCTACATTGTGAGAAAGGAGAATTCATCAGGTGTAGCAGAGCAAGATTGTAAGGACCTATGCAAATTTCGCGAGACAGTCGTGATCATTTCAAAATGGAAAAGAAAGATATTTAGTAATAGCTGCAGAGAGTCCAAGAGGATATCAATCTAACAGCTGTGGAGATGTATTTGCAGTGGAAATGTGGTCTGCAAGGAGATGATGTGGGGAGGTGTTGATGGCTATTGCATTGGCAGTTTTATTATGGGAGAAAAGTAGGTCCATAATGTGTGGACCTATTAACAGGTGATGGGTAGAGGGTTAGGGTTGCACTAATGGAGATGAGAATGGAGGGTCTGGCATTGGATGCTAATGGGAGTGATTGGTCAGGCAGGAGAGGCAACAATGTTGTTCTTGGCTTCTAAGCAGGCAGTAGAATAGAACAGGGAATTGCATGTGGTCTTTTCAGTGGTGTGCATTTATGAGTATCGTAAGGAAGAAGAAAAGTACTTGGGGCAAAGATTTGAGGCAAAGTTAAGGAAAGATTTAAGAAGGTTGACAGTGGTACATTGTAACAATCAAGCTGAGATGTTAAAGAAAAAAAGTAAATTATATTTGTCACGTATGTTATGCTTTGGTCACTCTAAAACATAAAAATGAATTGAAATAAAAGCAAGCGGGTCCAGAATAATGTATCTAACTTTGTGTTTAATTTCAGCGAGGCGCACTCAAATTACATAGCGTCATGATGTATGCGTTTCACCTAATTTTTACATATAACCCATAATGATTTAAAGAATGCTAAATGAAACAATATATTTACAATATTACTCAAACACTGCTGAATTATTAAATACACACACTCTTTCCTGCTTAGCTGAACTCCAACTCAATATAGAAAGTATCATATACACATACGTACACACACACACAATATATATTTTTATTTCAGTATACTATATAGTACAACTACTATATAGACATTCACAACATAATAAATTTTTAAATTTTCCCATTCAGGCCTTAAGATTTAATCACTGTGGAGGCTATCTTACTCTTGTAGGACAGTGTCTTTCCTGACAAGGGAAGGGATCACTCTGCTTGGCAGGTGAGGCTTGTGGCTGTGAAACAATCTTAGAGTTGGCTCTAAGACTGCCGGAAATGGTGCTGACAGCTCTGGATACTTTCTTCACCTTTTCTCTCCTCTCCTTTTCAACTTGTCTTTTTCTTACCTTTCTTTTCTAAGTTTCTGTGAGCATCTCTGCATTTGCTGATTTCTCAAGAAATTAGGCCCCATTTATCCTCTTCCATTTCCATAGCACTTATGTCATCCTTCTCTCTCTTCTCTTTTACTTCTTCCTCGGATGTGCATCCTGATTTTTGGGAAGATGCATTTAGTTCACTGGAGTATTCTCTTGTTAATCCTATTGCTCTCTTTACAATCTGTTCTCTCTAAGAGTTTCCTCAACCACAATATTAACTGAGGAATCCTCTGTTTTCATATCTCCATTGACTGCTTCTTTTTGGACTTCCCTTAATCCCAACTTGGCTTTGGTCTTTGCATCTACTTTTTCAAGCAGCTTTTTGTCTCCCACTTGAAGTACATGCAATAATCTTAATGCACACAGAGTAGGTTCTGGTTCTGTATACTCACAAAAGCCGATTGCTTACAAATTTCCTGAAGCTCTTTGAACTCTCTTCCAGTTTAAAACCAAGCCACATTTTACAAACAACTGCCTGATTGCCATATCAGAAGCTTATTCAGATAAAACTGCTTTGGTCAGAGCACTGCTTTCCTCATTTTCATGATTCCTCTGAGCAGTATGGTCCCCCCCCCCGGTCCAGTATGCTTTCCAAATAGAGGCACAGAACTCAGCACCAACACCTGGTTGTCCTCTGTGGGGTAACGTTTCATGGTGTACAGCATGGAGAAAGTTGTACATCCAGTGCATTTCATAACTTGGTATCAGTTGACTCTATTTCAGGGGATGTGGCATGCAATTAGTTGATGGATGGATTTCCAGTCGAGTTGTAGTTGCCTCTGTCACTCAATCTCCACAATGCTGGCCTTCCTGTTTTTACCACATGCAAGTCCAATGTGGCTTGTTGGTTGTTGTACTTCAGTGTTACAAATGCCATTCCGACAGGAGTTATCTTTTCTCCAGTATCAATAAGTTCTTAGTTGGATATCTACAGGGTTCAGTTCAGTATCATTGATATCCCATTCAAACTCATTTGTGGAATGACTGAAACAGCTGAGCCAATGTCCAATTCTGTTTTAATTATTTTGCTGTTTATTTCTGGTGTAAGCCATATAGCTTGTCTGTTGTTAGTTTCCGCACTCAAGGCTACTCAGTCCTGGGTCACTCTCATCATTATCAGATTTTTCATCAACAGCATGCAGATTAGTGCTTTCTTTGAAACTGCATCTTGAGTTTTCAGCTTTTTCTCTTCCCTGTGCAGTCCATTTATTTTAGTCTGTGCAACATGCTCTTTGAATGTGCCCTCCTTTGTTGCATTTTCTGCAGATTTTACCTTTAAATACACCTTTACCTTGGTCTGGTGTATGTGAGCCCCTTCCACAAGTTTATTTGCCCTGACCGATTTCTGTCTAGACATTGCAGTTTTGTTCACGCTCACTTTCATTCCTGACTGCAACTCAGTTTGTATCTCTGCCGGCTGTTTCCATTAACACAGCTATTTCAACTACCCTTTTAAATGTAAGTTACGCTTCAGTTAGCAGATGATTTTGAATGCTTTCTCTTCAGATTCCACAAACTAAATGATCTCTCAGTGCATCATTAAGCCCATCACTAACTGACAATGTTTAGACAACTTCTTCAATTCACCCATGTATGCTGAAATGGACTCGCCTTGCTTTTGATTCCACTTATGAAATCAGAAGTGTCAACAATGGTGTCATTCTGAATGTTCCTGCACTACTTCCATGATATCAGCAAAGCTGATTCTATTTGGTTTGGTTGGGCGAGTTAAACTTTGAAGCAAACTGTATGTGTTTAAACCCAATGCACTCAGCAAAACTGGTAATGGGTTTTCATTGACTATTTCATTTGCATTAAAATACTGCTCAATCTTTTCAGCATACATTATCTTTTGTGTAATCAAATGAGCCAATCTTTCAGATGTAGCTAGCCATTTTTGCTCCTCTATTTTTAGGATTATTATCACCCAGTACTCACTGTTTATGAAACTTTGAATTGTTTCATTTTCTGCCTTTTTTTGTACTTCATGACCTGTACAAAAAGGACGGGTTGCACTTGAATCCCAAGGGGACCAATATCCTGGCAGGGAGGCTTGCTAAGGCTATCGAGGGGAGAATTTAAACTAGAATTGCTGGGGGTGGGAAGTGAACTGAAGAAATGGAAGAAGGGGCTCACGAATAGAGAAAGTTTGGAGACAGTGTGAGAGGGAGGATAGATAGGTGATAGAGAAGGGACGAGCTCAGGCTGATGGTTTGAGATGTGTCTATTTTAATGCAAAGAGTATTATGAACAAAGCGGATAAGCTTAGAGTGTGGATCAGCACTTAGAGCTATGATGTTGTAGCCATTACAGAGACTTGGATGGCTCAGGGGCAGGAATGGTTACTTCAAGTGCCAGGCTTTAGATGTTTCAGAAAGGACAGGGAGGGAGGCAAAAGATGTGGGGGAGTGGCACTGCTGATCAGAAATAGTGTCACGACTGCAGAAAAGGAGGAAGACATGAAGGGATTGTCCACTGAGTCTCTGTGGGTGGAAGTTGGAAACAGGAAAGAGGTCAATAACTCTACTGGGTGTTTTCTTTATAGACCACCCAATAGTAACAGGGACATAGAGGAGCAGATAGGGAGCCAGATTCTGGGAAGGTGTGGTAATAACAGGGTTGTCGTGGTGTGAGATTTTAATTTCCTAGATATTGATTGGCATCTCCCTAGAACAAGGGGTTTAGATGGGATAGAATTTGTTAGGTGTGTTCAGGAAGGTTTCCTGACACAATATGTAGATAAGCCTACAAGAGGAGAGGTTGTACTTGATCTGGTATTGGGAAATGAACCTGGTCAGGTGTCAGATCTCTCAGTGGGAGAGCATTTGGACATAGTGATCACAATTCTATTTCCTTTACCATAGCATTGGAGAGGGATAGGAATAAAGTTAGGGAAACGTTTAGTTGGAGTAAGGGGAACTATGAAGCTATCAGGCAGGAACTTGGAAGCATAAATTGGGAACATGTTCTCGGAAAATGTACGGAAGAAATGTGGCAAATGTTCAGGGAATATTTGCGTGGAATTCTGCATAAGTACGTTCCAATGAGACAGGGAAAGGATGGTAGGGCACAGGAACCGTGGTGTACAAAGGCTGTTGTAAATCCAGTCAAGAAGAAAAGCTTATGAAAGGTTCAAAAAAACTAGGATAGATATCTTGAAGATTATAAGGCTAGCAGGAAGGAGTTTAAGAATGAAATTAGGAGAGCCAGAAGGGGCCATGAGAAGGCCTTAGCGGGCAAGATTAATTAAAACCCCAAGGCATTCTACAAGTACATGAAGAGCAAGAAGATAAGACGTGAGAGAATAGAGAATCAAGTTTGACAGAGGAAAAGTGTGTATGGAACCGGTGGAGATAGCAGAGGTACTTAATGAATGCTTTGCTTCAGTATTCACCACAGAAAAGGATCTTGGCAATTATAGGAATGACTTGCAGTGGATTGAAAAGCTTGTGCATATAGACATTAAGAAAGAGGATGTGCCAGAGCTTTTACAAACCATCAAGTTGGATAAGTCTCTAGGACTGGATGAGATGTACTCCAAGGCTACTGTGGGAGGCGAGGGAGGAGATTGCTGAGCCTCTGGCGATGATCTTTGCATCATCAATGGGGAAGGGAGAGGTTCCAGAAGATTGGAGGGTTGCAGATGTTGTTCCCTTATTCAAGAAAGGGAGTCAAGATAGCCCAAGAAATTATAGACCAGTGAGTCTTACTTCAGTGGTTGGTAAGTTGATGGAGAAGATCCTGAGAAGCAGGATTTATGAACATTTGGGGAGGTATGATATGATTAGGAATAGTCACCATGGCTTTGTCAAAGGCAGGTCGTCCCTATGAGCATGATTGAATTTTTTGAGGATGTGATGAAGCACATTGATGAAGGTAGAGCCGTAGATGTACTGTAATGGATTTCAGCAAGGCATATGACAAGGTACCCATACAAGACTTGCTGTGAAATTAAGGAGGCATGGGATCCAAGGGGACATTGCTTTGAGCATCCAGAACTGACTTGCTCACAGAAGGCAAAGAGTGGTTGCAGACAGGTTATATTCTGCATAGAGGTTGGTGACCAGTTGTGTGCCTCAAGGATCTGTTCTGGGACCCTTACTCTTCGTGATTTTTATAAATGACCTGGATGAGGAAGTAGAGGAATGGGTTAGTAAATTTGCTGATGACACAGAGATTGGGGGTGTTGTGGATAGTGTGGAGGGCTGTCAGAGGGTACAGTGGGACATTGATAGGATGCAAAACTGGGCTGAGAAGTGGCAGATGGAGTTCAACCCAGATAAGTGTGAGGTGTTTCATTTTGGTAGGTCAAATATGATGGCAGAATATAGTATTAATAGTAAGACTCTTGGCAGTGTGGAGGATCAGAGGGACCTTGGGTCAGAATCTATAGGACACTAAAAACTGCTGCGCAGGTTGACTCTTTGGTTAAGAAGGTGTATGGTGTATTGGCCGTGGGATTGAGTTTAAGAGCCAGGAGGTAATGTTACAGCTCTATAGGACCCTGGTCAGACCCCAGTTGGAGTACTGTGCTCAGTTCTCATCACCTCACTATAAGAAGGATGTGGAAACTATAGAAAGGGTGCAGAGAAGATTTACAAGGATGTTGCCTGGATTGGGGAGCGTGTCTTATGAGAATAGGTTGAGTGAACTTGGCCTTTTCTCCTTGGAGCAACAGAGGATGAGAGGTGACCTGATAGAGGTGTATAAGATGATGAGAGGCATTGACTGTGTGGATAGTCAGAGGCTTTTTCCCAGGGCTGAAAAGGTTGCCACAAGAGGCACAGTTTTAAGGTTCTGGGGGTGTAGGTACAGAGGAGATGTCGGGTAAGTTTTTTACGCAGAGTGGTGAGTGTGTGGAATGGGCTGCTGGTGACAGTGGTGGAGGTGGATACGATAGGGTCTTTTAAGAGACTCTTGGACAGGTACATGGAGCTTAGAAAAATAGAGGGCTATGGGTAACCTTTGGTAATTTCTAAGTAAGTACATGTTCAGCACAGCATTGTGGGCCAAAGGGCATGTATTGTGCTGTAGGTTTTCTATGTTTCTAAAATCTTGACCATTTTTCTCTGGGTTTTAAAAAATAAACTTAATTGTCTCACTGCGCCTCAGCAGACTGGTAGTAGTGAAATTCAAATGGTTCTGTTTATTGACAGAGAATGTATACGGTATACAATCTGAAATTTTTATTCTTCACAGACATCCACAAAAAACAAAAACCCCAAAAGAATAAACATCAGAAAAAAACGTTAGAACCGCAAAGCTTCCTCTCCTCCCCCCTCCACCGTGTAAGCAGCAGGAAAGCATCAACCTCCCTCCTCCACTTTGTTTAAAAATACCTCAGCACTGTTACATTTTGTAATTCCGAAACATAAAAACCATCAAATTTTTTTTTAAAACAAGCGAGTCCAGAATGACATATCTAACTTTGTGTTTACTTTGTGCAAGTATCATGTGATAAAACTGGAATGTTTAATCAAACAATATATTTAGAATATTAATCCTACTACGAATAAATACACAGCAATGTACATCGAAACAAGCAGTGAAATGCTTCACTTGTGTCAACAGTTGTTCCTGGACAACACGCAAATGCTGCCATTTTCTGCCGCCAGCATAGCATGCCCACCCACACCTTGTGTGGGTGGAAACTGGAGTACTAGGAGTGTTGCAGAGAATGCACATGCTCCTTCCAGACGGCAGCAGGTATTGAATCCCAATCACTGGTGCTGTAAAATGTTATACCACCCACTACACTAGTGGTTTGGGAACCAAGTGGAAGTATTTTCTTGCAATCAATCTCAATTGAAATCTGAATAAAATCAAGCACAAGTGTGCTCTTTCAAAAAGTCCCCTGGTCAGTTTCAGTCAGAATATAACACTGCATCTTAGCAGTTGAGAGGAATCTGAAAGGACCTCAAATAATTTTAATTTTTATTACTTTCTACATGCTGATTAAGCTTTCACTTTATATTTTGACCTAAAGGTCACAAAATGAGATGGGGTCCCATATTATCACAACCCATTACCATGGAATCTTAGAAAGGTGCGGCAGAAGTGCGTGACATTTATCTCACTGTCTATGCTGGCAGTAAGGGAAGACAAATTCTCCAATTATTCCTACTTGGCTACATTTTTGTATGAGCCCTGCAGAGTTTTCTCATTTGGCAATTTATCCTATTCCCTCTTGTCAAATCATTTAGTTTATTATCCTATGCACTAGTATGGTGAGGTATAGGCACACTGGAAAAAGTTGCTTGCAGCAGCATCACAAACACAGATTCAAACAACTCTGCTTCTGAATCTGGCAGCATGGGATGGGGCCTTCTGCCCCGCTGGTAAGGATGAGAAAGAGGTAGGTGTGTGCTGGGTGGTGGGAGGCCTTGATCAGAGATGCTACCTTCTTGAGGCAGTGCCTCTTGTAGGCACTGGAAATGGTAGGGAGATCTGTATACATGATGACCTGGGCTGTGTCCATTACACTCTGCAACCCTTTTGAAAACTATTATTAACTTTATTTACAAGTTTTTCATGGGCTGTAATAATTATTGTGTATTAAATTCTTATTGCAGGTCTAGGTCTTTGGCCAGTTACCATCAGTCTGTGTCCTTTTATTCCTAAACTTTCCCACCACTGGCAAACAGCTTCACCTTATCATCATTTATTACCTTAACAGTGGAATACCTATATGTAGGAGGAGAAATGATCTCATGAAGTAACAAAATCATTGGTAGTATATGCCAAATTGATAAATGAAAATAACAGTCCTTTGTAATTTTGTTTTCAGAAACAGTTAAGAGTTTTTGTTCCATTTTCTCAACCTAGTTTTAAAACTAAGTTAGCTGTGGTTTAATGAAGATTGATATATAAAACTGCAATCATTAAATTGTGGAAGCACATGTCCTGAAGGAGTTCCCTCAGCCCATTATGTTCATGCCAACTGATAAAAAACTAGTCAGGGTAACAGCAGTATGGATTCACTCCTGTAATCTACAACACTAAGGATCATCAATCAGGAATTTTTAGAATGTGGAGAAGCTTTCTGCCTCAAATACACTTACAGGAAAGGAATTCAAGTCTCCTCCACTTTATGGATGTAAGAGGTTTCTCTAAACTAATTATTCCATATGACATTTTAAATATCCCCACCCCTGATATTTATCTGGAAGGAAGAACTAGCCACCATATCTTTGCCTCTTGGGCAATACTCAGATTTCAATTAATATATGACTTTTGAAAGGACCTTCACTCTAAAACCAGAATCAAACTGTTCAATAAGTGGATCAGCCACAAGGTTTATGTATACACCTGCTGGAGAAATCTTTTTGTTTTAACAATACTTGCATGGTATTTCTCTATCACAGATAGCAGGTTACAAAAACACAAAACTGGTTGTTTTGGCCTAGGCATCAGATTTTGCAGCAGATTTGTTTTTTTTTCTTACTGGCTGCAATCTTTGGATAACTTGATGTATTCCAGGTTCATATTTAACTTGCTACAAGCAACCAGCATGTGAATGAAAAGCATGAAGATAAATTGTTCACAGCTGTTCCCCCATTTACAGAAAAGTCCTCACAGTGGGATTCTTAATGCTACAAAATAAAAGCAAAGGAATTCCTTAATTTTTAAGCATATTTTAGATGGCCTCATAAATGCCCTGATTTTAGAAAGTTAAATAAAGTACAAATAACTCAAATATTTTGAAATGTATTATTGCTTGCTGTGGACCCCCACATTTAGCATAGATTTCAAATCAGAGTTAGTCATAGTTGCAAGATAATATATATTGGAATTCTGTTATTTTATTTATTTTTTGCTTGTTTTAATTGATGTAAAGTCTGTAAACTTTATTTGTATATATGAATTTTAAACATTTTGCAGAGAAATCCATTTCAAAGGAAAAACTAATTTATGATGGGAGCCTAAAATTTAATAAAAATAGTATCTGCCCCGATAACACTTCTGTAAAAACTCAAATTTCCTATAACAAAGCATATTTGCAGGGTATTTTGTAATGAAACCACAAGTGGATTCTGTTAATCGGGACACATCATGACCAGTGCATTCTGGCCCAATCAAACAACTGCCCCAATTATTAGATGTTTCATGGAAATTTTTTTTTTAAAAAAAAAGGTATTTTTAAAAAAAGACAAACTACTTTTTAAGTGAGTCACAAATTATGTATTTAAATAATGTACAGAACAAATTAGAACACTACCAGTACAGTACAACTGTGTATTAGTTCCTCATAGTTATTGTTCAAGGAATTAATACAGTGTACGCTGCAGTATTCCTTTGACTGTAAATGGGCAAAATCAGTGCACCTAGTGCAGATAATGGACTGCCTTAGTACAATGCTTTCAACGATTACATCCTCCAAATCTTCAATTTCATTGTAACATTCAAGATGATTGCCGATGCCTTCAAATTCTTCACAGTCCCTAACCTGTTGAAGTAGTGAAATCGTTTCATTTTCACTCCCGGCTGTTTCTGACATCTCCAAGACTGAATGTTTCAAACTGCAGTAAAAAGAAGAGTTCTGAATTGTCTGACTGCTTATTTCTTGCCAACTATCAGTGACAAAAATCACTGATTTTTGAACACAAGCACACACAACTGATGCTATTTAAAGACAGATCACGCTAAGCATGGTGTTGTGTCTAATGGGCACGCAAGTGCATATCATTGAAACCTGTCGCAATGAAGAGGCACAATATCCCAAATAAATGAAGGAAATCCCAGCTATTGATTAGTTTTTATTCCAGTAAAAAGTAAGGACAATAAGTGTGGGGAGAGCCAGCCTTGGATAACTAAGGAAATAAAAGATAGTATCAAGTTAAAAGCTCGTATACAAAGTCGCAAGGAGTAGTGGGAGACTGGATGATTGGAAAAACTTTAAAAAGCAACAAAGAACAACTAAGCAAGAAATAAGGAAAGGGAAGATAGAGTATGAAAGTAAATTAGCACAAAATATACAAACAGATAGCAAAAGTTTTTAGAAATATATAAAGCGGAAGAGGGTGGCTAAATTCAACGTAGGTCCCTTGGAAGGTGAGAAGAAGAAATTGATATTGTGTGTTAAGGAAATGGCTGAGGCATGTGAACGACTATTTTGTGTCGGTTTTCATGGTGGAGGACGTCTAATATGCTAAAGAATGATGTTATGGACGAAATGGGAGGTGAGGACATCGATTAAAATCACTGTCACTAAAGAGATAGTGATGAACAAACTAGAGGGCCTGAAGGTAGATAAATCCCCTGGTCCTGATGGGATGCATCCCAGGATGCTGAGGAAATTGGTGGAGGTTATAGTAGATGCCTTGGTAAGCATCTACCAAAATTCTCTAGACTCTGGCAGATTGGAAGACAGCAAATGTCATGCCACTTTTTTTAAAAAAGGATGTAGGCAAAAGGCGAACAAGTATAGGCCAGTTAGCTTGAAGCTGTCATAAAGGAAGAAATAACAAAACATTTAGAAAGGAGTGGTTCCATTAAACAGATACAGCATGGATTCATAAAGACCAGGTCCTATTTGACAAACTTGAGTTATTTGAGGACATAATGAGTGCAGTGGATTGAGGGAACAGGTGGATATCGTATACTTGGATTTCCAGAAGATGTTCAATAAGGTGCCGCACAAGAGACTTATAAATAAGATACAGATGCATGGAGTTGGAGGGAGTGTATTGGCATGGATAGTGGATTGGTTAACCAACAGAAGGCAGAGAGTTGGTATAAATGGGTGTTTCTCTGGTTGGCAGTCAGTGGTGAGTGAGGTGCCGCAGGGGTCAGTGCTGGGCCCACAGCTGTTTACCATTTACATTGATGATTTGGAAGAGAGGACTGAGTGTAGCGTAGCAGAATTTGCTGAAGACACTAAACTGAGTGGAAAAGCAAATTGTTCAGAGGATGTGGAGAGTCTGCATAGGGATATAGATAGGTTAAGTGAGTGGGCCAAGGTCTGGCAGATGGAATACAATGTTGGTAAATGTGAGATCATCCACTTTGGAAGGATTAATAGAAGAGCAGATTATTATTTAAATGGTGAAAGATTGCAGCATGCTGTTGTGCAGAGGGATTTGGGAGTGCTTGTGCATGAATCGCAAAAAGTTGGCTTGCAGGTGCAACAGGTTATTAAGAAGGCAAACGGAACGTTGGCCTTCATGCTGGGGTAACTGAATTTAAGAGCAGAGAGGTCATGTTGCAACTATAGAGGGTACTGGTGAGGCCGCACCTGGAGTACTGTGTGCAGCTTTGGTCTCCATACTTGAGGAAGGACATACTGGCTTTGGAGGCAGTGCAGAAGAGGTTCCCCAGTTGTTTGCAGAGATGAAGACGTTAACTTATGAGGAGAGATTGAGTCGCTTGGGACTATACTCTCTGGAATTCAGAAGAATGAAAGGGGGTCTTACAGAAACATACAAAATTTTGTAAGGGGTAGATAAGATGGAAGTAGGAAAATTGTTTCCATTGGTAGGTGAGACCAGAACTAGGGGACATTGCCTCAAGATTCAGGGGAGAAGATTTCGGATGGAGATGAGGAGAAACTGTTTTTCCCAGAGAATGGTGAATCTGTGGAATTCTCTGCCCAGGGAAGCAGTTGAGCCCTCCTCACTAAATATATTTAAGATACAGTTAGATAGATTTTTACATAGTAGGGGAATTAAGGGTTATAGGGAAAAGGCAGGTAGATGGAGCTGAGTTTACGGACAGATCAGCCATGATCTTATTGAATGGTGGGGCAGGCTTGATGGCCTACTCCTGCTCCTATTTCTTATGTTCTTTAAGAGTTGTCCCAAATAAGTGACTGTCCTGATTATTTGATGACCCATTCATTGGAATCCACTGTATTTATAAATAAAAATTTGTATTCAAATGGCTTTTCCCCATAATTCTTTTGCCTAGCCTGTGGAGAAAAGATACAATTCAGATCTAAGGTAAGCTTTATTGAATGAGATGTGTTGCTTGCATCAATGACCAACACGGCCTGAAGATGTGCTGGGGGAGCAATCTGCAAATGTTGCCATGATTAAGGTGTCAACATAGCATAGCCACAACTTACTAATCCAAGCTCGTCCATCTTTTTGGAATGTGATAGGAAACCAGAGCAGCTGGAGGAAACCCACGTGGTTACAGGGAGAACATGCAAACTCCTTCCAGATGGCTGTGGGTATTGAACTCGAATCTTCCGATCGCTGGCACTGTAAAGTGGAACGCTAACCGTTTTCTTGCTGTGCCACTCAGCTGACTCATTGGTAGTAAATGGAAGATTATGGGTTTGAACTGTACATGTGTAGACATTTCAAAAGTACTGTTTCTTTCATGGTAATGACTCTGAATGCAAATGGTTTGTTGTCGTTGCTATTGCCAGAGCTAGATACAAATTGGAGTTGCACACTGAAAATTATATACAAGTACAAAATAGAAATAATGTGAATGATTCATAATAGTTTCAACCTTCTGCCAACACCCTTATTACATCACTGGTGTTTCAATCTCTACTGGTTGTTTGTATCTTGTCAGTGAGACCCGTCTCTTAAGAATTCATGAAATAGGAGTTGACTGCACTTTATCTTGCACTGTTCACGTGAAACTTCTTAACCCATCTGGAATTGGTCCATCATGGCAGGTAAGATCTTGCCAAAAATGGTGTTACTTCATATATTTCCACATGGATAAGTACTTAGTTGGTGTGAAAATTTACCAGCAATCCCTCCAGCAATTTCATATCTCTTGCCCTCGACTGAACAAATTTCTCTGCTTTTATTGTATTTTGCTCATATAAGAGCTGCTTTCTGCTAATCTTGCCCTCCCCACTTCCATAAATATTGGCAAGAGTTCATTTTCAAGAACACTTGAGATGTGCGCATCTGGAATAGAAATGCCAGGAGATTTATCTATCCTGAGATTTTGTCAGGGAGGCTGAGCATGTAGGTTGTCCCAAGTATCTATCTCAACCTCAGTGCTCAAAGTGCTTATGTACCGGCCTTTAAAAATATAAAACTTCGGAAGCTGGTAGTATATTTGGCTCTGTTTCTTTATGATTCTGGAAACCTGTGAAAGTCCAGAAACTGCAAAATATTGAAATGATTGTTATTGAATGGGGGGGGGGGAGAAACCCCTTATGTAACTATTCCCTCTTGTACAAATGGGCTCTTAATCCGTTTAACTTGCTTCTGCACGTCATATGCCAAAGTCATTGGACATGTCTTTGGACTGCAGGTGATAGCAGCATGCACAAGTAACTTTAAAATACAATTGAAAGCTGATGCTTCGGTTTGGTACTGAGGCTTTGCTGCTCTATTAGAGATGCTGAATTTCAATTATGTTAGAATTTTTGAGATTGCACCAAATAATTCTACTTCACTTTTAACAGCAACTAATTTTAAGAACTTGCTGTTAATTATTTCATACATTCCATGCAGACTTTCCCCAGCATTGCAATCCCAAAGATGCAGTTACAGCATTCCAAACAGTTCATTTAATCATTTCTATTTTTCTTTAAGAGTCACTGGCAGCTGTGACCAGCTGGTTGGATCATCTTTAACGTGCGAATGGATTAAGATGAACAATAACCTAAGAGTGTAGCAAGTTAATTTTATCTTTTGGTGTGTGGGGATAGAGAAGGGCTCTTGGGAAAACTATGGTGGTTGTAGTTTATACTGTCACTGGAATTGCTCATTGAGCTGGGGTAGACGAGTGGAGGCAGGGAGGTCTTAATCCTCAGTATTCTGTTCTACCCCCACCCGCCCCAGCTGTATGTGCCAGAGTTAAAAAAAAGCGCCACAAGACTCAGATTTGCATTTACAGGCGCAAGAGATAGTTGGGGCATTCACAACTATTTTCTGAGTTTCTTTTGAAGTGATTTTGTTTCTACAAGATCGGTTGTTAAATTGTGTATACAGTTTCATTTATTTAAACTCTTTCACACATTTGGGATGCCCTAAGTACCTCAGCCACTATAGTACCTTTGAATGAAAATCAGGAAATTTCAAATGCTGACAATCTGAGATAAAGATCAAATCCCAGAATTATTCTGTAGATCGGGTAGCATCTACAGAAAGAGAAATGGCTAATGTTGCGGGTAAAAGGCTCTGAGAGGATTGATGGAGGTTTAATCTTTTCTGAAGTAGGCTGTGTCTAGCAGTGTAAGTCAACTCTTGGTGTTGCATTATAATGTCAGGATATGTTTTATGCTCATATCTCTGGAATGAGATTGGAATCCACAACCTTTGAATAAAGCTAATGCATCTTAAACTGTTTAATTTTTTTTCAAAAGAAGGATTGCATATCTAGATGCAAGCATGAGACTTCCGGGTATTAATTTTATCAGCTATATGAATGATTTTTGCAGAACAGATTAACTGTAATGTATACAGGTTTGCTGACTATACAAACTTGGGTTGATATCAATTGCTTTCAAGATGGTTTTGAACAAATAAAATGAATAACAAATAGATAATGCAGAGAGATGTGATTGTTCTCTCATCTTGGAAGCAGGAACAGAAAATTGAAGGTTAGTGTGCTGAGCAATCTACATGTCCTTTTCATGAGGAACATGAAGTAAACACGCAAGTAAGGCAAGCAGTTGGAGAGGTACATTGTGTACAGGTCTTAATTTTCATGAGTGGGATCTAAGAACAAAGAAGTCTAACTGTAGTGGTGCAGGGATTTGCTGAGATCTCATCAGCAAAATGAGGTGGAATTTGATCCTTAAAATAAAACTGTACAACAAAACTTAACTATGATTCCTGGAAAGTGGGGGCTTACAATGAGAGAATTAAGAAAGATTGCCGGAGTTTGAAGGAAGAGCTATAATCTCATTGAAACGTGAAATTCTGTTTGATCTGAAATGTTTCATCAGATTGGATGGTTAAGAACTAGAGATGAAGGGAGGCCATTTCAAACAGCTGCAGAGACCTTATGATATAGGAGCAGAAGTCACAATTTCGCCCATCGAGTTTGCTCCAATATTTCATCATGGCTGATCCAATTTTCCTCTCTGCTCCAATCTCCTGCCTTCTCCCTACATCCCATAATAATGCCCTGACCAATCAAGAATCTGTCAACCTCTGCCTTAAATATACATAAAGACTTGTCCTCCATATCTGCCTGTGGCAAAGAATTACACAGATTCACCGATCTCTGGCTACAGAAATTCCTCCTTACCTCCACTCTAAAAGTGCGCCCCTCTATTCTGAGGCTATGTCCTCTGCTTTCCCATCATAGGAAATATGCTCTCCACATCCACTCTATCAAGGCCTTTCACCATTTGATTGTTTTCAATCAGGTCATCCCTTATTTTTCTGAGTTCTAGTGAATACAAGCCCAGAGCAATCAAACACTCTTCATGTGACAAGCCATTCAATCCTGGAATAATTTTTGTGAACCTCCTTTGCACCCTCTCCAGTTTCAGCACATCTTTTCTAAGCTAAGGGGCCCAAATCTGCTCACAATACTCTAAGTGAGGTCTCACCAGTGTTTTATAAAGTCTCAACATAACATCCTAGCTTTTATCTTTGATTCCTCTTGAAATGAATGCTAACATTGCATTTGCCATCCTCACCACAGACTCAACCTGCGAATTAACCTTTAGGGAATTCTGCACAAGGGCTCCCAAGTCCCTTTGCACCTCAGATTTTTGTATTTTCTCTCCAGTTAGAAAATAGTTAACCCTTTCATTTCTTCTGCCAAAGTGCATGGCCATACACTTCAGGACGCTATATTCCATCTGCCACTTCTTTGCTCCTTCTCGTCTGTCTACGTCCTTCTATATCCTCTATTTCCTCAAAATTACCTGTCCCTCCACCTGTTTTCATATTGTCTGCAAACTTTACAACAAAGCCACCAACGCTCTCATCCAAACCAATGATATATAAACATAAAAATAATTGATCCCAATGCAGACCCCCCTATAGAACACTATTAGTCGCTGGCAGCCAACCAGAAGAGATTTCCTTTATTCCCACTCTTTGCGTCCTGCCAATCAGCCACTGCTTTGTCCATGCTAGAATCTTTCCTGTAATGCTATGGGTTTGTAGCTTGTTAAGCAGCCTCATGTGTGGCTTGTCAAAGGCCTTCTGAAAATTCTCCTTTGTCTATCCTGCTTGATATTTCTTCAAAGAATTCCAATGGATTTGTCAGTAAAGATTTGCCCTTGAGGAAACCATGCTGACAGCAGCCTATTTTATCAGAGAAATTCTTCTCGGTGGGATGTTAATCTTCGGAATCCTCTAATCCCAAAGGGCTGTGAATATTCCACCACTAAGGGCATTCAAGGCTGATATTGATAGAGTTTTAGATTCTTAAGGAAACCTGAGGACATTTGAATTGAATGGGACATTGGATGAGCTATGTCAGCTGAGATCTTACTGAACATGCTGCATGACCAACTTCTGCTTCTATTCCTTATGAAGAAAAGATCATGGAAAAGTGAGTTTCGAAGAGAGGGCATGGGGTTACAGTCTGATATAATCTGGGACTGAATAGAGGTGCAGAATTTTACATGGGCAAAGTTGGACTTATAAGAACTGATTTCACAAAAATGCATCACAATTATAACATCAAAAATGGGAATCCATTAATATTTGGGTGGTCATAAAGCATGGAATGTGGAGCATGGAACAATCAAAAATGACAGCTTTAGGTAAAAGGTGAAGTGAATGGCTTTCTCCTCCACTGATTTTAAAAAAATAATAATTTCTGGTTTCTTCGATGTATATCTGCAAAGTACATAGGAATGAAATCATAGAGCAGAAATGAAGATAAGCCATTGTAATATAAAGCAGTCTTATGCCTGAACATTCTGTTTAGAATCTTTCTAAAACTCTATCCATTCACCCCTCTCCTCCCAAAATGAATAGTTTCAGTGCCAAAGGAAATGAGACTGGTGTCAGAGGGCCACCACGTCTGAACACTTAGTTTATCTAAGGACTACTGTATAACTGGTTGTTGGTGACCAGGGATTTGGGTACATGTTATGAAGTCTAATTCACCCAGAGAGACTTAGCCCTGAACATGTGCTTCTGACAAGTGCTACTGAGGCTAGTAGAGCTTTTCCTCTGCACTTTAGGTAGTCCCTCAGGAAACATGCTACTGCTACCAGTTTTGTGTGTTCAGGAGTGACTGATGAAACCACTGTGGAGTATATAGATGGGATGGGCAAATGGCTAGTTTGTAAGCCGGTTTACTCCTGATGCATAGACTGTAAGTTCTCAGTAGCATCCACACTGACTGATCATGGGCCAGGGATTTCCAGGATGTTGCGTTATTTCAGGGAGTGCTTGTGTACATCCTTGCATCTTTTTCTCTGTCCTCCTCATGATTCCTTCCCGTTACGACTTGGAATGTATTGTGGGAATCTGACATCTGGTGTGTAAATGCGGCCTTGCCATTGGAGCCAGCTCACTTAGTATTGGGAATGTTGTTCCTGGAGAGGATGATGATGTTGGTTTGCTTATCCTGCCAGATGGTTTTGTGAAGATAGCATAGTTGGAAACTTTCTAGTGCTTTAAGGTGCCTGCTATAGATTAGTCTGATTCTCTAACGCATATAGCAGAGTGGCAGTCAGCGCTACCTAGTAGATCGTGAGTTTTGCATCGGGTCTTTATCTCAATCAACTAAAGGCTGTGCTGACAATGGAGAATTTCATTGTCAATAATTGCCTTCGTTGCAAGGTGGATGTAAGGTGTGAAGTCGTCCAGGATCTCACTGTCAGGCTGCGTGCTGGTAGAGAGCCTCTGCATCTTTTGAGAAGACTGCTGCATGGAGCCGTATGTGTTACAGGTGTATTAAATGAATTGTCTTTGATTCCTGACCTTTGGATGAGGTGTCATCTTTTTAAGCACTTAGTTGTGATGATGCGCAGCCACCTTTGTATTCTTTTCTGAGATTAAATGGTGAAATGTTGAGCGAGTTTGTTGAGGATGCAACCAACTATTTTACATGGCTTTAAGTGAAGGTGAGGTTTGGATTATGATCAAATCTGTTTTTTTGCTGCCGGCTGCTTGCCCTGCAATTCATCTTTAAAAAAGCCACATTTATTTTAGGAAAGTGTGCCCATTTCTTGACCAATTCTCCAACATTGCAGATTTCTGCAAAAATATTTCTTTTTCTTGAGATGTCCTTATTTATGCTTCCTAAGTATTACAATGAATGTCTTGACAGTACAAAGGCCTAGATAGAGTAGATGTGAAGAGGATGTTTCCTGTAGTGAGTGAGTATAGGACCAGACGGCACATCTTCAGAATATAAGGAAGTACTTTAGAACAGAGAAGAGGAGGAATTTCTTTAACCAGTTGGTGGTGAATCTGTGGAATTCATTGTCATGGATAGCTGGAGAAGCGAAGTCGTTAGGTACAGCATATTTAAAGCAGAGGCAGCTATGTTCTTGATTTGTAAGTATGTCAAAGATTATCGGGAGAAGGTAGGGATAATAAATAAGCCATGATGGAATGTCTGAGCAGACTTGATGTGCCAAATGACTAATTCTGCTCCTGCGTCCTATGGTCCTATAGTCTTCTGGTTTTGTGTATCTTTTGGATTAATTAACAAATTGGCTCGTGTGTGTGTGTTTTTTTTTGATAAAGAAAAGTCTGTTCAATGTTTACGGTGCATTGAATTTCTCTTCTGTCTGCCCTGTCTTATGAATGAGTGAACTAGGAAGTTCTAAGCAAGACAGATTTGTTCTTATTTTGCCATCTGACTTGTTTGAGCCTTTTTTCCCCATATTTTCTTTGTTTCTTTGCTTTTCAAAATGTTTTTTATATTAAGGAAAAGGTGTGATTTCTGTAGGACTTCGCTGACTGGAACCATTCCCTTCAGTATTGTCTGAGTCATTAATTTGAAAACCCCTGGCCTTTGATTGGTGGCCTGTCTTCTGTACTAATCAGTTCCACTGTTTTAATTTTATCATCTTACAAAAATCTTCCTTTTCTTGTCACTTCAAAATACTTTTAATTGCAATTCAAGACTAATATTCTGCATTTCTATCACTTATTTCTTCAGTATGAAGCAAGAAGCAAAGCAGTTTCCATGTTTCTGGACTTATTTAGTGTGCTTTCACTTAAGGGTGTGTACAGGAAATACACAGGAAAATGAAGGAGCTGCAGGGAAAACACAAAGAAAGCTGTGATGTGCACAGGAAAAGCTTGATTGTGATCTAAGAACATCAGTTGGTGCTGCAGTACAACATCAAGTTCAAGTTTAATTGTCATTCAACCATGTATACATGCATACATTCAACCATGACTACAGCCAAACAAAACAGTGTTACTCCAGGACCAAGGTACAAAACACAGTACCAACAGTCATACACAGCACAGGGTACATATAACACAAAAGATGGTAAGCACATATCAGATAGCAGTAAAATACAGACGTACAAAAAAATATATTATTTTTTGTCCAAGTCCCCAAATCCATGAATGTTGCAGCAATCTGCAGTCAAACATGATGCAGCTTGTCTTGTGCTGAGAGAACACTAGGGGCAGCACCAACTCTAGTATGGACACTGCGCCTCTCCATCTCATCCTATCATTGGAGTCTATCTCCTCAGCAAAAAACTTCCTCTCTACATCTCTTTCCTCTTCAACTCAATGCAGTTACAAAGAAGGCAAGACAGCGGCTATATTTAATTAGGAGTTTGAGGAGATTTGGTTTGTCACCAAAGACACTAACAAATTTCTTCTGATGTACTGTCAAAAGCATTCTAACTGGTTGCATCAATGTCTGGAATGGCGGGGGGTGGGGGGCAATTGCACAGAATTGAAAGAAGCTGCAGGAAGTTGAGAACTTACTCAGCTCCATGATGGGCAGTAGTGCACATAGCATCCAGGACATCTTCAGGGAGCAATGCCTCAGGAGGGGGGCATCCATCATTAAGGACCCCCTTCTTCCCCGACATGCTCTCTTCTCGTTGCTACCATCAGGAAGGAGCTACAGGAGCCTGAAGACACGCATTCAACAACTCAGAAACAGCTTCTTCCCCTCTGCCAACCAATTTCTGAATGGACAATGAACCCATGAACACAACCTCACTACTTTTTTCTTGTACTACTTATTATATATATATATAAAATATCAAGAAAAAATATACATAATAAATTAAATAAGTAGTGCAAGAAAAAAGTAGTGATGTAGTGTTCATATACACTGTACAGTTGCATGCAGAAGTTTGGGCACCCCTGGTCAAAATTTCTGTTACTGTGAATAGTTAAGTGAGTAGAAGATGAACTGATCTCCAAAAGTCATAAAGTTAAAGATGAAACATTTCTTTCAACATTTTAAGCAAGATTAGTGTATTATTTTTGTTTTGTACAATTTTAGAGTGAAAAAAAGGAAAGGAGCACCATGCAAAAGTTTGGGCACCCCAAGAGATTTGAGCTCTCAGATAACTTTTATAAGGTCTCAGACCTTAATTAGCTTGTTAGGACTATGGCTTGTTCACAGTCATTGTTAGGAAAGGCCAGGTGATGTAAATTTCAAAGCTTTATAAATACCCTGACTCCTCAAACCTTGTCCCAACAATCAGCAGCCACGGGCTCCTCTAAGCAGCTGCCTAGCACTTTGAAAATTAAAATAAATGATGCCCACAAAGCAGGAGAAGGCTATAAGAAGGCAAAGTGTTTTCAGGTAGCCGTTTCCTCAGTTCGTAATGTAATTAAGAAATGGCGGTTAACAGAACGGTGGAGGTCAAGTTGAGGTCTGGAAGACCAAGAAAACTTTCTGAGAGAACTGCACATAGGATTGCTAGAAAGGCAAATCAAAACCCCTGTTTGACTGCAAAAGACCTTCAGGAAGATTTAGCAGACTCTGGAGTGGTGGTGCACTGTTCTACTGTGCAGCAACACCTGCCCAAATATAACCTTCATGGAAGAGTCGTCAGAAGAAAACCTTTCCTGTGTCTTCACCACAAAATTCAGTGTCAGAAGTTTGCAAAGAAAGATCTAAACAAGCCTGATGTATTTTGGAAACAAGTCCCGTGGACTGATAAAGTTAAAATAGAACTTTTTGGTCGCAATGAGCAAAGGTATGTTTGGGGAAAAAAGGGTGCAGAATTTCAAGAAAAGAACACCTCTCCAACTGTTAAGCACGGGAGTGAATCGATCATGTTTTGGGCTTGTGTTGCAGCCAGTGGCACAGAGAACATTTCACTGGTAGAGGGAAGAATGAATTCAATTAAATACCTGCAGATTCTGGAAGCAAACATCACACCGTCTGTAAAAAAGCTGAAAATGAATAGAGGATGTCATCTGCAACAGGATATTGATTCTCAACACACCTCAAAAATCCACAATGAACTACCTGAAGAGGTGCAAGCTGAAGGTTTTGCCATGGCCCTTACAGTCGTCCGATCTAAACATCATCGAAAATTTGTGGATAGACCTCAAAAGAGCAGTGCATGCAAGGTGGCCCAAGAATCTCACAGAACTAGAAGCCTATGCAAGGAAGAATGGGCGAAATCCCCCCAAACAAGAATTGAAAGACTCTTAGCCGGCTACAGAAAGCGTTTACAAGCTGTGATACTTATCAAAGTGGGTGTTACTAAGTACTGACCATGCAGGGTGCCCAAACTTTTGCTTCGGGCCCTTTTCCTTTTTTTGTTATTTTGAAACTGTAAAAGATGGAAATAAAAAAGTAATCTTGCTTAAAATATTAAAGAAATACGTCATCTTTAACGTTATGCCTTTTGGAAATCAGGTCATCTTTTACTTGCTTAGCTATTCACAGTAACAGAAATTTTGACCAGGGGTGCCGAAACTTTTGTACGCCACTGTAATTCACACATTGTATTATGAATAAAATAAATTTATTCATGTAACAGAACAGTACACGAGCTTCAGGGGTTAGATAAGACTTGAAAATGAAATGTTGAGCAATGTTAAAATTATTAAGATTATGTATTACATTGTACTGCTGCTGTAAAAACAAACTTCACAACATATGCCAGTGATATTAAACCTAATTCTAATAAAGCTGGTTCTTGAACTGAACAAATCGTTGAGCCTAATATCTCAAATTACTGTATCAATTTCTTTGTTTGACAACACTTAGTGATTTGCCTATGTAAGTCTTTGAAGAATTAAAGGCAACCTGTAAAATTAATTTTAGTTCTGCTTCATCTACACCAACCCCTCATTAATCCACATCTGGAATAGTACTTGATAGCTAAATGCAGGTTTGTTCACGGCACCTTTTCTTAAGAAGAGTTTAAAGGAAAACCAAGTACATGTAACAGAATGCTGCTGGAGCTTCAGGGGTTAGATAAAAAGGAAGCGATAGACTTGAAAAATGAAATATTGAGCAATGTTAGGATTAAATCTACCCTAACATTTCTTTATATATGGACTGATCAACCTCAACGTACAATGTTGTAGTGTTTCATTTTAACAATGCTTCAAAGTTCAATGTAGGGGTTTAAGTGGCTACAGTTCAACCAAAAAAAATTAGCTAGATTAAAGTAATCTTTGAATGTGAAAAGTGGACAATTATGTAATACCAGTGTTTAGGTGAAACCATTTGCTATACTAATTACATTAATTTTAATTAATTTGAACACTAATTTGACTGTTATAGTAGATGGCTGGGGGCCTGCCATGATACCAGTGTACTATACTTTTCTTTCCTGTGGCTGAGCAGCTCTATACACTCCAATGTAACAACGACAAGGAGAAAATTTAAATTGCATGCAGCATTTGGAATTTGTACGTTTTATGGCAGATTTTACAACTTTGGGTTTAAGAAGGGAGAATGGCAAGGTGAGATGTGTTTTATTTACTGGAGATGCATTGTGGTATGTGTTGTAGGGGATATGCTGTTGCTGGACATTTACTGTATTCCTCAAAGTTCAGAGATTATGTATTAACCTCCAAAGGGACCAACAGCTGACAATTAATTGTGAGGAAGGAGACAAAATGGAGCATGCCTATCTGTTAGTTTTTCACATGCAGAAGTTTTTTTTGTTGATTTAGATTAGTAATACCACAATGTCCATCATTCTCAGTAACTGTTGATTAACAGTTTGGCATTATTTCTGTGCTAAGCTACAAAGCCTTATTTGCTAAGAAACTTGCCTCCCAGAGAATTTGCAATTCTCGGATCCCTCTGTTTAAAAGACTTGGAGAGGAATTCTGTCACCTCCCTCCTTGCATTTCAAGAAACTGGATGATACTTTGTCATGAGGTACAGTGAAACTCCTCAATGAAAGTGCAAAAGAAGAATCCTCAAAAATGGTTTACTTTATGAACTGATGCTGTTTTAACTGTTTTAGTAATCATTGGCATAATATTCAGTTTCAGTTTGATTGCTGTATCTCTACCATAAATTGTGAAATAATAAATGTACAATATTAAATAGCTTTAAAAAGCTGCTTATTCAGTAGTGAGGTATGTTGTATAAAGGAAAATAACCGTGTCTGTACTAAAGTAATAGAGTAAGAAACATTGTTGACCAAATAGGTGAAGAATTGGGATGTGCAAGAGGACCAGTGGCTTTTTCCAAAAGATTTGGACCCAGAGAATCTGAAGCCATCTTTGATGTGTTTTGAATTTATAATTTCAGCTTTGGATACAAACAAGAAATCTTGGTTGAATCTTCAAGAATTCTTCACTGATGTTATGTCATCTTTCAAATTGAATCTTGCCTTGGATCTTAGAGAGGTATGAATCAGAATCAGGTTTAATATCACCAGCATATGACGTGAAATTTGTTAGCTGTAAAATGTCCCTCAGAGCTATCCAGGGAATACCAGAGGAGTTCATTCAGTGCCTTAACCGATATTTATCGATCAGATCAGTTTGCCATCTTAGGTCAACTGGTCATTCGTATCATTAACTCGTTTTGGGATCTTGCTGCTGCATTTACCACAATGACTTTCATAAAATCACAATAATTGAGAAGACCTTTAAAACATAAAAGTGTTTTATAACTAGAAGCCATTTCTCTTGATTCTCATCTTTGAACTGGGGTGGGAAGTGCTGACACCAACACACGACCGTTTCCACAAGGTCAAAAGAGTAGAAACTTATGTTGGGGTGGGGGGTTAAAGGCTAAGTGCCTTGTCTTTCAGATATGCATAATACGAACCTCATCCTTTAACTTGTGATTCAAACTAACACTCTTCACTCTCCTGACATGTGGCCACACTTTTGAACTTAAGATAACCTGTATTTTGGAAAGTTTTTTTTTGATTGAAAGGCAACTCAGCAGATGACTGGCTTTCAGTTTATCTGGTCAGCTGTTTGTTCCTGGCCCTCAGTGTTAGGTATTAGTTGTACAGCACTGAAACAGTCTGTACATTTTATTAAATCAGTTGCAATTCCAGCTGAGATTCCTCAACAGAGTGCTTAGATTACATTGGTGATCTCAGTAACTAGAAGGAATGCATCATTAAAACAGAAAGCGACAGCTAGTAGAGCTTCAGCCTCTCAGATCCAGAGACTCTAGTTAATGCTGATTTTCACTCCAGTCTGTGGTGTTGGCGCTTTCTCTCTGTGACTGTGGGTATTCTCCACATCGCAGCTGCAAGTTGGTTGCTAAATTGGTGACTAACTTTCCCCAGAGTTCTTGGGTGACAGAATTGTGGTGAGTTTGATAGTTTGGGATGAAAAACAATAGAGCTAATGTGGATTAACGTAAATGAGTACTTGATGGGCCGAAAGCCTGAGTTTTGTGATCCCCACAATTCTGACATTTTTCTTTAGATGAGAGTTGTAAAGGCTGATGATTCTGACAATTCTTCTTCCTTTTCCTTAAGTAGTCAAGCATTCCACTTGCTTTTCTTTTTCACCCAAGTTTATTCTCGTTAAATGTTGAGAAAGACATGAATTACACGACATTTTCACCTTATACTCCAGCAGGTGGCAGGCAGGCTTAGGGTGTGGTGCGCAGAACATTGTCATTCGAAAACCCACTCCAGGTAAGGATACCTTCACTGGAAAAGTAGGAAAGCTCATTGTCTTTAAGGAACCCAGGAATCTGGTACAATACCTTGGATTTCAGTGGTACAGTATAATGTGAATCCCATTTTTATTATTTCACTGTTGAGTGTTCTATAGCCCTTGCATTGAGTTAAGAATTGGAACTCCTTCACTCAGTTCCCCCTGATAGTGTCATAGGAGGACTCTAGCAAAACTGTGGATTGAGTCAACAAGTAGCTAAATTTTAATCATCTGAAGATAAGTCTGTAATTATATTTTGTTTTGAATAAGATGTGGATGAAGTAAGTTTCTTCTTTAGGCTTGTGAGAGAAAAATGGTGCAAGGATCCTGCAGGTGTTTTATAGTGGAAATAATTTTTAATTACAAGTAAATGATATGTTTGACATTAATCACAATTCATATTTAACCATGTAACTAACTAAAAATAGGCAACAGAATGGCACAATAGTTCTGAAAAGATCTGTTTTTAATCAGCCAGATTCTTGCTGTATGTTTAGTGGGAGTCATATCTTTCGTCAGGGCTTGGAACTTTTAAGTGTTCAAGAGTGAGCCCGCTGATCATGTTGCATGGTCATAAAATCCAGTCATTTCAGTATCATAACTTATAGGCTTAACAATCCTGTATAACTGTGGGGGTGGTGGGGGGGATCCACGATCTTGAGAGTATTACACAAATGAACCTGTTCATGTGTTGACACTAAGTGATGGAAGATCTGTCTTGCAATGCCAGTACATGGAATGCAAGATCAACAGGCGCCTTGGGGAATTATCGAATTGCTTCCATCACAGATCTGGAGTATGGTTGCAGTTTAAGCGTTTGTGTAATTTAAAACACAATAACAGTCGCTCTTTTGCTTTCATTCTAAAGCATGCTATTTGATGTGCCGCCTCAAAAGTATATCCTCATTTTGGCTAAATAAGGTCCTGACAAAAGTAATGTGGCATGTAAGAATTCTCACTATGAGTGACTAAAGTGTGATGCACTGCCGAAGGTATCAATTCACTGCCAACAAATTCTACAGTCCCAGTGCTTCTCAGGCACACACGTAATTTATTTAATGGTGTTTGCTGGGTGTGAGAGAAAATTGCATTCACATTTTTTTCTTCCTAATACTGTAGTTGAAATATTTTGTATCACAATAATGCCTTCCCAATTATGGTATAGTTAGACCTTTTGAATATCACAGGAGAATTCCTTTTGTATTGTTAATTGTCTTTGGCTCCAGTTTTGTGGTCATGTGACATTGTGGACCAGTCTAGACAGTGCCAGCTGGAGTTATGTTAGAAATGATTGTTGCAATTAGAGCCAGAAGTTTCCGCAAGAGCAATTGCATGTTTAGAAAGAGAGCTAGGCAATTTTTAAGAACATTTAATGGTTTATTAATTTTGTAGCTGTACTGAAGTTATTTTGTAACAGATGATTAGATTTATTGTGAACATTCAAAATAAACAGTCAACTCTTGGATGGAAGTAAATATTGTGCTTATGGTTCAGGAACATTCCTGTATGTGATCAGCTTCGTTCAGTATGGATTGATTTTGGGTCTCAACAACTCGTATCGAGTGAGTTAGGAATATACAGTAATTTAAAGGAGACCTCAAGACATGGTAGACTGGTATTTGAAGGAAAGAAAATCAGAGTCAGATTTAATGTCGGCATATGGTGTGAAATTTATTAACTTTACGGCAGCAGTATGATGCAATACATGATAAATATAGAGAAAAAACTGAATTACAGTAATTATGTGTATATAATATGTGTGTGTATTATATATACACACATATATATTTTGGTTAAGTAATGCAAGAAGACCAGAAATTTTTAAAAATGTAGTGAGGGTTCAAGGGTTCAATGTCCATTTAGGAATCGGATGGCAGAGGGGACGAAGCTGTTCCTGAATCGTTGAGTGTGTGCCTTCAGGCTTCTGTACCTCCTTCCTGATGGTAACAATGAAAAGAGGGGAGCAATCAAACAGTGAAATTTGAATTTGAGTCTACTTTCATCATGGGGGGGAATAATGCCAGCATCAACCAGACCAAACACGTTAATGAAGAGTTGAGTTTATGTAATTAATTATGTAAGTATTTAATTTCCTTAAGACTTCTCCATTTATTCTCAAATATATAAATGTATTTGTGTTAAATTGCCCTTTTTTCCTGTAACTTTCTCCCCAAGATAAAAATAACAATGAAGCTATTGAGCAAGCCAAAAATATATTAATATTTTATCTTCCTTCTATTCCAACATTTGTTGCAAATAGCCACAACTTGAGTGCATTCATGATTGGACGTCATGCCTATAAAAGCTATGAAAACTCAACACCAGCTGCTGTTTCCTTTAAAAGTATTGTGGTGATTACTGAGGAAGAATACTTTCCACTTTCTCTTTTCTGAAATAGGCATGGAACTTTTGGAAACATTAACATTGTAAACATTGTGGAATTCAGTGGAACACTGTCCTCCAGTGGCACCTCTGTCCCACTCCAACAAAGGCTTAAATGCAGGTTGCTTAAATGGTTAGTTACCTGACAGTACCATTTGCAGCTGTCATGGGTTCAATCACTGTTGTGTCAAGCATACATCTAGGAATACATTATCTCTTTAGTTAATTAGAGGAGGCTGTAACTTCACGTCCATGAGAGAAGGCAGTGTGTTTTATGAACCTGCTGGTAGTCACCTAGACAGAAGCAATGGAGCAGGAGGTTTCAGAATCAGATTTAATATTACTGGCATATGCTGTGAAGTGTGTTTTGCAGCAGCAGTACATTGGAATACATAATAAAAACTAAAGATTACAACAAGTATGTCGAGGGGAAAATATTGTCTGTAAACTCAGATTGAAGATTGATTTTATTCCTTTTTTTCAAAAATGGTATTTGCTTTCTATAGAATTAGAGGGTTTTATTTCTACATGATGAAAAATTGAACTTGCATTTATAGATTTTTTTAAACTACCACACAACCTCGCAGATGTTTCATATCCAAATCCTTGAGGTTAGAAGAGATGATCCAAATGGGGCTCGTCATCTTTTCCAACTCTGTATTTTTCTGGGAAAGTTGATTTCAGATAGTGTAGAAATGGACACAGTAAAATCCTATGTCAGTTGATGATTAGTGCTTCCTTTCTTCCTATTTGTCCCCAAATGTTATACTCAGTATTACTATTAATGGGTTAGCAGCAGCTGTACTTTCATTGCTGTCATTATCCCTGTTTTTCCTCTTTAAGAAAAAGCTCTAGTTTTCCCACATTAATTTCTTACATTCTTCATTTCAGTTTGCGCTCAATGGGTTTGGCAATTTCTCTTTTTATTCCCGCAAACTGATTTCTATTTTGCTTTCATGCTTTCCTTAATTCTCTACAGTATTTGTGCTTCATAAGTTATGATTGGAGAGTTATCTTCACATGCTATTGAGAATGAATGTTTTTGACCACTTATGAACTATTTTAGAATATTATAACTTTGAAGCTTTTTCCCTCAAATCACACTGTATTGTTTTCTCCCTCCATTTTAGTTTTAAACTCTCTCCCAGAACCAACGCGAGATATAACTTTTGCTGAAAATATCCTACGAAATAGAGACTAAAAGCCTCTTTCTTCTACCTGACTTTTGTTTATCAAGTTCAAGTTTATTGTCATTTAACTGTACACATGTATACCTCCAAATGAAACAATGTTCTTCCAGATCAAGGTGCACAACACAGTACATACAATTCACACACACAACACATAAAGTGATATTACCACAAATAAATTAACAAATAATATGTGTTTACAACACAAATTAAAGAGCACTTCATGACAGATGGGATCTGGGTGGTAACAGGGAGTTCGGTAGTCTCACAGCCAGGGAGAAGTAGCTGTTTCCTGTCCTAGCCATCCTTGTCCTAATGCTACGGTACCTCCTGCCTGATGGTAGAGGGTCAAAGAGATTGTTGGATGGATCAGAGGGATCATTGACAATGCTAAGGGCCATGCGTGGGCAGTGCTCCTGATAAATATCTCTGATGGATGGAAGGGAGGCCCTGATGATCCTCTAAGCAGTCCTCACAAACCCTTGTAGGCACTTGTAGTTAGATGCCCTCAGTTCCTGTACCAGACAGAGATGCAGCTGGTATTGGACAATCTTGATGGTGCTCCTGGTTAGAATGGGGTGTTGGGGGGGGGGGGAGGAATCCTCATTAATGTGTGAGAAGTAGAATCTTCAGTTTCTGGTTTATTTTAAATCTTCAAGTATGTCCTTTTGTTTGTCTCTTCGTGACTTGAACATATCTCTACGTGCATCTCAAGTAGTTTGTTACTACCGTGGAAGACCTTTTCATTGAAGGGGATTAAGATGCCAGTCTTGTTTAGACTTCTCATTAAGTAATTAACAGATTCATCATCTATAATTGATGAGCAACTCCCACTCAGGTTAAACAAGAAACATATTGGTTCATTTGGCACTTTAAAGGCTAGGTTTTAGTTTTTGAGAATATTTGGATTCCAGCCACAAACATTTTATGTTTATAATGGGCTCAACAAGTATCAATTTTTTTACACTGAATGGTTTTGCAAAGCACCGTCATAATCCCCTTTCAGAGAGAGAATCTGACCTTTTTAATAATCCAATTTCCTATTTTATTTTGATTTGCTTTTTAGACTCTATGAATGAACCACTTTCACAAAGTTCATGAATATAATTCTGGGAAGTGCCATATATACATATATATGTATCTTAACAGCCCTTAGTGTGTGCAGCATGGAGAATGTCATTTAATAACTGTGGGAAATGCGGAATAAAATTTGAAAAATGTGCGGTATCAGGTTCACTAGCCTACATAGATTAGAATATCAGATATGATATCTAATCTCTGCAGAACACCATTAAAATCCCGGGTCAGCATTGGGACAAATTTTTCTGAAACTCAGCAAGAAATGTTTTGGAATTATGTGAATGAAGTATAATTGATAGGAATGAATGGATATACGTACATGTAAACAACTTGCCAGGACATAGTTGGTTTATTTGGTTATTTTCAAAAGAAAATTCCCAGTGTATAATCTTTTTTTAAAAATCGTAGAACTTGGTTGTTGCATTGGAAGATAGACTTTTGAACACATACTTTTTTTCACTTTGAGAAGGTAAATTTTGAGATGATGTTTATATGTCAAAACATCTGAGCTTGTGCGTCACTGTTGGGTCCACCACTTATTCTAGTGTGATTCCAGGGTGCACTTGTATTCAATCTCTCAGTGTTACACTAGTGTTTTGAAATGGGGTGCCAACCTTCATCGAAAGGCAAGTTTAGGTTCATGATTTTTCTAGATTTTTTTATGTTTGCATTTCTCAAACTTACTATTTTAATTACTTTTAAAATAATTATTGAATTGTTGAAATCCTGATAAACTCACGACTGTGCTGCCACACACAGCTTCAATCTGCTGATCAAATTCACAGATGACATGACTTTGATTGGCCTTACTTCTAGTGGTGATGAGACAGCCTACAGAGGAGAGATTGACACCCTGATGCAGTGGTGCCAGGATAACAACCTCTCCCTCAATGTCCAAAAAACAAAAGAGCTGATTGTGGATTACAGGAGGAATGGAAACGGGCTTGGCCCAATCAACATCAATGGGTCTGCAGTTGAGAGGGTGAGTAGTTTCAAGTTCCCTGGTGTACACATCACCAAAGATCTCACCTGGACTGTACACACCGGCTTTGTGGTAAGAAAAGCACAACAGCATCTCTTCCACCTCAGGCGACTGAAGGATTTCGGAATGAGCCCCCAATCCTCAACTCCTTCTATCGGGGCACCATTGAGAGCATCCTGACTGGCTGTATCATCGCCTGGTACAGAAGCTGCACCAACCTTGATCGCTGGGCACTGCAGACAGCCCAGCACATCTGTGGACGTGAACTTCCCTGCATTGAGGACATTTACAGCAGCAGGTGCAGAAAGAAGGCCTGGAGGATCTTCAGGGACACCAGCACCTCAACCATAAACTGTTTCAGCTGCTTATGTCTGGCAAATGGTACAACAGCATTAAAGCCAGGACCAAAAGACTGCGGGACAGCTTCTTTCTACAAGCCATTAGACTTTTAAATTCACATTTCTGTACATTGCGATGGAGTCATAACGCAAAGATTGTTACTCCCTCATGTTGTGGGATGGACGTAAGCTTTAAATAAATTCTAATTCTAAATGATATTCAAGCATCATCATGTCAGTACTGGAGATGGGGACCTTTGATCTGCTACCCAAAGCCTGGTCGGCATTCACATCTGGCTCTGCCTCGGGGTGGGACTGTGGAGTGGTGACCCACAGTGCAATAGGTTCGGCTGGATGGCAAAAGATAGATACAGCTAAGGGGACCGGGCATGGCATTAAAGTGAAGCATAGGCAGGATTAGGTACAGTAGTTTCTGGGTAATTGGGGCAGCCACTTATTCGGGACAAGTCTTAAAAACAAATACTAGTCGAGAAAATAGGCAGGATTCCCTTTGTTTATTTGGGAAACTATGCCACTTAATTGGGACAGGAGGCTGTTGTCAAACAGTTTCTAGCTAGCAACAGTCATGTGCACATGTGTGGCCATAAGACACTACCCCATGCTTAGACCATAAGACATAGGAACAGAATTAGGCCATTCAGCCCATCGAGTCCACTCTGCCATTCCATTGTGGATGATCCCAGATCCCACCCAACCTCATACATCTGCCAATTCGCCATATACTTTGATGCCCTGACCGATCAGGAAATGATCAACTTCCACCTTAGCTATACACACGGACTTGGCCTCTTCCACAGTCTGTGGCAGAGCGTTCCACAGACTCAGTACTCAGTACTGGCTAAAAAAGTTCCTCCTTACCTCTGTTCTAAAGGGTCACCCCTCAATTTTGAGGCTGTGCCCTCTACTTCCGGATACCCCCACCATAGGAAACATCCTCTCCACATCCACCTTATCTAGTCCTTTCAACATTCCATGGGTTTCAATAAAATCCTAACCACCCCCCCCCCCCCCGGATTCTTCTAAATTCCAGTGAGTACAGTCCCAAAGCTGCCAAACAATCCTCATATGTTAACTCCTTCAATGCCAGTAATCATCGTCATGAACCTCCTCTGGACTCTCTCTAATGACGACACATCATTTCTGAGATATGGGGCCCAAAACTGTTGACAATACTCCAAGTGCAGCCTGACTAGTGTCTTATAAAGGCTCAGCATTATCTCCTTGCTTTTATATTCTATTCCTCTTGAAATAAATGCCAACATTGCATTTCCCTTCTTTACCACACACTCAACCTGTAAATTAACCATCTGGGAGTCTTACACGAGGACTCCTAAGTCCCTCTGCACCTCTGATGTTTGAATTTTCTCCCTATTTAGATAATAGTCCGCACTATTGTTCCTTTTACTAAAATGCATTATCATACATTTCCCAACTCTGTATTCCATCTGCCACTTTTTTGCCCATTCTTCCAATTTGTCTAAATCCTGCTACAATTGCATTGCTTTCTCAGCACTACCTACCCCTCCACCTATCTTCATATCATCCACAAATCTACCACAAAGCCATCAATTCCAATATCTAAATCGTTGACAAATGATGTGAAAAGTAGCGGTCCCAATATTGGCCCCTGAGGAACACTACTAGTCACCAGTAGCCAACTAGAAAAGGCCCCTTTAATTCCCACTGGGTGCCTCCTGCCTGTCAGCCATTCTGCTGATCTTGCCAGTATCTTTCCTGTAATGCCATAGGATTTTATCTTGTTAAGCAGCCTCATGTGTGGCACCTTATCATACGCCTTCTGAAAATCTAAGTAAACGACATCCACTGCCTCTCCTTTGTCCACCTGAGCAGAATCATCTGCAGCTTAATATGAAAAAGACTAAGGAGCTGGTGGTGGACCTGAGGAGGGCTAAGGCACCCATGACCCCTGTTTCCATCCAAGGGGTCCGTGTGGACATGGCGGAGGATTATAAATACCTGGGGATACGAATTGACAATAAACTGGACTGGTCAAAGAACACTGAGGCTGTCTACAAGAAGGGTCAGAACCGTCTCTATTTTCTGAGGAGACTGAGGTCCTTTAACATCTGCCGGACGATGCTGAGGATGCTCTACAAGGCTGTGGTGGCCAGTGCTATCATGTTTGCTGTTGTGTGCTGGGGCAGCAGGCTGAGGATAGCAGACACCAACAGAATCAACAAACTCATTCGTAAGGCCAGTGATGTTGTGGGGGTGGAACTGGACTCTCTGACAGTGGTGTCTGAAAAGAGGATGCTGTCCAAGTTGCATGTCATCTTGGACAATAACTCCCATCCACTCCATAATGTACTGGTTACGCACTGGTTACACATTCAGCCAGAGACTCATTCCACCGAGATGCAACACTGAGCGTCATAGGAAGTTATTCCTACCTGTGGCCATCAAACTTTACAACTCCTCCCTCGGAGTGTCAGACACCCTGAGCCAATAGGCTGGTCCTGGACTTATTTCCACTTGGCATGATTAACTCATTATTTAATTATTTATGGTTTTATATTGCTATATTTCTTCACTATTCTTGGTTGGTGCGACTGTAACGAAACCCAATTTCCCCTCGGGATCAATAAAGTATGTCTGTCTGTCTTATTACTTCCTTGAAGAACTCTAACAGATTTGTCAGGCAAGATTTCCCTTTACAGAAACCATGCTGACTTTGACTTATTTTATCATTAGTCTCCAAGTACCTCAAAACCTCGTCCTTAATAATAGATTCCAACACTTTCCCAAACACTGAGGTTAGGCTAAATGGCCTGTAATTGCCTTTCTTTTGCCTTCCTCCCTTCTTAAAGGGTGGAGTGACATTTGAAATTTTCCAGTCCTCCGGGACCATGCCAGAATCAAGTGATTCTTGAAAGATCATGACCATTCATCCGTAATCTCTTCAGGAACTTCTCTCAGGACTCTGGGATGTAGGCCATCTGGTCCAGGGGACTTATCCATCTTAAGACCTTTCAGCTTGCCTAGCACTTTTTCCTTTGTAATAGCAATGGAATTCACTCCTGCCCCCTGACATTCACAGACCTCTGGCACATAGCTAGTATATGAGGGGTGATTGATAAGTTTGTGGCCTAAGCCAGAAGGAGTCAATTTTAGAAAACCTAGAATGTTTATTTTTCAACATAGTCACCTCCTACATTTACACACTTAATCCAGCAGTCGCAGAACATAGGGATCTTGGACCTCCAGAAAGTGTCCACAGCAGGGGTGATTGATAAGTTTGTGGCCTATGGTAGAAGGAGATGAGTTATACAGCTCTCGTTACATGCACATGCAACTCTTTGAGTGATTATGCAGAAAGTCTGAAGTTAATAACTCATCAGGGTGATCGATGTTTGTGGTCTAAGGTAGAAGGAGATGAGTTATTATCATCAAACTTTCTGCATAATCACTCAAAGAGTTGACCTGCATGTCCATGCAACGAGAGCTGTATAACTCATCTTCTTCTACCTTGGGTCACAAACTTATCATTCACCCATCTATGGACACTTTCTGAAGGTCCAAGATCCATTTGCTCCACGACTGCTGGACTAAGTGTGTAAAGTGGACTAAGTGTAGGAGGAGACTATGCTGAAAAATAAATGTGCCAGGTTTTCTAAAATTGACTCCTTCTACCTTAGGCCACGAACTTATCAAACACCCCTTGTATTCCACAGTGAAGACTGATACAAAGTACTCATTAAGTTCATCTGTCATTTCTTTGTCCCCCATTACTACCTCACCAGCATCATTTTCCAGTGGTCCAGTATCTACTCTCACCTCCCTTTTACTCTTTATATAACTGAAAAAACTTTTGGTATCCCGCTTTATATTATTTGCTAGTTTGCTCTCATATTTCACCTGTTCCCTAATTGGTTTTTAATTGCCTTTTGTTGGATTTTAAAAGCTTCCCAATCATCCAGCTTCCCACTCACTTCTACCTTGTATTCCCTTTCCTTGGCTTTCATGCGGTCCTTAACTTCCCTGGTCAGCCATGGTGGGATACCCCTGCCATTTGAGAACTCCTTTCTCTGTGGGACATATCTATCCTGCGCCTTGTGAACTATTTCCAGAAACTTCAGGCATCTCTGCTCTACTGTCATCCCCAACAGTATCCCCCTTCAATCCACCTGGGCAAGCTCCTCTCTCTGTAATTCCCTTTATTCCATTGTGATACTGATACATGTGACTTGTGCTTCTCCCTCTCAAATTGCAGTATGAATTGAATAATATTATGATCACTGTCTCCTGAGGGTCCCCTTGCATTAAGCTCCCTAATAAGATCTCTGGGTTATTACATAACACCCAAACTAAGATGGTTTGGAGTAAAGAATCTTTTGAATAGCATCGGTTGGGTTTGTGTTTTTTTTTTTAAAAAATCTGTGATCTTTGTCACTGATAAATTGGCAAGAAATAAACAGTAAGACATTCGGCTTGGAGGTGCCAGAAAAGGCCAGGAATGAAAATGAAACAATTTCAGTACTTCAAGTTAGGAACTGTGAAGAATTTGAAGGCATCAACAAATCATCTTGAAAGCTGCAATGAAAATAAAGATTAGTAGGAAGGAAATCATCAATGAACTCTAGGTGCCTGTGCTGAATTTGTTAATTTACAGTCAATTAAAAGAACATGGCAATGTGCACTGGATGAATTCCTCCATCGATAACTGTTAGGAACTAAAGCACAACTTTATTGTACTGTAGTAGTATTGATAGTATTCTAATTTGATCCTGTTTTTCATAAGTACTTAATTTGTTACTCATTTAAATGGTAGTTTGTCTTTTTTGTAACTTTTTAACAATTTCCATGAAACTTTGGCTAATTGGGGCAGCTGCTTAATTGGGCCAAAATGCACTGGTCCTGATGCAACAGCAACTCTGAAACCGACTGTCTCTGGGCCTACACTTCATGGTGATTGATTTATTCGTGTGTTAGCTTATTTCACGCATCCTAGTGATAGCATTGGTGTTGCCTGATCCTGTCAGTTGCTTTGAAATTGATTGTATCTCTTCTGTTAGGAACCCACTGATAAAATCAGTTCTTCTCTTATTAGCCCTCAAATGCTTTTAGCTGGTTGTTAAAGTAAAAATTTATTATCCAAGTACATTATTGTCACCATTTTATTACATTATTGTTACCAAGAGATTTATTTTCTTGCAGGAATTTCAGAAAAATTAAAAAAAATAATTTAGGAAACAACTATACCTAACCAAAGACTAACAGCCAATGTGCTAAAGAAGACAAATATTCAGATTCAGTTTATTGTCATTTAGAAACCACAAATGCAATGCAGTTAAAAAATGAGACAACGTTCCCCCAGAATGATATCACAAAAGCATATGACAAAACAGACTACACCAGAAAATCCACATAACGTTTGGCAATCCCCAATCCAGAGTCCGGAGAGGCTGCTGCGTATTAATATTGCGCTACCGCCTAGCGCGTTCTCCAGAAAGGAGCTCCAAATCCACCAAACAAGACCAAAAACTAAAGCTACAAGATCTGCACAAAATCACATAAGTACAACATATAGTTACAACAGTGCAAACAATAGCATAATTGATTAAAAAAAAGACTATGGGCACAGTAAAAATAGTCCAAGATGTTAAAGGACTGTAAGTTCAAAAGAAATCACCACAGTTTCCACAAGTCCCCAGGGTCCCGACAGACTCGCCATCCCACGCTGACGGCAGAAAGGAGTACTCCCGCTATGGACTTCCAAAGCACCACCCAACTCAGCCTCGCAGATGCAACACACAATGGAAGCTCCATCGAAACCAGCCTCGCAGACGCAGCACACACCGAAAGCGACCTGAGTCTGTCGAACCTCTGAGCCGACGCCTATCCCCTCCGGCACAGCTTCTCTGAGCACCATCCTCTGCCAAGCGTATTAAGACGACCCCGCCAACAGCAATGTGACCCCGATGACTGGGGGCCTGTTCTTCCCAGCAGACTCCTGGACCTCACAGCAGCAGCAGCAACGAAGAAGGTCTTCCTGGAATTTCCCAATGTTTCTTCATGCTTCCACGTCCGTTTTCAATCGATTATGATTGCGCACGGCACCCCACTTCACAAATATGCAAATAGAAATAATAATATGGAAAAGATAAACATGAGATAGTCTGCACAGGCTAGAAATCCAATCAACGCACACAAAATGCTGTAGGAACTCAGCAGGTTAGGCAGCGTCTATGTAAACAGTTGACATTTTGGGCTGAGGCCCCTCTCCAAGACTGGAATGGGAAAGACTCCAGAATAAAAAGGGAGGGAGAGGAAGGAGGATGGTTAGAAGGTGATGGGCAAAGCCAAGTGTGCAGGAAAGATAAAGGGCTGGAGAGGAAGAAGTCTGGCAGGAGAGGAGAGTGGATCATAGGAGAAAGGGAAGAAGGAGTGGGTGCAAGGGGGAATGTGATAGGGAGGTGAAAAGAGGTAAGGAACCTGAGTGAGAAATATAAGAAGAGGAGAGAGGAAGTGATTTTTTTTAAATCTAGGAGAAATCAATATTCATGCCATCAGGTTAGAGGCTACTGAAACAAAATATAAGGGTGCCCTTATCCTCAATGAAGAGGAGTCCATGGATCGACACGTCAGAACAGGGATGGGAATCAGATTTTTGGCAGATGGAGTGGTGGTTTCCCCAACTTACGATGGATCTCCTCAATGTAAAGGAGGCTATGTTTGGAGCGCTGGACACCATAGGCAATCCCAGTGGGTTCGCAGGTGAAGTGTTGCCTCACCTGGAAGGACTGTTTTGGGACCCTGAATGGAGGTGAGAGAGCAAATGACTGGGCAGATGTATCACTTCGGCTACTTACAGGGACAAGTGCCGGGAGGGAACTTGGTGGAGAGGGTCTGATGGACAAGGGAATCACGGAGGAAGTGATCCCTGCGGAAAGGGGAATGAGGAGGGGAGGTAAAGATATGTTTAGCGGTAGGGTGCCTTTGGAGGTGGCAGAAGTTGCAGATGATAATGTGTTGGGTTCAGAGGCTCATTTTGGTAGGCAAGGACAAGAGGAATTCTATCACTGTTCAGATGTTGGGAAGATGGGCTGAGCGAGGATGTCTGCAAAATGGAGGAGATGCGGGTGAGGGCAGCATCAATGGTGGAGGAAGGGAAACCCCTTTCTTTGAAGAGGGAGGACATCTCTGATGCCCTGGAAAGGAAAGCCTCATCCTGGGAGCAGATGCGGCAGAGACGAAGGAACTGAGAAACGGGAATAGCATCTTTGCAGGAGACGGTGGAAGAGGTAGTCAGAATTACTGTGGGAGTCAGTAAGTTTTTAAAAGATGTTGGTTGATAGTTTTTCTTCAGAGATGGAGACAGAGATCAAGAAAGAGGAGAGAAGTGTCAAAAATGGACCAAGTGAACTTAAGAGCAGAGTGGAAGTTGGAGACAAAGATGAAACTGATGAGCTCAGTTGCGCCGATCCAGTTGTCAATGTGGCAGAGGAAGATTTGGGAGCATTATCAGGGAAGGCTTGGAACGTGGACTGTGCAAGCCAACAAGAGGCAGGCATACCTGGGGCCCAGTCGGGTGCTCATGGCAATCCCTCGAGTCTGGAGAAAGTGGGAAGAGCCAAAGGAAGAATTGTTGAGGTTGAGGCCCAATTCTGCCAGACGGAGGAGGGTAGTGTGAAGGAGAACTGGTTGGTACTGAGAACATGTTGTGATTTAGCCTTTACAGTTTTCTGTTGCCATGAGTTTTGGGCTCATTAGCTAATGTGCCAGTATCACCAGGCAAACTGAGCTAATGCTATCCAGAGTTCTTGAACCAGGAGAACTTTTGGAATATACAAATTAAGGTTCAAGCTGAAACATCATAAATAATTTTAACAAGGACTTGAAAATAGTTTTTAAATAGACATAGAATTTTGAAGTATTTGAGGGAAGAACGTTTCACAGGTAAAAGTGCTGTTAAGCAGTCATTATCGATAAGCGTGTCATTAAAATTCCAGACCCTACGCCAGAAATGCTGCAGTGCTTTTTCACAGTGGAAGTGATTTGCATACCTTTTAGCCCACTGGGCATGCTGTTCACCTGCCTGTACAAAGTAGCCATTAATCTGCCATTGATATCTGCTACAAGCAAAATCTTGCAAGTCATCAAGCGACTTTTTAATCGTTTTTGTATTCACTAGGTGAGCTCAGTTGTTGGTGGGTTTGTGTATATGTAGAATGTTACATCTTCCCATACCCATGTTACCTGGCGATCTCCCGGCAAGGAAGGAATACTCACTCTAGATGAATTTGAACCTTGTTTTCAGGAGGGTTCAATGGTTAGTAATTCATCGAAGGTTCAAAGTTTATTTATCCTTCCGAACTTTCGAGTCAAACTGCCCGGCAATCCCTTTAGACTGTGGGAGGAAACTTCCTTCATTTGGAGAAGGAAGTCGGAGGATCAGAACGGGAGTGCAGCGGGAGCCATTTTGATTTTTTTCTTATTCTCATTGGAGTTGAGAGAGGCGGGACTGCGCAGGAGTATGATGTCGGGCAGTGAAGCAGGGAAGATTTAAAAAGGACACAGCCTTAAACAGTGGGCAGCAGAGTGAGCCGGGAGCAGAGTGTAGGCTTAAGGGCTTTGGCTCAACAGGCTTAGGCGGAAGCGGGTGAGGCAAGGTAGGTTTAGGTTTCAGTTTTTCCTGTTATTTGAGGAAAGGGAGAAGTAGGAGTGTGAGGGCAGCTTGTTGTTCTCGGTGTCGGATGTGGGAGGTCCTGGAGTCTCCTAGCCTCCCAGACATCCACATCTGTGCCAGGTGCGCCGAGCTGCAGCTCCTAAGGGACCGTGTTAGGGAACTGGAGCTGCAGCTCGATGACCTTCGTCTGGTCAGGGAGAGTGAGGAGTTAATAGAGAGGAGTTACAGGCAGGTGGTCACACCAGGGCCACGGGAGGCAGACAAGTGGATCACGGTTAGGAGGGGGAAGGAGAAGAGTCAGGTACTAGAGAGTACCCTAGTGGCTGTACCCCTTGACAATAAGTACTCCTGTTTGAGTACTGTTGGGGGGGGACAACCTACCTGGGGGAAGCAACAGTGGCTGCGTTTCTGTCAGAGTCCGGCCCTGTAGCTCAGAAGGGTGGGGAAAGGAAGGGGAAGGCAGGAGTAATAGGGGACTCGATAGTTAGGGGGTCAGACAGGCGATTCTGTGGACGCAATCAGGAGACCCGGATGGTAGTTTGCCTCCCTGGTGCCAGGGAGTGTTCTTGATGGTGTTCTTGATCGCATCCAAGATATCCTGAAATGAGAGGGTGAGGAGCCAGAGCTCGTGATACATATAGGTACCAATGACATAGGTAGGAAAACGGAAGAGGTCCAGAAAGGAGAATATAGGGAGTTAGGAAGGGAGTTGAGAAGAAGGACCGCAAAGGTAGTAATCTCGGGATTACTGCCTGTGCCACACGACAGTGAGAGTAGGAATGGAATGAGGTGGAGGATAAATGTGTGGCTGAGGGTTTGGAGCAGGGGGCAGGGATTCAAGTTTCTGGATCATTGGGACCTCTTTTGGGGCGGGTGGAACCTGTACAAAAAGGACGGGTTACACTTGAATCCTAGGGGGACCAATGTCTTGGCGGGAAGGTTTAATAGAGCTGTTAGGGAGGGTTTAAACTAATTTGGCAGGGGGATGGGAACTGGAATAATGGAGCTGAGGAGAGAGAAAACAGAAATAGATCTAAGGTAGTGAGCAATAAGGATGTCAGGAAGGACAGGCAGGTGATGGAGCAAATTTGCAGCCATTGGGATGAGTTGCAGTGCAATCAATGCAAAAAGTACCAAATACTGGACTTAAGGTGTTATACTTAAATGCACGCAGCATAAGGAATAAGGTGGATGATCTTGTTGTACAGTTACAGATTGGCAGGTATGAAATTGTGGCCATCACTGAGACGTGGCTAAAGGATGCATGTCTCTGGGAGCTGAACGTTCAAGGATACATGGTGTATCGGAAGGATAGGCAGGTAGGTAGAGGGGGTGGCGTGGCTTTAATGGTAAGAAATGATATTAAATCATTAGAAAGAGTTGACATAGGATTGGAAGGTACAGAATCTTTATGGGTTGAGCTAAGAAATCTCAGGGGTAAAAGGACCCTGATGGCAGTTATCTACAGGCCTCCAAACAGCTGCAGTGATGTGGACTACAAATTACAACAGGAAATAGAAAAGGCTTGCCAGAAGGGCAGTGTTACGATAATTGTAGGGGATTTTAACATGCGAGTGGATTGGGACAATCAGGTCGGCATTGGATCTCAAGAGAGAGAATTTTTAGAATGTCTACGAGATGGCTTTTTAGAACAGCTTGTTGTTGAGCCCACTAGGGGATCGGCTGTACTGGATTGGGTATTGTGTAATGAACCAGAGGTGATTAGAGAGATTGAAGTGAAGAAGAAAGAGAAGCCGAAATCCGATGTGTCGGTATTTCAGTGGAGTAAAGGATATTTCAGTGGCATGAGAGAGGAACTGGCCAAGGTTGACTGGAAAGGGACACTAACGGGAAGGACGGCAGAGCAGCAGTGGCTGGAGTTTATGCGAGAAGTGAGGAAGGTGCAAGACAGATATATTCCAAAAAAGAAGAAATTTTCGAATGGAAAAAGGATGCAACCGTGGCTGACAAGAGAAGTCAAAGCCAAAGTAAAAGCAAAGCAGAGGGCATACAAGGAAGCAAAACTTAGTGGGAAGACAGAGGATTGGGAAGTTTTTAAAAGCTTACAAAAGGAAACTAAGAAGGTCATTAAGAGGGAAAAGATGAACTATGAAAAGAAGCAAGTAAATAATATCAAAGAGGATACTAACAGCTTTTTCAAGTATATAAAGAGTAAAAGACAGGTGAGAGTAGATATAGGACGGATAGAAAATTATGCTGGAGAAATTGTAATGGGAGATAAGGAGATGGCGGAGGAACTGAACGAGTATTTTACATCAGTCTTCACTGAGGAAGACATTAGCAATATACCGGACATTCAAGGGTGTCAGGGAAGAGAAATATGCGCAGTCACAATTATGATAGAGAAAGTACTCAGGAAGCTGAATAGTCTAAGGGTAGATAAATCTCCCAGACCAGATGGAATGCACCTTTGTGTTCTGAAGGAAGTAGCAGTGGAGATCGCGGAGGCATTAGCAATAATCTTTCAAAAGTGAATAGACTCTGGCCTGTTTCTGGAGGACTGGAAGATTGCAAGTGTCACTCCGCTACTTAAGAAGTGAGCAAGGAAGCAAAAAGGAAATTATAGACATCGGTGGTTGGGAAGTTGTTGGAGTCGATTGTCAAGGATGAGGTTACGGAGTACCTGGAGGCATATGACAAGATAGGCAGAACTCAGCATGGTTTCCTTAAAGGAAAATCCTGCCTGACAAACCTAGTGCAATTTTTTGAGGAAATTACAAGTAGGCTAGACAAGGGAGATGCAGTGGATGTTGTGTATTTGGATTTTCAGAAGGCCTTTGACAAGGTGCCGCACATGAGCCTGTTAAACAAGATAAGAGCCCATGGAATTACGGGAAAGTTATATACAATAGACAATAGACAGTAGGTGCAGGAGTAGGCCATTTGGCCCTGCTAGCCAGCACCACCATTCACTGTGATCATGGCTGATCATACACAATCAGTACCCTGTTCCTACCCTCTCCTCATATCCCTTGGCCCCACTATCTATAAGAGCTCTATCTAACTCTCTCTTGAATGCATCCAGAGACTTGGCCTCCACTGCCTTCTAGGGCAGAGCATTCCACATATCCACCACTCTCTGGGTGAAAAAGTTTTTCCGCATCTCTGTTCTAAATGGCCTACCCCTTATTCTTAAACTGTGGCCTCTAGTTCTGGACTCACCCATCAGCGGGAACATGCTTCCTGCCTCCAGCGTGTCCAATCCCTTAATAATCTTATATGTTTCAATCAGATCCCCTCTCAACCTTCTAAATTCCAGTGTATACAAGCTCAGTCGCTCCAATCTTTCAACATATGACAGTCCCGCCGTTCCGGGAATTAACCTTGTGAACCTATGCTGCACTCCCTCAATAGCAAGAATGTCCTTCCTCAAATTTGGAGACCAAAACTGCACACAATACTCCAGGTGGGGTCTCACCAGGGCCCTGTACAGCTGCAGAAGGACATCTTTACTCCTATACTCAATTCCTCTTGTTATAAAGGCCAGCATGCCATTAGCTTTCTTCACCTGCATGCTTGCTTTCATTGACTGATGTACAAGAACACCTAGATCTCGTTGTACTTCCCCTTTTCCTAACTTGACTCCATTTAGATAGTAATCTGCCTTCCTGTTCTTGCCACCAAAGTGGATAACCTCACATTTATCCACATTAAACTGCATCTGCCATACATTTGCCCACCCACCCAACCTGTCCAAGTCACCCTGCATTCTCATAACATCCTCCTGACATTTCACACTGCCACCCAGCTTTGTGTCATCAGCAAATTTGCTAATGTTACTTTTAATCCCTTCATCTAAATCATTAATGTATATTGTAAACAGCTGAGGTCCCAGCACCGAACCTTGCGGTACCCCACTGGTCACAGCCTGCCATTCCGAAAGGGACCCGTTAATCGCTACTCTTTGTTTCCTGTCAGCCAGCCAATTTTCAATCCATGTCAGTACTTTGCCCCCAATACTATGTGCCCTAATTTTGCCCACTAATCTCCTATGTGGGACTTTATCAAAAGCTTTCTGGAAGTCCAGGTACACTACATCCACTGGTCCTCCCTTGTCCATTTTCATAGTTACATCCTCAAAAAACTCCAGAAGATTAGTCAAGCATGATTTTCCCTTCATAAATCCATGCTGACTCAGACTGATCCTTCTACTGCTATCCAAATGTATCGTAATTTCCTCTTTTATTATTGACTCCAGCATCTTTCCCACCACTGACATCAGGCTAACCAGTCTATAATTCCCTGTTTTCTCTCTCCCTCCTTTCCTGTTTCAGGAACTGTTCCTGAATCTACAGAACATTGGAAAATGATTACCAATGCATCCACGATTTCTAGAGCCACCTCTTTAAGTACCCTGCAATGCAGACCATCAGGTCCCGGAGACTTATCAGCCTTCAGACCCAACAGTCTATCCAACACCGTTTCTTGCCTAATATAAATTTCCTTCAGTTCATCCTTTACCCTAGTTCCTTTGGCCACTATTACATCTGGGAGATTGTTTGTGTCTTCCCTAGTGAAGACAGATCCAAAGTACCTGTTCAACTCGTCTGCCATTTCCTTGTTCCCCATGATAAATTCACCCGTTTCTGTCTTCAATGGCCCAATTTTGGTCTTAACTATTTTTTTGCTATTCACATACCTAAAGAAGCTTTTACTATCCTCCTTTATATTCTTGGCTAGTTTACCTTCGTACCTCATTTTTTCTTGGCGTATTGCCTTTTTTGTTATCTTCTGTTGCTCTTTAAAAGCTTCCCAGTCCTTCGGTTTCCCACTCATCTTTGCTATGTTATACTTCTCTTTTATCTTTATACTGCCCTTTACTTCCCTCGTCAGCCACGGCCGCCCCTTACTCCCCTTAGGATCTTTCTTCCTCTTTGGAATGAACCGATCCTGCACCTTCTGCATTATTCCCAGAAATACCTGCCATTTTTGTTCCACTGTCTTCCCTGCTAGGGTATTGTTCCATTGAACTTTGGCCAGCTCCTCCCTCATAGCTCCATAGTTCCCTTTGTTCAACTGTAATACTGACACATCCGATTTTCCCTTCTCCTTCTCAAATAGTAGGTTAAAACATATCATATTATGATCACTACCTCCTAATGGTTCCTTTACCTCAAGTTCCCTGATCAAATCTGGTTCATTGCACAACACTAAATCTAGAATTGCCTTCTCCCTGGTAGGCTCCAGTACAAGCTGTTCTAAGAATCCATCTCGGAAGCACTCCACAAACTCCCTTTCTTGGGGTCCAGTACCATTCTGATTCTCCCAGTCTACCTGCATGTTGAAATCCCCCATGACAACTGTATCATTACCTTTGCGACATGCCAATTTTAACTCTTCATTCAACTTACACCCTACATCCAGACTGTTGTTTGGGGGCCTGTAGATAACTCCCATTAGGGTCTTCCTACCCTTAGAATTTCTCAGTTCTATCCATATTGACTCTACATCCCCTGATTCTATGTACCCCCTCGCAAGGGACTGAATATCATTCCTCACTAACAGAGCCACCCCACCCCCTCTGCCAGTCAGTCTGTCCTTTTGATAAGATGTATATCCTTGAATATTCATTTCCCAGGCCCTGTCCGCTTGAAGCCATGTCTCTGTTATTCCCACAACATCATACTTGCCAATTTCCAACTGAGCCTCAAGCTCATCTACTTTATTCCTTATACTTCGTGCATTCATATATAATACTTTTAATTCATCGCTCCCCTCTCCTTTCATATCAATTCCTATTTCACTTGGCCATACTGTATGATCTCTTCTTGAGCTTTCTACTCCATTGATTCTGTTGTCCTTTTTAACTTTTCTTATTTTCACTTTCCCTTTAACTCCATCCTTATATTTCCAGTTCATTCCTTCCCCCACCACTACTTAGTTTAAACACATCCGTGTTGCAGTGGCAAACCTGTCTGCCAGAATGCTGGTCCCCCGTCTATTAAGGTGCAACCCGTCCCTTTTGTACAATTCATCCCTACCCCAAAACAGATCCCAGTGGCCCAAGAATGTAAATCCTTGCTTCCTGCACCAGTTCCTCAGCCACACATTCAGATCCATTATCTCCCTGTTCCTGCCCTCTCTGGCACGAGGAACTGGAAGCAAACCAGAGATAACCACCCTGGAAGTCCTGCTTTTCAGCCTTCTTCCGAGTTCTTTGAAGTCCCGCTGCAGAATGTCCTTCCTCTTCTTCCTGATGTCATTTGTGCCGACATGCACTACCACTTCCAGCTGTTCACCTTCACCCTTGAGGATTCCCTGCAATTGGTCCGTGATGTCCTGGATCCTAGCACCAGGGAGGCAACACACCATCCTTAAATCTCGCCTGTTGCCGCAGAAACCCCTTTCTGTACCTCTTACTATGGAGTCCCCTACTACCACGGCTCTTCCTGATGTCTGACTCCTTGTCTCTGCTTCTGCACCAATTTTCAGCTTGCAGACTGGTCCGCCTCTCAGACTGACAACATCTTCTGTCCTGACAGCTTCCAAGAGGGTGAACCTGTTTACGAGAGGTACATCCCCTGGGGTCTGCTGTACTTCAAGCATTCTTTCCTTCCTCCTCGTCGCCCCCTTTCTCTCTTCCGGTATCCTCAGTGTAACGACCTCACTGTAGGTCCTGTCCAGAAAACTCTCGTTTTCATGGATAAACCTGAGGTCATCCAGTTCTTTCTTCAGTGCTGCAACATGCTCCTTCAGAAGCTGAATCTGGACACACTTTCCACAGCTGTAGCAGCTGGGGGCACCATCAGTGTCCCTGACCTCCCACATCATGCTCGTAGCACACTGAATCAGCTTAGCGGTCATGTCTTCACCCTCTCCAATTGTGTCTGGCATAGTCTCCTCCCTCAGCCTCCTCGCCGAAAACTGCCAAGCCAAAGGCTAGCACTTTTCACACCAGGCACTTCCCTCGACCAGGCTGCTATATGTGGATAGAGCATTGGTTGATTGGCAGGAAACAGAGACTGGGAATAAAGGGATCCCATTCTGGTTGGCTGCTGGTTACCAGTGGTGTACCACAGGGGTTCGTGTTGGGGCTGCTTCTTTTTACATTGTATATCAACGATTTGGATTATGGAATAGGTGGCTTTGTGGCTAAGTTTGCTGATGATACAAAGATAGGTGGAGGGGCCGGTACTGCTGAGGAAACAGAGAGTCTGCAGAGAGACTTGGATAGATTGGGGGAATGGGCAAAGAAGTGGCAAATGAATTACAATGTCGGAAAGTGTACGGTCATGCACTTTGGTAGAAGAAATAAACGGCCAGACTATTATTTAAATGGGGAGAGAATTCAAAGTTCTGAGATGCAATGGGACTTGGGAGTCCTTGTGCAGGATACCCTTAAGGTTAACCTCCAGGTTGAGTCGGTGGTGAAGAAGGCAAATGCAATGTTGGCATTCATTTCTAGAGGAATAGAGTATAGGAGTAGGGATGTGATGTTGAGGCTCTATAAGGAACTGGTAAGACCTCACTGGAGTACTGTGTGCAGTTTTGGGCTCCTTATTTAAGAAAGGATGTGCTGACATTAGAGAGGGTTCAGAGAAGATTCACTAGAATGATTCCGGGAATGAGAGGGTTAACATATGAGGAACGTTTGACCGCTCTTGGACTGTACTCCTTGGAGTTCAGAAGAATGAGGGGGGACCTCATAGAAACATTTTGAATGTTGAAAGGCATGGGCAGAGTGGATGTGGCAAAGTTGTTTCCCATGGTGGGGGAGTCTAGTACGAGAGGGCATGACTTGAGGATTGGAGGGTGCCCATTCAGAACAGAGATGCGAAAAAAAATTTTTAGCCAGAGGGTGGTGAATCTATGGAATTTCTTGCCACGGGCAGCAGTGGAGGCCAAGGCATTGGGTGTATTTAAGGCAGAGATTGATAGGTATCTGAGTAGTTGGGGCATCAAAGGTTATGGTGAGAAGGCGGGGGAATTGGACTAAAGGGGAGATTGGATCAACTCATGATGAAATGGCGGAGCAGTCTCAATGGGCCGAATGACTGACTTCTGCTCCTTTGTCTTATGGAAACCAGGGCACAGGGAAGATACCCACACGGTTACGGGGAGAGCATACAACCTCCTTACAGGCAGCAGCAGTAATTGACCCTGGATCATTGGTACTGTAAAGCATTGTGCTAACCACTACACTGCTGTGCCGTCCATTATGTCAACTAGTAGTAGTCAATCCCATATGTTATGGCTTCTTTTGGTTTAGGTATCTAGTATGTTGGGCTCATATATGTGGATTTCGTGACTTATAAGAATCTTTGGCAATGCTCCCTTGATTTTCATTTCCATCTTTTTTTTTGCTCTTTTTATCCACTCCAATGTATTTGCTGTAGCATCATAGTCCAAAGGCTGTCATAGCTTTGACAGTCCCCAGACTTCACATAGAATTTGGTGTTTCTGATATTCAGACATTCAAAGCTAAAACCTATTGAAATTATTTTTTAAATGTTTCAATATTATTAAAATTTAGTAAGTGTAATTAAAACATGAACCATCAGGGATTAAAAGGGATTAAATACAAATGTTAGCAACTAAATTATTTTAAATTAACCCTACTAATTATATAGAATAAATTGCACGAAGCTTGTCTCACTCCCTGTGAGCAGTTTGCTCTATTAGAATGAATAGAGTGGTTGAAGCAACACGCACAGCACGCTGGAGGAGCTCAGCAGGTCAGGCAGCATCCGTGGAAACGAACAGTCAACATTTCGGGCCGAGGCCATTCGTCAGGACCCGAAACATTGACTGTTCGTTTCCGCAGATCCTGCCCGACCTGCTGAGTTCCTCCAGCGTGTTGTACATGTTGCTTTGACCCCAGCATCTGCAGAGTATTTTGTGAATAGAGTGGTTGAACCTGGTCCAGGATTCAGTGAACAGATTTTCCAAGATAACAGATGAGAAACTGTTGAAAGCTCCAATATCAGAATGGTAACAGGAAAGATCTTGATGTTCAAGAGCCAGTGTTCAGGCAGATGATCTGCAGAAGGGCTTTGAACTGACAATCTGGCCCACTTTCTGTCTTGGGTTTTGGAAAATCATGCTGGACAAGGCTGAAAAATGACATGCCCTGCAGAAAAACAGTAAATTGCTTTAAATGTTTGTGTGAAGTTACTAACTGATTTTCTCCATTGTGGTGGTGAATTCTAATGGCTTTGTGATCATTTTTACCAAATTACAGGCCATTATTTTGAAGGTTTAAACAAAATCATCCATAATGTTATTTCTTGAGAATCATTCGGTGATCATTTTAATTTATTAGTTTTCAACTTAGAATCTTGGCAGAAACTGTTACTTCATGCGTCCCTGTGATAGGCACTTATCATAGTGCTGTAGCTGCAATAAAGTCAGGCACTTCCAGATCATCATTTGAACATGAGCCAATATACTGAACCACAATGGCTTTAGAATGTTGAGAACACCTTATGTTTATGTTGTTAGAAACAATGCCTTTCAGATGGATCGAAGTTTATCTGAATCTTGGTTGACCGATATGGAAAGTCACCAGTGTGACATACTTTAGAGAAGACAGACACGGGTTAGTTTTTAACGTTTCTGTTCAGTTGCCATTCTCAGTTATGGTGTGTGTTGACAAGAATGTAGGAAACAGACAAGTAAACCATTTTAAATGACTCATGTTAAAAGCAACTACCGTAGATTCCGGACTACAGAGCGCACCTGATTAAAAGCCGCTGGCTCTAATTTTAGAAATAAAATCAATTTTTTACTTGTACAGGCCGCACCGGATTTTCGGCTGCAGGTGTCCCACGTTGTAATATGAGATATTTACACAGAAAGATACTACACGTGAGGATTTTTTAACTTTTAATTAAATCCATATGGTAACATAAACAAATACATATTGCAAATGCTTTTTTTCGAACCGTGCCTATAACGCGGCTACTTTTAAATATACGTTGCGTATACTTCTTTACTGAACAACATTCCAATATCTCCTAACGACTGGTAAAAAATATATATACTGCAGCCTACCAGGAAAAGTTATTGATCGCCTTTAACTTAAAAGCAGCGTTCAGCGTTTTCGCTCCGCCGCTCCCCCCCGCCGTCCCGTTTATCGCAAACCGGTATCCCACAAGACGTGGCGAAACCGGGTGTGACGTCATAGCATCCCGCGATGTAGTACAGAAAACAAATATAGTTAAAACAGTTCTAACTTTAACTAACAAATGAATTACTAAGCAAAAATATTATAAACTAAATAACTGCCATAAAGGCAGCACAATGCTTTTCTTCGAGTGTTTTCCATGTTGATGAGGGTGAGTACAAATGACTGATTTACAATAATTTAATTGTGAAAGTGCGCTTGATTTATCGTACAATTTCATTGGACCTCTGTGAACTACTCATCAATTTTATTGGTCTACTGTTACGAGGCAAAATGTTTTTGGCGGCATGAAAAAAAACCATGCATTAGCCGCACCGTATTAAAGGCCGCAGAGTTCAAAGCTGTTCAAAATGTGGGAAAAAAGTAGCGGCTTAAAATCCGGAATCTACGGTAGTCAAATTCATGAAGTTGGCAATAACAACAAGAATCTAAGTAAATAAGAGACGTAGGTGGCTGATTTTCATTGTTTCAAATGGAACTGAAAAATATGCGCTGTATGAGGCTATCTATCATTCTCAACCACTTGCTAAAGTTTTATTTTGTGTGATTTTTGACCAATGAAAAGTGATGAATTTGTTAACATTCCTAATGAACTGTATAAATGCATTTTATGTACTGATGTCAATGAAACTGAATGTTATACAGACGCATAAGACATAGAAGGATGCACTGTTTTATGTTTAGCATTGGCTTTCAATTATTTTATTTTATTTTATTGATCCTTGAGATAAATCTTGATCCTTGTCAAGTAAATGTGCAGTTAAGTGTTTTTTTAAACTTTTTTTTACACTGGAGTGTAGTCACAAGTAATACCAGTGAGTGAGTGGGCCAGTGAAGGAGTGTAGATTTGAGGCTTTGACTCGAGAGATTCTGGCAGTTTTGGCAGTTGGACGGTGCAATCAAGTTCATCAAGATTTGAATAGCTCAGCAGAAAGCCATTGATTAGACAATCAAGATTTGAATAGCTCAGACTCAGCAGAAAGCAGCTGATTGGGCAATCGAGGTCAGGTGACCAAGCAGTTTGAAAAGCTCAAATAAATAAATAGAGGGTTACCTCAAGCAGAGTGGCCTGTGGAAAGTGGCCAGTGTGTGAGTGGGCCAGTGAAGGAGTGGAGATTTGAGGCTTTGATGAGAAGAGGTGGAGGAGGAGCTTGTTCCCAGTTAGTCTTTAGAATGCCTCCTGAGACGGTGATGTGCCTCTCCTGTGAGATGTGGCGGTCTTGGGGGAACTCCCCTCTCCCGCAGAGTCACATCTGCCAGAAGTGCTTGCGGCTGGGCGATCTGGAAGGCCGTGTGAGGAATCTGGAGCAGTAGCTGGATGACCTTTGACTCATAAGGGAGAATGAGGCAGTCATAGATGAGAACTACAGGGAGGTAGTCACACCTAGGCTGCCGGAAGCAGGTCATTGGGTGACAGTCCGAGGGGGGAAAGCGAAGGAGAGTAGACAGGTAGTGCAGAGCACCCCTGTAGCCGTTCCTCTGAATAATAAGTTTACTGTCCTGGATGCTGTTGGTGAGGACGACTGACCAGGTGTGAACCATGGTGGCAGGGTCTTTGGCCCTGAGTCTGACCCTCTGGTGCAGAAGGATGGGACGGAGAAGAGGAGAGCTGCCGTTATTGGAGACTCTATAGTCAGGGGAGCAGACAGGAGATTTTGTGGATGTGAGAAGGAAACCGCATGGTTTGTTGCCTCCTGGGTGCCAGGGTCCAGGATGTCTCTGACCGGGTGCATGACATCCTGGTACGATGGGGAAAGCAACCAGAAGTCGTGAGACATGTTGGGACCAACAACATAGGCAGGAAGAGGGATGAGGTCCTAAAGTGTGAGTTTCGAGAACTAGGCAGAAGGCTGAAGAACAGGACCTCAAGGGTGGCGTTCTCGGGATTGCTGCCAGTACTACGTGATAGTGATGGTAAGAATTGGTGGAGATGGCAGTTGAATGCGTGGCTGAGGAGTTGGTGCTGGGGGAGGGTTTTAGATTTTTGGACCATTGGGATCTCTTCTGGGGAAGGTAGGACCTGTACAGATTGGATGGGTTGCACCCGAACTCGAGGGGGAGCAATATCCTTGCTGGTAGGTTTGCTAGCATGGTTCGGGAGGGTTTAAACTAATTTGCAAGGGGGATGGGACCCGGAGTGATAGAGCAGTGAAAGAATTGCATGGAGTAAAGCCAGATCTAACATATAGAGAGGCTTTGAGGAAAGAGCAGCAGAATAAAGGGTGTAAAGGTAGTAAGGTAGAAGGTCTAAAGTGTGTGTACTTCAATGCAAGATGCATCAGGAACAAAGGTGATGAACTGAGAGCTTGGATACATACATGGAATTATGATGTAGTGGCCATTACGGAGACTTGGCTGGCACCAGGGCAGGAACGGATTCTCAATATTCCTGGATTTCAGTGCTTTAAAAGGGATAGAGAGGGGGGGAAAGGGGAGGAGGGATGGCATTACTGGTCAGGGATACTATTACAGCTGCAGAAAGGGTGGGTAATGTAGCAGGATCCTCTTTTGAGTCAGTATGGGTGCAAGTCAGGAACAGGAAGGGAGCAGTTACTCTACTGGGGGTATTCTATAGGCTCCCTGGTAGCAGCAGAGATACCGAGGAGCAGATTGGGAGGCAGATTTTGGAAAGGTGCAAAAATAACAGGGTTGTTATCATGGGTGACTTTAACTTCCCTAATATTGATTGGCACTTGATTAGTTCCAAGGGATTAGATGGGGCAGAGTTTGTTAAGTGTGTCCAGGATGGATTCCTGTCACAGTATGTTGACAGACCGACTAGGGGGAATGCCATACTAGATCTAGTATTAGGTAACGAACTGGGTCAGGTCACAGATCTGTCAGTGGGTGAGCATCTGGGGGACAGTGATCACCGCTCCCTGACATTTAGCATTATCATGGAAAAGGATAGAATCAGAGAGGATAGGAAAATTTTTAATTGGGGGAGGGCAAATTATGAGGCTATAAGTCTAGAACTTGCGGGTGTGAATTGGGATGATGTTTTTGCAGGGAAATGTACTATGGACATGTGGTCAATGTTTAAGGATCTCTTGCAGGGTGTTAGGGATAAATTTGTCCCGGTGAGGAAGATAAAGAATGGTAGGGTGAAGGAACCATGGGTGACAAGTGAAGTGGAGAATCTAGTCAGGTGGAAGAAGACAGCATACATGAGGTTTAGGAAGCAAGGATCAGATGGGTCTATTGAGGAATATAGGGTAGCAAGAAAGGAGCTTAAGAAGGGGCTGAGAAGAGCAAGAAGGGGGCATGAGAAGGCCTTGGCGAGTAGGGTAAAGGAAAACCCCAAGGCATTCTTCAATTATGTGAAGAACAAAAGGATGACAAGAGTGAAGGTAGGACCGATTAGAGATAAAAGTGGGAAGATGTGCCTGGAGGCTGTGGAAGTGAGCAAGGTCCTCAATGAATACTTCTCTTCGGTATTCACCACTGAGAAGGAACTTGATGATGGTGAGGACAATATGAGTGAGGTTGATGTTCTGGAGTATGTTGATATTAAGCGAGAGGAGATGTTGGAGTTGTTAAAATACATTAGGACGGATAAGTCCCCAGGGCCTGATGGACTATTCCCCAGGCTGCTCCACGAGGCAAGGGAAGAGATTGCTGAACCTCTGGCTAGGATCTTTATGTCCTTGTTGTCCACGGGAATGGTACCGGAGGATTGGAGGGAGGCGAATGTTGTCCCCTTGTTCAAAAAAGGTAGCAAGGATAGTCCAGGTAATTATAGACCAGTGAGCCTTACATCTGTGGTGGGAAAGCTGTTGGAAAAGATTCTTAGAGATAGGATCTGTGGGCATTTAGAGAATCATGGTCTGATCAGGGACAGTCAGCATGGCTTTGTGAAGGGCAGATCGTGCCTAACAAGCCTGATAGAGTTCTTTGAGGAGATGACCAGGCATATAGATGAGGGTAGTGCAGTGGATGTGATCTACATGGATTTTAGTAAGGCATTTGACAAGGTTCCACACAGTAGGCTTATTCAGAAAGTCAGAAGGCATGGGATCCAGGGAAGTTTGGCCAGGTGGATTCAGAATTGACTTGCCTGCAGAAGGCAGAGGTCATGGTGGAGGGAGTACATTCAGATTGGAGGGTTGTGACTAGTGGTGTCCCACAAGGATCTGTTTGGGACCTCTACTTTTTGTGATTTTTATTAACCACCTGGATGTGGGGGTAGAAGTGTGGGTTGGCAAGTTTGCAGACTACAGAAAAGTTGGTGGTGTTGTAGATAGTGTAGAGGATTGTTGAAGATTGCAGAGAGACATTGATAGGATGCAGAAGTGGGCTGCGAAGTGACAGATGGAGTTCAACCCGGAGAAGTGTGAGGTGGTACACTTTGGAAGGACAAACTCCAAGGCAGAGTACAAAGTAAATGGCAGGATACTTGGTAGTGTGGAGGAGCAGAGGGATCTGGGGGTACATGTCCACAGATCCCTGAAAGTTGCCTCACAGGTAGATAGGGTAGTTAAGAAAGCTTATGGGGTGTTAGCTTTCATAAGTCGAGGGATAGAGTTTAAGAGACGCGATATAATGAAGCAGCTCTATAAAACTCTAGTTAGGCCACACTTGAAGTACTGTGTCCAGTTCTGGTTGCCTCAGTATAGGAAGGATGTGGAAGCATTGGAAAGGGTACAGAGGAGATTTATCAGGATGCTGCTTGGTTTAGAGAGTATGGATTATGATCAGAGATTAAGGGAGCTAGGGCTTTACTCTTTGGAGAGAAGGAGGATGAGAGGAGACATGATAGAGGTGTACAAGATATTAAGAGGAATAGACAGAGTGGACAGCCATCACCTCTTCCCCAGGGCACCACTGCTCAGTACAAGAGGACATGGCGTTAAGGTAAGGGGATATTAGAGGAAGGTTTTTCACTCAGAGAGTGGTTGGTGTGTGGAATGCACTGCCTCAGTGGTGGAGGCAGATACACTAGTGAAGTTTAAGAGACTACTAGACAGGTATATGGAGGAATGTAAGGTGAGGGGTTATATGGGAGGCAGGGTTTGAGGGCACAACATTGTGGGCTGAAGGGCCTGTAATGTGCTGTGCTATTCTATGTTCTATAATTCCTGGGTCTTTGGCTGTATTATTCATCAGTTGCAAATATTCGTCAGATGCCTCTTTATCAACATTGTACCCCTTAACAGATCTGGCTTTTTCTTAAAGCATTGCACACAGTTGAAAGAGCAGTTCTACCTCCTAACAAAATTTAAGATAGCTCTTCCTCTTGTCCGGACATGCTACAGAGTATCTTGTACTCTCTGCCACAGAGGACAAGCAGTAGTTCTGAGAGAAAAGAATGAACAAGCAAAAGACCCAGCCACCTAACCAGAGCCACCATTTACTCTTACCCACACTACACTAGAATATGTGGATCCCAGATCAGCCTCTGCAGCCACCTGAAGACCCAGCAATAGATAGGAAAACATCATAGTCTATTCAACTGATCACTCTACCCAAGGATAAAACAAAATGGAGACCGGAAGCACCTAATGTTTGACTTCGTGAATTTGTGCAATGCTTTTCATAATTAATTCATTTACCTAGGGAGCGCAGTGATTAATGTTGCCGAAGCAAGCTAAGTAGCCATTTTGTGAAACTGCGGCCAAAAGCCACGAAGGGCTAGATCAGTATCTGTTTTTAGTTTGAGAGAAGAATGCTGGGACAGTCATGCCGCATGTACCTGCCTTCCAGGAGTCATCTGCATTGTCCTAGAAACACTGTGCAATTGATTGGCTGCATTGTTCTGCGATTAAGGGAAAGCGCAGGGGTGTTGATGCTGTGTGATTGGCTTCTTGCTGTGAAGCACACAGCCAAACAGCCTCACTCTGTACTCTAATATGTAATAGCTCTCCATTCTAATAATGAGTGTTATGCTTTAGACACGCAGCCAATATTTTTGTTTTAAATTAGCTACTATAATTAAGTGACAATTTATCATAATCTACCAACCAGAAGAAGTGATTTGACTTGGTCTATAGTTTATACAAGGAAAGAGTCTTGCAGTTATCAGCTACATGAAAGATTGTGGGTAAACGTTGTGTATGGCTAATTCCACATTTCTAACCATATGAAGCAACTGTAGCATACATCAGAGAAATTTATTTTGTTTTGAATTTAGTTATTAATTCCAGGAATTGTGTATTTCTCCAAAAATAATTTTGTGTTCATGAGTGGTCTTTTAATATCAAATTGACTTTGTATTTTCAAGTAGGTAATTAACAACACACACAAAATGCTGGTGGAACGCAGCAGGCCAGGCAGCATCTATAGGGAGAAGCGCTGTCGACATTTCAGGCCGAGACCTGATGGCATGAATATTGACTTCTCTAACTTCCGTTAATGCTCCTCCTCCCCTTCTTACCCCATCCCTGATATATTTAGTTTTTTTTCCCATCCCCTCTTTTTTTCTTTCTCTCTCTGCCCATCACTCTGCCTGTTCTCCATCTCCCTCTGGTGCACCCCTCCCCCTTTCTTTCTCCCTAGGCCTCCCGTCCCATGATCCTTTCCCTTCTCTAGCTCTGTATCCCTTTTGCCAATCATCTTTCTGCATCTCAGCTTCACCCCACCCCCTCCGGTCTTCTCCTATCATTTTGCATTTTCCCCTCCCCCTCCTATTTTCAAATCTCTTACTATCTTTCCTTTCAGTTAGTCCTGACGAAGGGTCTCGGCCAGAAACGTCAACAATGCTTCTCCCTATAGATGCTGCCTGGCCTGCTGTGTTCCACCAGCATTTTGTGTGTGTTGCTTGAATTTCCAGCATCTGCAGATTTCCTCGTGTTTGCCAGATAATTAACAAGTAAATTTTGAAACTACAGTGTCCTGTAGTTAAATGCAATATTCACATTATATTGATTTACAGGAAGTCTGGTGGATGAAAACGGGACTTGCAATTTTTTTATGGAGTATCAACTTTAACTAATCCAGTGATAAAACTTCAAATACTGTTTCCTTGCTAATAAGAGTGTTTCTGCCAGTTTAATATTCTAAAATATTATTAAACATGTTAAATCAACAGTAAATCTTGCTCATTTAAGGACTCCGTTATATTGTTATTTTATACTTGTTTATTGCTATTTATTTATATCTGCATTTTCAGTTTGTTTACAGTTTATAATTCCTGATATTTATAGTTGCTGTTCTACAGATTTGCTAAATATGCCTGCAGGAAAAAGAATTGCAGGGTTGTATGCGGTGACATGTATGTACTCTGATAATAAATTTTACTTTGAACTTTGAGCTTTGAAAAAGTAGAGATTGTTGTAAACAAATGTGCAAACAAAACTTGGCTCCATTCTTATGAGTTAGCTTATACCACTCAAAGTATTGCAGAACTATAAAACTTGTACAATTTGGCTGATTGACAGAAGGAATCTGCTTTATTAAAGGAAATTGTATTTGTTAACTGTCAGTTCTGAAATTATCATTGATGTGTTTTTCTAAAATTCAGCTTGGTGAACCTCTACATGTATATTGAGTATCTACTGAATTCAGCATTCTTGGATGGAAAGAGAAACCTTTACTTGAGAAATGTCGACAATTTTTCCCAATTGCACCAGGGCGTGGCCAAGTGGTTAAGGCTTTGGGCTGGCGATTTGAAGCTATTTAGTTCGAGCCTCAACTGAGGCAGCTTGTGTGCATGTTTATAGCCCAGTGGTGGCGGTTGGTGCAGTATGGACAAGACAAGACCTATAGAGCTTGGATAATGAAGAGAGCTTCCATCATAACAACAGCGAAGGAGGAGGATGAACAGTTCACCATGTTTCTTGAGACCAAGATACTGGCCATGACTGTGTAAATCTTAAGGTTTAAGATGAAGATTATAGATTGCAGACATTTAAGTAACTTCTATGAAAGTCTTTCCTCATTCTTGAAAGGTAGTTTTACCTGTAGTGTTGAGTCTGAGCAAAGATGATTAAGTGCTATTGTCAACAGCTTGTTATATCTCAGTTCCCAGACTGGCTTCAGTCATTCTTGATATAAGTTGCATTTTGTTCTCCAGGGCTGAAATAAAATAACTCCTGCTTCCAGTGTTTATAGAATGAATATCTGGTTGATCTGGAATAGGAATTGATGAATTTACACCTTGGTCTTGCCAAGAATGAGAGTATATTTAATCATGTCTAACAAATGGTTAGTTGGCACTGCTGAAAAAGTTACAGCTGTGTAAAACATTCAGATCCTTGCACAGTACATCCATTTTCACCAGAAAGAATTTATTGTACTGAAGCAGGCTACATATTTCAACAGTTTGTTCTGTAACCACTATTCATCTACCTTGCTAGGTTGTCACTTACTGAATCTATGTCATCTTCTGAATTTGACAAATTCGTGGGCTTACAAACTGAGCAACAGGGAATAGGCAGCCTTCATTGAAAAAGAAAATGGGATGGTTTAGAGTCAGCCTGCAGATTTGCATCACACGTGTTGTACTTATGGTCAGAAGTGAATATCATTCCAGCATCTGCAGCAGGATCAACGCTTCCATAAATTTAAAGTTCACGTAACCCAATTAATCGTGATGCAGACACGAGCAACAAAATTGCTTGACATAGTTAGCTGCCAATCAAATAAGTTAGCTGTAACTAGACTTGAAAGGGATTTATAAACACTTCCACTTTGTGCATTTCAATTATTTTTTTCAATGTAAAATATACTGGTAGTGATAGCAAAGATTCACATACTTTTTTCAACAAATACGTAATATTGAATTTTTATTCAATAAATGAAGTATGTTTTTGTGTTACTGTATTTATTTAATTGGGTTCTCTTTATATAGTTTTAGGACTTGTGTGAAGATCTGATCAACATTTTAGGTCATATTTATGCAGAAATGGAGAAAATTCTACAGGGTTCACAAACTTTCTAGCACCACTGTAGTTAGATGTAGGAATATTTTTTAAAACTTCCCTTGAAGAGCATAAAATAGATATTCCACTAATCATTTGTTAACACTGAATTAATTAAAGCATGAACTTGGAGGAGATTGGAACAGGTAGAGAAATTGCCAATTTGATAACGTAGCTGCTTTATCCAAAATTGGAGGTGGTTGTTGAGTAACGATTTTAACAACGCGCTCTGAAATGTTCACTTTTGCGGCCTTGATTCTGGCGTACCAAGGCTTCATAATGTTAGTTAATGTCAGTCCCTTTGGAAAAGCATCAATCTCTCAGTCCAATTGATGTAAATTTATCTTGAACTGTTTGTTATCAGTCTTACCTTGTCAGGTTGACTCATCAGTAACTGTCTTCTTTCCAAATCAGATAGATTTAACACCAATTTGGATCTGAATGATCATTCAGACTGGGGTTTATTATCACTGTTTTATGTGACTTGAAATGTGTTGACCTGCAGCAGTAGTACAGTCGAAGGACTGAATCAAAAATAGTGATGAATCAGCATATAGGAGCAAGAGTGGCTGAGTGGTGCCACGACAACCTCTTACTCAATGTCTGCAAGACCAAGGAGCTGGTCCTTGGTATTCCTTGGTGTTATTATTTTGGAGGATCTGACCTGGGTCCAGCATGTAATTGCATTTATGAAGAAAGCATGGCAGCACCTCTACTTCTTGGGAGTTTGCGAAGATTCGGCAACTTTGACAAACTTTGATAGATGTGTAATGGAGAATATATTGACTGGCTGCATCACAGCCTGGTATGAAAACACCAATGTATTTGAACAGAAAATCACACAAAGTAGTAGATATAACCCAGTCCACCTTGAGTAAAGTCCTCCCTACCATTGAGCACATCTACACAAAATGCTATCATAGGAAAGCTACATCCATCATTCAGGGGCCTGCACTTCCCAGGACATGCTCTCTTCTCACTGCTCATCAGGAACCTCAAGACTCACACCACCAGGTTCAGGAACAGTTATTACTCCTCAACCATCAGACTGTTGAACCAAAGGGATAATGTCACTTGCCCCATCATTGAAATGTTCCCACAACCAATCAACCCACTTTCAAGGGCTCTATCCCAGGTTCTCGGTAGTTATTGCTTGTTTATTATTTGCTTTGTTTATTATTTCTTTCATTTTGTGCTTGCACAGTTTGTTGTCTTCTGTACTTTGGTTGAATGTCCAAGTTGGTTTGGTCTTTCTTTGATTCTATTATGGTTTTTATTCTATGGATTTATTGAGTAGGCCCGTTAAGACAATGATTCTTGGAGTTGTATATGGTGATATATATGTACTTTGATAATAAATTTATTTTGTATACAAAATTAATTACTAAAATTACAAAATAAACAGTGCAAAAGAAGATGAATAATGAGTGGGTGTTCATGGACCACGAAATCTAATGGTGGAGGGAAAGAAGTTGTTTTTGAATTGTTGATTGTGATCGTCAGACACCAACACCCTCTCTGATGGGAAGGAGGGCATGTCCTGGATGATGAGTGTCCTTAGTGATAGATGCCACCTTCTTGAGGCTCTACCTCTTGAAGATGTTCTCAATGGTGAGGAGGGAGGTGCCCAAGATAGAGAAGCTTCTATATCCAGTAGTAATGCAAAAAGTCAATGTTCATCTACAGAAAGTTGCCAAAGTAGTTGGCGACATACCAAATCCCCTCAAACTCCTAATGTTGCAGAGCCAGTAGAGTTCTTTTGTCATTGTTGTCAAGAAGGCATCATTGTGTTGTGTCTGAGGTAGATCCTCTGAGATGTTAGCTCCTAGGGACTTAAAGTTGCTCATCTTTTCCACCCTTTGGTCTTGCTGACATTGAATGTGAGTTGGTCAGTCTTCAAATCAGGATATTGTACAATCAGTCAAAAGCAACATTGAACCGAGGATCTGCTCATGTGGTGAGAGTGCCACTTTTCCTCATGGCCTGTATAGTTCTGTGGATTGTAATGCTATCAGGTTACGGGCTGTCTCACTACGAGGCAAGTAAAATGGATTTGTTTCATTGAAAGTGTGTAGCCTGATTTTTATAATGACTGCTAACTGAATTGTTATGTAACTTTACTGGGAGCATTGAAAGCATCTTTACAAATTTTAGTTTGATTTTTTTGACCTAAGCATAAATATCAGAGTTAAGAGTTCAAAAAATCTACTTCTCCCTACTGACCACACTCACCCCCAGGACAGTGGACTTGTATTACAGGACAAAAGAGGTGTACTTAATGAGCGCAAGGTGGAAGACATGATTATATAGACTTAAACAGTAAGGCCTTTAATAAGATTCCACATGATAGACTGCTTTGAAAGGTTAGATCTTTCGTGGAATCCAGGGTGAGCTGGCTAATTGGATACACAATTGACTTGATGGCAGAAAGCAGAGTGTGATGGTGGAAGTTTGTTTCTTGGACTGGAGCCCACGACCTTGGGAACCCACTGGACATCTACATCAAAGTTGTTTGGCATCTGCATCAATAAGTTGGAGAAGAATGTACAAGACATGGCACTAAAATAGGTGGTTATTAAAATAGGTGGCACTAAAATAGTGGAGGTTATCAAAATTTACAGGGGGGGTGTTAATCAGCTGAGTACGCTGGCCAAGCAATTGCAAATGGAATTTAATTCTGATAAACATGAGGGGTTGTGGAAAGTCAAATCCAGGTAGGACCATCACAGTGAATGTCAGAGTGAGACCCTGGGGAGTGTTATAGAGTGAGGAACATTGGAGTACAGTACAAGTACATGGTTCCCTGAAAGTGGAGTCACACATAGTCAGTGTGAAGAAGGCTTTTGGCACAATGTTGTCATGAGTCAGGGCATTGGTTATAGCACGATGAGCATACATAAAGTTAATGTACTTGATCTTTTTTCCTAGAAATGGGGAATCAAAAGCTGGAGGCAAAGGTTTAAGGAGGGGGGAGAAAGATTTAAGAGGAACGTGAGGGCCAATTTTTTTTTTACACAAACGGTGGTATCAAAGAGGAAGTAGCTTAGGCAGGAACAGTAACAAGTTTCAAATGACAGTTGGGCAGGTACATGGATTTGGAGGTTTCAGAAGATTGTAGACCAAACATTGGCAAATGAGACTGGCATGGATATAGGGCTTTCTATTTGCTGTTGGCCAATTTCAATGCTGGGAAACTCTGAACAAATGAAGCTTGTATGAGTTGGGCTAAAACCTGCATGAACCTAGTTACAAATCATCTGGAATAACTGGCAGAGATTTAAGGCATGGACAGTGGTTGAGCCTATGATAATAGTAGTGTTTGAAACATGGGTTTTACTTATGATGATTTGGATTTGAAGTCTGAAATTCAGTGTCAGGAGAGTGATGAAGAGCTGTTTTCACAGGTTTTAATTGGAGGAAATTTCTGTTTATCCATCACTCAATGTCAAACAAGCCAGGAAACTAACCAAATTTGGTTAAGTGAGATGGTGATGATCTGGCTGCTACTATTCTATTTCAATTCAATTCAAGTTTAACCATATATATGAATACATATATAACCATATATAAACCATACATAACCATATATGAATACTCATAAATAGAGCCAATCGAGACAACGTTACTAAACACAGAATACTCTGCAGATGCTGGGGTCAAAGCAACATGCACAACACGCTGGAGGAACCCAGAAGGTCGGGCAGCATCTGTGGGAACAGACAGTCAACATTTTGGGCCAAGACCCTTGGTCAGGACTTCATGAGTCCTGACATAGGGTCTCAGCCCAAAACGTTGACTGTTCATTTCCACGGATGCTGCCTGACTTGCTGAGTTCCTTCGGCATGTTGTATGCAACAGCATTACTATAATGTCAAGGTGCAAGGACACCCCCCCCACCCCTCAGCCCACCGATATCTGTCAATGTCCTGACACCCACCAGGTGACACTGTGGCATTGAGGCCCAGTCCTCAACTCAAAGTCCAATTCCCGCTAAGCGAATCTGTGGCTTTGAGGCCTGGTCCTCACATATACAAGCGCATACCGACGAGTAAATACACAACCAAACAAATAAATATGTATATAGTCCAGTCCCCTCAGTCCATTTTAAATCTTCAGTTGCTAAGTCACTCCCAGTAGAGCGCAATGGCTCGGATGGCTCGAATGCCTCTGGCAGCTGAAAAACAAGCGACCCTGCAGCTTGAGGCCCAAGTCCATTGAGTGCCGCTAAAATATCCGCAGTCGGCCACAAGAGAGCTTGTCTTTTGACAAGCGAAACCCTGGGAGGGCAGCTCCAACTCTGTTCTGGACACCGCCCCTGGTGAAGTCTAACGGCTTCGTCCTGTCACTCCCGGCGGCTGCAAATAGGCAACACTGTGGCTTCAGGCCTAGTTGTCACTATGACCGAAGATTAGGCCTTCTCCATCTGCCCCTGTTCACATCCAATAAATCAGAGAATGGAACTTGCGGTGTACCAGATTAACAATGTCCCAAAAGAGATGACTGGTGATCACAAGAAAAGCAACCATGACGGCCGCTCGCTATTTGACTGTAAACCTTCATCGACTTGGGCAGATGAAAGGTTGGGCAGCTCCTTCATTATCTCCGCCAGTGAACAACTCGCTGATGGTGTAGACCTGCAGTCCTTTGTGTTCTTAATGTGCAGCAGGGTCTTGCGAACATTAGATGTAAGTTTAAGTATAATGGCAGCACCTTTTGTTAACCCTGTAGAAGCTGCTGCGACCGATCACGCTGCCAACTCACTGGAAGTCCTCCTCTTTGAAGTTGGTGTTGCTGAAGAGCGGCATGCTTAGAATTGGGAGGGATCTGTGGAGGAGCTTGTATAAAGCAAGTTCAGTTCAGCTGGAAAATGGGCAATTGAAGCTTGAAGAGCTCTCATCTTTGGCACAACTGTGTTCTCTGGAGTCGGGGCCATTGGCTGTGCTACGATGGCAAACAGTTTGGGAATTTCAGTGCTTGACCCAATACAATATTTACAAATTATTATTTTACTAATTATCAACCAACAACTTTGGAGATAATTGTATGGTGCTGAATACAAATAGTGGTGAATAATCATGTGTACATTTACAATTAGTGCACAAAGATGAACTTTTTTTCGTCATAGGTGCTAGAATTTTTAAGGGAGAAGATTGTAGGGTACATGTAGTCACAAGGTCACCATTGCAGTGTGATTAAAATCATACTTGATCAAAAGCCCAGAATGAACACCAGAGATCTTTGAGGATTACACGACCAGACACAATTATAGGGATGTGGAAGCACAAATGCATGAAGAGAATTAAAATGCGGATTGGAATTTTAAAGCTAAATCTTTACCAAATGAGGAATGAATGTGGAACAGCACATAAAAGAATGGTGATGAATAAGGCCTAGTGAAAGCATTGCATGAAGTCAAGGTTTGAAATGGAAGGCTGCTGGGTTGGGCAGGGAGGCAGAGTTAAAGAGATATCTGAAGTAACAATTGTTCAGCAGCAATAGAGACAACTCTTACCACAAAAGTATTGAAAGGGAAAAAGGCTCTGAATAAGCTAGAGAAAATCTACAGACGCTGGAAATCCGTCAAAATGCTGGAGGAACTCGGCAGGCCAGGCAGCATCTATGGAAAAAAAGTACAGACGATGTTTTAGGCCAAGACCCTTCATCTGGCCTAGAGAAAAAAAGACGAGGAGTCAGAGTTAGAAGGTGGGGAGGGGAGAGGTGGAAGAAACACAAGTGATAGGTGAAACCAGGTGGGAGGAGGGGTGAAGTAAAGAGCTGGGAAGTTGGTGTAAGAGATACAGGGCTGGAGAAGGGGGAATCTGATAGAGGACAGAAGGTCATGGAAGAAAGATAGAGGAGGGGCACTGGAGGGGGGTGATGGGCAGGTAAGGAGATCAAGCGAAAGAAGGAAAAAGGAATGGGGAATGGTGAAGTGGGGGGGGGGTGGCATTACTGGAAGTTCAAAAAGCAATGTTCATGCCATCAGGTTGGAGGCTACCCAGACGGAATATAAGGTGTTGCTCCTCCAACCCGAGTGTGGGCTCATTGCACCAGTAGAGGAGGCCGTTGTTTGATATGTCAGAATGGGAAGTGGAATTAAAATGGGTGGCCTCTGGGAGATCCTGCTTTTACAGGTGGGCCGAGCATTGGTGCTCAGAGAAGTGGCCTCCCAATCTATGTCGGGCCTCATTGATATACAGGAGGCCACATCAGGAGTACCGGACACAGTGCATGACCCCATTAGACTTACCAGTGAAGTGTTCCCTCACATGGAAGGACTGTTTGGGCCCCAGAACGGTAGTGAGGGAGGAGGTGTAATGACAGGTGTAGCACTTGTTCTGTTTGCAAGGATTAGTGCCAGGAGGGAGATTAGTGGGGAGGGACAAATGGACAAGGAGTTGCGTAGAGAGTGAACCTTGCTGAAAGCAGAAAGTGGGGGGTGGGGTAGATGTGCTTGGTGGTGGGATCCTGTTGGAGATGGTGGAAGTAATGGAGAACTATGTGCTGGACACAGAAACTGGTGGGGTGGTAGGTGAGGACAAGAGGAACCCTACCCCTGGTGGGGTGGCAGGAGAATGGGGTGAGGGCAAACGTGTACAAAATGGAAGAGATGTGATTGAGGGCATTGTTGATGGTGGCAGAAGGGAAGACCCTTTCTTTGAAGAAGAGGGATATCTCCTTAATTCTGAAATGAAAAGACTCATCCTGAGAGCGGATGCAGCGGAGACAGAGGAATTGAGAGAAAGGGATGGTATTTTTACAAATAACAGGGTGGGAAGGGGAATAGTCCAGGTAGCTGTGAGAGTCAGTGGGCTTATCGTAGACATCAGTAGATAAATTGGCTCCAGAAATAGAGACAGGGAGATGGAGAAAGGGGAGGGAGGTGTCAGAAATGTACCAGGTAAATTTGAGGGCAGGGTGGAAGTTGGAGGCTAAATTAATAAAATTGACAAGCTCCACATGGGTGCAGGAAGCAGCACCAATGCAGTTGTTGATGTAGCCTAGGAATAGTTAGGGAATGACACCAGTGTAGGCTTGGCCAAACAAATCACCGTTATTTTCATAACTCTGGATGACTGGAGATGCGAATAAATAATGTCTGAATAAATAAATAATTGCTGAGACCAAATTAAACAGATTAAAGGTATCTACATGGGAACTGTTTCATTTTTGCACAGTAGTTAATGAGTTCTGAGTAAGTAATGGTCAATATGTTTATAGGACTTCTGGTGTGAGTTATTCCCTGGTAATCTGTGGTAATGATGTCAGGAAAGGTTCTAAGTTACCAGTAGAGACTGCAGCGTGAAATGCTTCAATATAGAAACCAATAAAAGAATTGGAATCATCACATCCTGTAGCTTCCTGTTGTGACAAGCATGCAAAATAGTTTTGGAAATAGCCAGAAGGTCAAATGACATCATTGGGGAGAGAAACTTCTCTAATCAAGAAAATATCGGCAAAATTGGAAAAGTAGGAAAACACATGTATTTTGTTGCAGAGGCTGGGAGGAGCAGTGAGAACATGGAGTGCCTGTGATAAGGTGCAGACCAAAATTCTGAAATTAACCCTCACGTTTTAAAGCAGAAGAGTAGTTGGAGGCAGTTTCCATTTTTTCTTATCTGAAGCAGCATTACAGCCACATCTGTGCAGGTTCATTTATGTTTGTTTCCTCACTTATCCAGTTCTGATGGCAGAACTTTGTCCCAAAACATCAATTTCATTTCTGTTCTGATGGATACCAAGTGCTGTCAGTATTTCTGTTTTTGTCTTGGATTCTCAGCATCTGCAGTGTTTTGCTGCAAGTATTGGACCTGCTATGCATATTAACAGTTTGAAGAGGATAGAATTAGTCATTTTGCATCACAGGCCCTTTTACTTACATTAGTTCCTCGTATGCCAGGGAGTTCATTAGTCTATATATGGTCACAGTGACATGATAATTACCCTTATTTTTTTGTTCATAGTAAGAGATGTGACTCACACTCTGCTTTTATCTAAGTAAGGGAAATAATTTCAGGAAAATAAATAAGCTACAGTACTTGCCAATGCACTGCTACCTTCTGTGAACAGCTTGGTGCTGTAGTGTTACTCTGCGATGAAATAGTTTCAAAGTTCAAAGTAAATTTTATTATCAAGGTATATAAATGTCACCATATATAACCTTGAGATTCATTTTCTTGTAGACATACTCAACTAATCTATAGAATAGTAACTATAACAGGATTAATGAAAGGTTAACCAGAGTGTCTAAGATAAACAGTACAAATGCAAATATAAATAAATAGCAATAAATTACGAGAACTCAACCTTAAGGTTGCTTAGTCAAATTTTAACTGTGCCCACATTAAGTGTGGGGCTGTGGGGTGAGTGCCATATTTTATGGCTGTGGCAGTATTACCAGAGCAGCAAATGATATCTTTCTGTTTTCTGCAGTAGGAAGCTACAGATTGTGATCATTACAATTGTTTTACTGGTCTTTACACTGAAGTATTGCATGATGCAGTAGCTTTCCCAACACTAATGCAGCTTATCAGGGAGTGAATTGCATTACAAATCCTATACACCAGAGATTCTGCAGGTGTTAGAAATCTGAAGTACTGGAGAAACTCAACAGATCAGCTCGTATCTATGAAAAAGAATAGAGAGTCGAAGTTTTGGTCTTGTCCCAAAACAATGATCTTGTATTCTTTAACATAGATGCTGCCTAACCTGCTGAGTTCCTTCAGCATTTTGTTTGTGTTACAAATTCTATAGACTGTATGCTGTCAGTGTTGCTCATTCACAACTCGGTACCTATAGTAGAAAAAGGAAACAGTTCACATTGTGTGTAAAGATACGATGGTCCAATTGCTAAATTTTTGTAGTGCACTCATAAAATCTTCATGAAAAAAAATGAATTTTTTACTCTTAGTTGGGATTGCAGCTGCTGGCAAAGTCGATATTTAACTGCATCCCCAGTCACCCAGAGTTGTGGTAAGAAATTTGTGGCTGGCTAGACCGACTCAGGACCTGTTGTATCACAAGCTGTCTCTGACCCTAAAGCCCACTTGTGATCACTTTTGTTACTTCTATTTCCAACTTTTGATTTTCTTTACCTAAAGAATCTGACTTGCCATCGCTCTTTTACTCATTGGTCTGCTTTAACTTTTGGGATGGTAGTGCCTCAATTTTAAAATTTAACATGGAGAGAGACCAGACTGCAGATGCTGGAATTTGGGGCAGCAAGCAATCTGCTGGAAGAACTTAGCAGTTCAGGAAGCATCTGTGGGAGGAAAGGAGTTGTCAACATTTTGGGTCAAAGCTTTGCATTAGGACTGAGAATGGCCAGTGTAAAGAGAAGAAGGGCAGACAAAAACCCAAGGTAAGTGGTTGACCAAGATGACAGAAATGTTGTACCATTTAGGATGAGGGAGGGCAGGTGAGGTTTATTGTTAAAATTGACCATCCTTGATCTTGATCTTTAAACACTTTGCGCCTCCAGTTCTCACTAATTTTTTCCCAGTGATCCATTATGGTATGCTGTTTGGTAGTTTACTTGGCTCCTGTAAGTTCCCCTTGAGTGGAAGAATTTGAGGGGAGTTGATGAGATGATGTGGAGAATGTGAAAGGGGTGTGATTTGTGCTTGATGGTTATTATGAACTCAAGGCTGACGGGCCATGGTCAGATATCTCTGCAGTCCTTCAAATGTTACAGTTCGCAGAGCAGTTTGATATAGCTTGCAGCTTTCATTATTATGCATCACTACATATTCTTTGCACTGTTAATTTTGCTTTTTTTATTCCAAACTGACCTCAGTTATTTTAACTATAATTGGCCTCACAATTGAACTTGCAAGGAGGAAAGAAGTTTTAGAATTTGCATTCCTATCAAAACTTGGCAATCATATGACCTCTTGAGGAAATTGTGAAGTGTGCTAACAAGTTTGGATAATGCTAATAGTGAAAGTATATTACTTAAAAATGCGGCTTCACTTTTAGAACATTACTACTCTATTCATAGGAGGAGTCATCTGTTTATGGGAAGCAGTGGTGGGAAAAGTTGACAAGAGAGTTGCGAAGAGTAAAATCCCAACAAATTGCTGAGAGGGAGAGAATATGAGTCAGGTACTGAAATCTTGTTGGAGCTGGCAGAAACTGTCAACCATGATCTGTTGAATGCAAGGGCTGACTGGGTAGAAGGTAAAATCCAGAAGGCCATGGATGCGATCAGAGCTGCAAAAAATAGGTGAAGTGTAGTCAAGTGCTCTTTTCGCAATGGTAGAGGGGAAGCCATTGTTAGAAAAGAAGGAAGTCACTCCAGAGCGATCTCTGAGGCATGTCTCATCTCCATCACATTTGCTCCAATAATGAAGGAACTGAGAATGGAATTAAATCCATTTATGGGGTAAGGTGAAGAATGCATAATGAAGTTAGCTGTGGCAGTCTGTGGGCTTGTATTGATTGTAAATAGCAGTAGCAAGCCCATCACCTGAGATGGAGATGGAGCAGTCCAGAAAGTGAAGGTGTATGTCAAGAGATGAACCAGGTGAAGGTGAGAGCACAAATTGCAAAAGTGTTGAAACTTTTGAGTTCTGCATAAGTACAAGAAGCTGCGCCAATGGAGAAACTGATGTATCACAAAATAATTGGGGAAGTGGGCCCAGGTGGGACTGAAACACAGATTGTTTTATACAACCCTCAAAAAGTCAGACGTAGTTTGGATCCATCTGAGTGCCTATAGCTATATCTTTAATCTGGAAAAAGAGAGTTGAGTTAAAGAAGAGTTGTTCAGGTGAGGAACCTAACTAATTCCTCACTGAGAAACTCTGCTGATGTGCGATGTAAATGTAAATCAATAATACATACTGTATGTACGTGATAATGATGAACTAGAATGGATGATAGTTTGCCTCCCAGGTGCCAGGGTCTGGGATGTTCCTGAACGTGTCCACAATTTCCTGAAGTGGGAAGGTGAACAGCCAGAGGTCGTGGTACATATTGGTACCAATGATATAGGTAGGAAAAGGGAGGAGATCCTGAAAACAGACTACAGGGAGTTAGGAAGGAAGTTGAAAAGCAGGACCACGAAGTAGTAATCTCTAGATTACCACCTGTGCCCGTGACAGTGAGTATAGGAATAGAATGAGGTGGAGGATAAATGTGTGGCTGAGGGATTGGAGCAGGGGGCAGGGATTCAGATTGCTGGATCATTGAGACCTCTTTTGGGGCAGGCGTGACCTGTACAAAAAGGACGTGTTGTACTCGAATCCCAGGGGACCAATATCCTGGCGGGTAGGTTTGCTAAGGCTATTGGGGTGAGTTTAAACTAGAATTGCTGGGGGGTGGGAATGGAACCAAAGAGAAGGAGGAAGGGGCGGTTTGCTCACAAATAGAGAAAGCTTGTAGACAGCGCAAGAGGGAGGAAAGGCAGGTGATAGAGAAGGGACACGCTCAGACCTATAGTTTGAGATGTGTCTATTTTAATGCAAGGAGTATTATGAACAAAGCGGATGAGCTTAAAGCGTGAATCAATACTTGGAGCAATGATGTTGTAGCCATTACAAAGACATGTATTGCTCAGGGGTAGGAATGGTTACTTCGAGCGCCAGGCTTTAGATGTTTCAGAAAGGACAGGAAGGGAGGCAAAAGAGGCACATGGCACTGCTGATCAGAGATAGTGTCTCGGCTGCAGACAATAGACAGTAGGTGCAGGAGTAGGCCATTCGGCCCTTCTAGCCAGCACCGCCATTCATTATGATCATGGCTGATCATACACAATCAGTACCCCGTTCCTGCCCTCTCCCCATATCCCTTGACCCCGCTATCTATAAGAGCTCTATCTAACTCTCTCTTGGATGCATCCAGAGACTTGGCCTCCACTGCCTTCTGAGGCAGAGCATTCCACATATCCACCACTCTCTGGGTGAAAAAGTTTTTCCGCATCTCTGTTCTAAATGGCCTACCCCTTATTCTTAAACTGTGGCCTCTAGTTCTGGACTCACCCATCAGCGGGAACATGCTTCCTGCCTCCAGCGTGTCCAATCCCTTAATAATCTTATATGTTTCAATCAGATCCCCTCTCAACCTTCTAAATTCCAGTGTATACAAGCTCAGTCGCTCCAATCTTTCAACATATGACAGTCCCGCCATTCCAGGAATTAACCTTGTGAACCTACGCTGCACTCCCTCAATAGCAAGAATGTCCTTCCTCAAATTTGGAGACCAAAACTGCACACAATACTCCAGGTGGGGTCTCACCAGGGCCCTGTACAGCTGTAGAAGGACATCTTTACTCCTATACTCAATTCCTCTTGTTATAAAGGCCAGCATGCCATTAGCTTTCTTCACTGCCTGCTGTACCTGCATGCTTGCTTTCATTGACTGATGTACAAGAACACCTAGATCTCGTTGTACTTCCCCTTTTCCTAACTTGACTCCATTTAGATAGTAATCTGCCTTCCTGTTCTTGCCACCAAAGTGGATAACCTCACATTTATCTACATTAAACTGCATCTGCCATACATTTGCCTACTCACCCAACCTGTCCAAGTCACCCTGCATTCTCATAACATCCTCCTGACATTTCACACTGCCACCCAGCTTTGTGTCATCAGCAAATTTGCTAATGTTACTTTTAATCCCTTCATCTAAATCATTAATGTATATTGTAAACAGCTGCGATCCCAGCACCGAACCTTGCGGTACCCCACTGGTCACAGCCTGCCATTCCGAAAGGGACCCGTTAATCGCTACTCTTTGTTTCCTGTCAGCCAGCCAATTTTCAATCCATGTCAGTACTTTCCCCCAATACCATGTGCCCTAATTTTGCCCACTAATCTCCTATGTGGGACTTTATCAAAAGCTTTCTGGAAGACCAGGTACACTACATCCACTGGATCTCCCTTGTCCATTTTCTTAGTTACATCCTCAAAAAACTCCAGAAGATTAGTCAAGTATGATTTTCTCTTCATAAATCCATGCTGACTCGGACTGATCCTTCTACTGCTATCCAAATGTGTCGTAATTTCCTCTTTTATAATTGACTCCAGCATCTTTCCCACCACTGACGTCAGGCTAACCAGTCTATAATTCCCTGTTTTCTCTCTCCCTCCTTTCTTGAAAAGTGAGACAACATTAGCCACCCTCCAATCAGCAGGAACTGTTCCTGAATCTACAGAACATTGGAAAATGATTACCAATGCGTCCACAATTTCTAGAGCCACCTCTTTAAGTACCCTGGGATGCAGACCATCAGGTCCCGGGGACTTATCGGCCTTCAGACTCAACAGTCTATCCAACACCGTTTCTTGCCTAATATAAATTTCCTTCAGTTCATCCTTTACCCTAGTTCCTTTGGCCACTATTACATCTGGGAGATTGTTTGTGTCTTCCCTAGTGAAGACAGATCCAAAGTACCTGTTCAACTCGTCTGCCATTTCCTTGTTCCCCATAATAAATTCACCCGTTTCTGTCTTCAATGGCCCAATTTTGGTCTTAACTATTTTTTTGCTAGTTACATACCTAAAGAAGCTTTTACTATCCTCCTTTATATTCTTGGCTAGTTTACTTTCGTACCTCATTTTTTCTTGGCGTATTGCCTTTTTTGTTATCTTCTGTTGCTCTTTAAAAGCTTCCCAGTCCTCAGGTTTCCCACTCATCTTTGCTATGTTATACTTCTCTTTTATCTTTATACTGCCCTTTACTTCCCTCGTCAGCCAAGGCCGCCCCTTACTCCCCTTAGGATCTTTCTTCCTCTTTGGAATGAACGGATCCTGCACCTTCTGCATTATTCCCAGAAATACCTGCCATTGTTGTTCCACTGTCTTCCCTGCTAAGGTATTGTTCCATTGAACTTTGGCCAGCTCCTCCCTCATAGCTCCATAGTTCCCTTTGTTCAAACTGTAATACTGACACATCCGATTTTCCCTTCTCCTTCTCAAATTGTAGGTTAAAACATATCATATTATGGTCACTACCTCCTCATGGTTCCTTTACCTCGAGGTCTCTGATCAAATCCGGTTCATTGCACAACACTAAATCTAGAATTGCCTTCTCCCTGGTAGGCTCCAGTACCAGCTGTTCTAAGAATCCATCTCGGAGGCACTCCACAAACTCCCTTTCTTGGGGTCCAGTACCATTCTGATTCTCCTAGTCTACCTGCATGTTGAAATCCCCCATGACAACTGTATCGTTACCTTTGCGACATGCCAATTTTAACTCTTGATTCAACTTACACCCTACATCCAGACTGTTGTTTGGGGGCCTGTAGATAACTCCCATTAGGGTCTTTCTACCCTTAGAATTTCTCAGTTCTATCCATACTGACTACATCCCCAGATTCTATGTACCCCCTCACAAGGGACTGAATATCATTCCTCACCAACAGAACCACCCCACCCCCTCTGCCGGTCAGTCTGTCCTTTTGATAAGATGTATATCCTTGAATATTCATTTCCCAGGCCCTGTCCGCTTGAAGCCATGTCTCTGTTATTCCCACAACATCATACTTGCCAATTTCCAACTGAGCCTCAAGCTCATCTACTTTATTCGTTATACTTCGTGCATTCATATATAATACTTTTAATTCATCGCTCCCCTCTCCTTTCATATCAATTCCTATTTCACTTGGCCATACTGTATGATCTCTTCTTAAGCTTTCTACTCCATTGATTCTGTTGTCCTTTTTAACTTATTTTCACTTTCCCTTTAACTCCATCCTTATATTTCCAGTTCATCCCCTCTCCCCCCCCCCCCCCCCACAGCTTAGTTTAAACACATCCGTGTTGCATTGGCAAACCTGTCTGCCAGAATGCTGGTCCCCCGTCTATTAAGGTGCAACCCGTCCCTTTTGTACAATTCATCCCTACCCCAAAACAGATCCCAGTGGTCCAAGAATGTAAATCCTTGCTTCCTGCATCAGTTCCTCAGCCACACATTCAGATCCATTATCTCCCTGTTCCTGCCCTCTCCAGCACGAGGAACTGGAAGCAAACCAGAGATAACCACCCTGGAAGTCCTGCTTTTCAGCCTTCTTCCGAGTTCTTTGAAGTCCCGCTGCAGAATGTCCTTCCTCTTCTTCCCAATGTCATTTGTGCCGACATGCACTACCACTTCCAGCTGTTCACCTTCACTCTTGAGGATTCCCTGCAATCAGTCCGTGATGTCCTGGATCCTTGCACCAGGGAGGCAACACACCATCCTTAAATCTCGCCTGTTGCCGCAGAAACCCCTTTCTGTACCTCTTACTATGGAGTCCCCTACTACCACGGCTCTTCCTGATGTCTGACTCCTCGGCTCTGCTTCTGCACCAATTTTCAGCTCGCAAACTGGTCCGCCTCTCAGACTAGCAGTATCTTCTGTCCTGACAGCTTCCAAGAGGGTGAACCTGTTTACAAGAGGTACATCCCCTGGGGTCTCCTGTACTTCAAGCATCCTTTCCTTCCTCATCGTCACCCCCCTTTCTCTCTTCCGGTATCCTCGGTGTAACAACCTCACTGTAGGTCCTGTCCAGAAAACTCTCGTTTTCGCGGATAAACCTGAGGTCATCCAGTTCTTTCTTCAGTGCTGCAACATGCTCTTTCAGAAGCTGAATCTGGACACACTTTCCACAGCTGTAGCAGCCGGGGGCACCATCAGTGTCCCTGACCTCCCACATCATGCTCGTAGCACACTGAATCAGCTTAGCGGTCATGTCTTCACCCTCTCCAATTGTGCCTGGCGTAGTCTCTTCCCTCAGCCTCCTCGCCGAAGACTCTCGAGCCAAAGGCTAGCACTTTTCACACCAGGCACTTCCCTCGACCAGGCCACTTCCTGAAAGGAAGAAGTCATGGAGGGATTGTCTACTGAGTCTCCGTGGGTGGAGTTATGAACAGGAAGGGGTCAATTACTCTACTGGGTGTTTTTTATAGACCACCCAATAGTAACAGGGACATCGAGGAGCAGACAAGGAGACAAATCCTGGAAAGATGTAATAATAACAGGATTGTCGTGGTGGGACATTTGCATTTCCCAAATATTGATTGACATCTCCCTAGAACAAGGGGTTTAGATGGGGTGAAGTTTGTTAGGTGTGATCAGGAAGATCTCCTGACTCAATATGTAGATAAGCTTACAAGAGGAGAGGCTGTACTTGATCTGGTATTGGGAAATTAACCTTGGCAGGTGTCAGATCTCTCAGTGGGAGAGTATTTTGGAGATAGTGATCACAATTTTATCTCTTTTACCATGGCATTGGAGAGGGATAGGAACAGACAAGTTAGGAAAGCGTTTAATTGGAGTGAGGGGAAATATGAGGCTATTAGGCAGGAACTTGGAAGCATAAATTGGGAACAGATGTTCTCAGGGAAAGGTATGGCAGAAATGTGGCAAATGTTCAGGGGATATTTGCGTGGGGTTCTGCATAGGTACGTTCCAATGATACAGGGAAAGGAACCATGGTGTACAAAAGCTGTTGTAAATCTAGTCAAGAGGAAAAGAACAGCTTACAAAAGGTTCAAAAAACTAGGTAATGACAGAGATCTTGAAGTTTATAAGGCTAGCAGGAAGGAGCTTAAGAACGAAATTAGGAGAGCTAGAAGAGGCCATGAGAAGGCCTTGGTGGACAGAATTAAGGAAAACCCCAAGGTATTCTACAAGTATGTGAAGAGCACGAGGATAAGATGTGAGAGAATAGGACCAATCAAGTGTGACAGTGGGAAAGTATGTATGGAACTGGAGAAGATAGCAGAGGTACTTAATGAATACTTTGCATCAATATTCACATGGAAAAGGATCCTGGCGATTGTAGGGATGACTTACAGCAGACTGAAAAGCTTGAGCATATCGATATTAAGAGGATGTGCTGGAGCTTTTGGAAAGCATCAAGTTAGTTAAGTCACCAGGACCAGACGAGGCTACTGAGGGAGGAGATTGCTGAGCCTCTGGCAATGATCTTTGCATCATCAATGGGGATGGGAGAGGTTCCGGAAGATTAGAGGGTTGCAGATGTTGTTCCCTTATTTAAGAGAGGGAGTAGAGATAGCCCAGGAAATTATAGACCAGTGAGTCTTACTTCAGTGGTTGGTAAGTTGATGGAAAAGATCCTGAGGCAGGATTTATGAACATTTGGAGAGGCATCATATGATTAAGAATAGTCAGCATGGCTTTGTGAAAGGCAGGTCATGCCTTGCGAGTCTGATTGAATTTTTTGAGGAAGTGACTAAACACATCAATGAAGGAAGGACAGTAGATGTAGTGTGTATGGATTTTAGCAAGGCATTCAATAAGGTACCCCATGCAAGGCTTATTGAGAAAGTAAGGAGGCATGGGATCCAAGGGGACCTTGCTTTGTTGATCTAGAATTGGCTTGCCCACAGAAGGCAAAGAGTGATTGTAGACACGTCATGTTCTGCATGGAGATGACCAGTGGTGTGCCTCAGGGATCTGTTCTGAGACCCCTACTCTTTGTGATTTTTATAAAAGACCTAGATGAGGAAGTGGAGGGATAGGTTAGTAAATTTGCTGATGACACAAAGGTTGGGGGTGTTGTGGTAGTGTGGAGGGCTGTCAGAGGTTATAGTGGGACATCGATAAGATCCAAAACTGGGCTGAAAAGTGGTAGATGGAATTCAACCCAGATAATTGTGGGCTGGTTCATTTTGATCAGTCAAATATGATGGCAGAATGTACTATTAATGGTAAGACTCTTGGCAGTGTAGAGGATCAGAGTGATCAGAGGTCAGAGTCCATGGGACACTCAAAACTGCTATGCAAGTTGACTCTGTGGTTAAGAAGGTATACGGTGCATTGGCCTTCATCAATTGTGTGATTGAGTTTAGGAGCCAAGAGCCAATGTTGCAGCTATATAGGACCCTGGTTAGACCCCACTTGGAGTACTGTGCTCAGTCCTGGTCGCCTCACTACAGGAAGGATGTGGAAACTATAGAAAGGGTGCAGAGGAGATTTACAAGGATGTTTAAAGAGCAAACACGAGGAAATCTGCAGATGCTGGAAATTCAAACAACAACACACACAAAATGCTGGTAAAACACAGCAGGCTAGGCAGCATCTATAGGGAGAAGCACTGTCGACGTTTCGGGCCGAGACCCTTCGTCAGGACTAACGGAAAGGAAAGATAGTAAGAGATTTGAAAGTAGTGGGGGGAGGGGGAAATGTGAAATGATAGGAGAAGACCGGAGGGGGTGGGATGAAGCTAAGAGCTGGAAAGGTGATTGGCGAAAGTGATACAGAGCTGGAGAAGAGAAAGGATCATGGGACGGGAGGCCTTAGGAGAAAGAAAGGGGGGGAGCACCAGAGGGAGATGGAGAACAGGCAAACAACTAAATATGTCAGGGATGGGGTAAGAAGGGGAGGAGGGGCATTAATGGAAGTTAGAGAAGTCAATGTTCATGCCATCAGGTTGGAGGCTACCCAGCCGGTATATAAGGTGTTGTTCCTCCAACCTGAGTTTGGATTCATTTTGACAATAGAGGAGGCCATGGATAGACATATCAGAATGGGAATGGGACGTGGAATTAAAATGTGTGGCCACTGGGAGATCCTGCTTTTTTTGGCGGACCGAGCGTAGGTGTTCCGCGAAACGGTCTCCCAGTCTGCGTCGGGTCTCACCAATATATAAAAGGCCGCACCGGGAGCACCGGACGCAATATACCACACCAGCCGACTCACAGGTGAAGTGTCGCCTCACCTGGAAGGACTGTCTGGGGCCCTGAATGGTGGTGAGGGAGGAAGTGTAAGGGCAGGTGTAGCATTTGTTCCGTTTACAAGGGTAAGTGCCAGGAGGGAGATCAGTGGGAAGGGATGGGGGGGACGAGTGGACAAGGGAGTCGCATAGGGAGTGATCCCTGCGAAAAGCAGAAAGAGGGTGGGAGGGAAAAATGTGTTTGGTAGTGGGATCCCGTTGGAGGTGGCGGAAGTTACGGAGAATTATATGTTGGACCTGGAGGCTGGTGGGGTGGTAGGTAAGGACAAGGGGAACCCTATCCCGAGTGGGGTGGCGGGTGGATGGGGTGAGGGCAGATGTGTGGGAAATGGGAGAGATGCGTTTGAGAGCAGAGACGAAGGACGAAGAAGATGTCTTCCTTTTTTAAACAAAGGGGCTTCCCTTCGTCCACCATCAACTCTGCTCCATTTCCCGCACATCCCTAATGCGGGCCAGTGGGACTAGCTGGGAATAAGCGTTCAACATGGACTAGAAGGGCCGAGATGGCCTGTTTCCATGCTGTAATTGTTATATGGTTATATGACAGATGTGTATTGGAAAGTGTGCTGACTGGCTGCATTTTGGCCTGGTATGGGAAAACCAATGCCTTTGAGCAGAAAATCCTACAGAAGGTTATGGATTCAGCTCAGTAAATCATGGGTAAAACCCTCCCAACCATTGAGCACATCTACATGAAACGGTGCCGTAGGAAAGCAGCGTCCATTATCAAAGACCCTCACCACCCAGGCCGTGCTCTTTTCTCACTGCTGCCATCAGGGAGAAGGTACAGGTGCCTCTGAACTCGCATCAGTTACTACCCCTCAACCATCAGGCTCATTTAAGGCCTCTTATCTAGTTATTTCATGCTTGTTATTTGTTGGTATTTATATTTACACTTGTGCAGTTTGTCCATTGATCCTGTTTACAGTTACTGTAGATTGGCTAAGTATGCCCACAGAAAATGAATCTCACGGTTGTTTGTGGTGACATGTTTGATCTCTGATAATAAATTTTAATTTGAACTTTGAACTTTCTCCCATGTCTAACGCTCCACAAGCTTTCACCTGGAGTGAAACTAATCTATAGGACTAATAGGAAACTGTTCAACCAATACTGCAGTCCAGAACCAAAATCATTCCAACCTCAACAGCTGAGGTGCAGCATGAGGACTACTTTTGTCTTTGTAAACATTCAGAAGCCAATTCCAAATTGTTCTTGATTTGTTTACTGAAAAATAAGAGAGAACAACCCTTGCAGTCAGCATCCACAAAACAAAGGTAATCTACCTTCATTGTTTAATGCTGCCTATAATAAGCATCCATTGTGAGATCTTGAAAAACATAGACTGGTTTCTCTATCGGAGGTCAGAGGTGGGAATTAATGATAAGAGTCACCGTTCAGGGCACCAACATCTTGTTTGGCCCAAAGAGCAAAATGGTATTTGAAGAATGGGTCCTTAAGCTTAGGACAGAAGTCATGGTCTAAATAGTGCTGCTCCCTCTATCTACTTTTGACACTTGGACTAGCTGCAGTGGATTGCTCATTGAAAAGTGCCTATCTGCAAGATTCTCCAAATCCACCCCGATAGACAGATTGATGCTAGCATCTTCTTCCATGCCAAGTCCTAGTTGTATTCAGTTAGCTCTGAGACAGGCTGCATCTTTTGCATGTCCAATGACAGACACCCTGTTCCAAGAGGAGATTGCTGAATGGACAGAGAAAAAGGTTTGAGGATTTCACAAAACCTGGTTGAAAAATACAAACGAAAATGCCCTCAGATTCCTGACTCATGACATGCCAGTATGAGGAGGTGCTTGGAGATCAATTGAGGACCTTGAGACTATGCTTTGGGAGCACAAAGAAGACCAGTAAAACAACAGGAGGAGTGTGAGTTCTATTAAGGTACCCATCACCTGGACTGTCAGACACCATCTTGTTATCTACATCAGAGTCTGCAGGCCCATATCGGCTGCATCATTCACCTCTGGAACCAAAATGGTTCTCAGGTCTGAGGGAATGCCAAGAAAGGTTTCAGCCTGAAATGTTGATTCTTTCTTCCTTTCCATCGTATGCATGACCTGCTGAGGTCCTCCAGCATTTTCTGTGTGTTTTGCCGTGAGGAGGAGGATTATCAATTGTACAGTCAAATCAGTAAATTTAATTTTGTAATATGTGCCCAATAGAATTCTGAATTTTCTTTGTGTCAACCAACAATTGATGAGCTTATTTGGTAACGTCATTTGTTTTGATATCTTGGTTGAGCTTTGTTTTCTGGATATAATGTTTGTTGCATTTTAATTGAAGGATTAATAAAAGTACTTTTCACAAAAGCATTTCTTTAAATTGTTGACAGCTTGAATGTCATCATAACACAAATGTAGCCAAGTTCATGGCGGCAGGCCAATTTCAAAGTTCAAAGTGAAATTTATTATCAAAGTTTTGAATTTTCAGCCAATATATTTTGTAAAAAGCAAAATTGAGCTTCAGTGAACTGTTTTAATGAACAAACAGTTTAATTTTGTGAACTTCAAATTTTGTTGATACTACCGTGTACAAATTTGAACTTCTATTTAAAAATATTTGTATCATTTGACATTATTGTTAAACTCATTTTTATTGCTTCAAGCTTAACCTTGATTATTTTTAATCATAATAGTAATTTTAAACACAAAATTGTAGGGACTTTTCACCTTCCAAAAATGATAATTGATTTATGTTGTTGTTCTGTATCTACCTAATCTTGTTCAGACTTCCACAAATCATCCCTTAAGTGTGATCTTCAGGGTTATCAGGTTATGTATGTTGATTACTTGTATAGTCAAAATATTTTGTAACCATCATTACTCATTTTGGTTATTGGCTGAAAATGCAGAGTAGAAAGGAGAATTAATATTTTCTTATCCTCTTGGGTTTGATTTAAAAGTGTTAACAAAATCAGACATTTTATTAAAATAGAAGTTCTAAACTCCTGCTTTACTTGCAATGGAATATAAAATTTGTGAAGTTAATGTTTTTGTAACAGTTTCATTCAAATTCCTTTTTATTTATGTTTTTTATTTTTATTGAGATAAGCATGGAACAGGCCCTTCCAGCCCAATGAACCACACATCGAGCAACCCACCAATTTAACCCTTGTCTAATCACAGGACAATTTACAACGACCATTTAACCTTCTAACAGATATGTCTTTTGACTGTGGGAGGAAACTGGAGCTCCCAGAGGAATCCCAACCGGTCATGGGGAGAATGTGTAAGCTCCTTACAGGCAGTGGCAGGAATTGAACCCAGGTTGCTGGTATTGTAAAGTGTTGTACTAACCACTACACTATCATGCTGCCCCAAAGTTTCTGAAGATGAAATTTAAATATCTTACCACATTTCAGAACGTTTCTTACAACACTTCTTTTTCTTCACAATGTACATTATGAATGAACCTCAAGAGCAATACCCAGGCAGATTCGTGAGGTACAGAATCCTTGGTGCTAATCTTGACATAAATGTGCTGTCAGTTCAATATGCTGTCTTCCCAGGGTTGCCTTGTAATATTTTCGGAATGAATGCCACTTACCAGCTGTTGCTGTCTACCCTTTAAGCATTACACATGTTATTTGGAGATTCAGACTGTATAACAGTATCCTCCATATCCCCCACTAATCTGGAACTGGGCAGCTGAGCACGTTCCTGCACATCTACTGACACAGTTCTCAGCAAGTTCTGCTGAATTCCGATGTTCTTGCAACGGTTTCAATTCTGTTTCTGTCTGTAAGTCCATCCATTCCCACACCCATCTTAATCTTCTCAAGCCATATGTCTAATCCTGTCAGAAAGAATGCAAATATCTTTATTGATTACATCTTTCACTGTTTTGACTAGCAAAGAGCTTTACAGTCAATTAAGTATTTGTAATGTATACAATTACTGGAGCAATTTTATTCCACCCAAATACCAGGAAAGTGGAAGTGATTGTATTAGGTCCCTAGCATAAACCCCAGCCTCCAACTACTGATATTCTTCTCTCCAGGCAATACTCTGAGGCTAAAATCTTAGTATTATATTTTATGTCATGATAAGCTTCTCATTACATATCCAAAATATCACTAACAGACCTCTTTAACACAACATTACTCCATCCCTGTCTGAACTCAGGAATGATGCAATGTTCATCCAGACCTTGGATCAGGACTTGATTACTCAAATGCTATTAGTACTGGATTTCCACCTTCCATATTACTTAAACACATCTTGGACTTGACTAATGCTCTTCCAATTTACATTGCCCCTTTTGCCTACCACCCTTTTGCTTGTCGGCCTACTTTGATTTCTGGTCCTGCAGTGATAAGTTTTATCACCTTCAAAATCCTCCATGTACCTCTTTCTGCAACTTCATCCAGACACATTTTCTATCAGAACTCTGCCCTTGGTCCAGCGCTGGTCTCCTATGTATCACCAATTGCTTTGTCTCGGCCAATAGCAACTATGTTTTTAGCAGTCTAGAACCTGTATTTTCTCTCAAAAATTCTGACCACTCTCTCTTACTTTAAAACAGTCCACAGAGTATACTTGTGTAAAGATTTTGTTTGTGTATTAAAATCCCCTTTGTCTCAGTGACAACTTTCATTTTGTCATACTTCAGTTTTGCTACATCCAAAGAATGACAAAGGAATCCAAATAGAACATAAAACATAGAAATCTGCAGCATATTACAGGTCCTTCGGTCCACAATGTTGTGCTGACCATGTATCCTACTCTAGAAACTGCCTAGAATTTCTCTAGTGCATAGCCTTCTATTTTTCTAAGCTCCATGTACCTATCTAAGACACTCTTAAAAGACCCTATTGTATCCACTTCCACAGCCGCCGCCACCGGCAGAGCATTCCAAGCACGCACCACTCGCTGTATGAAAAACTTACCGTTGACATCCCCTCAGTATCTATTTCCAAGCACCTTAAAACTATGCCTCCTCGTGTTAGCCATTTCAGCCCTGGGGAAAAAGCCTCTGGCTATCTACACTATTTTGGTTATTGTAGAACTCCACAATTTTTTTTACACACTTCCCCTAAAGGTGAGATAAATCAGGGCAATGGCAGAATTTTTCCTGCTCTTTTTCAAATATCACCATGAGAGTCTGATGGACATCTGTGGTTAACCTTTGGCAATATTGACGAGACAGGATTCCATCAATACTTCACAGAAGGGTCAACATAGATTATGTGAACAAATATTTGATGCAAAACTTCCTGACTCTGAGAAAGCTGGCACCGAAACAGACCTGACACTTAAATATATCTTAAGTTTTGTTTGTTTTTTTGACTGTATTCTTGCTTAGTTCCCACCTATTCCAAGAGCTTTTCCAATACTGCTGCAGTTTGCTCATTCATTCTCTGCTTTAAGGTCTTCTCTCTCTCTCTCTCTGATACAATTTCTTGGCTTTTGCTTGATATCTATAATTGTGCTTTTTTTTTCCAGACTTTCATATATGCATTTTATTTTGTTATATACCAACCATGGTAATACTTCATGATATCCAAAATTCTCCTGGAATAACATTTTTTTAAAATGGAACTTGGGAGTCGGGGAAAAAATCCTTTTCTGCTTTTCTGTCTCAGTGTACCAGAGTTCAAGATGTTTTTTGGTGAAGTAATTTGAATAATATGCTATGTAATTAAGACCCTCTGTAATCCCAGTAAAACATGCCCAATTTAAGTAAAGGTGAAATAGTCCAGCTTGTCTGTCTGCCAATTTCCCAATTTTAAATTTCTTTTTGTAATGCATGTTCTTAATCTGTTCCTGATGTCAAAATTAATACTATAAGGTAACATTTTTAAACGTTGAACCTATGTGAGTTAACATACCAGTGTTAGAAATTGAGTTCTTGATTGGTAAAGCAGTAACCCATCAATGTTTTGTTCATTGCAAGAATTCTTTTCTTGTGGAAAGCAATGCCATGCCTTTTCTCATTGATCGATAAGCAAGTGTGTGGTTTCTACTTTTTCCTTTGCCTTAATCTTTTAAATATGTGTAATCCTAAAAAGTAACCCATAAAGTAAACCTGGTTCAGTTATTTATTTTTTACTTGAGCTGTTTTCCAACTGTACTAAAAAATAAGATAAGACAATTTGGTTGGGGAAGTTTTTATCAAGGATGGAATGTAATTTTATCAATTGGGTTCATCTCAAAATCTCTCCTTTCATTCTAGAGTTTCTGCTTACATCTGCTAATAGCAAAAACCACATCCTAAAGTTGCTGTTGTTCAAGTTGTTTTCCCTTGTGGCATTAGTGGAATGCTTATACACATTGAAAAAATATATTTGCTTTACAAGGTAGCAGGGGGAGCAGTAATCTCTGCGTGAGTGTGCTAATGAGGTTCAGATGTGGTGTCCTGAAAATATTTGAGATTGCAAGTTCACATGACTTCACAATGAAAATGTTTGAGCGACTCAACAGTAGACAGACTCAAATCAACAAATACCTCATTATTCCATCAAAAATTTTATCCCTTCAGGGCATCCTAAGGCTGAAGTGTTTAGTTTAAGATTAACAAGCGAGACTGGTACAAGCCTCTTTATAACATAGACCACCATATAACTAATTATATTTCATTTGAACTTGCACTTAAGATATGGATAATGCCTTAAATGAATACTTTTATTACTAAAGAAATGAAGTTGCATTTACAGATTTTAGGGAGGTGGACAGGCATATTCTAAAACATGTTAATATTACACCCATATTCTTTATCATATATCTTAATGACTTGGATGTTAGAAGGTGTTATTAGTAAGGTGGCCAGTGATGTTAATAATGAGGATGATGGTTTTAAGTTGCCAAAAGCAATATTGATCAGCTGGTAAGTTAGGCAGAGTGGGAAAATAGGCAGTTGGTGGAGGAGAGGGAGAGTGAGAATGGTGGAAGAAACGGGAAGGTGATAGGTGAAAGGGCTTGAAGAAGATGGAATCGAATATGAGAAGATAGTGGATTGTTGAATAAAGGGAATGTTAGGGAGAAATGTGTGGGTGATAGAGAGAATGAGAGGGTGTGGGAGGGTGATGAAGCTGGTGAGATGGGGGGATACACAGGGGAGTGGTTACTGGAAGTTGGAGAAATCAGTCTTCATGTCATCAGGTTGGAGATTGCGAAGGCTGAATATGAGATGTGAATCCTGTAATCTGAGCCTAGCTGAGAACTGCTACATTTACTTCAGCTACACCTCTTCCCACCCTGCCACTTGCATGGATGCTATTTCTTTTGCTCCGCTCTGCAACTCTGCTGCATCTCTTCACATGACGAGACTTTCTATTCCTGGACATTTGTGGTTTTTGAGAAAACGCGTTTTTCTCCCCCACCCCCATTCCACTGCTATTGATGCAGTCTTCACCCACATCTCTTCTATTTTCTGCCATCTCCAGTAGGATCCAGTCACCAGACATGTCTTCCCCTCCACTCTTCACTTTCCACATGGATCCTTCTCTCCATGACACCTTTGTCCGTTCCTCCACACTGAACATTCCAGCCACTTAATCCATGTTACACCCCCCCCCCTCCCCATGACATCTTCCTCACCACCATAGAGAGCCCTTAAAAGTTCTTCCAGATGAAGCAGTACTTCATATGTGAATGCATTGGTGCCATTTATTGTCTTTATGGCAACCTTCTCTGCACTGGTGAGACCTGATGCAGATTGGGGAACTGCTTCATTCAGCACCTTTGCTCTATGCATTGGGACAGCCACTGGCCCACAGTTTTATTTCTGCTTCTTGTCCACCAGCCCTACCTCAGCCTGTCCTTTAGATTGGCTTCTCCCCTCTTTCTTTCCAGTCCAGAAGAAAGTATAGACCTGAAATGGTGACAGTCCATTTCCCTCCATAGATGCTGCCTGACCTGCTGAGTTCTTCCAGCATTTTGTGGGTATTTGATAGTTAGTGTGAATGTGCTAGGCTGAAGGGTGTGTTTCTGTGCTGTGTGACTCTTAAATCGTGGATAGAATTGAGATTTGGAAGAAAAACCCCTAACTCACCACAACCAATTTAGTGTTCTATCTGAGGGATTGTGGAAGCAGTTCAAAATATGGAGGCAATACATTAGCTAGAAGAACTGGAATCACTAATGGGGTTAGTGTGACTGAGGAATATTACCTACAGTGACTCCACTCCTGAAGTAGCATCATCCAAACCTCCATAGTTGAGTTGCAGTATGCAGGCATTGGTTGTATTTGTTGGCATTTGGAAGCCAAGCTTCAAGATATTGTTGACACTTTCACTGAAGCGTATGTGAATGGGCTTTGCACTCAATGTCACTCAACTCAAAACGTGCCAGAGGTCCTCAGACGGCCTACTGTCTACAATGCTGTCGTTTGACAATAAACATAAAGGGCGAGGCCCCATTAAATGTGGACCATGTGTCTTGGGAGCCAACTGTCAGTGAAAGCAGGCATTGCTGAAATGCACCATTATTGTCAATATGCCCAGCACAGCCTTTAGTCAATTGAGGCAGAGGATGATGGAGATCAAGACAGCAGACCATAAGACATATGAGCAGAATTAGGCCATCTGGCCCATTGAGTCTGCTCCACCATTCAATCATGGCTGATCCTTTTTTATTCCTCCTCCTCAACCACAGTTCCCAGCCTTCTCCACATAATCTTTGATGCCATGTCCAATCAAGAACCTATTAATCTCTGCCTTAAATACACCCAACGACCATGGTCTCCACAGCTGCATGTGGCAACAAATTCCATAAGTTCACACCCTTTGGCTAAAGAAATTTCTCCGCATCTCTGTTTTGAAAGGGCGCCCCTCTATCCTGGGGCTGTGCCCTCCTGTCGTAGACTTTCCCACCATGGGAAAAAGTCCTTTCCATATCTACTCTGTCTAGGCCTTTCAACGTTCGAAAGGTTTCAATGAGATCCCCCTCATTAGTGAATTCTGAATTCCATTGAGTACAGACCCAGAGCCATCAAACATTCCTCATATGATAACCCTTTCATTCCTGGAATCATCCTTGTGAACCACCTCTGGGGCCCAAAACTGTTCACAGTACTCAAGGTGAGGCCTCACTAGTGCCTTCACATCCTTGCTTTTGTATTCTAGACCTCTTGAAATGAATGCTAACATGGAATTTGCCTTACTCACTGCCGACTCGACCAGCAAGTTAATCTATAGGGTGTTCTGCACAAGGACTCCTAAGTCCTTTTGCATCTCAGTTTTTTTGGATTTTCTCCCCATTTAGAAAATAGTCCGCACATTTATTTCTACTACCAAAGTGCATGACCATGCATTTTCCAACATTGTATTTCATTTACCACTTTCTTGCCCATTCTCCTAATCTGTCTATGTCCTTCTGCATCCTACCTGTTTCCTCAACACTACCTGCCCATCTACCAATCTTTGTATCATCTGCAAACTTGGTTACAAAGCCATCTATTCTATCATCTAAATCATTGATATACAGCATAAAAAGAAGTGGCCCCAACTGTGACCCCTGCTGAACACCACTAGTCACTGACAGCCAATGAAAAAAGGATACTTTTATTCCCACTTGCTGCCTCCTACCAATCAGCCAATGCTCTAACCATGTTAGTAACTTTTAATACCATGGACTCTTAATTTGATAAGCAGCCTCATATGTGGCACCTTGTCAAAGGCCTTCTAAAAGTTTAAATATACAACATACACTGCATCCCCTTTATCTATCCTACTTGTAATCTCCTCAAAGAATTCCAACAGGTTCGTCAGGCAGGATTTTCCCTGAAGGAAACCATGCTGACTTTGTACTATCTTGTCCTGTGTCACCAAGTACTCCATCACCTCATCCTTAACAATTGACACCAACATCCTCCCAACCACTGAGGTCAGGCTAACTGGTCTATAATTCCCTTTTTCCTGCCTTCCTACTTTCTTAAAGTGTGGACTGACATTTGCAATTTTCCTGTCCTCTGGCAGCATGCCAGAGGCCAGACCTGGCACAAAATTTGCAGTGTACCAGACAGTATTGATCCCTGTCCTCCTATGTGCCTTTGTGGCCTTGACGAGCTACAGCTGGCACTTGAGCCACTTTGGGGAAAGACATCACAAACACTTTCCGAAAAGGATACCAACTCTCTATCCTCTCAGACACAAGCTGTGGAGAAGTCTGTAGTTTCCACTCTGGCCTCAGGAAAAATGGAATGGAAACAAGTACTCCTCAGTGCCAAGGTACTGCCTAGGAAAGTTGGTCCAGCTCACTGCTGAAACAGGAAACTTAACTTTGTTGGTGTAAAACCAGTTAATATTGCATTGACACAGGTGACTGTCAGCTAACTTTGAGATTATTAAACATAAAGTACACTGCAGATGCTGTGGTCAAATCAACACGTACAAACAAGCTGGATGAACTCAGCAGGTCGGGCAGCATCCGTTGAAATGAGCAGTCAACATTTCGGGCCGAGACCCTTCATCAGGACTGGCGAAGGGTCTTGGCCCGAAATGTTGACTGCTCATTTCAATGGATGCTGCCTGACCTGCTGAGTTCATCCAGCTTGTTTATACATGTTAACTTTGAGATTATGCCTGAAGTTGCAATCAGTTGTTTGGTGCTTCAGCAACTGCATTCAGATGCTGAACTTGTCCTGGAGTCAAGCATGGGGGCAGAGAATTGCAAAGTTTGCCATAATTTTATAGGGGAAAATTTCCACAACGATCCTAAACCAAGACCTTGTACAGATAGTGGTCAGGAACCAATGAGTTTCGGTTAAGAAAGATTTGTTTTACACTGTGCACCTTTTAAATAACTTGGTTTATTTAAAAGTTGGATGTTTGCCTACTGTTGTTTTTTATTCCAAACAAATCATTTTTGAAAAGAATGGTTTTCTGCTGCTACAAGATATGGTTAAAATAACATATTTACATAGAATAGCAATTTAGCCAAGAAAAAATTGACACCAAGTCAGATAATGCCTGGTTAAAGATGAGAGGATTTAAGAAAAAGGTCAAGAAATGTGTGATAGCCTTCAGTGTGGACCAGTTGTGTGTGAAGATGAGTAAGTAGTCAGAAATACGTGGGAGAGGTTACAAGGTCTGCAAGGCTGGAGGAGAAGGCTGTGACAGGGATGGGCCAAGGCAGGATTAGGTGATAGGGGAATGTGGAACTTAAAAGCAAAAAATTACTTTTGTCATGTCCAGATGTTGAAGATTAACAACACAGAAATGGCTGACAAGTACGTGGCTGAGATAGGGTAAGTTCACTTTGAGTAGAGCAATGGAACCAATGGACTTGTTGAGCAGTCTCATGTGTGGCACCTTGTCAAAGGCCTTCCAAAAATCCATGTATACATCATCAACTGATTCTCTTTTGTCTATCCTGCTTGGGCTGTTTCTTCAAAGAATTCCAACAGATTTGTCAGGCAAGATTTCCCCTTAAGGAAGCCACGTTTACTTTGGCCTATTTTCTCATGTGACTCCAGGTACCTTGAAACCACATCCTTAACAATCGAATCTGACAGCTTCCCAACCACTGAGGTCAGACTAACTGACCTATAGTTTCCTTTCTTCTGCTTTGCTCCTTTCTTTGAAGAGTGGGGTGACATTTGCAATTTTTCAGTCCTCTGGAACCATGCCAGAATATATTGATTCTTGAAAGATCATTACTAATGCCTACACAGTCTCTTCAGCCACGTGACCTTTCAGTTTTCCAAGCACCTTCTCCCTAGTAATGGCAACTTCACTCACTTCTGCCCCCTGACACTCTCAAACTCCCGGCATACTGCTAGTGTCTTCCACAGTGAAGACTGATGCAAAGTACTTATTCAGTTCATCCACCATTTCCTTGTCCCATATTACTACCTCTCCAGCTTCATTTTCCAGTGGTCCAATATCTATTCTCATCTCCCTTTTACATTTTATATATCTGAAGAAACGTTTGGCATCCTCTTTAACATTACTGGCTAGCTAGCTTACCTTTGTATTCCATCTTTACCCTCTTTATGACTTTAATTAACTCAGTCAGATCCCTTCTCAGAATCTACTCCTGAGAGAACAATTTTAGCTTTAAAAATTTATCCACTTAGCTGAAGTCCTGATAAGTCAATTAGCCAATACATTTTTCTTTATGTGCGGTGCAATTATGAAGCTCTCTTTTCCCTACCTTTGCACCCAGTGGTCAGGATCCTGCGTGGTTTACCCTTGTTCTCAAGTATCTTACTCTTCAAATGAAAAGCTCTTTCTCATGTCACCCTTCAGAATTACACCAAAATTTCTCAGGCATGTACTGTTCACAAAAAGCTGAATAAATTCAAACTGACTCACTACTGGCCAATCAATTTCCTTTCAAGGGCCTGTAAAGTGTTGGAAATAATGTTAGAGGCTCAAGAGGCCCTTAATAATCAATGATTTGTCAGCATCGCTTAGCACCAAAGCAGATTACAACTGCAAGTGTCAGCCTTTGTCATCCAACATTTGGCTAGATTTGATATCCAGGGGTTCTAGTGAAATTGAAGTCATTGGAAACTGGGGTGGGGGGGGGCACAATTTCGGTCCTTCCCTACTTGAAGGATGATGATTCTGTTTGACTCCAGTCAGTTTGCCTAGGAACCACTTCTTGACTTCTTAAAGTGGAAGACTACTAATTCGTTCCATGAGTATGGTCCTATAACATTCAAGAAACTAGAAGCCATTGACGCCAAAATACTTCATATTACACTTTGAGCGTTGACTGCTTCCACCACCAGCACTCCACATCTGCAGCACTTTTCATTCACAAGTATCAACTCACTTGGGTGATGTTGATCTCACATTCTATATATAAACAACTATTACTACCTTAAAGAACAAGAGTACAAAATGCTTATGGATACAACCAAATCTCCAAAGCATCTTGCATCCGATTTTGGAAAAATATTGCTACACTTTAATATCACGAGGTGTCTCCGCCTAATAACATGGTTCCTTGACTAGGTGGATTTCACTATTTTGTGAAGTGGTTTACCAACACCACCTCATGGGCCCTGCAATGAAAGTTGAACCCCATAAATGAACTAACGAGATACCTCTCTCCCAATTGGTCAGGGTGTGTGTGTGTCCGTCCGTCCGTCCCAATTGTTGTGTGTGCGCGCGCACATGTGCACGTTCACTTTATACTGAATAAAGCCCTAGAATAATAATTTGCTTTGAACTTGTCAGAAAAGACTGTGACAGTAACTGGAGGAAATGTGTGAGCTGAGCAGGACATTAAATGGGGTGAAACCATGTTAGGAATTGAAAGTATTTAGACGTAGCAGAAGTGAGCAATGAATGGCATGATTCCTAAATTCTAATGGTTGTGAAGGTATGTATGTATGCAGGATTGTTCTGTGAAGAAAGACTTTGATTGCTTTAAGGAGTTGCAGTTATGTTTCCTAACATTTTTCTTGACATCTATCTTGTACCTTTTCTAAGAGAAAAGGTTTGGGATAAGTGGGGTACATCAGTGGTTGTATTATCTAATGCATACTTGTATTAGTTTTCTCCAATTCCATTTTATATGTAGTCTGATTTAATCCCAGCCTAATCATGGAACAATTTATGATGAGCAATTATCCTACCAGCCAGAACACCTTTGGACTGTGGGAGGAAGCCCGAGCACCCAGAGGAAAGCTACCTTTATTAGCTGTTGTGCATTCGGTCAGAAATGCAGTCAGTAGGATATGGGGAAAGAGTGTTGGATAGACCCTAATGCAAAATATACTCTTCGACCCATTTGTGTGAGCCTTTATATTGCACTCTGTTGTTGCAAAGCTAAATAAATTCCTTTTTAAAAACTGTTATAAACTGCTTCAAATGCAGTCACCGTTCCTGAACATCACAACAGGTTATGCAATAAAATAAATTTAAACAAATAACTGTGAGGAATTCAGTGGGATGATGATGTCTTGTTGTTTTTTGAAATTACACTTTGTAAGTGGGGTGTTGTCCTGATTTAGGAAATAACTTATCTGACTGGCATGGAGCCATACAGCATTACTGGATAAGATGCTGTACATGCCTCAGGTCCCATGAGATCTGCTTTCCCACAGTGTAATATCTCTTACTAAATGTGCCACCCAATTTGAAGTCAAGGAATTAAAAATTGTTTCAGCATATTCTAGTCTGACAACTAGTGTTTGTTGCCAAATGAATATTAATTGTGTCTATCTGTTAAAATTTATTTTTCAAATTATTTTGAAATTGTGTATATTAAATAGAAAAGAGTGGTTCAGGAAATGCTCTTTGAATTTGCCTGGTTTTCAGTTCAGTCATTTAGGTACATCAGAATTACGATAGACTGCAAGGCTTTTGGAAAAAGATCCATGTCAATCCTTCCATAGAATGGCACTGTTTGAAAGATGCCTATGAGATCAGAGTAATTCTAACTCATTTACATCCTGTTTATCTTTGACTTCCTTGAGTTCTTTGGTGGGATTGTTTACAGTGGTCACAGTAATGTTCGATATTTACCATTCTGCATAGTAACTTTTGCTTTTGTTTGGAACCCTTGGTGCTCATGATAATTTTATTAATACTTGACTTCAGCTCAATGTGGTCATGCTGTCTTATGGAGACTTTGAAAAATGACTTTTTTGTCCCCTGTTTTTCTAACATTCTGATCTTCATTTGAAAAAGATGCTATAGTTTGTTGATTACGTGACTTCTTAACCCTAAAGCAACCACCCAGGGGATTCAGCAGGTCAGACAGCATCAGTGGAGGGGAATAAACAGTAGATATTTCAGGCCAAGACCCTTTATCAGGAAGAAATAAAGTGGAAGAGGTTAACGGCTCTGGTAGTCACTCCTTATGGGTCCTTCCCCCTCCCACACTTTTCCATTCTCCATTCTGGCTACCCTCTCACCCCTTTTCTTTTCCTCTCCTGCCCATCTATCACCTTCCTCTGATTCCTCTTCCCCTTTCACTTTATTCCAGAGTTCACTGAGCCCTTCTATTACATTCCTCCTTCAGCCCTTTTCCTCTTCCACCTATCATGTCCCAGCTTCTCACATCACCCACCTTCCCCATCCACCTCACCTGCTCTCACCTACCACCTGCCAGCCACTTTTTTATTCTAGCTTCCGCCAACTTCCTTTCCAACCAAGATGAAGAGTCTCGGCCTGAAACATCCTCTCTTTATTCCCCTCCATCGATGCTGCCAGATTTGCTGGCATCCTCCAGCACCTTGCGTGTGTTGCTCACAATTTCCAGCATTTGCGGAATGTCTTGTGCCTGTCATTCAGGGGGTTAGATCTTGAGCTTCACAAGGTCTGTCCCTCATTTGGGGACAACCATACCAGTTTATTGCAGCCACACCAGTGCATCATCTGATCTTGTCCATGTCACAGTGCAGAAATTGTACATATAGTCCTAGGTATCACATCACAGGACTGTTCAGGAGTGCTACACTGTCAATTACCATAATGCAAATGACTTGGTTAACCTGAAGTGCCATCTGTCATGCAAGTTATATGCAAGGGTCATGCTGCCTTTTAAAGAGGATCAGATGGTCACCTCGCCCAACGTTTGCAACTGACCAACAATCAGTTGATCTTTTTTTGACTTGCTGCTTGTAAATTCGTGCTGTGTATAAGTTTGCTGCAAGGTTTGTTTGCGTAAAGAAAGTGACTCTGTTGCAAAAATAACTAATTAGTTTTGAATAGCTGAAGGATGCGAAGTACTTTGTGAGTATGTTTGCTCAGTTGTTTTCGCTCCATGTATTTGGTTTTGGTGCAAATTCAGATGTGCCTGCTGCCTGCCTTAATGTTCAAGGAGCTGGATAATTTTCTTAATACTACACATCTCCAAGGTATTATAAAAGTATATTGGTATATTAAATTGTCATTTTCTTCTGTCTTTCCTCATCTGCAGAAAGGTCACCCGATCTTAGCCGCTTTAATTGTGTTAGTAATTGCAACTTTGTCATCCGTCCCATCCCCATCTCCTCCAGGTCTCAACTCCCATCCCCAACTTACTTGTAATCACTATTGCAGGATGAATCAGAATCATAATAAGGTTTATTATCACTGTCTTGCAAGATGTGAAATATATTGTTTTGCAGCAGCAGTACAGTGCAAAGGCAATTACTATACATTTTTTAAACAGTGCAAAAAGGAAAGGAGTAATAAAGTAGTAATGGGTTTGGCATTGGGACTGGTTCTTTTCACATTATGCATCAATGACCTGGATGACAGAATTTAGGGCTTTGTGGCCAAGTTTGTAGGTGAGGGGCAAAGATAGGTGAAAGGGCAGGCCATGTTGAAGAAGCAGGGTGTCTTCAGAAAAATATAGGGCAATGGGTAACCCTAGGTAATTTCTAAAGTAAGTACATGTTCAGCACAACATTGTGGGCTGAAGGGCCTGTATTGTGCTGTAGGTTTTCTATGTCCTATGTCTTCAGGAGTTGGGACAGTTTAAGAGAATGGCAAAGAAGTGGCAGATTGGAATATAGTGTAGGGAACTGTATGGTCATGCACTTTGGTAGAAGGTCTACAGATGAAGACAGTTTTCTAAACAGAGAGCAAATTCAGAAATCGGAGGTGGGAACTTGGGAGCCCATGTGCAGTATTCCTTAAGGGTTATTTTACAGGCTGAGCCGGTGGTTTGGAAGGCAAATGTAATGTTAGCATTCATTTTAAGAGGACTAGAATATGAAAGCAAGGATGTAATTCTGAAGACTTATAAAGCATTGAATAGACTGCATTTGGAACATTATGAGCTGTTTTGGGTTCCTTATCCTAAGAATGGAGGTGCTGGCATTGGAGAGGGTCCAGAGGAGGTTCATGAGAATAATCTCAGAAATGAAAGGGTTAATGTATGAGTAGAGTTTGGCTCTGGGCCTGTACTCACTGAAGTTTATAAGAATGAGGAGGGGGATTTCATTGACACCTGTAGAGCATCGAAAGGCTTAGAGTGGACATTGAGAGGATGTTTCCTATAGTGGGGGAGCCTAGGATCAGAGGCCACAGTCTCAGAAGACAAGAACCTCCCTTTAGAACAAAGATGAGGAGCAAATTCTTCAGCCAGAGGGTGATGAATCTGTGGAAGTTATTGCCATAGATGGCTGTTAAGCCCAAGCCATTGGATGTATTGAAATCAGAGGTTGATAGGTTCTTCATTAGTAAGGGTGTCAAAGGTTGTGGGGTGAAAGCAGGAGAATGAGGTTTGAGAAAGATAATATATCAGCCATGATGGAATGGTGGAACAGACTCAATGAATCAAATGGCCTAATTCTGCTCCTATGCCTTATGGTCTTAGTATTTATTGATGGGATCATGGACTGTTCAGAAGTCTGATGGCAGAGGGTACAAAGTTGTTCCTGAATCTTTGATTCTGGATCTCCGTGCTCCTGCACTACCTCCCTGAAGGTAGTAATGAGAAGAGACCATGGTCCAGGTGGTAAGGACCTTTAATGATGGCTGCCATCTTTGTGAGGCACTACCTCTTGAAATGTCCTCATTGCGAGGGAGGGACGTGCTCATGATGGAGCTGGCTTCGTCTATAACCCTCTGCAGCCTTCTGTTCATTGGAGTCTTCCTACTAGACTGTGGTTCAACCAGTCAGAATATTTGTCAACACCCATCATCAAGGATGCCCATCGTCCAGGACATGCTGTTTTCTCACTGCTGCCATCAGGAAGGAGATACAGGAGGCCCAGGACCCGCACCACTAGGTTCATGAACAGTTATTATCCCTCAACTATCTGGCTCTTCAGCCAAAGGTGATAACTTCACTCAGCTTCAATCACCCCATCACTGAACTGTTCCCACAACCTATGGACTCACTTTTAAAGACTCTGCAACTAATGTTGCTTATTTTATTATTATTATTATTATTATTATTTTGGTCTCTTTTATTTCATATTTGCACAATTTATTGTTTTTTTGCACATTGGTTATTGTCTGTACTGTTGGGGTGGTTTTTCATTGATTCTATTGTGTTTCTTGTATTTATGGTGAATACACACAACAAAATGAATCTCAGGGTTGTATATGGTGACATATATGTACTTTCATAATTACTTTGCTTTAACTTTGATCTATAGGAACTTGCTGGTCTTTGATGGCATTGCAAATCTCCTCACACTACTAATGAAGTAGAGCCTGTAGTCTATCTTTGTGGTTGCCTCAATGTGCAGGGCTTGCGACAGATCCTCAGATGCTGACACCCAGGAATGTAATGCTTCTCGTCCTTGCCACTGCTAACACAGAGGGTGGTACAGAAACCCAGGTTTTGAAGTTCTCTGATTAATACTGAGGAGATGATAGTCTTGAATGCTGAGCTGTTATCAATAAAAAGCTGCCTGAGGCATGTTTTTTTTTGTATAGGTGCTCCAAAGCAGAGTAGAAAGTTGGTAAGACTGCATCCACTATAGACCTGTTGTGGCGGGAGGTGAATTCCAACAGGTCGAGGACTTGCTCAGCCTATTTCTAGCTATAACCATCCTATCAAATCATCTCATTGCAGTAAAATGTGAGTGTTACCACTCAATAGTCATTGAGGCAGTTCACCCTCCTCTTCTTAGGCACTGGTATGATTCCTGCCCTTTTGAAGCTCAGCTTTGAACAATTAGACTATAGTGAACCTGCATGAGATAAAGATTATTTTTTGAGGTTCAGGCCTGCTTCAAAAGGACGATTATTTCATGAAGGTTTATCACAGGTCTAATTGTTCAAAGTCAGACTTCGACAAAACAGAAATGTACACGATCACAACCTGTCAACTTAATGTCCAGCATATCTATCACTTCCCCCATTGCTGCCCCAGCCAGAATGTCAAGGGGCATGTTGGCATTAGCATCCAGCACACCTAATGAAACTGTTTGAACCTGGTGAAGCTTCAAGGCAGGATGTTAGACAGCATGCTGTAGGCACGACTAAGCAATACCATAACTAGTGCAAAGGATCAAAGCACTGCAGCTTTACCACACCTGGCAGGAATGGTTTTGGCAGTAATGGGGAGTGAAAGCTTCATGAATGTCCCCAGCTTTGGCATGAGAGTATTTACAGCCGAGTTCAGCCACAGCTGCTGAGTGGATGATCCATCTTGGCTTCCTCCAAAGTTACTGCCCTCATGGAAGTTATTCTTCCAACAATTCAATTCATACCACATGATATTCACATAATACTATTGGATTGCAGACAGATATTAAGGATGGACTCCCTCACCTCTGCTTCTCTGCACCTCAACACAGGTGCTCCCCAGGGTTGTGTCCTGAGTCCCCTCCTCTACTCTTTTTACATCCACGACTGTCTTGTCACACACAGCTCCAATCTGCTGATCAAATTCACAGATGACATGACTTTGATCAGCCTTATTTCTAGTGGTGATGAGACAGCCTACAGAGGAGAGGTTGACACCCTGACACAGTGGTGCCAGGATAACAACCTCTCCTTCAATGTCCTAAGAACAAAAGAGCTGATTGTGGATTACAGGAGGAATGGAGACAGGCTCGGCCTGATCAACATCAATTGGTCTGCAGTTGAGAGAATGAGTAGTTTCAAGTTCCTCGGTATATACATCAATGAAGTTCTCACCTGGACTGTACACACCGGCTTTGTGGCAAGAAAAGCACAACAGCATCTCTTCCACCTCAGGCGACTGAAGAAGTTCGGAATGAGTCCCCAAATCTTCAACTCCTTCTACTGGGGCACCGCTGAGAGAACCCTGACTGGCTGTATCACCGCCTGGTACGGAACTGCACCAACCTTGATCGCTGGGCACTGCAGAGAGTGTACAGACAGCCCAGCGCATCTGTGGACATGAACCTCTCTCCATTAAGGGTATTTACAGCGGCAGGTGCATAAAGAAGGCCTGGCAAATGGTACCGCAGCATTGAAGCCAGGACCAACAGACTGTGGGACAGCTTCTTTCTACAAGCCATTAGTCTTTTAAATTCACATGCCTGTACATTGCAATGCAGTCATAATGCAAAAATTTTTACTCCCTCACATTCTGGGATGGATCTCAAATTTAAATAACTTCAAATTCAAATATTGAGTAATATCCCTGGATACAGCAAGAGCTGTGGGATCAGACAACACTGAGCCTGCACTGAATACTGTATGTGTCATTGAGCGAGCCTCTTCCAATCATTGTCACTATTGACAACCTTGAATCCATGTGATAGGAGCACAGAATCCTAGTAAAGAACAAAAAGGGTACGTCACCTCACATAATAACCACCAGCCTGCATTGTCCGGCACCTTCTGCCCCTTCTGTGGCAGAGTTTGTATATTCCAGATTGGCCTCACCTCGACTCCTGAGAAATAGAGTGGCAGAAAGCCATTCTGAATCCCCGTGCCCTCCATAAGAGGACAGTTAGAGCACTGGCAGAGTGCAGAACTGGTCAGATATAAATGGTTTATGATCTGCAAAGAAGATCCAGTCTGGCTAATTAAAACCCAGTGGTCTAATCTTAATTGTAAGCAGTGTTTTGGAGGGTGTCATTGATGACCCTATAAGGATGAAATTATTCTCCAACATTCTTCTTACCAGTGCCCAGTTTACATTTCACTTCGACTGCACAGCTCCAGACTTCTTCGGGAGAGCTGACTCATGGAGATGAGGTGTGAGTGACCTTCCTTCCAGCACCTCTACTTCCTTAGGAGCATGTGAAGATTTGGTGTGACATCTAAAAACTTTGACAAACTAAAACAGATGTGCAACGGAGAGTATATTGACTGGCTGCATCACAGCCTGGAATGGAAACACCAATGTTCTTGGGAAAATTCTACAAAAAGTAGTGGGTATGGCCCAGTCCATCACAGCTAGAGCCCTCCCAGCCATTGAGCACATCTACATGAAACATTGTTGTAGGAAAGCAGCATCCACCGTCAGGAATATCCTCCACCTAGCACAGGGGTGGCCAATCTTTTACATTCCACATGTCAGTTTTTTCACGCATGAGTTCAGATGCTTCATACAACTCTTGTACCCCCATTCAATTCTTGTAAAAATATGTTAATAGAGACATATTTAGCATTTTTACATGATATATTTTAATATATAAACAAGATAAATATTACTTAGCTTAATGAGACTTTTAACAAATATATTTTGTCATCTTTTGATTTCTTCCTTTTTCTTAATCACATATTCTTTCCGTAACTCAGACCCAAACAAAATGGCGGTGCAGGCTCGAAGGGCCAAATGGTCTACTTCTGCACCTATTGTCTATTGTCTATTAAGATCATGTCTTCTATTATGTGAGAAAGTGTTTTCACAAACAATGCACAACAGTTTTCCTGACAGACCCGCTATAAATAAGAATTCATTTTCCCACTGTTCATTGAATTCACGTTTGCTATCACTTTCTGCTTTTCTTTTGCAGTGTGATGGGTAACTGAATGTAAAATCAAGGCTTAATTTTCGAAAAAGTACAAAACTGCAAATGTTCACAAAGGATGAACAAAGTACAACTCCGTAGCACATGAGTGTCTGTTGTAAACTGACTGATAAAAACCTGCGACGTACCGCTGGTGCAGACGCTTGGCGCTTCAGGATCGAACAAGTATCAAACGTGTGTTGAACAGTTATGGAATGACTGCAGAACAAAAGTCCTTCTTTCCTAGTTTGACTCATTGAACATTTTTTTAATTGAAAACAGATTAATGTGAAAGAAGATAACATTCGCCAAAAGATGTGCACGAAGTAATAAAATCGCTAAAAGTAATTGCTAAGTTTTAGATTTATTCTCAGTAAAACCCATTTCTAGCTCTAAGCTAATTGGATTCCTGCTATAGCTTATTTTTTCTACAAATCAGTTTTGGGTTAATACTTTTTCCATGAGTAGGCTTACTTTTTTATTATTATCACTGGGGTGCAATACACCACTTCTAATCATCCAATGTGCCACTTTTGGCACATGCACCATAGGTTGGCCATCCCTGACCGAGGTCATGCTCTCTTCTCACTGCTGCTGTCAGGAAGGTACAGGAGCCTCAGGGCTCACACCACCAGGTTCAGGAACAGTTATTACCCCTCAACCATCAGGCTCTTGAACCAAAAGGGATAAATTCACTCAACACTTACTCCATCATTGAAATGTTCCCACACCTTTTTCAAGGACTTTTCATCTCATGTTCTTGATAAGAATTGTTTATTTACTTACTATTATTATTTATTTCTTTTTGTATTTGCACAGATGCCTGTTTCACACTGGGTGGTGTGGTTTTACATTGATTCTTTTAGGGTTATTATTCTATGGATTTATTAAGAATGCCCACAAGAAGATGAATCTCAGGGTTGTACATGGTGACATTTATATACTTTGATGATAAATCTGAGCTTTGACTGAATTGACGTCAGGGTACTCTGGTGAAGTATTCTAATAGATGGTTGTGTTTGGTGGATGTCAGTCACCTTGGCTGTTAGACACAGCCACAGGAGTTCCTCAGGGCAATACCCTCGGCCCAACCATATTTAGCTGCTTCATCAATTAATTACCTTCCTTCACATTTGAATGGAGAATGATTCTGCAGTGCTCAGTTGTGAATCTCTTACAAGCAATACACAGGGTCTTAACATTGACAGGAAAATCAGTTGGATCATTCGTATACATACTGAGGCTACAATAGCTGGTAAGAAATTGGGTATCTTGTGGCAAGTGACTCACCTTTCAACACCACTAAGCCTTGACACCATCCATAGGTGGTTGTCCTCTTGCCTAGTAGAGTACAACTGTCAAACTCTGCACCACCGACAATAAACAGCTGCGAGATTGGCACGCCGCACTAAATGTCCATTTTCGTCACCTCTGACACCCAGCAACTGCCATCTACAAAGTGTGCAAGAGTTACTTACCAAGACCACACCTCTGAAACCTGAGACCTGTACCACAGAGAGCGAGGGCTGCAGGGTCAGGGCAACACCACCACCTACAGCTTCCCTTCACAAACCTGATCTGGACATGTACTGCCATTCCTTTATTGTCACTGGGTCTGAATCCCAGAATATCCTTTCAACAGAACCTGGAGGACTGCAGCAGTACAGAGAAAATTTACAAGGATGTTGCTGGTTCTGGGGGACCTGGGTTTTAAGGAGAGATTGAATAGGACTGTATTCCTTGGAACATAGAGGATTGAGAGTAGATTTGAAAGTGATATACAAAATCATGAGGTGTATAGTTAGGATAAATCCAAGCAGACTTTTTCTACTGAGGTTGGGTTTAGAGATCATGGGCTAAGGGTGAAAAGTAAACAGTTTAAGGGGAACATGAGGGGAAACTTCTTCATTCAGAGGGTCATGAGAGCATGGAACAAGCTACCAGCACAAGTGGTGTATGAGAGCACAATTTCAACATTTAAGAGAAGTTTGGATAGATACATGGATGGTAGGGGTATGGAGGGCGATGGTCTGGGTGCAGGTCAAATGAAGTAGGATGTTTAAAAGGTTTGACAGACTAGATGGGTCAAAGGGCCTGTTTCTCTGCTGTACTTTTCTATGACTCTAGCTCAGAAGCAGCTTTTCAAAGCTAATTGGTAAAAGCAAACATGAGTGGCACAGAACCAAAGCTGCTGCCTCCCAGCTCCAGAAACCCAGGTTCAGTTCTGACCTTGGGAGTTTACAAGTTCTCCCTATGGCCAATTTGGTTTTCCCCGGCATCCTCTTGCATCCACAGAAAGTGTGGAGAATAAAGCAGGATGAGTATAAAAGGATGTCTGATATTGGCGAGGATTTGATTGGGTGGAGAACCTGTTTCTGTGCTCGTCCTGCCTGCCGTACCAAATAGCTGGTGGAGGTGGGGGGGGTGGAGGGAAAAAAGATAGTAAAATTAAATACATCGTGTAGTTTTATTGTGGAGATGAAGATCTGGGCTGATGGGAAATGGATCTTGTGACTAGCTCTTGCATGGAAAAGTCATTTTGCTTTACTTTGACCAAATATCTCATATGGGCAATGGTGACTTGTTTGACATATTTTACGCCTGTATATTCTGTTAATACTGTGGGAATTGACACTTACCAGAAATTGTTTAGGTTATATGTATTCAAGCACAGGTAACTTTTGTATCCTTCATTCACAAACTGTATAAGATTGCCCATTTCTCTTCAGCATTTATTCTCATGTCTGTGAAGCTGCACTAAAAGAGGAAATAAGTGGTGTGACTGTGCAGTCAATTAAAGAAAGCTGCAGCATTCTGTGATTATTTAGACAATGACTGAAGTTCAGTGGTTATAATACAAAGTAAGTGTGATATTGGGGAATTAGTGAGCTATTATCTGGATTATGTATTATCTGGATATAGCTATGTTCTGAAAAATTCAGGATAGAGGCTGCTATATAAACCAGTGCATTGTGTGTGTGTGTGTGTGTGATTCTCAGAAATGGTAAAGAACTTGGTAAAGACGGAACATTAGAGTCCTGTTGCCCACTATGCTATTCCAAAAATCTTTCACTTCTCCCAGTCTATATATCCCCTGATTTGTCATAACATCTGTCCCATTCTACTCTTGGTACCTGTACAAAATATTACTTCCAGTGGCGCCATTAAGAAAGTGGCTCGTGTGAACAGCGATGGAAATCTCCAGATATTGCTGTTTTAGATGCTACAGCTGAAATCCACAGCTACAGCCTTGGACAATACAGCAAGCAACATCATTTTAAGGCATCTAATAAAACTTTCATTACTCAAAGTCAATGGATCTTGGACGGTAGTCTCCAGTTGCAAGTGTGGTTCCCCTTTAAGACAGTGGAAGAGAGAATGCAGCACTGAATTAAAAGTTTGTTTAAGGAGAAGAGGGTTCCGCCTTCCACTACGTGTGTTCTACTGGCAAACATACAATCTCTGCAAAATAAAACTAAAGACCTTAGAGCGAAATTACTGTACCAGAGGGACATCGGAGACCATTGTGTTTTTTGTTTCGAGGAACCCCCTGCTGTTCTAACCGCAGCCATACATCTCGCTGGCTTCACGATTCACAGCCAAGATGGGACTGCTGAGTCTTTCAAAGACAGAAGAGGGGAGTACGCTTTGTGATTAACTATTCTTGATGCACAAATGTGACAGTTCTGGCCCAGTCCTGGAACATCTAGTTATCAAGTGTCATCCATTTTCAGCCATCATCTCGGCAGCAGTGTACGTTCCACCTCAGGCCCATGTCAAACAGGCTCTTGACAAACTGAGTAACATAATCAACAGGCATGAAACAGTGCACCCTGATGTTTTACCCATCATTGTGTAGGATTTTAACCAGGTCAGCTTGAAAAAGTCCCTAAATAATTATCACCAACATATTACTTGTGGAACCAGAGGGACAAACATCTTGGTGTGGTACCACCATCAAGAACACTTACAACCATACTTCGGAAAGTCTGACCACCTGGCTGTATGTGGTAAACTATGTATACCTGTCTGGACACGCCTCTCTGCTGACTGCTCCTGTGGCTTCTCCCACAGACCCCTGTATAAAGGCGATTGGGGCACTGCTCCTCCCTCAGTCTCCGAGATGTCATGCTCCCTTTTTGCTGCTAGTAAAAGCCTATCGTTCACTTCCAGTCTCCGAGAGTTATTGATGGTGCATCAATTTTATTGGCAGCAATTTTAAAACATGGAGAGCATTTTACGAATGAACAGATTGGATCTCGACCCTCAATCCCAGGAAGCTGGCGACGCTTTCAAACTCTGGCTAGCATGCTTCGAATCGTACCTGGAGGAGATTCATGTGACCGATCCTGCCACGATGTGCAGGGTTCTCCTCTCCAGAGTAAGTCCAAGGGTCTACTCCATGATCAGCGACCAAACGGACTATCGGGGTGCAATGGATGCTCTCAAAAGGCAATACCGGCGCCCGGTGAACACCGTCTATGCAAGACATCGCTTAGCGACATTGCGACAATGGGCCGGAGAGTCGAGCGCTGAGTTTGTCCGGGCCCTACAGACTCTCATGCGGGCCTGCGATTGCAGGGGACTGACGGCGGAACAGCGTGCGGAGCTGCTAGTAAGAGATGCCTTCGTTACGGGGATCAGGTCAGTGTACGTGCGCCAGCGGCTGCTAGAACACGCCGATCTTACCTTACATTCGGCGATCGAGCTGGCTGACACACTGGAGGCCACTCTGCACAACGCTGATGCTGTCCAGGCGCATGATCTCCCGCCAGCCTCATGGACGCTGCAGACTCCGCAACCCGCCGGCGAATCGACCTCAGCTTCTGCCAGTTGCGAGTCCATGAAGTCCCCGCAACCCGCCGGTGAATCGACCACGGCTGCTGCCAGTCGCAAGTCCACGCAGTGTTACTTCTGCAGACTCGAAAAGCACCCCTGAAAACGCTGCCCGGCCCAAGAAGCTACCTGCTCCAGCTGCGGCAAGAAGGGCCACTTCGCCAAGGCCTGCAAGTCCAAATGACGAGCGGGGTCAAACAGCACCGCGTGCGAGGCATGGGGGTTGCCATCTTGCCTGCCCGCCACATGTGAGGCATGGGGGCGGCCATCTTTGTCGGCGCCACCTCACACTGCCTCCAACCCACGGGTGCTTACCGGGCACCAAGACAGCGATTCAACTCTGGCTTCCATGACCCTCGACCAAAGCGCTCCACACCAGCTTGCAAGGTCAATGATGGACATCCTGGTGGAGGGGCACAGGACTCACTGCCTGTTTGACACGGGCAGTACTGAAAGTTTTATTCACCCGGACACGGTGCAACGCTGTGGACTCGTGACACGGCCGGTAAGCCAGAGGGTCACCATGGAACGCATTCCACAGACATCCGGGGGAGTTGTGTAGTGACACTGGTGGTGCAGGGCACAGAATATCAGGACTTTGCGTTACTGGTCATGCCTCAACTGTGTGCCCCTGTGCTATTGGGGCTCGACTTCCAGAGCCACCTGAAAAGTGTGACAATGGAGTATGATGTGCCCCTCCTACCAATCACTGTCAGGAATCCTCAGTTCTGTGGGATTTCGTCACATACCCCACTACTGACCACACACACACACACACCGATCCGTACATCCCACCCAACACCATGCCAATGGCCGCGCTACAGACACCACTTGCAGCCTCTCCACCCTCAAGATCCCTCCCCCACCACTGTTTGCCAACCTGACCCCTGACTGTAAACCTGTGGCAACTAGAAGCAGGAGGTACAGCATGGGGGACAAGGCCTTCATTAAGTCAGAAGTGCAGCGGCTACTCAGGGAGGGGATCATTGAGCCAAGCAGAAGTCCTTGGAGGGCCCAGGTGGTCGTTGTTCGGACCGGGCAGAAAAATAGGATGGTCGCGGACTATAGCCAGACTATCAGAGCCCTCAAACGTTGCATGGGCTTCTTTTCCTATTACGCCCAATGGGTCCCTCACTACGCAGACAAGGCCCGTCCCCTGGTCAAGTCCACCGCATTTCCCTTCTCAGCCGAGGCCCGCACGGCCTTCAGAGCATTAAAAGGGACATTGCCGAAGCAACGATGCATGCGGTGGACAAGACCATTCCCTTCCAAGTAGAGAGTGATGCCTCCAACCGCACTGGCTGCTACCCTCAATCAGGCAGGAAGGCCGGTAGCATTCTTCTCTTGTCCCCTTCAAGGCCCTGAAATTCTGCACTCCGTGGTGGAGAAAGAAGCCCAGGCCATAGTGGAAGCTATTAGGCACTAGAGGCACTATCTTGCCGGCAAAAGGTTCACCTTGCTGACCGACCAGCGCTCGGTTGCGTCCATGTTTAGCAACCAACAGCGGGGCAAAATCAAAAATGATAAAATTTTGAGGTGAAGAATAGAACTCTCCATCTACAACTATGACATCCTGTACTGGGCTGGAAGGCTCAATGAGCCCCCTGATGCCCTGTCCCGGGGAACATGTGCCAGTGTACAGCTCGACCAGCTATACACCCTCCATGCAGATCTTTGCCTCCCGGGGGTCACCCGGCTTTACCATTTCGTGAATGCCCAGAACCTGCCTTACTCCCTTGAGGAAATCAGGACGATGACCAGGATCTGCCAAGTCTGCACTGAGTGCAAACCGCATTCTACCATCTTGAAGAGGCACAACTTATCAAGGCCACCCGCCCCTTTGAGCGACTGAGTGTCGACTTTAAGGGCCCCCTTCCCTCCACCGACCGCAATGTCTACTTTCTTAACATAATCGACGAGTACTCACGGTTTCCCTTTGCCATCCCTTGCCCTGATACCACTGCCATGTCCGTCATAAAAGCCCTGCACTAGCTCTTCACTCTGTTCGGATATCCCTGCTATATCCACAGTGATAGAGGGTCCTTCTTTATGAGTGATGAGCTGCGCCAATACCTGCTGGCTAGGGGTATTGCTACTAGTAAGACCATGAGCTATAATCCCCGGGGAAATGGACAGGTGGAGAGGGAGAATGCCACTGTGTGGAAGGCAACACTCTTAGCCCTTAGGTCAAAGGGATTGCCAGTCTCTCGCTGGCAGGAGGTCCTCCCCAAGGCACTCCACTCCATCCGCTCTCTGTTATGCACGTCGACCAGTGCCACCCCTCATGAGCAACTCTTTTCTTTTCCCAGGAAGTCTGCCACTGGGACCACCCTACCGGCTTGGCTGACGACCCCAGGGCCAGTGCTGCTCTGGAAACATGCGAGGAGCAATAAATACTCCCCGATGGTCGAGAGGGTTCACCTACTTCATGCGAACCCCCAGTATGCCTACGTAGTCTTACCTGATGGGCGGGAGGACACGGTCTCCGTCCATGACCTGACGCTCGCCGGAGCACCAGACCCCTACCCCGAACACTCCACGGTGACTATGAAGCCCATACCCACCGATGTATATACCCACGGGACACCGCGCACACCAAGCCCTACACAGACTCCTCACGACACTCCCATACCGGGCGCCACACACACGCATGAGGGATTACTGATGCCTAACGGGCTGGCACCTCAAGTCAGGCCGGAGCCAGCACAACCACCGTCACTGGTGCAATCACCACCGGTGCTATGTAGATCGCAGCGACAGACTCGACCGCCTGATAGACTTGACCTGTAAATATACTTGTAAGAAACTTCGTCCCATGGGGACTCTCTTTTAAAACAAAGGAGGGGTGAATGTGGTAAACTATGTATACCTGTCTGGACACGCCCCTCTGCTGACTGCTCCTGTGGCTCCTCCCACACACCCCTGTATAAAGGTGATTGGGGCACTGCTCCTCCCTCAGTCTCCGAGATGTCATGCTCCCTTTTTGCTGCTAATAAAAGCCTATCGTTCACTTCCAGTCTCTGAGAATTATTGATGGTGCATTACTGTACTTCTGCTCCCTGAGTATAGGCAGAGACTGAAGACTGCAGTACCAGTAGTAAGGACCAGGAAAGTTTGGACAAAGGAAGCACAGGAGTGCCTACAGGACTGCTTTGAGATGGTGGACTGGACTGTATTCAGGGATTGAAATCTCAGTCTGACTCAGTATGCCACAATTGTCACTGACTTCATTAAAACCTGTGTGGATGAGTTTGTGCCTACGAGAACATACCGTACAGACCCAAATCAGAAGCCATGGATGAACCAAAAGATTTGTAGTCTGCTGAGGGTCAGATCTGTGGCATTCAAGCCTGGTGATCCAGGACTGTTCCAGAAAGCCAGGTACGACATACAGAAGGCTACTTCAAGAGCAAAAGAATAACTCCGATTGAGGTTAGAGCTGGAATTGGATGCACATCAACTCTGACAGCGTTTGCAGGCCATTACTTCTTACAAAGCCAAACCTAACATCATGAATGGCAGTGATACTTCACTCCCAGATGAGCTCAATGCCCTTTATGCACACAGTGAAAGGGAAAATAAAACTATAGCTGAGGATCCAGTGACCCCATGAGCTCTGTCTCAGAGGCCAATGTCAGAACGTCTTTCAAGAGGGTGAACCCTCGCAAGGTGTAATGTGATGGTGTACCTGGTAGGGCTCTAAATAGCTGTGCCAACCAACTGGGAAGTATGTTCAAGGACATTTTCAGTCTCTCACTGCTACAGTCAAATGTTCCCATCTGCTTCAAAAGGACAACAATCATACCAGTGCCTAAGAAGAGCAGGGTGAGCTGCTTCATTGACTGTCTCCCAGTTGCTCTCACACCTTCGGTGATGAAGTACTTTGAGGTTATCGTGGCTAGAAACAACTTCCACGAAAGCAAGGACCTAGACCCACTGCAATCTGCCTGTTGCCACAATAGGTCTACAGCAGATGCAATCTCAATGGCTCCTTGTGTGGCCTTGAATCACCTGGATAATATTAATACTTGCATCAGGCAGCTGTTTATTGACTCCAGCTCAGCATTAAACACAATCATTCCTATAGTTCTGATCAAAAAGCTCCAAAAACCTGGGCCTCTGTCCCTCACTCTGCAACTGGATCCTCGACTTCCTCACCAGAAGTCTATAGTCTGTGCGGACTGGAAATAAAATCTCCAATTTGTTAATAATCAATACTGGTGTACCTCAAGGATGTGTGCTTAGCCTCTGCTCTATTCTCTACACCTACGATTGTGTGTCTCAGAAGAGCTCAAAGGCCATCTATAAATATGCTGACAACACAACTATTGTTGGCAGAGTATCAGATGGTGACAAGAAGGCACATAGGAGTGTGATATATCACTCCTGAGTTACGTCACAGCAACAACCTTGCACTCAACGTCAGTAAGACCAAAGAATAGATTGTGGATGTCATGAAGGGTAAGACGAGGGAACACGCACCAGTCCTCATTGTGGGATCAGAAATGGAAAGGGTGAGCAATTTCGAATTCCTTGGTGTCAACATCTCTGAGAATCTATCCTGGGCCCAGCGTATCGAAAACACAATAGCGGCTATATTTCATTAAGAGTTTGAGGAGATTTGGTATGTCACCAAAAACTCTCAAATTTCTACAGATGTACCGTAGGGAGCATTCTAACTGGCTGCATCACCATCTGGTAAGGGGGGGAGGGCATTGTCCAGGATCGATATAAACTGAAAAACATTGTGAACTGAGTCAGCTCCATCATAGACATTTGCCTCCCCAGCTTCCAGAACATCTTCAAGGAGCGATGCCTCAAAAAGGTGGCATCCATTGTTAAGGACCCCCATCACCCAGGATCATCTTCTCATTGATACCATCTGGGAACACACTCAACAATTCAGGAACAACTCCTTCCCCTCTGCCATCTGATTTCAGAAATTAAAGCATCTGGAGTGGAAAAACGAACTGCTTGAGGAACTCAGTGGGTCAGACAGCACCTGTAGAGGGAAATGGACAGTTGATGTTTTGGGTCATGACCATTATCAGTAGTCTCATGTGTCTCCAAGTATCTGAGGATGTGGACAATACATCACAGGACATGAGATCTCATTCCATCAGGACAACTCTGCTATTTAACTTAAAAATAATTAAAGAATGTTAATGATCTTAATGTTATCAGATCGTGGTTGAAGTTATCTCTAATTTCTCAATGTCCTTAAGGGAAAGAAAGCTGGTACTCCTGGGCTGTGTATGGCTTGAAGGTTGTTCTCAGAGCCTTCATAAAAAAACTTGTAACATTCTCAAACATGTAGGAATTACTGTCCCATTCAAAGGAAAAGCACACCTTGATAGGTACTGAGCACCTTGAAGTACTTGGGAAGCACAGATAGTTGGTCCAACATAGATCTAACAAAGAACATCCCCAGGTAGTCATCCAAATAATCAAGCAGCTGCAGCAAACAGAAGACTGTGTACATCCCACAGAATTGGAATAGTCATCCTGAATCGCAAACATCCGACAAACACTCCAGACCCATTAGTGTGGTTGCTCCTTCACTTGCTTCTGAAGTAGCTGACTTGCAAGGACAGTTTAGGTTGGGCGATAATCGTTGACCTTGCCAGTGAACATGAGACATGTCCTCTTCTCATTGCTGCCATCAAGGAGGAAGTGCAGGAGTCTATAGACACATACTCAGTGGTTTAGGAACAGCTTCTTCCCCACCACAGTCAGATTTCTGAATGGACAATGAACCCATGAACACTACCTCACTATTTTTTTCTTTTGTTTTGTCTCTTTTTGCGCAGGTTTTTAAATTTAATCTATCTGTGTATTTATGCGCGCGTATACACACACACACACACACACTTTATACTTTTTTTATGTATTGCAGTCACAAAACAACAAATTTCATGACATATGCCAGTGACATTAAACTTGATTCTGATTTTGAAGGTCAGAATGAATAAATAAGAAAACCATGAAGACCCAGATCAAAGTGTGTTAGATATATCTTTGTTGAAAACAAATCATTTTCAATATGGGGGAAAAAAACTGTTTTCATCTTGTATCTACAAGAAGCTGTTTTTTTTTTACTGTGATGGATGCAGGTCCCTACTCTACCACAACATCCGAGGCATCTTTCTCATGTTGAATGTGAGTGGGATCTGTAGAAGACAGTCCAAGACTTGTCATTAGAGACTTAGTTAGTACTCAGTTCTGTGAAGCTACGTCAGGATGGAAGCATGGAAATGGAAACTGGAACCTATCCAACGAAAAGGACAACAGTCCTTCTCAATTGGACATAAACAGACTATTAATCTGAGAGAAGAGTTACACCATCCATTTGTAATGGGTATGCTATTTGTTGTAGAGTATTCTATTCTTTTAGTTGATATGTCTGAACAGGCAAATACAACATTCAGTTCGCTATTGAAAATTAATCATGACTGTTGAACTTTTAGTGAAGTTGAACTGTGTTGGGGACTGGGCTGATTGATTAAGATCGCTCAGTAGAAGCACAGTGGCCTCTGAATTCGGGATTGTCTTACCCCGTATTGAAGCTGTGAGAAACTAAAACTCAAATCAACTGAAGAAGTGGTCCTGTGTTGGAAGGAAACAGTTTTCTGACACTACAGGAAAATGCATGAGAAATCACAATTTTAATGGTTTGTTGATGTAACAGATGTTTTCAGGGTCAAATGCAGCTTTTTCATGGTTCAGGTGATTGCCAATATTTAGTTTGTGCCCAGTTAATGTATTTGTAAAGTATATTTGTGATATGGGGTAGATGTTGAAATGTGATGTGTTTTGAATGGTGTAATGTAATTGATGCACTGTAGCCACTTGACCTCACTGTTATAGGATTTGTTTGCATGTTTTTCTTGCAAGTGTTCATGTCCATATTTAACTATACTTGCACCAAAATTTTGCATTTGCAATTTTGCATTCAGATCCTGCTTGTAGCATAGCGGTTATTGTAACGCTTCACAGTGTCAGCAACCTGATTTCCATCGCTGTCTATAAGGAGCTTGTACGCTCTCCCCATGACTTTGTGGGTTTCCTTTGGGTGTTCCAGTTTCCTATCACATTCCAAAGATGTACAAGTTTGGGTTAGCACGATGCTCTGTTTGCACCGGAAACGGGGCAATACCCAGAACACATCCTCAGACTGTGATGCATTCGATGTACATGTGACAAATAAAGCTAATCTTCATCTTTTCTTTTTTTTTAAATTGGAATGGAGCAATAAGTGTGTCCAAATAGCAAAGCTATGTGTTTGTGGCCAACCTTTACATTGGACATGGAGTCAAATTTTCAATGGTTCACAAAACGATGGAGTCCTCACTTAATTGCATAATTGGAGGGAATTTTGTACCACACCAAGATACTGCATTCTTCTCAACAACAATGTGCACTTGGTGTCAAGCCAAAGTACAAACATAGCGGGATGCAGCAGTTGTGCCATTTACTGAAACCTCTGGAATGTGACTACCCTGATGAGTTTGCTTGTCATGTAAACAGGATGGCGTCTCGCTTATAATGCCATTAGTAAAAAAGAGAGTTTGATTATGTTTTATCTCATAAGCAAAGATAACAGAAATAACTTACATCGTTTTCTCTGTGTTTCCAACTCCTCTTATTGCAAATTGCTCTCTTGTTGGGAAGTATTTTGTAGCGAAGGTGCCTCTTCCTGATTTGATCAACACAGATTGAGCTTGTAGCATGTACTGGTCAGGCTTATAAATATCTGACTTGGTAAATGTTCCAGCAATAAATGTGATGGCCTTGGAATTACTGTCCAACTGAATAACATGGACAAAAGGGCCTTTCTGGTGGGGAACAGTATCATCATCCCTAAAGAGGATTCAGATTATAATTGGCATTTTGAAATCTCCAGTTGACATTTATTCCTTTTAAACAGTATATTTTTTTTAAATGTTCATTGAAAATATAAAACGTTATCACTGTTCGACTTTGCATTTGCTTCAGAGAATGTTACTGTTGTCTCTTATGCCTAATATGCCATGTATTTTCTTGAATGTGCCCAAAATCCTTTGTGCCAGATGTGTCCATGTATTACCATTTTAGTAAGTTTCTAGTTCTGCTTATTTTTTCAACAATTTTTGCGACTAAGCTCCTTTTGTTCCCATTTTATTTAATCATGGAGGTATGTGGCACAGTGGGTTTTGGCCATGTTCAAGAAAATATGAGCCAAGTTATACATAAGTGCCTAACAGTAAAATTTTCTGAAATAAACACAAGTGATAATATTCTGAACTTCAAAGGAAAAACATTAATAATACATGTACACAAGCTTAAAGTGAAAAGATGAGAGATTACAGACTAGGGTTCCAAAAATGCCAATTAATCTTTTGGCCCTCATTAAATAGAAATGATTCAGTTCTCTTGCAGAGGAGTCCTTTTGTCATTATACTTCAATCCAACAATATGCCTGTAATTTAAAAAATTCTGATGGATATTGTAGTGTATTATGATGCTGAGACACAGCCTAGGATGAGCTGGGACACATCATCATTGATATAACCAGGGGTTATCGGGTGATTCAGGTTTTTCAACATCAGACACACTGGCCTGGGAGACCCCGGCGTGTCCCAGGAGCAATGGTCTATGGGTCACACCTCTTGATCCATAGCCATCTGGAGATGTGGTTGGCAGCCTCTGTGAAGTCTTGACGACTCTTCACTTTGGAGCCCCCTTCCTTCCCCCGTAATGCCAAAGAGGGAGTGGGTACTGCAGAGCAAGCAGCCAGCAAAAGCTCTACACCCCACCTCTATAGGCTCAGAATGTGTCCTCCACCCCTGTCTCTGGCACTACTCTATCAGTTCTTAGTATTTGGCCTTCTTGCACTCAGACACCTGCTCAATACAGTTTTCCCAAGGTACTGTCAGTTCTGTCAGGCCTCAGGGATGGTGACATGATGAAGTCAGGGAACTTTAATTGCCTATTAAGATCGACTTTCAGTTGCCAGTCAGATGCCGTGGCGAGCAAACCTGCTGGTGATCTGGGCTGAGGCCATGGCTGGCCTCCAGTTTGACAAAAGGCTATTGGCCTTCTGGGTTGTCAGAGTTGCCTACAGTTGTTGCTAATGACTGAGGAGATAATTTCTGCCACTGCCTTCAGCACCTGGTCATGGTGCCAGAGGCAGCATCCTCTTCCCAGGGCTTTTGGCTAGTTGCTGAGGATGTGCTCCAGAGACTATAATGGCACCTTGCTTTTGCCCCAAGCAAAGGGTTTGCTAGAGTAGGTAGGATGTTGTACACAGCCTGGATCATGAACCTGTTGTGCTGGTGTTCTGCTTGCCAGATGTTGGACCAGGAGATCTTCAGCGCACTCCGACACCTTGTCCAAGCTCTCTGCCTCCTCATTCCTACCATCTCCCTCAACAGCTGTTCACAACTCTTCCTGGATCAGTTTGTGTGTGTGTCCCTGCCCTGGGCCCTGTCAAACAAGGTCAAAGGGAAGCTGCCCAGGTCTGCCTGACTTGATACCACTGTCCCCACCAGTTCCCTGAACCTCAGACTTGACTCAACCATCTCCACCGCGTCCACTTCCTACCCGTCCGGACCTTGATGCCTGCTGTCAAGATCTTGGGATTGTTGGAATCTCAGTACAACAGCAATTCTCTTGTACGGGAAACCTTGAACTCTTCGTTCAGGCAGCTGAGGGGGAAGCTGCAGTTTATTTCTCTTCCCATACAGTGCAATGCAGGTCAGGCATGGAAGGCCCAGCCATCTTCGAAGGTAGACATTGATCTTTCTTACATCATGTGCCCCAGGCACCCTGACACTCTGGGAATCCCTTCTTTCTGTACAGATGTACCAATGTGCCAATTTTGAGGAGAAACTCAGTCAGGGAATGGGAAATGATTCTGAAAAGTATTTTCCCTTCCACACTGAGCTGCAAAATAGATCTAAACTGCTTTGGGGATCCAGATGCACTCTGCATGTAGTTGGAGCTTTTAGTTAAGCAGGGAGGGGTGTTGTGTATTTAATATTTGAATTATATTGTAAATATATTGTTTGATTGGGCATTCTTTGTTTACATAATTCAATATGGGTTACATGTTCACGCCGCCAAGTTATAAGAGCATGCCTCACTAAAAGTAAACTTTGGAGTAAGTGCTCCAAGATATTGGTGAATTCTCAATGATTATATTCTGCATAGTATTTCTTCAAATTGGTTTAACCTTTTCATTCATGAATTTGGTTTCAAATTATAACAGGTCCATATGCTCCACATAAACACCTTTTCCCATCCCGCTTACTGACTCCATTTCTATACCTGTCTCTCGTTTATGTAGCCAAAGATTAAATAAATGAACTATAGTTTTTTTTAAAATATATCATTTGCAAAGACAATTTAAGTTGAATTATTTCAGTGTATAAATGAATATTAAAACATTTTCATTGTTAAATGATTTTGCTCTTGGAGGCAAGTGGAAAAGAGAATGTTTCTGAGCTGATAGTGTTCTGAACCTTTGATTGGGAAACCCTTCCTCTACACATTCCAATATGTATGCTTTAAGCTTAACCTGAATCCCAGTGCTATTTTGAAATATAGTAGTCCCATTGTTCCCTGGGCGGCTATCTGAACTGGAGCGCACTTTACTTTTTTAGTAGCTGCTTAGTTGTAATTACTTTTTTAACAATTTTGGCTTGAGTTGAAATGAAGAGAGATGTTGAGTATATAAAGATAAAGTTAAAATAGTATTCTGGCACTACGATTGTCAGCTTGAAGTCTTCGGTGGTTTACCTGTTGAGCACCAGAGCCATTCTACAACTGTTGCTCTTATGCTATAATGGTAGACCTTTGGTATATGATCTTTACTGAAGATTTATTTTCTGAGAAAATAAGCCAGGAGAAGAGAAATTTGGTGTATGGACTGAAGTGAGAATGGTTAGGGAAGAAACTCCAGGGATTGCAATAGAAATGTAATGTTCGGTATGCAGTGTGTGCTGCAGATTGATCTGCTGTGAGCTTCAGTGGGGGTGCAACATCGGACTGCACAGTAAGCAATGGATAGGAGAACAGAGCAGGATTCCTTCTAATTATTATCCTGCGTGGATGTCAAGATTTCATAATATTCACTACCAAGGCCAGCTTGAAAACTGGCTTATTTTTCAAGGTAACAAAGGATCACAGTTTCTACTGAACGGGACCTCAGCAGGGAAGAGAGGAAGGAAGCAAAGATAATCGATAGAGAAATTTGGCAGAGGAGGAGGGAAATGCCTTAAAATAATTAGGTTTTAAAACCGTAAGAGGAAGTGTTAGCTGAAATCAGTTTTGATACTAATGTTTTGTAAGCCATTATCACCTTTGATTATAGAAGAGACACAAAATGATAAAATCTGCAATAGGAAGGCGTCATTGCATCGTTGATTATCCTGATCTTGTAAACTTCATTGTTCAGATTGTAGTTCAAAGAAAGAATTGCTTCCGAAAACAACATCCAATTTAATCCTGATCTAGATGTAAACATTCAGCGGAAATACTTTGCAGTGGATAGTTACGGAACCTTTTCAATTAAAGCTTTTGGATCACGCTCATTTTAAAGAGTTTTGTTTTCATTTGTGGGGTGTTGGTGTCTCTGGCAGGTCCATCATTTATTGCCCATCATAAATGCTTACCATCTTCTTGTAAAAAGCTACTTGTGTGATCATAATTGCACAGGGCTGCTGGATAGCAAGTTCTAGAATTTGGACTCAGCAAATACAGGAACACTGAAGTTTTTCCATTCCCTCCTCATTTTCTCTCTCATGCAATCAACTCCCTTCTCATTCTTTTGGTCATTTACCTACTATTGGTGCAATGTACAGCAGCCAGTTAACTGACCTTTGGGATTTGGAGAAAAATCGAACCACGTGGCAGAATCCTACATGATTATAGGGTGATCGTGGAAATGCTACATACACCCAAAGCTCTACTGAAAGCATAACTCTGAGGCTGTGAGGTAGCAGTACAAGTTAATACACTAGTGTACCACTAAAGTAAGACTTGTAAGCAGGTTATTGATGGCTAAATACCGCTAGAAATAACTGTTTTCAGGATCTTTCGTCATTTTGCTGATGATTATTGGTAGGTTTGGATGGCAAATTGCTAGATTATTATCCTGTTTTTTGAGGATAAGACAAACCTGGGCTATTGTTCCAGAGTGTCAGGAAGACCCCAGTGATGTGGACGTACTGAAGCAGTTTGACTGGATGTGTGTTTAGTATGCATGTTCAGCACTGTAGCCAGAATGTTATCTGACTTTAGAGCTTAGGCTTTGTGCCATTTCCTGGTATCATTTGGGGTTAATCAAACTGGCTTATGGCTGTGTCTGTATCCAAGGATTCTTAAGATCAGAAGTGAACATGTGCATTGTTAACCTCCCCATCTAAGCACCGTTCCACTTTTGATGTTCCAAAAGCAAACTATTGCATATGCTGGAAGTCAATAAGTTTTTAAAAAAAGGCAGAAATACTCAGCATTTCAGACTGTGGAGTTTAAACTTTCCATTTCTGATAAAAGTTTATTGATCACCACCAGAGATAATGACCTGAGTATTTTCAGAATTTTGTTTTAAGTCTTGTTTATGATTGATTAGTAAAGTCACATTTCTGTTTAAATAAGGAAGGCAATTAATTTTATAAGTGACTTTCATAAATATAGAATGATTCAAAATGCTTCACACTTGATGAAATATGTTTTACTTGTAGTTACCATCCCCGCCCAACCTCAGCCGAGTGTTGTGTTTGTAAATAGTTTCACTAGCTCTCTAGCATTCACCTGAGCATCCAGTAAGCTTCAGTTTAATGTTGAAACAACATCTTTAAGCCTAGCAATTCTTCCTCCTACATTAGGTCACCAGAGTGGGGCATGAATACAGCAATTCTGACTTGGGAGTCAATACAAAAATGGCAGCTAGCAACAGTGCTAGTTATTTGAAGATAAAATTAGTCAGCTCCATCATGGGTACTAGCCTCCATAGTATCCAAGGCATCTTCAAGGAGCAGTGCCTCAGAAAGGCTGTGACCATCATTAAGAACCCCCTCCACCCAGGACATGCCCTTTTCTCATTGTTACCATCAGGTAGGAGGTACAGAAGCCTGAAGGCACACAATCAGTGATTCAGGAACAGCTTCTTCCCCTCTGCCATCTGATTCCTAAATGGACATTGAATCCATGAACACTACCTCACTACTTTTTTTTAAATTTCTGTTTTTGCACTACTTAATTTAATATTTAATTTACATATGATAATTCAGTTTTTTTCTGTATTTATCATGTACTGCATTGTACTGCTGGTACAAAATTAACAAATTTCATGACGTGTGCCAGTGATATTAGTTCTGATTCTGATAAAATGGATGTTCTTAGACTTCCATATAGTGAGTTCAAACATTAAACTTAACTCAACCAACACACACAAAATGCTGGTGGAACACAGCAGGCCAGGCAGCATCTATAGGAAGAAGTACAGTCGACATTTTGGGCTGAGACTCTTGGTCAGGACTAACTGAAAGAAAAGATAGTAAGAGAGGATTATATTCAGTTAAAATTAACTGATTATTTTGTTGTTTTTGTAGCAAGAAATAAGTGAAGTGGTTAACAGATATATAGCAGCCTGTATCTAATATATTGTTGCTGAGGACTGGGCATTATTTAACATATTACATATTTACTTATTGAATGTGTGTTCAAATCCAGGCCAAGTGATGACTGATAATCTCCTGCCTTTAATATCTAGTGATTAGGAGTTTGTATTGTATCAAAGTAGCTTGTTGGAATGCTGTATAGAGCTTGATAAAAGGACAGCACAGCCAATATTCAATATTTAATCAGTATTCAGAGGCAGATTAATGGTACAGAAATGAAAATAGTCCTACTGTCCCAGTGTGTAATACAGGCACTTAATGTCAAAAACCAGCAAGTGGGTTTCTGAATCCTCAAGTATTTCACCTTGATGAAGAAAAGACTTCGGAATCTGTTTGCCAAAATACCAGATTCTAGCAGCAAGATAAGGAAACAATACTCTCTTTTTGAAATGTAGTTTGCAGTCAGAGATGGAATTCCAAGTATGTCAGAGGCAGCAAATCCATATTCCAGTTTTTTTTTTAAAAAGTGTTCTCGGTTTTATGGTGAAGATATTGGAGTAAATTTTCACATTCATTGATTGTTTTGGTAGTCAGGCAGCTCTCACTTGCCCGTTTTTTGAACCATGTATAAGATGCAGTTGTAAAGTTAAATGAAATTTGTTTTGTTCTAAAATTTTCATCAATGAATTGGATTGTCCAAAAGATCCATCGAATGAAGTGGAATTACAAAAAAGTTGTATGTAATTGAACAACTTTACTACATTTAGATTGCTAAAATTGACTCGTTCGGTGAGTCACTTTGCAATTAGTTTACTGTGCAAATGCAGCATTGGTTCAAGTGAATTGACAAGGTCAAACTGATAACCTGCATTTGGAAAGTACATTTCACTAGTTCTGTGCTACTATCTATTAATCCAAGTTTGTTAAAAAGTGGCATTTTCTATGCTGTGCAATTTTTGATTTTGATAGCTGAATTATTTGAGATTCAGTCTGTACATCGAATCATCCACAGTAAAATGTCTAAAAGTTACAATATCTGGAATGTATGCCATTTTGGAGTATAAACCATGATGAATGTACATGGAGCTTAGAAAAATAGAGGACTATGGGTAACCCTAGGTAATTTCTAAAGTAAGTACATGTTTGGCACAGCATTGTGGGAGAAGGGCCTGTATTGTGCTGTAGGTTTTCTATGTTTCTATGAATGCAAACACAATGCTGTAATAAATTTAGAATTCGCAAACTTTATTTTGTGGCAATCAGCTTGGTACGACATAGGGATCATTCAGCTTTTCAAGTTGCAGACTATTGGAAACCAAAACAGCACACTGCCATTTTGAGATTGTTATATGTTACTTGCTGAATTGCTATCAGCCCAAAGGTGAAAAAAGACATTCTTTTAGAAACTGCAGTATATTCAGGCATTCTGTTGCAAGCAGGCAAGAAGCAAGTCATGCATGACTCAACCTTTTATGCACTTCTGAAATAACCAGAAGTGTGGGTGGCCTGTTAACAGATCAGTATTGCTGAAAATCATTTTAAGAGGAGAAAAATGTTCTGACTTTGAGATTCTTTCCAGCCCACACAGATCACACATTTCTTTGCTTGTACATTTAAAGAGGGCACAAGCTGAAGATTTTGCATCAGAGTGCAAGTGTATCTTTATGTAATTATCATTTTAGATAGTTTATTTAACCCCCACTTATCTTCCATGTCAATAAGCTACCTTCTAAAGATTGCTAAGGTTCTAGTTCCAGTTACATCAATAATTTATCACTAAAATAAATTATTTTGCTGGTAAATTTTCAGCAAACTTTACATTGCTGCATATTTACCTATGTTTTGTGAGTCAAATGGCATATATCTCCATTATTGTAATAAAGTATGGCCTGTGAGAGCCGGCTGGTGGTGTTGTGCATCAGCACTGGACTTCAAGGTCCTGAGTTCGAACACTGCCGGATCCCAACCTGGTCATCAGCAGTATCTGCGAGGAAGAAAACTTCTGTATCTTGCCGTGAAAACCCTGTGGACCCTATGGTCCATGAAGTCCGATGAAGACTCAGACTCAACTTAACGAGTGAACAACAACTGGCCAAGGAAACATATTTGTTTCCTTTAGCTTCTGAGAATCCAACCAATTTCACATTATCTCTCCCCGTGACACGGGAGCCAACTGACCCATTGTCACAGCAATAACATTTCCCCACCTATTTCCCTGTATCCTGTTTTTTCTCACGTGCCAGCTTAGATCTCTGAATTTTGCCCCCAGCCATATCTATCGGGGTGGCATGCAGTTGCCATTTAACCTATCGACACACGTGTCCTAGTGATGTGGGAAGGAAACCGGGAAAACCCATTCAAAAGGGAGAAAATACTAACACCAGAGTTGAGAATCGTACCCTGAAGAGCTGTAATCTAGACTAACCCATCAAGGAAACAATGGCATGTCCTAATCTGAACAAGATTGTAATGTTGGGTTGCTGACAAACTGATTGTTGGGGAGATGACAGATTGTGGTAGATATTGATATGAGCACTGCAAACTTTATTGCAGGCAGGACTTGTGGTGACCTTCTCCCATCGGTGTGGAGAGTCTGCATGGAGTAACTGTTAACTGATGGGTTATTAATGGTGTTCTGGGACTCACTGATTAATCTTTATACCAATTTTAATAAACCCCAGGCATTTTATTATTTTATAGCAATTTTGTCTTCTTTGTGTCTGAAGAATAACTTAAATCTTAACAGTACAATGAAAGTACAGTGAAATGAGGAGGCCACTTACTAATTCACTGGTGAGGATATATTTCTGTGCAGTGAGCCTGTTAGCAGGCTTAAAAATTGAGAGGAAACAGACGGGCTGTGCTCTGATATTCTAAGTGTTGACAAGCACCATGCAAAATTTACGTGGCTGAGCTTTTGCATCTGAATCATCTTGCAATGAGATACATACGGTCTTTGTCTGGAACATGAACAGAGTTTAAATGTACTTTAGTATCAATGACAAAAGTACTTTTCTTAAATTGTTTTTAAACTAAATGTTTCCTTCAGCAGTGGAACACCCCCAACCACCCTTCCAAACGTCAATCCAACTTAACTCACCGTTAAAAAGGATTTGGGGAAATTAATTTTTTTATTACAGCAGCACATTTTTCTCTCTCAGATTTTGTTCCAACTCTGACCTGTTGTTTAGACAGCTGTCTTTGTACCTACTGTTTTTAGTCCTCTCCATCCACTTGCTCCTTTTTGCCTTCCAAGCCATGTTTAATCATCCTTTCTGAAACCACTTGCCCTTCATGCAGCTGCCTGTCCCACTTCTGAGGGTTTTAATTGCCCCTCCTATGACCTCATGGGTTTTCTTTTATCATACCCCCGATATTTTCCACATTAAGAGCATGTTGAACTGGTACTGAACAATGAACAGCTCTGCTAACCTAAACTCAGATGTTGGTACTTAGATCATTTTATTTAAGAGAAGATCTAAATATTTTCCAGATGGATGGTCAAAAAAAAACAAATGGCTACTGATTTTCCTCTTGGGGAAAGGCTTGAACCCAGGTATGCCAGGCCACAATGTTGTTTAATATTGTTACAAATTATTTTTGCTTGGCTCCAGTAAGATTCAACAACCTGCCACCATCATTTCCAATGGGGCATTCAATCAACTCCTAACAGTAAGCACCACTCACAAAATGCTGGAAGAACACAGCAGGTCAGGCAGCATCTATGGAAATGAATAGATAGTCTATGTTTTGGGCAGGGACCTTTCTTTAGGATAAGAAGAGTCTCGACCTAAAACATTCATTTCCATAGATGCTGCCTGATTGCTGAGTTCCTCCAGCATTTTGTGTGTGGTGTTTCGGATTTCCAGCATCTGCAGAATTTCTCGTGTTTATGATTTGTTAACTCCGAATATTTCCTACGTTGACAGCCTTCCAGAATTCACCATATTTTGAACTTCTGTGAAGTCTGTCTCTCGGGAGAAATAGCAATATTGGCATGTTTTTATAGTATAACAAAAATAGATATCTCTCATTTGTGGCTGATGTGATTGCTTCTACCACTCAACATTTTATTCTTCACTAAATCCAGATTTCAAGTAGCCAATACAAAATCTTGATTTTGTTAATGCTTGCCCAAGACCTGAGGAAAAATCTATCCATTCATTGTTTGCATAATTATATGTAGATGTTTTAAAATGAGATGCACTTCAAAACTGGAAGTTGTTCTTTAATGTTTTTTTCCTACTTGGCATACAAATATTTTAAAATTGAGAAGTGTTTACTTCAGATAATATAATAAAGGTTTAGCTTTTGATCATGTTTTTTGTCATCTTGCCATTTGGAGTATTATAAAATATCCTACTCAAAATATGTTCCATTGCAACAAAATGTGTCAATGATCAAAGGGTTAACATCATTCTCGTGCAATGTTTTATGGCTGAAAAGTGTAAGTACTCACAGACATCAGGAGTTTAATGTGGTGAATGTAAGACTTGAGGCTCATTTTAAGTGTTTGGTTTGATTCCAGCTTTCATATAAAGTAAACTGTCTCCTTTTAACGGTCTTGCAAAATGTTGTCCCATTTTTTTTATAAAACCCCACTCATAATTCTGAAGAGAGAAAAAAAATGCTCTGTACCTTCTTATCAGCAAATTTAAAGTTAGTTTTTTTTAATTTAATGCTTATAGTACAGCACTGCCACTCATGGCTATAAAGGCTGTAAAAATTGATCATTGCAATAGATATTAAAAAAGAATTGCACAGCCCTATTTATTAGACAAGTAATGATGCTACCTATAATATGTGCTAATAATACACTGGGATTCAGGGAATTCTGGTTTTCTTTGGTGTGTTACTTATTTTATGTTGGAGGAGAATTTGGAGGTAAAATACAAAAGTGATGATCTCCAATGCAAAGCCATTTTTTAGTTTCATTTTCTACTGCCACTCTGCATGGTTTCTTTATTCTGAAGGCCTGGATAAGGGATCAGGTCCTAACCATACAGCACAGGAGCAGTTCCTTCACCTCATCTCCTCCTTCAATATGCCTTCCTGAGCTGATCCCAATTGCCAGCATTGGGCCCATATCTCTCTCAACCTTCCCTACCCATAAATCTATCCAAATGTCTTTTAAATGCTTTACTTGTAGTTGCCTCCAAGAGTTCCTTTGGCAGCTTGTTCCATATATCCACCATTCTCTTCATGGGGTTGGAAGAACTTCCCTCTCGGGTTCCCTTTAAATCTTTCTCCTCTCACGTCAACCTTGCATCCTCTAGTTTTAGACTCCCTATCCTGGGAATAGGACAGGACCAGCCACCTGTACCCCTCATTATTTGTAAACCTGTAAGGTCAACACTCAGCCGCCTCTGGTCCAACCTCAACTTCCTTTACTCCAAAGTTGTGCTGTGCTGTGTATTCAACTTCAAAACAAAACTTAATGACAATCAAGTACTTCTGATTTGGATTTTGAAGCTTGCCATTTTTATCCTGGGGTTTAACTTGGAATACCTACAAGGCTCTTGCCATTCATAATAACCCAGTGCCATTGGATTCTACTTCCAGATTTCAGTTTGTCTCTAGGCCACTCATATAGAAACAAGCTTGTGGTTTGCATCTTGATGACTTAGATGAGCTCCTTGAGCAGGTACAAAACTGATGCTCAGAATCTGAGCTTGCTCAAGTTGCTTATTCACAGATCACTCCTTCGACACTCCCCTCCCTGCCCAAAAGTGTACTCTGTGATTTCCCAACCAGATTCATTTATCCGCAAACGGCCTCAAACCTCCACCCCGGTCAACATTCTCAACTTGCTGACTGTCACACACACCCAGGGTTTGGCATGTCTTCTGTGGCCTTGTGGTGATCGCTCTATTTACTTTCCTTGTGGCGGTGTGACACGGAGTCCAGGCTGGAGTTGGTGCTGCTCCCCAGTGATCGCTTAGCAGAAGACGAGCTCTATTGTGGTTGACTGGAGATTGAGATTGGCTCTTTTATTGTGTGGCTGTGATACCATTTGTGCTTGCTATCCTGTACGTGTTATGTGTATTTTGTGCTGTGTGTGGCCGTTGGTACTGTGTTTTGCAGCTTGGCTCTGGAGTATCACTGTTTCATTCGTCTGTCATTCAACCATTCATGAACACTCATGAATACAATCAAACTTGAATTGAATTGAATATCAAAAACAAAGTGAAAATGCTGGAAATATGAAATAATCAGAAAGTGATTTAAATACTCAACAGGTGAAACATCTGTTTGTACAGAGGTCTCCTGAAATGCACAGTGTTGTCAACAATATAACATATTATTATTCCGCACGTGACAATTGTTAATGTATGAAGTCACATCAATTATTAGGAAATGTGGGATGGCTTGCAGAAGCTGACTTTTGTGGAAAGCAGAAGAAAGGGCATTGCAGCCTGAGATATAATAGGACGAGTCACAGGCAGCAGATGCCAACTGGTGGTGTAGTGGCATCAGCAAGTCGCATAGTCCCGGCTTCGAATCTGGCCAGCTCCTTGAATGCTTTCCATCTGTGCTGGGTTGAGCATCAAGTTAGCAACTCGGCCTCATAAAAAGAACAGACAAAATGCTAAAGAAGTGGCAAGGTTGCTGCCCAATACACCACAAGGCACGAACAGGAATTCAAAAAACAAGCAGTAGATGCTTCAGAGTGCTATTGTCTAATGCTCAAGACATTCTTATACTTACGGTCTTATGATATTGTACCTACTGCTAGGCAAAGATATGAGAAGGTGCAGAAAATATTGTTCTGGGAATAAGGGACTATTGCAATCTGGAGTAATAGGTTTCCTCAGAGTAGAGAAAGTGGAGAAGGTCACAAAGTCCATGCGTTGCTCATTCCTGTGGGGTATGCTTCAAAGTAAATTAAAGAAAAATTCCCTGGGCAGTTCTTAGGCTGGTGCCTGACCGTGTTGTCATCTGTTATGAAAAGTCCAGAAAAGCAGAAAAAGACCAAACTGTCTCCACTTTCTGTGGGGCTGACAATTAAAAACAAATATTCAAAATGACCAGCAAAAGAGTCACGAAGACATGAGGAAAAAACTTTCCACAGGAAAAATCATGTGGAATACATTGCCTGATAGGCCAGTGAATCATGTTCACACCTGCCTGTCCGAAAAATAATTGAATGTGTATATTAATGGAAAACACTTGCAAGAGTAAAGGGAATGTGGAAAGGGACTGAGATCAACAAGATCATTCACAAGAAGCTGGCTCAAGCTTCATGTTCATGTCTCCCGGACAGCGAAAATTCCATGATCCCATGTGCTAAACCTGAACAAAAATTCCTTTTGCCAGATTCCTGGAACTTGGGTTGATCTAATTTTTGGGATGTTAATACAAATGATAGAAATCATAGATCCAACCATTCCTTGATTGTTTGCTGGATGTCTCGATGATTGGAGATGTTAGCTTTCATTATAATGGGCAAGGTTAAGCAGCAAAGTGTGTTGTTGGACAATGAACCACAAAAGAGAGGATAATGGATAAAACACACATTGGGATATGTTGTCTCTTGGAGTTGGGGATATGTAGAGACTGGACTGTGTTTCACATCGTCAGCATGACCTCAATCGCTTAAGTGATTTCTGCCATGTACCAGAAACTAATGCAGAACAATCCAGAAGAATTTAACTCAAACACACACAGTAAATACTCCTGGTATGACAACAATTTTGACAGTAGGTTATGAAAATAGATTAGCTTCGAACTCTGCCATGCTAAGCCAATAGCATATATAGAGAGTGAAAAAAGGATTGAAAGAACCTCCAGATAAAAAAAGCATAAAATTGATTAGAAGCTTTTTCCTTGAATCATTTTTGCTTGCTTTTCTGTTTTTTTCCCCTGCTTTTCTATTTACACAAAGTGACCGGCCCTAAACAACATAATTCCACTGGTACAGAAATGTAATCAATGGGATTAGGAAGGTATTAAAATCCAGCCTCACTTAATCAGGAAATTCTTAACAACTATGCCCTTTCCATAGCTTAATGGGATCAGCTGTTCATGTTTAAGGCTGACATTTGTGATATAGAGGAAATAGAGCAAAATGCAATTTTCTTCTACAATTAAGTGTCTGTGCTGTGAGCAGTTATATTATTTGGAAGTTGTGTTTATGACAACAGCTCTTCCAGTATTCATTCAGAATTTCAGTAAGGTGATTGCAAATGCAGGTGCACTTTAAGAACCAATCTGCTTGAAATTTATTCTAGGCAAATCTTATAATTTAAAATTGAGAAAATCCAAGTGCAAAACATGTCTGTCACTGAATTATAAGAATGTGAGAAAATTAATCACAATTTGTCATTTTGTAAAAATATCACCGATGCAGCAAACCTCACAATTATCCCTTCATATTTAATTATTTGTTATTTATGAGAGACATGGGTAAAAGGTCAGAATCTTTTTCTCAGGATAGAAATGACAGGTACCAGAGGACGTGAGGAGAGGAGTTTAAAGGAGATATGTCAAGCAAGGTTTTCATAAACAGAGTGAACTGTTTGGAACAGACAGTCAAGGGAAGTGGTGGGTGCAGGAACAATACTGGCATTTAAGAAGCTGTTAAGTAGACATGTGGATATGCAGGGCTTAAAAGGATGTGGACCTGTACAGGCAGAAGAGAATTAATTTGACTCTTGCATCATGATCAGTCAAGACATAGTGGGCTAAGCGACCTATCCTATGCTGTACTTCTCTGTGTTCTATACTAATGTGTTTATACAGATTTCAACCTTTTGCAAACTGATAGAAAGCCCACCAAGCATTCATTTAAACCAATCTGTCCAAAATAGAATATCTGCAAATAGAAGCACATAGTTCACTTATTTGAGGAAATAGCACAATTCCTAGATTTGAAGCCTCCAGTCTAAGCACATCTAAATTATTAAGTGTTTTATTCTGTAATCTCCAAAAGCAGTGACAGGCTCAATCACACAAAATGCTGGAGGAACTCAGCAGGCCAGGCAGCATCTATGTAAAAAGAGTCCAGTCGATGTTTCAGGCCAAAATCTTTCAGCAGGACTGGGGGAATAAGCTCCAGTCCTGCTGACGGTTTCGTCCCCAAACTCGACTGGCCTTATTTTTCATAGATGCTGCCTGGCCTGCTGAGTTCCTCCAGCATTTTGTGTGTGTTGCTCAGATTTTCTCTTGTTTGTGACAGCCTCAATCAGTTCTTTGATTATTAGGTCCTTGGCAGTTTTTGTGATTGAGTTCGGGTTGTTGTGAGGAGAATACTTTGCATTGAGGGCTGCTTCTCTTCAGGATGGGAGGGTGGGAAGGAAGGAAGGGTCAAATATTTACTCATTGTAGAAGATGTGGAGCAGCAGGGGCACAGGATAGATAGATGCTATCTGTTGACCTCAGGGAGGTAAGACAAACTTGAGAAAATGCATAAAAGCAGCTTGAGAGAAAAGCAAAATAATTAACAAACTTCATTGATTACTGAAATGGGCTTGATGCTTGAATTCTTTAGGAGGATTAGGTTTCAGAGGACAAGGAGAGTTTAGTATAAAGAATTCCAAAGAAAGCTAAAAATAAAAGCATTAATACTAGGATGTGAATGGTTGGTGATCAGAAAGGAATGGGGTTGCAAGGAATGATAAATGTAAATACTAAAAAGTTTTGCAGTTGTATTACTTAATTGAGCAGTGCCAAAATAAATGGAGACTAAATCCTAAAGTGATAATTTTAGGGTTGATCAGTAGAATGCAAGTTTTACTTTGTTTTGAAATAAACCACAATTTTAAGGAAGTGAGTTAATTGCAAAGACCTACATATCATCCCATAATGAAATGATTTCTAAAGGTAGTAACAGGAAAACGAATTTCGCTTTGACCAATTGAAGGTGATGGGTAAGAAGATTCCTTCTGATTAAGAATGATTACTTAAGATGAAAATGAATTCAAGTCATTTGTAAAAAAATAAAATTATTCTTCCGTAAAGGATGTTGAATTGGAGAATTATCTCTAACTCTTCTATTCTTCTGGTGATCAATTACAACATCTAAGTTGTCCTTGGCTGATTTTTTTTCACTCTGTGTAGCCCCAAGATTACGTATGCTAGTTGTAGAGCCCAACTGATCAAGTGAGGGTGGGATGAGGCAATGTGGAACAGACCACATGTTGAACCCACTTAGCTTCTAGACTGGTAACTATATGGCTTTTAGTGCAGTGTAAAATTGCTACCGTTGTCACCAATTTTCCACTTTATTATTTCCATTTGGCAGCTGAAAACCTTTCAAAGCAAGCTCAATGAGGAAATGCAGAGTATTAAGAGAGCACAATCCACTTCTCTCATCATAAATCATTGCAGAAGTAAGAGGGCAGGTAGACAATTTACCCTCCAAGACTTCTGCTGATGCAGTGGTTGAGCCATCTGCATGTTGCTGTGGGAGAGAACACTGCCATCTTGTGCATCTTTGCCAACCCTAACAGTTCACTTCCCAGCCCCACAAATTAGGGAACAATTTTTATTTTAACAATTAATTTTGTAAGGCAGTGTTTAAATTCTTTCCTTGAAGTGTGGGTATTAAACAGAACTCCCAGAAATCATAGCGTGGGTAATCCTGACTTTACATATTGTGAAGACCTGACCTTCATTTTGTGCACCAGAGTGTATGATTTCCAGGTGATATGCAGCAGGACTGGAGCGTAAGTGACAAGCTCACATCAGCGCTTGGGAGTTTTCTTTTGATTCTGTGAATAAAGGCTGTAGCTTGTCGGGAATGGCTGAATTACAGACTACAATTTCAGGAGTTCCATTATTAAAGTGGGAATGTGAACAAATCCTGAAAGTGCAGTCATCTGTGGAACTCTGTCAGTTTAATCATTGTTACTGCTGCAAACTGTGGGCTGTTTGAAATGGAAAGATGAGACCTTATACACTGGAGCAAAGCTACTGTGATGTTCATCTCAAAAGCCAACAGATGCTAATAATCTGATACGGTATTCTTTTTGACTTTAGTGCAATACCTATGACCCCAGCCTCCTCTTGTGCATTTGTTATGAATATAATCCAATTAGCAGCATTTCATTGGACATATGAATAAGCTCTGAATAAACCAGTGGTTTGCCTTGGAAAAATTAATCGAGAATTCGGCCAGAAAGGCAAAGAAGTGCTGGCCTGTTGTAATAACTGGTTGGATTGATGTTTATAAGTAGACAGTGAACAGAAACTGACTGACGTGTGTTAGTGTTTAAAAAGAACCAGGTGAATATAACTTCAAATTGACTGTATTTTGCTTAATTAAAACTTACTTTTTCAGTATTCACTGAGCTGTAATTTGCACCAGGATTCCTGTCCATATTCCCTGAAAGAAAGTACAGTTTGTTATTGAGAGGGTGAATGACTTCCTCCAGGTATCTGCAATGCCTTTGAATATCCATTCTCCATGCACTTTCATTTTTTATGACTCTAGCTTCTGAAGCCATGTTCTCTTATTGGTGTTTCTTTGATACTGATCTTTCAGCCATCTACTGTACACTTTGTTATCTGTGTCTTGTTTCCAAAACCTTGGCATGCCTATCATATTTTAAAAATCATCAGAACCCTTCTCTGTATTTGTACCTAAGTCTGTCTGTGCTTTACGTTGCAAGTTCAGGCTGCTGAATCAAAATGCAAGTTTGATTCATGCCCCACATCATGCAAGAATAAGTAAATCCTCCTCAATTGCTACAATAGTCATCTTGAAATCTAATGAATGGGTCAGCTTTCATTGTGAGTTATTGTGAGAAGAATTGTATTAATACTAAGTCATCATCATGTTGGAATTAGAGTGCAATGCTATGGCACTGCACTGGAGGAGATAAAAGAAGCAAGTGGGGGCAGTGAGGAAATTCTGTGTACTGCATTTCCTGAGAAGATGTTGGATTGTGCAGTGGAAGAGAGAGTTCAAAAAAAATCAAGAGGGGCAGTCGGGACATTCTGTGCTCCACAACTCCTGAGAAGATGTTGGATTGTGCATTGTTAGGCACTTGGCAAGGGCCAATAAGGAGAAGTTAGTTTTAAGTGGATTGGCCATTGTGAGAGTGGGCCAGTGTTAGAGTGGGGAGCTCAGGCTTTGGCGAGCAGAGACAAAAGCTGTAGGTGGATTATTTTTGTTTAAATTTCTTTCTTTCTTATTGTACAGTCAAAGCAGTGGGGATGCCAGACAGGATAGTGAAATGGAACACTTGCAAAATGCTGGTGGAACTCAGCAAGCCAGGCAGCATCTATGGAAGAGAGAAAACAGTTGACATTTCAGACTGAGACCCTTCTTCAGTCCTGTTGTATAGTCTTATGAATGAGGATATATAGTAGCTGAAGATTTTTGAGCTCCCATGCTTTTGTGAGGAGCCACTAGCCAAATAGGTCGTGAGAGCCTCCAAACTGAAGACTTAGAGCAACAAGAGATGGTGATCTGGGAGTAATGAAGAGTTTAGTTAGCAGAGATAAAGAGCTCTAAGGACACTGGAGACAAGGCAGAAAATAATGATTTTTATTCAGAAAATATCTGAAGCAATGATGCAAAGGGAACTGTGTTCACTTCAAATAAGGAGACCTGACTGTTTAATGTTAGGGACATTTCCTTTTTAATGATACAGACTGTTAGGCAGTCATTTGATGGTAGAATCTTATCAAAATCACTTCTGGAAACCCAGCCCCGTGTTGTTCAAAGTAAGTTTACAGGACGAGCCAAGAAAGCTGGTCCCAGAGGTTGAAAGATGAAATAGAGCATGGTTGCAGCAAACTGTTCAGGGTTTCTATTCATAAACAGCTCACATTTATCAGAATTAACCTGGTAATGACCTTGCATTGCAAGCTTCATACTGCTCTAAAATTACTGAACCTAATCAAAAGCAGTCTTCTTGATCATATCTCAATGTGAATGAGCGCATGAGCAATTGCATGGCTAGCTATGTAATTCTTAAACTATGTCAGACTATTTTTGGTTATCTGTGAATCGTTAGCACTTTAGTGCAAATGATGAACAGAAGTTTATTTTATCCTGTTGAAAGAGTGACCTTTGCAGAAAACACTTCACTAGGTTTGGAATCGGAAAGGACCAGAGCTGTTGCCATCTTTCCAATCCAAAACTGGACAAAGACGGCAGATTAATTGAACAAATTTTGGTATTTGCTTGTTGCTGTTAAAGATTTATTAGAAACCTCAATAACTAACAAACTAATTGTATGAGGCACAGACTTTTAAAATAAGACACTTTGTTTGAAAATTAAACTTGAAGATTAGATAGAAGACAATTAAAGGACTGCAGGATCTGGTCATTCAGAACATTGTGCTGTTGCTTTATTCAGTTGTGCATTCAGTTGCACTTTATTATGGGCACTGGAATATCCTTAACAGAATTCTATGTTTTTGCATAATGAATATTAACAACAATCTCTGATTTCTCGAAGAGACCCTCAGCTTAGTTTGTGAAAACCTGGATTTATGTATTGCAGACATGTGAGAGAGCCACCGTGCAGATCCTGCCCTTGAATTGTATTATTGTCTCGTGGTCAGAACATTGGAATTCTCTATTCCAAAACTCCATGGTGGTATATTCATCAGAAAAGGTGCAGTTGTTTACACAGCTCACTACCACCTTCTCAAGAGCTATTACATGTTTTAGGAATAAGCAATAAATGCTGCCCTTGCTGGTGATGTGCATCTCCCACACAAAAAAACAAGAGCCTTTAGAAACAAGGCTGGTTGCAGTAGGTCACATTTCTGAATCTTTCCTAGTCAAATATCCATTAATGAAAATATATTAATAGAATCACTCACAAATTTGACATGGGTTTCAAAAGACCATCAGATAGATATAGGAGCAGAATTAGGCCATTTGGCCCATCGAATCTGCTTCGCCATTTCATCATGGCTGATCCATTTTCCCTCTCTTGCCTTCTCCCCGTATCCCTTCATGCTTTGCCAGTCTTGACTACTGTGGCCCTTGGTTAACTTTTAATTAAAATGTGAGGCTTTGCATAACTACAAATAAACTTTTAATTATAGCTCATATTACTTGAATAGTTATGTCTTCAGGTTTTGCTGCTCACTTATAATAACTGAAATTTAATTGTCAGATCGTAATGAAGCCAGCATAAAGTAACTGGAATTCATTCAAAGTTAGCTATAATTTATTAGATGTCTTCCAATTCACATGAATCTTAGTTTTCACATCACAATTTTTTAATCTGCACATGTTATGTTAATATTTTATCATGAGAGTCAGCCCTGTTTTAGCACCTTTTCATTACGAGTGATTACATCACACAAAATTGAGAGGTTGGAAAGACAAATGTTTTAAAAATCTGTAAATGAGGAGCATGTAATGGGTGTGAAGCTGATCCCTTCTGAATAAATACTGCCTGCAAAAACAATCAGTAACAAACACTGATGAGAACATTCAGCAGTTTCCATAGGTGGTTGTAGTTTGTACTGTTTAAAATTATGGTTAGAAGTATAAAAGACATAGTTTACAATTAAATCTGCTCACTAAATGACTGTATCTTCCAAGGTTTATCACACCTGAAGTCCCCACAGCTTGTCTCTTGGAATCCTGAACTTTGACTGAATATTTTGTTTGCAGAAGATTTGAGAAATGTTTCCAAGCAGATTGTTGCTCACTAAGCATCAGAGCTGGGCAATATTTCTTGCTTGTATTCATAAGGTAAAGTTTGTATCTCCATTTGTGATTTTTTTTTCAGAGTGACTAAAATTCTTCATTAAACTAAACTCTATGGCAGTAAATATTATGTAATTCCTGTGTGACATATATGAAGCGGATATCCAGGCAGTAAATCTGATGTGTTTAGAATTTTGGTGTGAATGAATTGTTTGCTGCATTTCCTGTCATGCAAAGATGACTGCACTTCAATGATGCTCCATTGGCCCCAGTGTAGACTGAGCCATCCATAGTTATATCTAGGTACATGTGTTTTTTTATAATGACTATTGACTTGACCCCGTAAACTGGCATTAAGTGCTCTACAGCAACATTAGACAAGGTATGGTATACTTTACAGCTGTTCATGGACAGATTAGAGAAGGAGGATCATCATTAGAATGTTGGCGGTGAAAATAAGCTGTACTGCTGAAGCTCTCTCATAATGGACAAACCCCATAGACTTGTGCTTTTCTCCGTGAGTTTAGGCACCAGCTGTCATATACCTTCTCCCAACATCATCAGATGTGCAGATTGCATTCCCAGTGCCTGAGATCTGCCACTGTCTCCTCAATGAATAACACGCACCTCTAAGAGATTTCAAGACCAACCCCATTTTCAAGGTACTCTTGGGCAAAGGGATTCTGGAGCTTCTGTACTTGGGAGCAGAATCTACACCATGCTGAGTAGAAAGAGTAGAGATTCAAGGCATGGATAAAATTGAAGAAGAGGATATCAAGTTCAATAGCAAAGCTGCTGAAGAGAAAATAAGAATTTTTACAACTATATACTTTTAGATCAATAGTAATTATCTCCTTATCTATATTACTAACTGGAAAAACTTGCAAAGGGGTTGACCAGTAGAGAAGAGCTACAAAGTGCCACCTAGTAACTGGATGATCAAAGTGATCGGCCAGCATTGTGCTGTGAATTAGTCATGTGGATAATTGGGTAACCAAATGTGACTGCTTCCATTCTTAAATGCTGAATGAAAACCTTGTTTGGGCAAAAGGTTTCAATACTCATGCATTTATACTTCCAGTTAAAGATGACCCTGGTGATACCCATCAACTACTTTCAGACGGCAAACAAACAAACCAAAGAACATAGAACATAGAATAGTACAGCGCATTACAGGCCCTTTGGCCCACAATGTTGTGCCGACCCTCAAACCCTGCCTCCCATATAACCCCCCACCTTAAATTCCTCCGTATACCTGTCTAGTAGTCTCTTAAACTTCACTAGTGTATCTGCCTCCACCACTGACTCAGGCAGTGCATTCCACGCACCAACCACTCTCTGAGTGAAAAACCTTCCTCTAATATCCCCCTTGAACATCCCTCCCCTTACCTTAAAGCCATGTCCTCTTGTACTGAGCAGTGGTGCCCTGGGGAAGAGGCGCTGGCTGTCCACTCTGTCTATTCCTCTTAATATCTTGTACACCTCTATCATGTCTCCTCTCATCCTCCTCCTCTCCAAAGAGTAAAGCCCTAGCTCCCTTAATCTCTGATCATAATCCATACACTCTAAACCAAGCAGCATCCTGGTAAATCTCCTCTGTACCCTTTCCAATGCTTCCACATCCTTCCTATACTGAGGCAACCAGAACTGGACACAGTACTCCAAGTGTGGCCTAACTAGAGTTTTATAGAGCTACATCATTACCTTGCGACTCTTAAACTCTATCCCTTGAGTTATGAAAGCTAACACCCCATAAGCTTTCTTAACTACCCTATCTACCTGTGAGGCAACTTTCAGGGATCTGTGGACATGTACCCCCAGATCCCTCTGCTCCTCCACACTACCAAGTATCTTGCCATTTACTTTGTACTCTGCCTTGGAGTTTGTCCTTCCAAAGTGTACCACCTCACACTTCTCCGGGTTGAACTCCATCTGTCACTTCTCAGCCCACTTCTGCATCCTATCAATGTCTCTCTGCAATCTTCAACAATCCTCTACACTATCTACAACACCACCAACTTTTCTGTAGTCTGCAAACTTGCCAACCCACACTTCTACCCCCACATCCAGGTGGTTAATAAAAATCACAAAAAGTAGAGGTCCCAAACAGATCCTTGTGGGACACCACTAGTCACAACCCTCCAATCTGAATGTACTCCCTCCACCACGACCTCTGCCTTCTGCAGGCAAGTCAATTCTGAATCCACCTGGCCAAACTTCCCTGGATCCCATGCCTTCTGACTTTCTGAATAAGCCTACCGTGTGGAACCTTGTCAAATGCCTTACTAAAATCCATGTAGATCACATCCACTGCATTACCCTCATCTATATGCCTGGTCACCTCCTCAAAGAACTCTTTCAGGCTTGTTAGGCATGATCAGCCCTTCACAAAGCCATGCTGACTGTCCCTGATCAGACCATGATTCTCTAAATGCCCACAGATCCTATCTCTAAGAATCTTTTCCAACAGCTTTCCCACCACAGACGTAAGGCTCACTGGTCTATAATTACCTGGACTATCCTTACTACCTTTTTTGAACAAGGGGACAACATTCGCCTCCCTCCAATCCTCTGGTACCATTCCCGTGGACAACGAGGACATAAAGATCCTAGCCAGAGGTTCAGCAATCTCTTCCCTCGCCTTGTGGAGCAGCCTGGGGAATATTTCGTCAGGCCCCGGGGACTTAGTCGTCCTGATGTATTTTAACAACTCCAACACCTCCTCTCCCTTAATATCAACATGCTCCAGAACATCAACCTCACTCACATTGTCCTCACCGTTATCAAGTTCCTTCTCAGTGGTGAATACCGAAGAGAAGTATTCATTGAGGACCTTGCTCACTTCCACAGCTTCCAGGCACATCTTCCCACTTTTATCTCTAATCGGTCCTACCTTCACTCCTGTCATCCTTTTGGTGGGGTTTTGCTTTACCCTACTCACCAAGGCCTTCTCATGCCCCCTTCTTGCTCTTCTCAGCCACTTCTTAAGCCACTTTCTTGCTACCCTATATTCTTCAATAGACCCATCTGATCCTTGCTTTCTAAACCTAATGTATGCTGCCTTCTTCCACCTGACTAGATTTTCCACTTCACTTGTCACCCATGGTTCCTTCACCCTACCATTCTTTATCTTCCTCACCGGGACAAATTTATCCCTAACATCCTGCAAGATATCGTTAAACATCGACCACATGTCCATAGTGCATTTCCCTACAAAAACATCATCCAAATTCACACCCGCAAGTTCTAGCCTCATAGCCTCATAATTTGCCCTTCCCCAATTAAAAATTTTCCTATCCTCTCTGATTCTACCCTTTTCCATGATAATGCTAAAGGCCAGGGAGTGGTGATCACTGTCCCCCAGATGCTCACCCACTGACAGATCTGTGATCTGACCCAGTTTGTTACCTAATTAATCTAGTATTAATAATCTATTAATCGAAGATCTAGTATGGCATTTCCCCGAGTCGGCCTGTCAACATACTGTGACAGGAATCCATCCTGGACACACTTAACAAACTCTGCCCCATCTAAACCCTTGGAACTAATCAAGTGCTGATCAATATTAGGGAAGTTAAAGTCACCCATGATAACAACCCTGTTATTTTTGCACCTTTCCAAAATCTGCCTCCCAATCTGCTCCTCGGTATCTCTGCTGCTACCAAGGGGCCTATAGAATACCCCCAGTAGAGTAACTGCGCCCTTTCTGTTCCTGACTTCCACCCATACTGACTCAAAAGAGGATCCTACTACATTACCCACCCTTTCTGCAGCTGTAATAGTATCCCTGACCAGTAATGCCACCCCTCCTCCCCTTTTCCCCCCTCTCTATCCCTTTTAAAGCACTGAAATCCAGGAATATTGAGAATCCATTCCTGCCCTGGTGCCAGCCAAGTCTCTGTAATGGCCACTACATCATAATTCCATGTATGTATCCAAGCTCTCAGTTCATCACCATCAAAGGAAACAACTATATACCTTATTAATAACACTTTATAAATAACGATCAATGCTAACAATGGAGAGGTAGGTGAGCAAAGGGTGTTCGAGGCAATGGAGGCGCAGGTGAGCAAAGGGTGTTCGAGGCAATGGAGGCGCAGGTGAGGCAAAGTGGTAGCAAGTGGAAATGAGCAGTGGCAGAGGCGCGGGGAAGGCCAGGTCGTGGCAGACAGAGTCGTTGTATCCCCAAGAGGGAGGAAAGTCCCAACTTCTGATCGACTTAATCGCTGGGCTGAATTGGAAAGGTCGAGTGTAGGTCCCAGAGAGAAGAACGACCCAGTGTTTGAACGATTTAACCGCCAGGCCAGATTGAAAAGACCAGTGTGTCAGGCAAGGGCCGGTTCTGCTTGCTGATCTCTGGTGTTTACTCAGTGTCAACTGCAGTGATGCCTGGCTTCGCACCTGCGACCTTCCAACATTTGCTCAGCAACCTGAGGAAAGAACAAGACATGTCCACTCCAACTGGATAAAGAGCGGAATTTGGTCTGGCACGTAAGAACATTGATGTAGAAGCAGGAATGAGCCTCTTGTCTCCTTCTGCTTGCTGTATCATTCAGTAAGTTCATCACTGACTTTTTACCCGAGAGGCTCTCACATTCAGTGCCTTAATCACTTCAATATCTAAAGCCCTCTCGATTTTTGCCTTTGAGTAACATCTTGTCCTGTGAGCCGGAATTCACAGATTTACTCTGAGGAAGTCAGAGCCCTTCTTGTGTGCTGCTCAGAATCCACACAACTACATCAAGATCTGCTGCACCATATGGCCCAGCACCAAACTGAAAGGGAAAGTCTGCAGGCTTTTGTGTTGAATGGTCCTCGGTTGTTATTTTTTAAATAGTCACGTTTGCACCTCCTGTATCTCTGTTGTGTACGAGGTTAACTGAAAGTAGTTCACATGACTAAAATTGTTGGTTTGGCCACACCCGTGCATCGTGAACAACTTCTGTTGCACAATTGGATTGTTCCTGTGGCAGATGAATAGCAAACTCCATTTTGAATGTTGATTTTTAATTTTCACAGACATCTCAGTTAAAACCGAATGTGTCCAAAAGGAGGGAGGGGGTTGAGTGTATATGGACAAGTAAGTGATGAGCAGGAGTAGTCTGCTGGGCCCATCGAGTAAGCTCCACCATTTAATGCCACAGGTGACCTGATTAACTTCAATTCTGCATTACCTTTCATTCCTGAGTCGCGTTTCAACCTCTTGCTTTTCGAGTATGAACTGTTTCCACTACCTCTTCAGAAAGAGGATTCCAAACTTTACTAACACTGAGACCCTTCTTGTCTTAAATTGGCATCCCTTTATCCTGAAGCATTAACCCCAAGTTCTGGATTCTTCACAGGAGGAATCATCCTCTCCAGATTCACTCTGTCAAGACTTCTCTGTGTTTTGCTGCTTCTCTCTCTGTGTATCTTTCTAATTCAACTCTATTGCAGCTTATCCACAGTAACCTAGCATCACCCTCTCAAAGGTACATCCATCCCATCTCCACTGTCGTTGCAATTTATAATTGTTTTCACTCTCCCAGTTCAAACAAGAACTCTGTTTCTCTTTTCACAAAATCTGTCCTGACCTGCCGAGTGCTTCTGGCACTTTCTGGCTTTGTTTCCCAGAGCTGTAGTATCTGGTGGTGTTTAGTTTTCAATCCTTTAGGATATTTGTGTGGGAAATGGTGATGTGAGGTCTGGCATAGATGGGTATTCCTAGACACTCCCACAGCTCTGCCACGATAGTGTTGTTGGGTGCATCGTCGGGCAGAAAGGATGAAATATCATGTGCTGGATGCAGAGGCTGGTTGGGTGAAAGGTGAGTGCTAGGGGAATTCTCTCCACCCTCCCTCTCTCCCCCACTCTCACCCCCACCCTCCCTCCCTCCCCTGTTTGGTGGTGGGATGACAGCAGAACTCTGATCTGCAGGAATTGCATGAAAGAGAGCTTCATCAACCATGATAGAAGAGAAGCCACACTTTCAAATACAGATGTAGTAATACAGGACACTAGCAGATCTCTACTTATACTACTGCTAGTTAGTGTTAAATGTGTTCATTAGTAATGAGATAAATTATTGCTCGTAAAATGTTAGTGACAGCAGGGTGTAAGATCATCAAAAACACACCATCCCTACTGTAAAGCATGGAGATGACTGCATCACGCTGTAGGTATGCTTCATTGCTGCAGGCCCTGGAAGGCTTGTGAAGATAGAGGATAAAATGAATGCAGCAAAATACAGGGAAATCCTGGAGGAAAACCTGATGCAATCTTCAAGAGAATTGTGACTTTGAAGAAGATTTGTTTTCCAGTAAAACAATGACCCCAAGGGTGAAGCCAAAGCTACAGAGGAATGGCTTAAAAACACCAAAGTTGATGTCCTGGAGAGGCCAAGTCAGAGTCCAGACCTCAATCCAATTGAGAATTTGTGGCTGGACTTAAAAAGGGCTGTTCACTCACAATCCTCATGCAATCTGACAGAGCTTGAGCAGTTTTGTCAAGAAGAATGGGGGAGATTGCAGTGTCCAGATGTGCAAAGCTGATAGAGACCTATCCACACAGACTCAAGGCTGTAATTACTGCCATAGGTGCATCTATTAAATACTGGCTTGAGGGGGGTGAGTAATTATGCAATCAATTATTTTTTATTTAATAATTGTAATAAATTTAGACCAATTTGTAGAAATTTGTTTTCATTTTGACATGAAAGAGTCTTTTTTTGTTGATCAAAAGCTGAATTAAATCCATTGTGATTCAATGTTGTAAAACAATAAAACATGAAAACTTCCTTGGGGGGGGGCGTGAATACCCGGAAGGCACTGTACATTCTATTGTGAAGCAGCAATGTTTTTTAAAACAACTGTTACAGGATGTGAGGGAGAGGGCCATCAAGGTATCTGTATCCTCCATGGGGATTTAACCAGCCATCACCAGAAAAGCAGTTTTCAATGCAAGGACCCCATCGTACATATGCCCAAAGGCGCATAGGAGCTAATGAGTTTCTCTGCAGAAACAAGCATTAGACTTGTCCATGGATGCTGCCTGACCTGCTGAGTTCCTCCAGCTTGTTTGTAAGCATCAGACTTGTGTCTCAAACACAAAATGTGGCAAAATTCAGCAAATCAGGCAGCATCCATGGAGAGAAATAAAGAGCTGAGGTTTCAGGCCAAGACCCTTCATCAGGATGATTTCATCATTAGAAATGTGCTCTTGTACAATTTACTAAAAAGTAGCAATTTGTGCACTTGTACTACTTGCATTTGGCCATTTAGGGGGGGGGGATGCAAAAATATTGCAGAAGACTCTATGGACAGTTCTGACTATATATTTTGAATTGCACTATTCTTCTCATTGATTTTACATAGAAACATAGAAAACCTACAGCACAATACAAGTCCTTCGGCCCACAAAGTTGTGCCAAACATGTCCCTACCTTAGAAATTATTAGGCTTACCTATAGCCCTCTATTTTACTAAGCTCCATGTACCTATTTAAAAGCCTCTTAAAAGACCCTATCATATCTGCCTCCACCACTGTTGCTGGAAGCCCATTCCATGCACTCACCACTCTCTGTGTAATAAAAACTTACCCCTGACATCTCCTCTGTACCTACTCCCCAGCACCTTAAACCTCTGTCCTCTTGTGGCAACCATTTCAGCCCTGGGAAAAAGCCTCTGACCATCCACGCGATCAATGCCTCTCATCATCTTATACACCTCTATCAGGTCACCTCTCATCCTCCGTCTCTCCAAGGAGAAAAGGCCATGTTCACTTAACCTATTCTCATAAGACATGCTCCCCAATCCAGACAACATCATTGTAAATCTCCTCTGCGCCCTTTCTATGGCTTCCATATCCTTCCTGTAGTGAGTAAGTTTACACAGATTATATTTTCCATTTTTTGTAGTTAGGCCTTCGTGTTTCTTTTTGTGTAACTAATCAGTACTTTGCTGAATTTATTAACACATCAGAAACTCCTCAACTAGATCTGTTTAGTTCTAACAATTATGAAGCCTAAAATGCTGGAGGAACTGAGTAAGTCAGGCAGCATCTATGGAGGGGAATAAATAGTCGCTGTTTCGCACCGAGACAGTTCACCTCAGCTGGAAAGGAAGGGGCAGAATAAGGAAGTGAGGTAGGGGAAGGAATACAAGCTGGCAGGTGATAGGTAAAGAGAAAGTGGGTGTATAGGGGAGGGGGCTGAAGTGAGAAGCTGGGTGGTGATAGGTGGAAGAGGTGAAGGGCTGAGGTGAGTCTGATAGGAGAGGACAGTGGACCATGGAAGAAAGGGAAGGAGAAGGGGTAGAAGAGGAAGGTGATGGTTAAGTGAAGAGAAGAGAAGGAAAGAGGAGGGAATACTAAATAGCATTTATTTTGCATTTATTCTCTGAGGGTCAACCCGTTTTTTGAATAACAAACTCATAATTAAAGATGATGGTAAAATATTGACTAGGGAATACCTTTCCACTTTGAAGCTTTCTGTTTTAAGATTTAACTCTTGCACGAAACCGCCCCTGAATAAAATGGCTGAACTTTTACCAAGGCACTGGCCAAATCCTGTGCAAGACATATGAAGACACCTCTCCACCAATATTCCAAACACAGGCACAGGGTGAAACAGTGGCTGAAAATTTAGAATCAGCAATTGACAATATTGACAATGAATTGAGTGCGGATGAGACAATCAAATCAGGAACCGAAGCTGCAAGATCATTATTGCAACAATCCTGGTTTCATTTTTTATAAATATATATTTATAAGAAAATGGGTGAAACACACAGGAATTAAAGTCACTAAAAATTGTAATATGTATGGAGAGGTTTAATACCTTTATGAAGTTCAGGCTTGGGTTAACAGTGAGACAATGAGGGAGATACAAATACTGTTAAGTGCATTTAAAGTTGAGTCTCACTAGCATTCAGTACTGCTTTGTGCCAGCAGGGGGCCCTGTGTGACACCTGAACTGGCGAAGCTTGAGCGTGGTAGACGGATACTGTACCTCTGACTGGAGGCCTGTGAATTGTGATGAGCTGTATTATTAACGCTTCGACTGATTATGTAGTAAACTGGATCAGCAAATTTTGCAGATGACACTAAGATTGGGGCATTGTGGACCAAGAGGAAGGCTAGCTAAGCTTGTGTGATCTGAACCAGCTGGAAATTTGGACTATAAAATGGCAGGTGGCTCTTAATGCCAACAAGTGTGAGGTGTTGTAGTTTGAGAGGATCAACCAATGTAGAACTTGCACGGTGAATGGTAGGGCAATGAGGAGTGCAGTAGAATAGAGAGATCTGGGAATACAGATACATTATTGCCTGAAAGCAGTGTCACAGGTGGATAGAATCATAAAGAGAGCTTTTGGTACATTGACCTTCATAAATCAGAGTGTTGAGTACAGGAGATGGGCTGTTATGTATAAGACATTGGTGAGGCCTAATTTGGAGTATTGTATGCAGTATGGTCACCTACCCACAGGAAAGATATCAATGAGATGGGTAGAGTAACGAGGATGTTGCTGGGACTTGAGGATCTGAGCTGTAGGGAACGATTACTCACAGCAGTACAGGAGAATAAGGGGAGATTTGATAGAGGTGTACAAAATTATGTATATAGATGGGGTAAATGCAGGCAGGCTTTTTTCTAGAGGTGAGATTAGAACTGGAGGTCATAGTTTGAGCATAAAAGGTGACATATTTAAGGGGAACTTCACTCAGTGCGTGGGGTGAATACGGAATGAGCTGCCATCAGAAGTGATGGATGCTGGTTCAATCGCAACTTCAGTGAGGAGATGTGATAAAGATGGATGAGAGGAGTTTGGAGGGCTATGGTCCAGGTGCAAATTAATGGGACTGGGCACAATAACAGTTTAGCATGGACTAGATGGGCCAAATGGCCTGTTTTCTGTTTGGTAGTGCTCTATAGCTCAATACAGTGAACTCCCGGTGAAGTTCAAACTTTGGATCACAATGTAAAAATCCATTGAGTACAAACAAAATACAAGCTCTTGCATTTGTTTCTAATACTCTGAGGCTCCTGTAGCAACATTTAGCCAGAGTGCAAGGCAACATTAGATCCATATGGTTGTCTGGGTTACGTAGTCTCTGCTAGTTTTAAATCAGCAGATGAATATGGGAGATATTGATCAATAACAATCTTATTGATGTAATTTAATCTGTAACCTACAAATGGGTATTCAGTCAGCTTTACAGCACTAGGTAAAAGAAGAAATAATAGATTTTGGTCAGCAAGATATAATGATGGGAAATGTAGTCTTTGGAAATTGAGCAGGTGTCTCCAGAGTAGTTTCTGGGTAGTGTGTTCCAGCTAGAGAGCAAGCTGTACCATATCTGAGACTGTGCAAGGGAATGGTACTGATTAACATTGTTGTCAGGAAATCAATGGTCATAACATGATCCAATTTTCATATACAGCTTTGAGGGAGAGAAGAATGAGTTAATGACTAGAATTTTAAACTGAAATAAAGGCAGCAAAAGTGAACAGGCAAAACTGACGAATAAATACAATCTCTAAGAATACAATCATCTACAGTCAAATGTTTAAATGTATCAAAGTTAAGAAGAATGTATAGAATTGCACAAAAAGTGACAAATTGCACAGAATATTTTTAGAAAAAGGAAGAGAATGACTAAAGATTAAGAAAGAAAACTTAATATGTGAAATAAAGAAATAACTAGGTTACTATAGATATTTACTTATTTATCTATTTGTTGACTGGTGGATTGATTGATTGAGATACAGTGCAGAATAGGCCCTTTTGGCCTTTTGAGTCACACCACCCAGCAATCGCCCAATTTAACCGCAGCCTAATCACAGGACAGTTTACAAGGACCAATTAACCTACCATTGGTACATCTTTGGACTCTAGGAGGAATCCAGAACACTGAGAGGAAACCCAGACGGTCACGGGAAGAACGTACAATCTCCTTCCCGGCAGCAGCAGGAATTGAACCCAGGTTCTCTGTACTGTGATACGTTGTGCTGACCACTGTGCTTCCATGCCACCCAAATTTTTGGAAAGGAAATACAAGTGGTGGTTCCATAGAAAGTAAGTTTTGAAAATTCATAATGGAAAGGTGCAAGTAACATCCCAGAAATGGCTATGAATTGGGAATCAGAAAGTAGGAACTCAGAAAAAAATAACAATCAAGGAAATTGGTGCTGGGCAAATTGAAGTGGGGGGCTCTCACATCCTTGGGTCTGATGGTCGTAGTCTTGGACCTTTAAAAAAGGCTACTGAGATGGTTGATGTCTTGGGTTTAATTTCCCAGACCTCCCTGGGTTTAAGAAAATTTTGATTACATTGGAAAATAGTGAATGTACCTTCTGTCTTCAAAAAGGAGGTTGCAAAGCAGAAGGATATGGGGTTAGTTAGTTTAAGCTCTACCAAAAGGAAAACATTAGTTGCAATCATTAACTGTAGCAGGACTCTTTAAAAAATCAAACTTGAAAAGTCAAGTTGGTGTTGTAAATGGAAAATTATGTTTAAGCAACTTATTGAAGATCTGAAGCAGATAAAAGGTAATAGGTGCATACATTTTTAGAGGGCAGTTGATAAGATAAGACATCAAAGCTCACTGTGAAATGTAAATACTCATATTGTAACGATTAACTTATTGGTGTGAATTGAAGAATGACTTAACTAACAGGAAACCAACTGCTGGCATAAATAGGAGTTCTTGGGTTATGTTATGAACGGTATGCTACTCAAACCCAAACATACTATCCTGGATGTAAGGACCAACATTGGTGATGCAAAGTTATACAGGAGAGTATACTGTGAAAAGGACATAAGGAGCCTGCAAAAGCCAGTGGATAGGTTAAGTGAGTGGGCAAAGATCTGGTAAATGGAGTATAATCTGGGCAAACCTGATATTGCCCATTTTGGCACGAAAACTAATCAACGGACATTTTAAATAAATGGTGAGATTCCAGAGCTGTAAGCCCCAGAGGGGTCTGGATATTTTAGTTTATAACTTACGGTAGTTTAATGTAATTAGGAAGGCTAACACAATGTGATTGTGTGGAGAATGGAATGTGAAAGTAATGAGGTCACGTTTCAGCTACATGGTGCATTTGTGCAAAGATATATGGAATATTTAAGGTTTTATTTAAGGGAAGTCATTAATGCACTGGAAACTTAACTGGACTGATACAGCATGTTGTTTTGTGAGGAAAAGTTGAACAAACTACACGTGAGTCAAGTCAAGTCACTTTTTATTGTCATTTCAACCATAACTGCTGGTACAGTACACAGTAAAAATGAAACAACGTTTTTCAGGACCATGGTGCTACATGAAACAATACAAAAACTACATTGAACTATGTAAAAACAACACAGAAAAACTACACCAGACTACAGACCTGCTCAGGACTGCATAAAGTGCACAAAACAGTGCAGGCATTACAATAAATAATAAACAAGACAATAGGCATAATAGAGGGCAGTAAGCTGGTGTAAGTTGATTGAGTTTAGAAGGGAGAGAACTTGATTGAAATGTGCAAGATCCTGAGGGTCTTGGCAATGTGGATGTGAACAGAATATTTCCTGAATTGCCTTCGTGTGCACCCAGTACCATCAACACATCCCCTTCTGTGCTATAATTACTCAATGATTTTGCCAGGAATGAAAAGGTTGTCAGTGTCCAGTCATCTAGAGCACTCAATTCAGAGAGTGAGAGTTTCTTGGTTTACAAATTTTGAAGCCAGATTTCCAATATCAAACAGTGGAAATTGCGGATTACATGACAATGGGTTTAATTCTGAAGTTTTTCCAACCATGGTGTATGGGCCAAATACCCTTCTTTCTGGAAGCAAGTGACTCTTAAATTTGCTTTCTATCTATCTATTTATTTATTGAGATACAGCATGTAATAGGCCCTCCAGCCCTTCAAACTGCACCTCCCAGCAATCCCCCAGTTTAATCCTAGTCTAATCGCAGGACAATTTACAATGACCAATTAACCTTCCAATCGGTTCTGAGAGAGGAAACCGGAGCACCCAGAGGAAACCCACGCGGTCATAGGAGGAATGTACAAACTCCTCACAGGCAGTGTCAGGAATTAAACCTGGGTCTCATGCACTGTTAAGTGTTGGGTTAACCACTACACTACCATGCCGCCCCATATTTCTTTCCCCTTTGTAGATCTGCATTTTTGAAATTACAAATTTAAATACAGCAAAACAAAGGTCTCCAAGAAACAGCAAAATGGTCTTCACAGCTGTAATTAAGAGCAGAATGCAACACGTAACAATAAATGTTGTGCATTTATTCACAGAGTATTTAGATCTTTAGTAAGGCCAGCAGTTATTGTCCATCATTGAACTGCTGGCCTTGGCTTGTTCAGACATTTCAGAATTATTTGAGAGCAATTCACACAGTTTATATGTGAAGCTGTGTAATAACAAGCCTCTGCAATCTGAATCCAATGATTCCAGAGTAACCTCCCTACTTCCACTCTCATTAACTAGAAAACTAGAGTATAAAAAATGTGATGTTTTCTTATAAATTGATGCTTTAAAGCATTGCAAATAAAAATACTGATACTGAAATAAAAGAACACACTGCAAATAAATTAGCAACACACCATTCATTATACAGACTAACATAAATAGAAAATGATTAGACCACAGGCAGTTCACATAATTTCACTATTACTTCCACCAAAGAAGACAAACTAATAATCCTTTAGTAGCAGTAAAACCATCATCTCAGTTGGTTAAATTTGCTCAGGCCAGTTACATGCCTGCATGAGTTTTGTGGAGAATTTGAACTGTGTGTGTGTGTGGTGATATTTTTATAAAAACAAATACTGTGGAAAAAGAATGCATGATTTTCCAGGAATGATTAACTACGCCATCAAGCTTATCTCATGTAATGTTTGGGAGACTTTTTTACAAGCCAATTTAGTCAATTTTGGAAATGAATGTGCTATTGGAAAGAATTTTGGATTGAACAAACAAAATGTCACTATTCAGTTTCTCTAAGCCTATGTTGAAGTCCATTCCAGATTACCTCCTTAGCATGACACACCAGCTGCCTTTCTCCCATTCCCCTTCCTTCTCAGTACTCCTCAATTCCATTCATTTTGCAACAGGCTATTAGTACAATCCATTCACCGGTACCATGGCAACCAAGTGAGTAAATTAGGACCTGTCTGATTGGATCAGGGGCATGTGCACATTGCATCTGGTGGAAAAAATTTATTTGCAGGTTGGGGAAAGGTTTGTCGGTTGTATGCATGAATACATTTTTCAATGAATCTACAAATGAACCAAAGGAAGCACGTAAGGTGGGGATTGGCTATCAATGAGATGCAGCCCAGCTAGTTTGCAAAACAAATTTAACTGAACTTGCAGAGTAGCTGGGGAGCCTATATAACTGGGTCAGCAGTGCATTCTTTGCCCTCAGTAAAAGAAAATGTGAATCATAGTAGACACTTTTTGTCAAACAGTGAATGTCAGAACTTCTCTTTATCCTGAAGTCAGAATTCCAGTGCTGTAACTGGGAGGTGAACATTTTCCTTCAGCTGATGTTCTAAAGAAAATTTAATATACTAAAAAGCATAATGGAATTCGGAGCTTCCCACAGTAATCACGTCAGATGATCACACTTCCTTTTGTTTCTGATCTACGTCTTTATTTCACCTTGGACTGTATGCCATTTAGAGTTAAGAAACTGAATGCACCACAGTGTACTTAATCAGATACCTGTCAGCTCCGTTATTGTAGAGGGTGTAGAAAGCGCAAGCTGAAAAATTAATGTGTGTACCAAAGAGTGCAAAACAGGAATAGAGTTTGGTAAAAAATACTTGCATAAATAAAACTAGCGTGTGTGTGTCTGTTTTGGTGTCTTTGTGTGCAATTGTGTGAATGATATTTGGCCACTCATATATCCAAAGAATGTTGGTTGTGTTTCACTCATTTCCTATTTGATGGGGCCGTTCACCTTATCGAATCTATAGTGGTCGCCTTTAAAACCTTTGAAGAACCATTGTCAATTGAGTTGATTTAATTGGGCACCAGCAATGATGACAGCAAATGACTTCCTTCCCCACCACACACATTCATCTTTACAGCTTTACGGCACTTGACAGCAAAGTAAGAACTGACACAGCTGGTCTGAAGAAGGGAAGGAGGAGTCCCATAAAGGCACTGTTTTCCATCCACTGCAGAATATAATTCATCCATTTGTTAACTACGTTTCTTTTGACAATTGACAAATAAGCATCACAAGGTAGGCCATAGTCAAAAGGGAATTCAGATAAATCTGCCTGAAAGTAAGCTAAGTATTGGGGATCCAGCAGTCTCATCCAAGTTTCTGCATTTGGCATTGTCTATAGCGCATGAAATCCCCATTCCTTCATTGTCTCTTCACAATTTAAAACGTTTCTACTTTTTATTTCATCTACTTTTATCTCTTTTGTCCCACCCTTCTCTTGCAAAATCAACTTTTATGCAATGTAAAATGACACCAGCAAATCATTTTCAGCCAAAATGTGCACTGAGTCACATAAAAAAACATGTATCAGGACAAAATTACCCAAAAGGCTTTCCAAAGTTATAATTTTAAGGAACACCTTTGAAATGGAGACAGAGAGGTTTTTTGGGAGAAATTAGATAACTGAAGATCTCAGTAGTTTAAGGCCCAGAATTTGAAAGGCCGATGCAAGTGGTTGTATGTTGCTGTGGTAAAGGGAGGGGGGGGAGCACCAGAGGGAGATGGAGAACAGGCAAACAACTAAATATGTCAGGGATGGGGTAAGAAGGGGAGGAGGGGCATTAACGGAAGTTAGAGAAGTCAATGTTTATTAACGGAAGTTAGAGAAGTCAATGTTTGCCTGTTCTCCATCTCCCTCTGGTGCTCCCCCCACCTTTCTTTCTCCTGAGGCCTCCCGTCCCATGATCCTTTCCCTTCTCCAGCTCTGTATCACTTTCACCAATCACCTTTCCAGCTCTTAGCTTCATCCCAACCCCTCCAGTCTTCTCCTATCATTTCGCATTTCCCCCTCCCCCCACTACTTTCAAATCTCTTACTATCTTTCCTTTCAGTTAGTCCTGACGAAGGGTCTCGGCCCGAAACGTCGACAGTGCTTCTCCCTATAGATGCTGCCTGGCCTGCTGTATTCCACCAGCATTTTGTTTGTGTTACAATATAAGCTGCTTGGAGAGAGATATTTAATGCATCTTGCACAATGTAACTAAGGTGTTCATAGAGATAAAATAGCCTGTGGGACCATTTTATGCATCTGAATGCCTGATATAGTTAATTGTTTGTTCACACAACTGTACATGAAACAGATTTATTTGAAAGAACAATTTACAAAATGGAATGGACACTTAATTTTGCCAGTAGGTTGATCCAATAAACGGGCAGATCATTATGAACAATCATACTAATTTATGTGATGCTGACCAATTTGGGTGACATAGGGAAACTGATCATTGCAATTTGATTATGTCAGTAACTTATCCCTACAGGAGTCTGACTTTCATTATCTACCTTTTTATGCGAGATCCTTGTTGTAATAATCATGTACTGTGTTTTCACCTGTGATTTATGTCTTGCTCAAACTTGTAAAAAGCAACTGGCAATATTTTCCAGTTTCACTATTCACAGCAGATTCAACTATCAACATGAACTACGAGTGTTACTGAAACATTTGCGTTTTAGTGATCATGGGCTCAGTTATCAGAATCACACTGATTATTATCTCACATTTTGTTATAACATGCCTTGGATCAGGCCTAGTGCTGAAGTGGATGCCAAGGCTGTACCTGCTGTTTGTATGCACTAATATGGAACCAAATTAACAAGATTCACCTGTAAAAATGAGCCTAAAGACACCATGTTGAACATTTGTCTTAATAAAGATAAATAGAATGGGAATGTTTATAAATGGCGTAATCTCCTGTGAAATTAGGAAATTCCAGAAATGTGCTACAGGGTGGTCACTGCCTTTGAGGATAGGAAGCATGTTAATATTGGACTGAATCCTTAATCAACTGATTGCAAAGGTGGGTTGTGGTAATGGAGCCACCAGCACAGCCGTAATAATGGCCATAAACGTAAGAGTGGACAACCATTTTCAATGTAAAAGAATGATGTTTTCACTTTTTACTTCCATCAGCAGGCTCATCCAACCTGCAGTTTGTTAGACAGAAACTTCTACCTAGTCCAGCTCCTATGGCACAATCTAATCTGAGCAATCTCTCAATAGGCATGACCATAGTCTCAGAGTGAAGCTGTCTTTAATAGTCCTACAAAAATGTTAGAAATACAGGCTCAAGTTGTCAGCATTTGACAGCGATGAAGCAAGAGTTAGATTGAAGGAAATGCATGAAAATCGCTGCCTCTCCATTGGAGTGGAGTGTGGGGAAGTAAGAAAGATAGAGGAATGCCCTGTTCCTGCTGAACGTAATCCCACCACAAACAGCAGATAATGTGTTATATGGGGAGACCATTAACAGAGTGATTCTGCAAATCATGGGTAGAAAGAGCCTGCGATTAGAACGTCTTTCAAGCTTGGATCATGAGACAAGTGATACTGAAAGGAAGGCGTATTGCGCATCCTTTTAAAGAAAGGGCATGCCTGGGTGCTGTGTAAAATAAGGGGAAGCTAACGTTCAGAAGGATTTCAGTTTGAGAGCTTGTTCAGTTTAAGTATGGATCAGCTTTTCAAACAACAACTACTACTTTGGCGATGGACAGAAATGTAAATGAGACCAATGGGACTGCAACCCCAAAACTGTCAAAGGTGGGGAGGACATCTGAATAATCCCAAGTATGGATGAATGAGGCAACACAAGTGAATCTGCAGATGCTGGAAATAAGTAAAAAACACAAAATGCTGGCAAAACTCAGCAGGCCAGACAGCATCTATGGGAGGAGGTAATAACGACGTTTCGGGCCGAAAAAGGGTTTCGGCCCGAAACGTCGTTATTACCTCCTCCCATAGATGCTGTCTGGCCTGCTGAGTTCTGCCAGCATTTTGTGTTTTTTATGGATGAATGAATTGGTTCTAAACTGCATGTCATTAGAATTAGCATTTGGATATTTAATAACAGAAATAGCAATCTAAAAACAATCCCTTACCACGCCAAAGTAGTCGGATTCTCTGTCCTGTCCTCTCAATATACGCAGTGAATCTGGAGCTAATTCTTGGTCAGTTTTGCTCTGTCAGCTTCTATTGCCAATACCTCTGAGTCAGTTCAAATTCATTGGATTTACGCTGGCTGCGAAGTGCTCACGTACGTACCAACCACAAGCATTTATCAGTAGCACCTTAATCCGTAATGGTAAGAATAGAGGAAACTCTGCCTCTGAAAAAGGCTGAACAACCTTGGGGAAGCTGGCAAGGCACTTGCTCAGACTTTGCAGGTTAGCTAAGCTTTCTTAAAGTGCTTCAGTGTGTCCCTGACACAAAAGAAACATGAGAATTCACAGTGAAGGAAGGTGATCAGGTGGCAGGATGAGGGTTCATCCATATTTGAACTGAGACCTAGTGGTGGAATGAAGAGTGTCACACTTATTCAGCAAAGGGAAGGAAAAAAAATACTTTATAGGGGAGGAGAAAGAACATTGCTGTCCTCTCACCATGCAATCTGATAAACCCACGCCTCCGTATCACTGCAACAATATTAACAGCTTCTTAACAATCTACTCAGTAAGAGATCTACTTCTATATATATCCTCAATGGCGTGCAATTAATCTGTAATAAATTAGAGCTAACACTCATTAGTTTGCCATTATCTTAGAATAAGCAGCGAGTATATCTACTCCATAAGGTGTGGCAAATTCAAGAGTACAACCCACATCATAAGTCTGATCTGAAACTGAAGTTGTAGGTTCTTGCTATGAATCAGCAAACCTTGTTTTAACTCAGACCACACTTTATTCCTGCATTTGAAATGTTTTGAGATGTTATTCATAAAAGTCATTGCTGTAAAGAATATTTATGTTTTGTAAATTACTCAACCATTAGTTTAAACTGATGTGCAATGTAACCTTTGGGCAATATCCCCTCAGAGAGAGAAAAAAGCAGCCATTTCCAGATAGCAGCGTCAGCCTGGGATTTCCTGGAGTCAGTCATTCTTGTGATGTGAGCATGTTTACGGCAGTGCCTGTTGAGGATGTTAATGGACATTAGGGCCAAGGAGCTGGGCTGGGGCAAGTCTGAGAGCTGGAGATGAAAATGAGAGAATGGCCAGAAGATTATAGAGGGATGGTGGAGGCCAGCACAGTAGAGAGGTTTTCAGAGTCTGTTTTATGCAAATGTTAGAAACCTGAAGTCAGAGTACCTGGTTTGAATACTGAGCTGACACTTGCTCCAAGTACAGTAAAAGCTGTTTAAGGAATAATGCAAAACAACCACGGAACAATGCAATCTAATCTCTATATTGCACAGAGAACGGATTTGCACTGAGTGCATCATGGAAATCACACCATCTGGGTAGGAGTGAGCTTCAACAGCAAGTTTCCAGCTAAATTTCTGGGGTTTGACCCAGAAGTGGTCACAACATATTCCATTATGGGGGGGGGGGGGGGAGGGAAACAATGTTCACAGGTACAGTGCTGACAAAACAGCATGATACAGCTTAATTTCTCAAAGACTGGCATGTTCTACTGTAGGTAGGATGATGCTCAGGAGCAGCCAGCAGAGAGCAGCCACTGAGTCTGCTGCTTCTGTTTATTTCATAAGTGCTTTCAGGGCAGAACAAGAGTGAAATCAGATTGTTTAGTATGTAGTTATGACTGTGATCTTTATTAATTGTTAAAATAAAAAGTAAATGTTAACATCTGATAACTCTACCCATAAGTTATGTACTCATACCCCTGTGTATTTAGTGGAGTTGCTATGTAAGTTGTTATAGAAAATGACAGTTTGTACACACAGTAAAATTTGACTAGTGGTTTCTTTGATAAATGACTGCAATTCATGAACTGTAATGATACAGCATGTATTATTCTTTGATTACATTACCAGGTATTTGGCCCCACTGTGGAATGGCTGGAATCTTGTTTTCCAGATTGTGACATAAATGGCATTGAACTTTGGCATGTACGAGCAGCAAGTGATCCAAATAAGGCAGCATGTTTTCCTTTAAAAATAGAACTGAAAATTGTTTAATCATAGAAACAGAGAAAATAGGTGCAGGAGTAGGTCATTCGGCCCTTTGAGCCTGCACCGCCATTCAGTATGATCATGGCTGATCATCCAACTCAAAACCCTGTACCTGCTTTCTCTCCATACCCCCTGATCCCTTTAGCCACAAGGGCCATATCTAACTTATCATTTTCATAATCTTTACTTGCAAACTTAAGTGGCTGGAGACTGATTTTATCCTGACGCACATTGCCAAGTTAGTACTCACATATTGCAGTGGCGAAGGTCAACCAGAGTAATCCCATCGATCTCAACCCCTAAACCTTTGCTCCTGCCGCTTATTCTCTCCTTCATGGCATCATCTCCACTTTATTTTCATCACTTACCTACATCAAGTAAAACATTCCCCAGTTGCCCTCTTTGACCTACTCTCTGGCAGAAACCCACACCATCACGGAGAGAATATGCATACTCTGTCAGAATGCACCAAAGATCAGGATCTATGAAGCATCTTATCTTTGATTTCAAATCCTTCCACAGCCTTATGTCTCCCCATCTCTTCAATCAACCCAACACTAATGCAATCTCATCCACTTCCATAACCCTTTAAAATATTTGTACCCAATCACTTCTTGGCCATTACCATTTTCAATTATAATTGCTCCTCCATTTTTGACTTCAACTTCAGATGCCAAGGCCTTAGGCTTGGAATTCCATCCATCCTAAATTATTAGTGTTGTTGTCAGGCCACATGACTCACTTCACTTTGGCCTGGATTTTAGCCCCACGTATTTTGACCCAGCTCATCCTGTAATCCAGGGCTTCCCAGCCTGGGGTCTGCGCACCTCTTGGTTAATGGTAGGAGGTCCATGGCATAGAAAAGGTTGGGAACCCTGCTATAATCCAGCAAAGTCAATGACAGAGTGAATTGTGTGTTGAACTGAGATGCTGTCCTGTGTGCTCATGTGTCCTGATGCTACCTGGAAGAGTTTGTCTTGCCAAGAGTCATTTTATCACTTTATCACTACCTGTCAGAGTCACCTTACGTTCAGATGCTCATGTACCTAGTGTCTCTTGCTGTGCATACAATCAGTCTGTGTATCTAAGCTAATCTTACTTATGTACGGCTACACCCAACAGATACTTTCCATTTTGTTTTATAGCATTGCTTTTGTCTTTATTCTGTTTTTATGCTGCATCATATCTGGAGTAACAATCATTTGCTCTCCTTCACACTTATGTACTGAAGAATGACAATAAACAATCTTGAATCTTGAAATATTGAATCAAGATCCACCAAAGAGATGCGTGTTCCTACCCCTGCAGGTAGAGGGCTTGATATGCAATGAGATATACATGGCGTAGGTTTATTATCATGGTTACGCAGATTACCGTTCTGAAGAAAGGTTTTAAACATTACCCCTTTTTGCACCAGAACTGAAATGATTCAAGAGTGACTTGGAGGAGCAATTGAAGATAATTAAAGGATACGGTATTAAAATTGGTAGAATATTCTGCCGTGCAATCACGTAATTAAAAACTACTCAGTGGAAATTATCTCTGTAAAGTAGTATTACAAAGCTTGGAAGAGATTCTCTCATCACGAACCTTTAATAAATTCCTTTAAAATGTTTCACAATAACTTTGAAAAATGATAATTAAAGGGAGCAATGTAACAATGTGAGAATAGGGTAATTGGGTAATTTGGTAACTTAAAATTGGTAAAACTTAGTAAAATTGGGTAACTTAAGTAGGAAAACGTTGATGTAATTTTGTTCATACAATATTCTACCTCACAGTTTGATGGTCTGCAAATTGACATCTGAGTTAAATGCATTTGGCACTTTCAAAATGCATTTCAATGGCCAAAAACTTGTAACCTGCCCATGAGCTGATGATTTTGCTCTTAAAGGCAGTGTCCTAGAATGGAACATTTAATGGGTTTTCACTTTGCGGCTGGTGGGGAAAGCAAGTGGAGATTTGTCCTCCATACTGTAACTCACATTGAGAATGTCCGGTTTTAATATAAAGCTCTTTGTTTCCACGCTTCAAGGGTAGGTTGGTCATGGAGCAAAAATGGAAATGGATGCATTGGGCTCACCTTTCTGGCTTACCTTTGAATTTGGTTCCTTTTCCTGTAGTTGGTGGTAGTTGTAACGCACTGTAGTGTCGTGGTTAGCACAACGCTTTACAGTTCCAACAACCCGGTTTCACTTCCCGCCATTGCCTGTAAGGAGTTTACATCCTCCCTGTGACCACGGGGTTTCCTCCAGCTGCTCCAGTTTCCTCCCGCAGTCCAAAGGCGTACAGTTATTAGATTAATTAGTTGTGTAAATTGTCCTGTGATTAGGCTCGGATTAATTTGGGGGATTGCTGGGCAGTTTGGCTTGAAGGCCAGAAGGGCCTGTTCTGTTCTGTATCTCAATGAACAGTAGATCTACAGAAAGTTACAGAAAATCCCAAGATCCCTCTGTTCCTCCACACTGCAAAGAGTCCTACCATTGATCCTTTATTCTGCCCTCAAGTTTGACCTTCTAAAGTGTAATGCTTCACACTTTTCTGGGTTGAACTCCACCTGCCATTTCGCAATGCGGCTTTGCATCCTGCCAATGTTCTGTTGTGACATATGGCAACGTTGTACTCTACCCACAACACCACCAAACTCCATGCCACTGCAAACTTAATAATTATACTTCCACTTCCTCGTCCAAGTCACTTATCAAAATGACAAAGAGTAAAGGGTCCCGGAACTCCATTGATCACTGATCTCTAGACAGAATAAGTTCCACCTACTACCAGACTCTACCTTCTGTAGGCAAGCTAATTCTGAACCAACTATCCCATGCCTCCTGACTTCCTGAATGATCCTCTCATGGAGAATCTTGTCAAACACATTGTTAAAATCCCTTTACACCACTGTTCTAACTTCATCAATGTGTTCTGTCAAAGTGTTCAGTCAGGTTTGTAAGGCATGACCTAACCCTCACAAAGCCATCCTGACTACTCCTAGTCAGTCTATGCTTCAACAGACATTCATAAATCTTGGTCTCTTAGAATCTTCTCCAATAATTTGCCCACCATTGATGTAAGACTCACTGGTTTATAATTCCCAGGGTTATCTGTACTTCCTTTCTTGAGGAATAACATTCGACAAGCTCCAATCATCTGGCTCTACTCCTGTGGCCAGTGAGTACACAAGGACCATTGCCAAAGGTGAAGTGATCTTTTCCCTTGCTTCCCATGTATTACACTGAAGATTGAAGGATGATAGGCAGGGGCGTCCTCCAGGGTCAGTACCAGAACTACTGCTTTCTTGACACATGCTAATGTCTTGGAAATGATTTGTATTTAATATTTCAGTAATATTTGAGTAATATTGTAAATATATTGTGTGATTAAGCACTCTTTGTTGTTGACATAATTCATTATGGGTTATGTGTAAAAATATGTGAATAGCATACGTCATTATGCCACCACATCACATACGCTCGCCTCACTAAAGTAGAACTAAGCGTGCAAGATCTCCCGGGCTCCCATGTTTTTCTTTAGATCACTTGCAGATGACACCAAATATGGAGTTGTAGTAAACGGTGAGCAGGGAAATTTCAGACTGCTAGACGTAATACATAGACTGACACGTTAGGAAATGCTGTGAAATATGAGATTCGATGTAGTAAATCCTGAAGTGATACTTTTTAATAGATGGTCTGAGGATCAAAATAGTTGCTAAATGGTATCGTTCCAAAAGCTGAGCAGTAATAGAGGCATGTATATGTGCATAAATCTTTTAAAATAAAGGAACATAAGTGAGTGGTTATTAAATCTGTTAAGCTCTTAGTCTTTATAATTTGTGGTGGTGAAGGGCTTATAAAATGCATCTGGTCTATTACATCTAATACAATACTTCAAAGCAAATATAGAAGAGACTTACTCTAATGGTTCTATGGATGATTAGTTTTAGTTTAAAGACTGGACCAGAGAGTTGGGGCTGTTTTCCTTAGAGCAAAGAAGATTAAGAAGGCATTTGATTATGATAGTTTTAACAGTATAAATAGAGAGAAGGTAATGCTGTCAGTGAATGTTTGATATGTGCAGTAAAAGAAGGGAGACATGAGGACATGCTCATTGCCTATAAGGATGTGGTTATGGAATAAATCGGAGAACTGGATAGACCCTTGAAGGAAAGTAATTTATTGGACTTTGAGAAAAGAGCCAATAAGTGGCCTGGATGAGCTGGTCTACAAGTACTGGATGAACAACAAGCCAAAATCATAATGTTTCTTCTGAATAGTAGAATAATAATAATCCACATCTCAAAATAAGCACGATTCCATTGCCTTTTTAGAGTGGTGTTTCAGCAATTATTTTTATTTCTTATAGAAATGGCAACCTTTAGATGAATTACCCTTCATCTTCCTTACTGGCCTCACACCACCGACTGCAGCCTCCTTTTAACCAAGCTGCATGGAATTGCAAATTAGAAATGATCTTGTATTCATTCACACTTTTTCTGCAGGAAAAAATAGAAGCTTATATTCCAAAGGAACTATTCAATCTTATTTCCAAAATTAGTTAATTTTTAGGGTTTTTTTTGATAATGGATGCAATGTACAGTTTGAATCTTAAGGTTTCACCAGCCCTTTAGGATTGTCTCTTAGCATGTGAGATTTCAGGTATAGTCTGGGCAGTCAGAAATTTTGGGAAATTTGACAAAGTGAAATTGAATAGTCTAGACGTCTTGTGCCCCTGATTGTCTGCAGCCACTTGAGGAGTTTCAAGTGTTACATAGGCTAAGCACTTTCCAGGATGCAGTGTGGATTAGATTGCTTTCTGTAGAATCTGGCTTTCATCCATTTTATTTCTTGGCACAAATAGCAGTTTATAATCTTGGAATGGAGTTTAAAAAATTTTTTTGGAATTTATCAAAATAATAAATATGTTATTATCTCAGAAAGTAAACACAGGGTTTAAATATCTGTCCATAAATGTTCAAAGTGGGACTTCAGTTTGTTTTGAATATTGCAAGTGGGAGTTTTTTTAAATTCCCAGTCAGGGCAGAGCAAAGGTATGACTCAACAGATTTCTTTTCCACATCTACTTGCCATGATTATCACTGATTTGAGGGTGAACTCATCCAGTGATGAATTTCTATCAACAAATCTCAGCAGAAATTGAATTGGTCGAATTGTAGAAATATGAAGCAGGATCTCAACCCAAAATGTGACCGCCTCTTTGCCTCCATAGATACTGCTTGACGCAGAATTCCTCCAGCTGTTTGACATTTGCTGAGCCGAAATGAACTGAGAGAATCACTGCTCATTAACATCAGTAGAGGATCTTTTATTTACAGTTAACAGTAATCTGAATTGGTTAATGTGATGTTTGCAGAACAAACATTAATCAAATCCTCAGAAATCAAAATGTACATCATTGACTCATGGTGATTTTTGTGTATTTTAACAGTCATGATCAGTTTACACCTTTAACAATGCCTAAGGCATTACACAGGAGCATTGCAAAATACCACGGATTCCCGTCCATCAGGGCGGCCACTTATTTGGGACAACTCTTAAAGAACAAAAACTAATCTGGAAACTAGCTGGGATTCCATTTATTTTAGGACACTATGCTGTTTAATTGGGGCAGGAGGCTGTTGCCAGTAATTGATCAGCCATGATCTCAAAATGGCGGTGCAGGCTCGAAGGGCCGAATGGTCTACTTCTGCACCTATTGTCTATTGTCTATTATAAACAGTGTCAGATGCATGCACATGTTAAGGCCAATTTATATTTCTACGTTGAATCTACACCGTAGGTACAGAGTAGCCGTGTACCCTATGCTGTACCCTATGCTGTACCCTACGCCGTAGCCTGACGCGCACCTCCTCAAAAAGCGTCGGGCCAAGGCAAACCGTAACAACTGTGATTGGTCTGCTTGGTAGCATTGCATTTCCGCCTACACATTTCCGGTTGCTTCTTCTTCTCCGCCAATATTTGAAATGCATTTCCACATCCATTTCTCTCAGTGGCCGGACAGCACAGAAGATTCACCCTCCTTCTGCCTCAATCCGTTCAATGGTCATACACACCATCTTCTCCGACGTCTTCCCTCTCTTCTGCGTTGCAGTAATTTCAATGAAAGTAACTCTTGTTCAATGTTTATTAGCTCCAACTCCAACATGATGCGCTCAGTTTCAGTCGCCATTGTTTGAAGTACACAAAGAAAGTCAACACAGTGGCATAGAAACCTGATGAAGGGTCTCGGCCCGAAACGTTGGCTACTCTTTTCTCACGGATGCTACCTAAGCTGCTGAATTCTTCCAGTGTTGTGTATGTATTGTTGACAATAACTTAGCAGTAAGACAATTCAGCACTGTTTTGCTCACTGTGGTTTCAAGCATTCAGGCTTGCAGATCCCAGAAACAGCTGTGACTGAACATGAAACGATTTCATTACTTCAATAAAAAGAATTTGAATGTATCGACAATCATCGTGAAAGTTACAAAGAAAATAAAGATTTGGAGGCTGCAGTTGTTGATAGCAATGTATGAAGGCAGTCTGTTATCTGCGATTGAGTCGGGGGGGGTGCGAGTAGTTTGTGCTGGAGACTGAACACGGAGAGGCTATGTTACTTCAAAGATTCAAAGTATGTATGCAGTATATGACATTCGTATTCCCCACTGGCAGTCACGAAACAAAGTAATCCATGGAACCCATTCAAAGAAGAAAACAAGTTGCACAAATGGTAACAAAAAGAGAGAAGAACACAGAATATAAAATACAAAATTGGAAGTGTCCAGGAGCATTCCGTTCAGCTCAGTGTTCATTGTCTGCAGACTGCCCTAATTCAAAATTGTCCAAAATTGCAACAAAAAAAGTGCTACCAGAAACCAGAAGCACGTCATAATGTGAACTAGAGTCCAATCTACAAACCACATCGACTAAACCTTGCCCAAGACCCAGGACTCCAGCACCATCCTCCGACAGGGAGAGAGACCATTTGAATGCAAGGATCTTCCTCTGCAGCAGCGAGTGAGAGGGAGAGAGGGACTGTCACACACAAACACCTTCCTCTGCAGCAGCAAGCGAGAGGCTGATAGATGATGCTGATACCCACTCGCCTTCTGCTCGTGCCTCAGTAATTTCAATCTTCCTTGGTGCTTTAATCAGCGAGATTGGTGAGAAATGGAGTCAATCAAGGACTCATGCCCCATCTTCAGGCTCCATGGCCTCCAGGCTACACACTTTGCCTGAAACCTCATGGAACCCACTCAGAGACAGCAAAGCAGCAGATCACTCAATTGGCCCAATACACACCATCAAAATGTAGATCACTGGCTCCAACAGTAGCAGAACCACATTTGAAAGAACATGAAGACATAAAAGAAGTGAAAGAAGTAGTTTTGTGAAATGTGTGGGCAATGGCACCCTTGGCTGCATTGTTTGCTGATGACATCTTCTTCCCAGATTTTACTTATTTATTTGGAACAAAAACCTCTGCTCCCTCACAACTGGATATTGAGCGAGCATTGATAGTGGCCTTGAAAGAAATGAGGATGAGGTTTTGCAGGGTGTCAACCAAGTACTTGCAGAATTTGATGCTTGTCTTAGATAATACTGCCAAGGAGAAGCATGTGGATTATTATCGCAATGGGATCAAAACCATAACCTTAGGAACAGCAGTGGTAACAACGTGGATGTGAGAAGAGAAAGCATTGCTAGAGGTTCTGTGGATGTAATGAAGATTCTTCTTAATCACCAGATCAAAACCTGGAATTCCTTTCCCCAAAGGCACAGTAAATGTTACCAAGATGCCAGTGATTCAAAATGATGATTCCCTGCCTTCCCTCTTGTGTATTAGTGATACCCATACCTGACAGAAGAGAGAGAAAAGCGAAATAGGAACCAGTAAGTGTGGTCAGTTCAGCTGGACAATGGCTAAGTGGTACTGCGTATTGGTAATCTCATCAAAGGCTACAGATATTCAAGAACTGCTAGGAGAAATGGATTACCTTTGTCATAATCACAAAGGCTGCAATTGCTAAATTTGATTTGAAAGTTCTGATACACTGGCACTGAAGGAAATATTATTGGAGGAATTCAGACAAGTTCTGGAGGATAAAATGATTGCTCAACTACATTCAAAGGCTGTGAAAGGATGGGATGGTTTGGCTGGTGGTCTGCAAGGATATAAGGTTGAAGACAAGTGAGAGAAAATCGGCAGATGCCGGAAATCTGAGCAACACACACAAAATGCTGGAGGAACTCAGCAGGCTATGCAGCATCTAGGAAAGTTGATGAATTGGGTAAACCCTTCAGTCCTGCCGAAGGTTTTCAGCCTGAAACATCGACTGTACTCTTTTCCTAGATGCTGTTGGCCTGCTGAGTTCCTCCAGCATTTTGTGTGTGTTGCAAGATTGAAAAGATATTTTTGAAAGAAAGACTTAAAATTAAATAATTTTCACAACTTACGTTACTTAGATTGCAAGGTGTAATATGTGAAATAGAACAATTTATCCTTGGGTGCCTTTTTAAAATGTGTTCTTTCCTAAGTTCTCCAAGAAAATCATAATATTTTGACTAACACAACCTGTAGCTTTGCTGCGCAGTTAATCGTTGACCTCACTGGAATTGCATTTCTCTGTCTCCCAGGGTGTGGGTGACATATATACTCAGAATAGATGGAAATTTCAGTGGCTTTCCGTCTCACCCAGTACTGATGCTGGGTTGGAAGGCAGCCAGCTAGCTAATCATAAACATTTTACCTTTGCAGTTTCCTCTCATTGGAAAATCTGGTACAGAAATGTGAGGAACGCACAACTCATCCAGAATTTAGTCTTATGTTGAACTGCACGCCAAAAAGGATGACTTCGCCAGTCACTAAGATCAAAGTCAGTCACCCCACTGCTGCTTTTACAGAAGCTGCTGTAATTAGCAGTGTCAACTGGCATTCAATTGTGTCCTGAGTTTTAATGAAACTAAATTGGTTGACAATTATCCAGACTTAGCAAAACACACAAAATGCTAGAGGAGCTCAGCAGGTCAGGCAGCAGCTGTGGAAAAGAGTACAGTCAATGTTTCGGGCTGAAACCCTTCGCAGAACTGGAGAGAAAAAAGCTGAGGAACAGATTTAAAAGTTGGGGGGAGGGGAGAGAGAAGCACAAGGTGATTACTATTGCCTTGTGTTTCTCTCTCCCCTCCCCTCACATTTTAAATCAGATTTTTTTCTCCAGTTGTGCGAAGGGTCTCGGCCCGAAACGTTGACTGTATTCTTTTCCATAGATGCTGCCTGGCCTGCTGAGTTCCTCCAGCATTTTGTGAGAGATAATCTCACATAACTCCACTCATTCCATAACTGAACTGTTCCCACAACCAATGGACTCACTTTCAAGGACACTTCACCTCATGTTCTAGATATTAATTATTTATTATTATTATTATTATTATTATAGTATTTTCATTTTTTTCTCAGCTCAAGCTGGCAAAACCGAACACACTCATTTCTCAGTTGCTAGGAACTTTCGGACTTTTCTAGTGGTGTTTATTATTGAGGCTTTCTGGAGATTTGCAGAAATGGTGCTGTGTGTAGTGACTTTGGGATGATACCAGTTGTAGATATTACTACTGGGGCAATGTATATCCTGTTCATGTTCCATAGTCTTTCAATTTCCTCTTTTGGTTCAGCACATTTCTGGTGTTTTTCATTTGTGATTTCTGTATGTTGTGTGTTTGGAATGACTATATATATTAAGTAAGTTACTCTTGCTTGGTTATCCTGTATTATTATATCTGGACAGTTATTATGGATTTTCCTATATGTAATAATGGATTAGCCATGATATAATAGGCTCTAAAACTGCATCAGGCTTGTATTTATTGTAAGGGGTGATGTCTTTTATGAGTTTGTGTTTTAAAAAGATTTTGGTAAATGATGTTTGCCACTTGATTGTGCCTGTGTAAGTAATCAGATTGAGTAAAACTGCTGCAGGATCCTGAAATGTATCGGATTGTTTCTGGTTTCTCTTGGCATTTTCTGCATTTATCATCTTGAATTTTTTGGTCTTTTGTTAATGCGTTTTTGTGTGTGCGTGTGTGTGTGTGTGGTTCCTGTATTGCCACAAGGAAGCCCTCTGTTTCTGGGGAGAAGTATCCAACTCTGAACCAGGTGTTCACTTCCTGTGCTTCTTGATGCAGATTGCCACCATCTGTCCTGTCTGGCTGATATAGGCTGTTCCCCATTCACAGGGAATCTGTAAATGCCAGCTGACCTGAGTCCCAGATCATCTTTGAGCCTGATTGGATGAGGACTAACCAATCAGGAGGGATGGACTACATGGGTATAAATGCCACCGGACTAGACTTATTAAGGCATTATCCCTGAAGAAAATGGCAGAGTTTGTCATCGAAATGTCGGTTATAACTGATACCTGTACCTGGCTGGAAGCCTGAGAAGAGTTTATTTGTCATATATGCCGGGAAAGCACTAGATCCTTTTACCAAAAGAATAAGTTAAGACAGGTATAGGAAAAGCATTTATTGTCTTTGTTATATTTTTACTATTGAGTTCTGTTTGGCAGATTTTCTTAAGCCTTGAATTAAATTCTGTCGAAAATGTTCCCTTTATCGCACCATGATCTATTTTCATTCCTCATTGATATCCCAGATACTTGTATGTTTCATATTTATCCATCAGTTGTATTGTATCCTGCTGCTCTGTTTCATATTCTGTTAGCTCTATTGCACCTTTCTTTATGTTTAATGTTCTCCATTTATCCAGTCCAAAGTTCATGTTTATATCTTTGAAAATAATTCTGTTATTTGAATTAATTGCTTTAGCTTTGCTGATGAAGAAGTGTTCAAATTGGATATGTATAGATGGTGTGTCAAGGTATAATTCATTTGGTTGTTTCTGATTTGATCCCCAATTTTCATGCAATTCAGTAGAGGGGTTTAAAACAGACAAAACCATAGTGAGTTTAGAGAGCCATCCTGAAAAATTCCTCAGTTTATTTTGATAATGGTGGTTATTATTAATTATTATTATTATTATTATTATTATTATTATTATTATTATTATCATCATCATCATCATCATTAGTATTTCTTTTTTGTGTTTTTTTTTGCATATTAGTTTTTTGCGCATCTTGCTTGGTGTGGTCTTTTATAGCTTCTATTGTGCTTCTTGAATTTACTGTGAATTCCCACAAGAAAATGAATCTCAGGATTATATATGATGACAAATATGTATTTTGAAAATAAACTTACTTTTTGAACTTTAAAGGTAATTAACTTAGCAAGTTGGCACTGTTTTCCTCTGTTTCAAAAATAGTGCTGCGAATTCCCAACATTCTCTTTCATTTTTCATTTCAGCAGCTGCAGTGTTTTATTTCTCCCAGTTACTGCATTTTCTCTCCGTTATCACTCTCTTCCTTCCACTTACGTGCCCCGCAGATGGATCTGTTGCCATTATTAAGTCTTTGTTCCTCTCCCTCCCCTTCCCTTACTCTCCCTTTTTCTCCAACCTATCACAGACATTTCCTTACTCTCTCCACTTCATTCTCCTTTGGATTTGAAGCTTGTTCTGTTTAATCTTTACTGGTGAAAGGTTATCAAGCTCAGAGCATAACTGTGCTATTGGGATTTTGTCAGAACCATAGCCAGGACTCTGAACCGTTTCTCAATATCACACATAATGAAGACCAGCTTCTGGGGAAGGTGGGAGCCCTAGATGGACATTGATAGGGTTCACCCCCATGGTACTTCCACCTGAAGAACGATTTGCTTGTGGTAACAATATACCATGCTTTGCTGTCTTTGATCAGAGAGATATTTTTGAAGTTTGCTTTATCCATTAGCTGTATAATTTTCCCTTAATTATCGCAGCAGGACTGCAGAGGTTTAGTTTGCCCTGTTAGTTCCATCTGCTGTACACTGCTTTTGCTGTTTAGCTAGTTCTCACAATGCAGCTAACCAGTGGATCTGCTTTGTCAGTAAGTTGCAGATGGTGCCCCTATTGACATGTAACCAGGTTTGGTCTCTTTGCTTCATGAAGTGGTTGAATGAATCAAATACCCCACCATGAGGCTACAACTTGCAGTAGAAGGCAATCTTGCTGCAGCCTACAGTACACCTTCAATGTTCAGTTTTGAACAACTGGGTATATCCTGAATTGATGCCTTTCAGCAGGATATCACACAATACAATGAAGTGTGTCGAGGACTTCCTACCCTCAAGGTCGGTGTAGTGATTATTCCCACTGCTTGCAATGGTAGTGTTTGAACATGTTTCTGATCATTAGTCCAATAATTTAACCATTAAACTACTAAGCCGTAATCTAGCATGAACTGATTAATCTAACTTTTCTGCCCTGGTTGCTTAACTGTTGATAAAAGCTTTAAAAAGATGGTCATATTCCAACTTCTAGCAACTGAGCGTGAGAACAAGAGAACTAAACGAAAGCTGTAAACCAGTGCTACAAGGATGTAGCACTTAAGTAATCTTACTTAAGTAATTGTGAACCAGGAGATGAACAAGCAAGACGAAATGTTCATAATGAATTTAAGCTCTTTTAAGTGTGTGGGGAGATGATCAATAGCAGTTTGCATGCCTGATAAAAGTACCGATATAGGAATAGAAAATTTCAGGAATCTACTAGAATCCATTAGCTGAGATAAATAGTTTTATCACATCTTTGTTTAGTTTGTCTCAAGCAAGGCAGCAGAGAAACAATCTCAGTGATGATTGGAAGAGATTGGGCCATTCCTCACCCTCCTGCTGTTGTGTATTAAACTGTGAAGAAATATATGGCACCAATGCAAGACAAGGGAAGAAATGTGAGAGAAGAGATGTTGAACAATCTTCTGCCAGAGCTCAGTGAAGTTCAAACTCTGTCTCTCTAGAGGCGCTACCCAGCCTACTGACTATTGGCAGCATTTTTCTGTCTTTATGTCAAATTTACAGCATTTGATTTTGTATTTTAGAAAATGGCGTTGTTTGCTTTTGAAAGGGCATCTTAGTAATTATGTTATTTATAGATAAGAGCAGGATTAGGCTGAGCAGGGATTTTCTATTGAAGACTGATACTGTTCAGGCAAAGAGCAGGTGCCCACCAGCAGTCCGGAACTAAATGTTGTCGCGGATTGGTGCTAATGATGGTGCAACAGGGCATTTCTTTTGATGACACTTACCTTTTAAAACAACACTGTGGTCCTGACATCTGACTTAGGATATGTCACCATTTGGAGTGAATCACTACACAGATCAAAAGAGTAAAGCACTTCTTACTAGATTATTAGTACATCATAACATGATGAAAGAAATAAAACAAGTTATGTCAATGTATGTCAATTAATGAAGTATATTAGAAGTGCTCATTGTTGTCATTCAGGAAAGGTGGCAGTTACACGTGAAATGTGATAAAGACCCGATAATCTATTTTAATAATGTTGAGGAAAGTATAAGTGTTGGCATTGATGGTGAGAATAACAACTTATCTCTTTGAAATAGTTCATAGCATCTTTTAACTTCACCTCTGAGGGGTGATGGTGCTTCAGTTGAAATTCTTTCCCAAAAGTTTGAGCATTCCACAGTGTAGTTCTCCCTCATTACTGTCTTTTAGCTCATGTCTCTGGAATGTAACTTTAGCCTCAAAAGAAGCATTTTAAGAATACTGAAGTAAATTGCTAGGCCTGTGAGGAAATTGGAGACTTAATGTGAAGCTGATGTGACAAGCTGTGTGACTTGTAAGATGGCGGCTCACTGGATCACAGAGGCTTCACCGTGTTCAGCCAAGGGTGTAATTGTTTGCCCTTTACGTCTTTCTCGTGATCGCAAGACTCTGCTAGATATTAAGAACACCGGATACTGCAGGTCTATGCCACAAGCGAGTTGCTGGGTAGTGTGGATCTGCACCTGTTCCATACTGTGTTGTCACCCGCTTCAGCCAGCTAGGGGAGAAGACATCGGATGCAGTGCATGGAAACGGGGCGTGATCAACAAACGGTGCAAATGATTATGTAGGACATTTTACTTGCGATTGCAAGACCTGTTTGTAATGAGTAATATAGTGTACTGCAAATCCTGTTAATTGGTTCATGGGCGAGACCGATGGCAGGGGAGCTGTGTGGCACCGGTTGTAGCACAGATCAGGCCCTCATGCTGTGGCGTCGCCTTTTGCAGCCGCCCACGGGAGGAGACACTGGAGGCGGAGCAGGAAAGAGCAGAGGCACGGTGGGCGTGCTGGAGTCCTTACTGGATTGGGAGCTGGCCCCTCCGGTTGGTGCTGTTCTCGACTGTTCGCTCCCGGGAAGGCGAGCTGGATTGCGTGCGATGAGGAACTGTTGCTTTCTTATCCTTGCAGAAATGTAGCTCTGGACGTCCAATGCACCATCAGCCTTCAGGCCTTGCTACTTAGGAACTTGGGCTATGTTTTGTTATGTTTTTCTGCTGCCAACATGTGCACTGTGTGACTGTTGGTTCTGTGTCTTGCACCTCGGCCCCTGTTTCATCGCTGCATTGATGTGTATGGGTGAATAACAATTAAACTTGTATTGAGTCAGGAGGAGGAAGATGGAGAAGAGGATACTGCACAGAGAATGTTATGTTGATGAGTTTGTAGTTGGAGTAATATCAATGTATATATACTCTTCTGTAACACTTTTCTATCTGGTGGGTGCAACATAAACATTCAAAATTGAAATACAGTCAGGTGTCTGGCTTATCACCAGCTGGAAGAAAAATAAAAATGTTTTGTGTGGCCCTGGAATGATAAACTAGCCTACTTTCTGACTGATTCAATACTTGTTCTATTAAAACAAAGTATATAACTTCTTTTTTTTTAATGCCATAAGTCAATTATAAAATTAGCACTGGAAGGAACAACTTCTGGTGTCCTCTGGAGATCCATTCCATTGTTGCAGGGGGGATGTTTTCCACTGATTGCCTTTCACTGAAGTTTCCAACCATCTAAGGGGTCTGACTCTGAATCTTAATGCTTCCATTTTCTTTAGACATAAATTTTAATGTAATATAATGGTTGCTAAGGAAATGATCTCCCTGTACTTTTGGGTCTACTAGTTCCCAGATTTGTAGCAGCTCCACTTTAACATTCTCATCCTTAATTTGAAATGCTTGCTTGCCTACTTTGGTTGCAACCTGCAGCCTCACACTCTGAGATCCTTGTAATGTTATGCTCCTGGCTGAGTGAGCTTACTCAAGTGCTGCTGCTTTGCTGGTGACCATGCCTTCAGCTGCCTGGCTTTAGTTTCAACTATAGAATGTAAAATCCCATTGGCCGAGGTTTTGGTCACCTGTCCTCTATGAGTTTGAGTGTTGAATTTTGTTTGACAATGCACCTGCAAATCCCATTGGAATACTTAAGCATGTTGTTGTCATCTGACCTGTTTTCTGAGGAGCAAAGTAATTAAAAGCAAGAGATTTTGAAAATTCTACATCTGTGAAAACACTACTAGTCAGGCTTTGATCTCATATGGCAAAATGTTCAGTGGAGAGCTGTTAACCTTGTTTGTCTCAGGGCATTTGTGTAACTCCTTTTACTGAATTAAAAGACATTCAATGTCAAGTTCAATCTTCGGGGTTTAAGCCATTTGGAAACAATTTCATGCATTTATTCAAAGCCTAAGTAAAATTTATTATCAGAGACATACATGTCACCACATTCAACCCTGAGATTTTTTTCTTTAGGCATACTTAGCAAATCTATAGAACAATTACTATAAACAGGATCAATGCACAGCAAACTGGGAAATTCAGATTTAAATAAATAGCAAAAAGTAACAAGCTGATGGTTGAAGGGTAGTAACAGTTCTTGAACCTGGTGGTGCGAGTCCTCAGTCACTTGGACATCTTCCTGATGGCAGCAATGGGAAAGGAGCATGGCCTGGCTGGTGGGGATCTTTGATGATGAATGCTGCTTTTCTACAGCAATGTTTCATATAGTTCATTACTGACTCATGGACCTCTAGTTTCCCTCTCCTGAAGTTCATGATTAGTTCCTTGGTCTTATTGACATTGAGTGAGAAGTTGTTGTTATGACACCACTCAGCCAAATTTTCAATCTCCCTCCTGTATGCTGATTCATCACCACCTTTGATACAGCCTGCAACTGTGGTGTCATCAGCAAATTTGTATATGGTGTTGGAGCTGTACTTATCCACAAAGTTGCAGGTGTAAAGCGAGTAGAGCGGGGGCTAAGTACACATCCCTGTGGTGCTCCTGTGCTGATGAAGATTGTGGAGGAGATGTTTTTGCCAATCCAAACTGAATGGGCTCTACAAGTGAGGAAATCCAGGATCCAAATGCACAAAGGGAGTATTGAGACCCAGGCCTTGGAGTTTACTGGTTAGTTTTGAGGGGATAATGGTGTTAAATGTTGAGATGTAATCAATAAATTGTGTTGGCGCATGGCCTAGTGGACAAGGCATCAGACTAGTAACCTGAAGGTCACTGGTTCGAGCCTCAGCTGAGGCAGTGTGTTTGTGTCCTTGAGCAAGGCACTTAACAACACATTGCTCTGCGACGTCACCGGTGCCAAGCTGCATGGGTCCTAGTGCCCTTCCCTTGGACAACATCGATGGCGTGGAGAGGGGAAGGCTTGCAGCTTGGGCAACTGCCGGTCTCCCATATCACCCTGCCCAGGCCTGTGCCCTGGAAACTCCAGGCGCAGATCCATGGTCTCTCGAGACCAACAGATGCCACATACAAATCAACAGAGAATATCCTGATGTCTGCATCTTTGCCATCCAGATGTTCCAGGGTTGTGTGAAGAGCCAGTGAGATGGCATCTGCTGTAGGTAGGCAAATTGGAGCCTCTGGTTCTCTGGTTGTTTCTCATTATATTTCTCTCCCCACCCCCCCAGCTTTTCATTCTGTCCTGTTGCCCTTTCTCCATTGTTATGCTCTGATATCCAAAGTATAAAATGGAAATTCCAAACTGGAGTTAAAGTGTTACGGTGGGCACAGGCTTCCTTCACTTTAACATCAACAATGGAGTGGCTGAAGTGGGCAGGGATAACAAGGAGCCTGGCATTTGGACCTCTCTTAAGAAAGGTCCAGCAGTGAGCTGCAGTTCACTCGAGTGGGGCAGCAGAGAGGGTTTGGCACAGTCCACCGAGAAAAGACTGAGGGGAGGTGGCTGGGTGGTGTGTGGCCCGGTGGTACATCTGGGAGTGATTCTGCTGAAACCAGGAAAATAGGAAACCTGCAGTGGCACAATTTGTCGTGGAAAATGGAAAATACTTTTGGTGCTTTTATTGTAAATCAACATACCACAGTTGCTGGAAGTCTGAAACAAAAACCAAAAATACTGGGAACATGGCACCTTGTAAAGAGAAATAGAAGTAACATCAGCTGTTTCTCTTTCCCTGCCTGACCTTCTGAATGTTTGGAAGATTTTCAGCTTTTAATGGTAAATTGATAAGCTGGATACAATGTCTTTATAGATTCATACAATACATAAACAGGCCTTTCAGCCCATTATGTCAATGCTAACTATCAAGTACCCATCTATACTAATCCCTGTATTTGGAAACTTTAAAATTTTCTGTGGGATGTTGTATCATAAACACAGTGTTTAGCTATATGAATTAAAAGAATGAAGGATAGATTTGAATTTAAAGGATTGTCCAGATTGCTTTACAGCTTTTAAAGTACAATGATATCAAGGACAGACTCATACAGTATTTGAATCCTCCTTCTCCTTCCCCCAGTGAGTGCTAATCTGTTCTATTCTTATTCATTTTGCCTGTTCATGACTCAGTGGTAGGTCCTTGAGTGTTTGGGAAAAGATGGCCATGATGAGCTGAAGCTTTTGCGTATATCAGGGTTACTGGATCTCTTGAGCTCATTCCAAAGCCAGCTGTTCTTGCACTTAATTTGGTGTCTGTAGAGCTATTTCTTCTGGTTAAGGTTTCTAGTTCAAGTTGCTTTGCATTTGCAATTAATTAGCTCTCAGATCTCATCAACTATTCCTGATGAAGTCTGAAATGTCAACCACTTATTTTCCTCTGTAGGTGCTGCTTGACGAGCTAAGTTCCCCCAGCATTGTGTGTATGTTGCTCAACGCCTCCAGCCTCTGTAGAGTCTCTTGTGTTAACTATTTCTGATGGAGAACATTCAAGTTTCTTCATGGATACTAATTATGGTGAACTTCAGGGCAGCCCAGGCACTGTGGGCTCTCTGAGGCTCCTTTTGCTTTGGAATTATTCAGTTATCTGAGAGAATTTGTCCTCAGGGCCTTTCAAGTCTTTCCCATTTGTATCGCATGCAACATTTCTGTTGCCATCTTTTCTGTTCAGAAAGTATTAGAAGGTTTTGAAGTCTTTTTTTGTGTTCTCTGCAAGCTCACTTGCATAGTCAATCTCTCTCCTCCTAATCAATCATTTTTACCTCCATTGCTGAAATGTAAACTGTTCCCAAACCTCAGACGTAGTTTTTCTGTCAGTTTTAGATTCCCCCTCTTTGGATCTATTACTATCCCTTATTTCCTTCATAAGCCATGCTAAGTCCTCTTTACCAAAGCCATACTAAATCCGTTTTGCAGATTAGAACAAATAATTGTTGCTATTTACATTTTACAATTGGTGTTTAAGGATGGTAACAGGAATCGTTGGCATTCTGATATCAGTTAAGCAGCTTGAACATTTTTTTGCTGATTGTTCCAAGTTTGCACCAAATGCAGACCAATTTATTGAATCTTCAGACTCTAAGGTGTTCACTTGTAGTTGGGTTTCACTCCATGGATTTCCCTCTGGTCTGTTAGTCAGCTGTGGATTTGCAGAATAAAGTTTATTATCACTGTCTTATATGAAGTGAAAATAGTTGTTTTGCAGTAGTAGTACAGTACAAAAATATAAAATTACAAACCAAGGTGAATATGGCGTAGTGGTTAGCACAATGCTTTACAATACGGGCGACCCAGGTTCAATTCCCACTGCTGCCTGTAAGGAGTTTGTATGTTCTCCTCGTGACTGCATGGGTTTCCTCCAGATGCTCCGGTTTCCTCCCACAGTCCAAAGGTGTACTGATTGGTAGGTAAGTTGTCCCATGATTAGGCTAGGATTAAATCAGAGGATTGCTGGGCAGCACGGCTCAGAGAGCCAGAATGGTCTATTCTAAGATGTCTCTTGGTAAATAATAGTGTTATGAAAGGAATAATGAGGTAGTGTTAATGGGTTCATAAATAATTCAACAATCTAATGGTGGAGGGGAGGAAGCTGCTTCTGAATCATTGAGTCTGGGATTTTAAGCTCCCAAACCTCCTTCCCTGATGGTAGTAATGAGACAAGGAGATGTCCTGGATGGTGAGACTCCTTAATGATGATGCAGCCTTCTTGAGGCAGTGCCTCTTGAAGATGACCTCGATGGTGGGGAGGGTTGTGCCCATGGTGGAATGGCTGAGTCTACCAGCCTCTTGCAACCCTGTGGCGTGGAGGCTCCCTACCAGGCTGTGATGTGAATTGTCACAATTCTCTCCAACGTACATTGAAAGAAATCTTCAGGAGCCTTTGGCGGCATAGCTAATCTCCTCAGGTTCCTAACACTGTTGGTCTGCCTTCTTTGTGACTGGGTCCAGGACAGGTTCCTTGGAATGCTGGCACTCAGGAATTGAAAGCTGTTCGTGCTTTCCACCGCCGATGAGGACTTCCCCTTCCTGAAATATTCCACTGTCTTGTCATAACAAATGAAGGTGAACTGGAACCTGATATATTTACCCCTCATTCCATGCCCAGAGCCATTGATACCCAACTCATGAGCCAGCAGTTAACTATTGAAGCTGAGTCTTAATTCTGCTACTGACTTGATAAAGTCAGTGTGTTGTGATCCTCTGCACAGTTGCTTTTATTACAAGTGTGCAGTTTAAGACTTTAAGCAGTCTCTGAGCTTTGTATATTAAAAATAGGTAAAGTTGTAAAGTGTTCTGAAAAATTTTGGATGTACAGTATCCTTTTGTTTAACTTTCCAAATTCTGGATCCAGATAGGACATCAATCTGGAGTACCATCGAGACCACCTTGATAGATACAGTGAACAGAATCAGAATTAGAATCAGGTTTATTATCACTGGCATTTGTCGAGAAATGTGTTACAATGTGGCAGCAGTACAGTGCAATGCATAATAAAATCTGCGAACCAGAGTGAGAAATATAAATGAAATATATGTAAGTTAAATAGGTACTGCAAAAAGAAGTGGTGAGGTAGTGTTCATAGGTTAAATGTCCATTCAGAAATCTGACAGGAGATGGGAAGAAGCTATTCCTAAATTGTTGAGTGCGTGCCTTTGTGCTTCTGTACCTCCTCCCTGATGGCAGCAATGAGATGACGGCATGTCCTGGGTGATGGGTTCCTTAATGATGGATGCCGCCTTTGAGGCATTGTTCCTTGAAGATATCCTGGATGTTGGGGAGGCTAGTGCCCATGATGGAGCTGACTAATTTAGCAACTTCCTGCATCTTTTTCTGATCCTGTGCAGTGGCCCCTCCATACCAGAGAGTGATGCAGTCACCTAGAATGCTCTCCTCAGAACATCACTCTCAGAAATTTGAGAGTGTTTTTGGTGACATACCAAATCTCCTCAAACTCCTAATGAAATATATCTGTTGTTGTGCCTTCTTTGTAACTGCATTGATATGCTGAGCCCAGGATAGATTCTCAGAGATATTGACACCCAGGAACTTGAAATTGGTCAGTCTTTCCACTTCTGATCCCTCTATGAGGACTGGTGTGTACTCCCTCATCTCACCCTTTCAGAAGTCCACAATCAACTCTTTGGTCTTACTGACACTGAGTGCAAGGTTGTTGCTGGAACACCATTCAACAAACTGATCTATGTCACTCCAGTACACCTTCTCATCACCATCTGAAATTCTGCCAACAATAGTCATGTAATTAGCAAATTTATAGATGACATTTGAGCTGTGTCTAGCCACACAGTCATGGGTGTGTCATAACTGTGTGGTTAACACTTAGGACAATCTGCATTCTTCCAAAAAGGTTTCTCCTGGTTAATGTTTTATTGAGATGAAGCCAAACACAAGTAATTCAGCTGCCAGGTGCCAGTGTTTGTTGGCATTATGAGGAGTTTTGCATTGAGACTGCATGATTAAGTTATTTAACATTAATCCCTTAAAGCCAGGAGAAGTACTGACATATCTTTTATGTGCACCTGTACATTTCTGTAACCACCTTCAGTCCAAATTCTCAAAAATACCTACTGTGTGCTTCTTTGATCCTCACCTTTGCCGATCCAGTTTTTTTTTCCATTGGCCTTCTATTGGTGGTCAAGCTTTGAATTGACAAGGCTCTAGTCTGTAGAACTCTGTAGTTCACCATCTTTCTTACTCTTTCTAATAGATGATTTTAAATCTCTCTCTGTGATCAAACCTTGACCATTTTATTACCTTACCAGATTGTTCTGTCTTTAATATTGTTCTTGTGAGGCACTTTGGGACTATACGTTACCTGAAAACTGCTTTTTGAGTACAAGATGTTGCAAGTGGTGTTTGATATGTTACCAAAGTCAGTATGGATTAAATGGAATTAAATTTGAACCCATGTCCTTTGGTACAAGTGACAGTGCTATCACTGGGTAAAATAAAAACTCTGGTACGGACCATCACAGGTTCAAACATAAAAATTGAGCTGTTTTCTTCCTCTAGTGAAAGGAAATAAAATGTTTTCAGGTGTTTGCTGTTTTTCATAATTTCAGTGCAGTTTTCTGTGGCCAGGAGTCAGGAACTGTGTAGCACTGCAGTTTAGCTGTAGCTAAGGGTTATTGCTCTTCACGGTCATGCTATCTTTTATTGCCTTTACATAGGATTGGTTAAAACACCACTGGGCCTTGTAAGCTTTAATTAAACTGGTTCCCATTTAAATCATCCTGACTGTATCATTTACATTGCTGACTGTCAAGTTGTATCAATTAAATTGTTCAGAATGTATTCTTGACTTTTGCCTCTCCACCCATAAATAGTTAATGAAGTCTTTGATGGTATTTCTTTTGATCTCCCTAAAAATCCCCTGAATGCTTTAATTCCTCAGACATTCTACCAATGAGCATGTAGTTTCTGTTGTACTCTAGACACTCCCTTGTCTGGTCATGGAACATTGCTCATGCTCTCACTGTTGTTTATTTTTCACGTTATCTTCCTCATTCTCTACCGCGTAAACATACAGTCACCTCAAAATGCCCTCCAGTGTAATACCTTATACTGTTGCCTTCCTGCAAGCAGTCTGAATGCTTGTTTTGGCATAAATGTAATGTTGATGAACTTAAAGCCAGGTTAGTGTTAATGCAGACACATCAAGCTACTTTCAGGGGATAGCTTATTGCCGTTGTGTGTGTTTGAGTATAGTCCCATCTCAACTTTGTTGGCCAATCGGCACTATTCCCTTTTAGCTGCGTGGGTGCTTGGCTGTACAGTTACTGAAATGCACAAAGCCTTGTATTAATATAATTGTGAAATTATGCTAATATAATTTTGAAATCTATAATCGTGCAGTGCCCAGTAATTAATTGCAGGTTTCCCCCGCTATCTGAAGGTAGAGCGTTCCTATGACATGGTTCGTAAGCCGGAATGTCATAAGGTGAAGAAGCAATTATCATTTATTAGTATGGGAAGAATTAGAGAGCGTTCCCAGACCCAAAAAAACCCTACAAAATCATGCCAAATAACACATAAAACCTAAAATAACAGTAACATATAGAAAAAGCAGGAATGATATGATAAATACACAGCCTATATGAAGTAGAAGTACTTTTCTGCAATCATTGAAGCAGTGTCTAGCATAGCGAAAATCTCACTACGTAGCAGAAGCAGTCTCTCCAGTAACCTTTAAGCTATGAAGCTGCCAAATCATACCGAATAACACATAAAAATACACGTGTATGTACAGTGTAGTTTCACTTAACAGAATCGGGAAGACAGCAAGCACACTAATGATGGTGTGTTAGGCTGAGTCGTCAGAGGTTGGGGTGCTTGGTAATTTTTTTCAGTAAATTGCAGTTTTGTCACAGTTAAACACTTGCTTATACGAATAACCACCTTCTGTAATTATTTTCTTCAGTTCTGCTGGGAACTTTTTGGCAGCTTCAGTATCAGCCGAAGCACTCTCTCCAGTAAACGTTAAACTATGAAGCTGCCCTCGCCTCAGAAACCGATCAAACCACCCGTGACTACTGTACCTTTAAATTCCACTTTCACAACACTTTCATCACCATTGTCCAGTGCTTTCTGTTTCAGCTTATTAAAAAGACTGACTGATTTCTCCTTAAGTATAAGATAGCTTAACGGAACACCACGCTTTGTACACCTATCAATCCACTCAAGCAATAGACTTTCCATTTTATCCATTACTGGAAGCCAACTAAGAGACCACTTTGCTACGAGCAGAACCAACAGTGATATCGGCAGCTTCCAAGATTCTTTCTCTCTGCATATAAATAGTGCGAGTGGTTCAGCACACAGACAATGTCCTTACTTCATTCACCACGATTGAAACGCTTAATTATGTCTAGTTATGTTAAGTGTAACACCCATACGAGCTCTTTTAGGCTTTTCCAATACCTTAGAACTCATCTTGTTAACGGATGCACAAAATAAATCTACAGAAAGCACAGATGCTCACAGGCACGTGGTTAAGCAATGGCGGCTGGAATGCAGTTCCGGGGGAGGAGCTTGGCTGCTTGGGGCGTGCGCTGCCTTTTTTCCTAACAGTGAAAACACCTTCTGTTAGCAAAAACAGGTAACTAATGTAGATCTTTCATAACAGTGAGGTGTCGTAAAGCAAACGTTTGGAAAACGGGGGCCACCTGTATGTGTTAATGAATATAATCCATAAATCTTCTGAATAATAAACGTATCAAAACCTTTAGTTGAAACATTTTAGAGTTTCGATGTATTTATATTGTCAGTGTTTCAAGTTCTAGCACTGTTTAAAAGTTTTGAAGTGCCATGCTGTTTTCAGGCCTTGTGAAATCTTCCTGCTCAGAGCAATGATTGGTCAACACAACTGTACAAAGAAAAGAGGGAACTTTGCTGATGGGAGTGTTGACAGAGATATTATGTGACAAGAACTGCATGCAGTTTTCTGCTATTTTCCCCCCACATTGAAGTAATGGTGTTTCTTTTATCCATGGAAATGCTCTGCAGATCAATCAGTATCTGTGGAGGAAAAGCTCCATTAATATTTTAAGTCAAGTTTCCAGCATCTGCCAATTTTAATCTTTTCTTTTAAGCCCGTGTCAGAAACATGAATGGCTGAGTGAATTTCTCAAAGCTGATTTCACTTGTTAACTTGGCAAAACTCGGGTCTGTGCTCAGTTGTAATGAAGTTGGAGGGAAAGCTGGCAAAATGAAGCAAGGAGATACATAAGGATGTTGTATTTTGTAGACACGAGACTGCAGGTGCTGGAATCTGGAGAAACAGTCAATCTGCTGGAGGAGCTCAGTGAGTTGAGCAGCATCTGTGGTGATGTTGAGGGTGGGGAGAAAGGATTGTCAATATTTTGGGTTGAGACCCTGCATCAGGGCTCTGCATTGGTCCTGATGCAGGGTTTCAACCCAAAACATTGGGAATTCCTCCCCCCTTCCCCATTCATAATCAGTAACAAAAGATGAGAACTTGTGGTCCTCCAGTGAGGCCAGCTCAGTATCAATATCTTAAAAAATCAAATCTGGATTTCTTTCTGACCAGAACTGTTCCGGGGGAATAGAAGCACAGAGTATGAAGCACAAAATCTAAGAGTCCCGGCATGTTCGGTTCGGCACAGTGTTCATTATCTGCAGACCACCGTCATTCAAAATTGCCCCAAAACAGCAACAAAAAAAGGAGTGACCATAAACCCAGAAACACATCATAACATGAACTATGAAGTTCAATCCACAAACCGCGTAGATTAAACCATTCCCAAGATCCAGAAATCTAGCACCATCCTCCGACAGCATCGGGGGGAGAGGGAGAGCATCCGAATGCTGGTACCTTCCCCTGGGAGCAGCAGATGAGAGGGAGAGGGATTGATTCCTCTGGCAGCAGGGAGCAAGAGGCTGGTCGACGGCATTGAACACCTGTTCCCCTCCGGGTCGATCATGGACTTGCTCCAGGCTGCGCTCCTCACGGAGTACCCTCAGAGACAGCAAATCGGCAGGTCGCTCAACTGGCTTGAAAACACACCACCAAAATGTAGATCACAGGCTCCAACGGTAGCAGAACCACATTTGGAAGAAAAGAGATGTGAAAGAAGTTGTTTCGTTAGCCATCTAGAGGATGTCACCCTTGGTCGCGTTGTTCACTGGCGCCATCTTCTTCCAGAATAAGTGACAAAGGAATCAAAAGGAAGTTAATGGGCCTGTGTGAAAGAGAGAAAGATGCAAGGCTACAGGGAAATGGACTGGTGTAAATAACATGAACTCGAAGGGCTGAAAGTCACAGTTGGTAAATACAGGATGATCATTTATTTAAAATACAGATTCTGTCTTTGTGAATGTTGCCATAATTTTCATGCCAAAAGGGGCTCTGTTTGTGTTTGAATGAGCAAATATTCAGTCAAATTTGTTACACCATCACTGTGGCACACATTTAGGTATTCAAGCATCTTTTCCAGATTGTGCAGAGTCGTTATCTGAACTGATGAAAGTAAGTTCAAAACAGAGTTAATATTTTAACCTTATGAGTACTTGCCAAGCTTGCCTTCAGAACAAAATGAACCTTGCACTGTTTTATTAATGTAGATCACAGAGACAGATGATATATGCTTACCTGATGTAATTATATGACCTGCGGAAGTTCAGAAGTCTTTTAGAAGACCAAAACTATCATGTATAATATCTCAATGACAGTTAAGTGTAATACCTGCACTATTATGATCAGAAATGTTCTGAAACTTAAACTTTATAATCTTCTTTTGCCTAATATAAACATTGCATAGATCTGATAATCTCCATATCTTAATTTTAAAATTCTGCACAATCTTCAGTCACATTTGGGAAGAAATATACTCATTGGTAGAAAATAAAGAACAAAGCACAGTGTGTTTTAATTACAAGCAGTTGGCCTCAAACGTATCAAGGTATTTCATTGTTGGTTGACATAAGCAAAATGCAACGTTATCTTGATTACATTTATATTCTACTAAAGACTTACAGACAACTAAATGACTTCTGAGCATTCTGGCAGTAACACTCTTCTTGCTAGTTGAGCTTTATCAGTCCTGAGGGAGAGATTCCATTCTGAAAGAAAAACATGTCAATAAATTTATTTGTCTATTGAGATACAATGCAGAATAGGACCTTCTGGCCCTTTGAGCCATTCTGCCCAGAAACCCCTGATTTAATCCGAGCCAAATCACGGGCCAATTTACAAGGACCAATTGACTTATCGACCGTTACGTCTTTGGACTGTGGGAGGAAACCGGCGCATGTGGAGGAAACCCACGCAGTCACGGGGAAAATGTGCAAACTCCTTACAGGCAGCAGTGGGAATTGAACCTGTGTTACTGATACTGTAAAACGTTGTGCTAGCCACAACACTGTGAGTAGTTTTGATCATTTACTTCTGCTTTCTTTTCTATTTTTATGGGCACTAGTGGCAGAAGATAATAATACAGAGTAGAACAATCTGAACAGTAAATTAAATAAAAATATGGCCACAGAAAGGGAATAAAGGTTTGGGTCAGAGGATGATTCTGGTGGGAGAATGGGAAAGAATGATGACTGAAATGAGGCTTTGCTGCAACCTTTTTCTGTTTACTGTACGTGCTGATATTTATCAATGTTCCGTGCACTGTTTTATTAATGTAGAGCAGAGAGATTATATGTTTACTTGACGTAATAATGAAACATGAAATCAGTGCATTAGATTCTGAATGTGCTACTTCAATAACAGTAATTTTGATTGGAACATGAATACTGAGCTAGCTCTGGAATTACACAGCTTGAATATGTTCAGCAGTGATCAGCAAGTCCCCTGGCACTGGCCCCTCAAACCATAAGAAGCCCCACAGGAAACTACATGATGTGAGCCCAGGATTTGCTGACAGATTGTGGAGGCTGAATCTGTTACCTTAGTCCATTGGTAATAACATATCATATTTAAAACAATGCAGCATGGTCTTGCTGGATTTTCCCAACATTAAGCTTAGGAACTGCCATTCAAATCTTCCACCTAGATCCTACATCCATTGAATTCAGGAGATTTTAGACCCGCACATCAGAAAGAGAATTTTCAATGTGCTCCTTTTTTATTTAGTTTAATGGGTTTTTTTAATTATTAATAAGCGTTCCTAATTTTTTTCAGCACTTTACTTACATTTTATATGTGACTCCCTGTGCCAAAATTGGAGAAATAAATAAGGCAGGGAATTAGAGGTCTGTTAATTTAACAACTGCTTTCGGCAAGGTGCTAGCATCAATATTTAAGGAGGTAATAGCTAATCATTGTGGAAAGCTGAATGTAATTAAATGTAGTCAGCAAGGTAAACACTGCTGGGCAAATGTGCTTGGATTCTTTGAGGATGTAAAAGAGAGAGTTGATAGAGGGGAACCTGTCACTGTAATCGAGGGGGAAGGAACTGTGTGGAAAGTTTCCAGATTTGCCAATGACACAGTGTTATAGAGCATGTTGTGATAAGGATACTGTGATTCTGCAGGGGGATATAGATTGAGTCAATGGGCAAAACACTGGCAAAGGGAGTTTAATGTGAGGTGATGCACTTCCAGTAAGATGGCACCATTAAGTGGCGACTTTTGCGTGTACTTCTGCGCACCATTTGCGTGTAGCAACAATGAGAAGCGCCAAATATTCCCGTTTAACCATAGAACACTACAGCACAGTACAGGCCCTTCAGCCCTCCATGTTGTGCCAACCCATATAATTCTTTTAAAAAAGTACTAAACCCACACTCCCCCATAACCCTCCATTTTTCTTTCATCCATGTGCTTGTCCAAGAGGCTCTTAAATACCCCTAATGTTTTAGCCTCCACCACCATCCCTGGCAAGTTATTCCAGGCATTCACAACCCTTTGTGTAAAAAGCTTACCCCTGATGTCTCCCCTAAACTCCCCTCCCTTAATTTTGTACATATGCCCTCTGGTGTTTGCTATTGGTGCCCTGGGAACCAGGTACTGACTATCCACCCTATCTATGCCTCTCATAATCTTGTAGACCTCTATCAAGTCCCCTCTCATTCTTCTACACTCCAGAGAAAAGTCCAAGCTCTGCTAACCTTGCTTCATAGGACTTGTTCTCCAAACCAGGCAACATCCTGATAAATCTCCTCTGTACCCACTCCATAGCTTCCTATAATGAGGTGACCAGAATTGAACACAATACTCTAAGTGCAGTCTCACCAGAGATTTGTAGAGTTGCAACATGACCTCTCTACTCTTGAACTCAATCCCCCAGTTAATGAAGCCAAGCATCCCACAGGCCTTCTTAACTACCCTGTCAACCTGTGCAGCGACCTTGAGGGATATATGGATTTGAACCCCAAGGTCCCTTTGTTCATCCACACTCTTAAGTAACTGACCATTAATCCTGTACTCAGTCTTCTGGTTTGTCCTTACAAACTGCATCACCTTACACTTGTCCGGATTGAACTCCATCTGCCATTTTTCTGCCCAACTCTGCAGCCTGTCTATATCCTCTTGTAACCTTCAACAACCTACAGCTCCGTCCACAACTCCTCCAATCTTCGTGTCATCTGCAAACTTACTCACCCATCCTTCCGCCTCTGCATCCAGGTCATTTATAAAAATCACAAATAGCAGGGGTCCTAGGACAGATCCCTGCGACACTCCACTAGTCACCGACCTCCAGGCAGAATACTTTCCTTCCACAACTACCCTCTGCTTTCTTCCTTTAAGCCAATTTTTTATCCAAACAGCCAAGGTTCCACTTACCCCATGCCTCATGACTTTCTGGATGAGTCCCTCATGAGGGACCTTGTCAAATGCTTTGCTAAAGAACTGAAGATGTTCTGTAGGTCAGTTGTGGAGAGCGCCCTCTTCTTTGTGGTGGCGTGTTGGGGAGGAAGCATTAAGAAGAGGGACGCCTCACGTCTTAATAAGCTGGTAAGGAAGGCGGGCTCTGTCTTGGGCAAAGTACTGGAGAGTTTAACATCGGTAGCTGAGTGAAGGGCGCTGAGTAGGCTACGGTCAATTATGGAAAACTCTGAACATCCTCTACGTAGCACCATCCAGAGACAGGGAAGCAGTTTCAGCGACAGGTTACTATCGATGCAATGCTCCTCAGACAGGATGAAGAGGTCAATACTCCCCAATGCCATTAGGCTTTACAATTCAACCGCCAGGACTTAAGAACTTTTTAAAAGCTATTATTAATGCTTTTTGAGATAGTGATTTAGATGCATATCATATTTTTTTACTGAGTTAAGTATTGTATGTAATTAGTTTTGCTACAACAAGTGTACGGGACATTGGAAAAAAAAAAGTTGAATTTCCCCATGGGGATGAATAAAGTATCTATCTATCTATCTATCTATGTAGACCACATCCACTGCCCTACCCTCATCAATTTCTTTTGTCACCTCTTCAAAAAACTCAATCAGTCTCATGAGGCACGATCTTCCCTTCACAAATCCACGTTGACTATCCATGAGTAGACTGTACTTCTCCAAATGCTTGTAGATCCTATCCTTAAGAACCCTTTCCAGTAGTTTGCATACCACCAACGTAAGACTCACCGGTCTATAGTTCCCAGGTTTCTCCCTATTACCTTTTTTAAACAAGGGAACTACATTTGCCATTCTCCAGTCCTCCGGCACTTCCCCTGCAGCCAAAGAGGATTCAAAGATCATGGCTACTACAAGACTACTACAGCTGAAATCCACTGTCATAGCCATGGGTACATCAGTAAGCAGCATTGTTTTAATAAGTTTAAAAATGTAGCAATACTCAAAATCAACAAACCTCAGACAGCAGACTTGGATCATGAGTGCAGTTCCATTCTAAGAAAACAGAAGCCAGAATACCACATCTCTTACTTGCACTCCCAACTATCCTGCTGGCAAATGTGCAGACTCTGTAAAATAAAACTGAAGACCATAGAGCAAGATTGCTGTACCAGAGGGACACCAGGGACTGCTGTGTACTTTGCTTCACAGAAACATGGCTGTCCCCTGCCATTTCAGATGGGTTCACCATTCTCCGCAAAGACAGGACAGAGGAGGGGAGGTAGGCTTTATGATGAACTCATTTATGATGAACTCTTTTAAAGGCAGAGGAGGTACAGTAGGCTTTATGATGAACTCATCATGGTGCACAAACGTGGTGGTTTTGTTTCACTCCTGCTCGTTGGACCTGGAACATCTGCCAGTCAAATATTATCCATTGTATCCACCATCATCCTGGTAGCGGTGTACATTCTACTTCAGGCCAACATTGGGCAGGCACTGGAGGAGCTGAGCAGCATAATCAGCAAGTACGAAACTACGACCCTGATGCCTGCCCTATCATTACAGGAAATGTCAACCAGCCCAGCTTGAAGAATTCTGAACATCTACAATCAACCTAACACATATGGAACCAGAGGAGCCAGCACACCTACCACTGTTATAGCACCATCAAGAGCACTTACCGCACCATCACACTCCCACACTTTGGGAAGTCCTAACACCTGGCTGTACCTCTACTGCCAGCATACAGGCAGAGACTAAAGACCACAGCACTAGTGCTGTGGACCAAGGTATGGTCAAGGAAGGCAGAGGAACGCTTACAGGACTGCTTCAAGTAGGTGGACTGGACAATATTAAGGGATTAATCTGTGCGTCTGAATGTATGCACCACAGTTGTCACCAACTTCATCAAGACCTGGGTGGATGAGAGTGTGCCTTCAAAAACATATTGGACAGACCCAAACCAAAAGCTGTGGATGAACCAGGAGATTCGTACTGGGCTGAGGAGTGGATCTGTGGCCTTCAAGCCTGGTGACTCAAAACTATACTACAGATCAGGTACAACCTACAGAAGGCTATTTTATGGGCAAAAAAACCCAAATCTGATTGAAATTCAAGATGTAATCGGATGCACGTCAGCTCTGGCAATGTTTGCAGGCCATTACTTCCTACAAAGTGAAGCCTAACATCATGAATACTTGTGATGTTTCGCTCCCAGATGAGCTCAACACCTTTTATGCATGCTTTGAAAAGGAGAGTAAAACTATACCTATTGGAAACCCTACAGCATCTGGTGACCCTGCGATCTCAGATGCTGACCTTAGAATATTTTTCAAGAGGGTGAACCTTTGCTGACAATCAACACTGGCACATCTCAAGGAAATGTGCTCATCGAGGGATCAGAAATAGAAAGTCTGAGCCACTTAAAGTTCCTGGGGTGTCATGTATCCTGGGCCCAATATATTGATGCAATTACAAAGAAAGCATATCAACGACTATACTTCATTAGAAGTTTGAGGAGATTTGGTATGTCACCAAAGACACTTGTAAGTTTCTACAGATGTTCCATGGAGAACATTCCAACTGGTGTGGAGTGGCCATTGTGCAGGATCAGAAAGAGCTACAGAAAGTTTCAGGAACTGCTTTTTACCGACTGCCATAAGATTTCTGAATGGGCAGTGAGCCCACGAGCACTAAGCAACTCACACAAAATGCTGGTGGAATGCAGCAGGTCAGGCAAGCAACCACAAACACGATCTCACTTTTTCTTCTCCTCTCTTTTTGCACTACTTATTTAATTTAATTTTCTTTAAACTTTATTTATTTTATTTTATTTACATTGTCCCCTGATTAAGTTGGGGTTAAATTGGGGTGGTTGGTGGTTGCTAGGCAGTGAGGCTCGAAGGGCCAGAAGAGCCTATACAGCACCGTGTCTCTAAATAAATTAAATCTATGTCCTTTTGTCTATTTCATTACAAGAGACCCTTAGATAGGATCATGGATGAAAGGAAAATGGAGGTCTATGTGGGAGAGAAGGGTTAAATTGATCTTGGAGTAAGTTAAAAGGATGGAACAACATTGTGTGCCGAAGCACCAGGCCTGTACTGTGCTGGGTGTTCTGTGTTCTATGTTCTCACTCGTTATCTGCTCCCATTCACTCATGGTCATCCCAGTTTCACTGCATCAGACAATTCCTGCCCCCCATTCCCCATCCACCTTGCTGTTTAACAAGCTACTTTTGTCTCCTTTCCCGAACTGATGAAGGGTCTTGGACCAGAAATGCTAACTCTTTCTCTTGCCACAAATAATGCTTGGCATCCCCAGCTTCAATTGGGTTGCTGGGTTTAATGTGGTACGATGCTTGAGTCAGTAAAAACAAAGTCAAGTTTATTGTCATATGCACAAGTTCAGGCACAGTGGAAAACTTACTTGCAGCGGCATCACAAGCACATAGCATCAGATAAGCAGCATGCACCGGAGGAAAAAAGAAGATACACAATGTTTACAAGAAAGAACACAACTAGAACAGAGCTAGTCCATTGCAATGCAAAGTAGTCCGGCTATACTGAGCTAGTGAATAGGGTACCTGATCTTCCTGGTGTTAACTATCCAGAACTGCAATATTTGATTTATGGATATGTTTTTGTATTTTGTGAGGACTTGTGTTTTTTTCCCTCAGTATAGTCACTAGAGTGATGTAACATGATCACCACATTTAAGGATGCAGTGCTTCAATAATGATTTAAGGGAGAGATGCTGAGAATAGATTGCGAAAGAACTCAATTTGTAAAACAGATGTGGAGCAGGGAGAAAGTTGGTTTACATAAGTAACAAGAGTGATAGAATACCATGAGCAAAGAAGCACATTTGAAGATGGGTTCTTGGCACTGCTATAATCTCTTTGCCATTGACTAGTTTTAATTGTGTATGTAAAACCACACTTGAGTGAGTCTTAGTTCTTCTTTACTTCAAGCAAGTCTTTACCTGTCATGAGATTTTAGAAGTTTCTGATTAACATGTCTGGATTAACAATTAGAAAATTGCACTTGATATTTAATTTAATAGATGCCGGTGATTCCTCCCCTTTTCTTAATGTGAAACAAAAATAAGCTACTACAATACAAATATTGCCAACATTTTTGATACATGGATTATGTGTTGAGAGTATTTTAACCCAAAATATTACACATTACAACATAGTCCATAGCAACCTTGTTTTTTATCTAAACAGTAACATTTGCTGAATAAGCAGAGTGTGTTGGTAATTTTATTATGGCTACTTGTGCTCACTCTAGATTGAAGAACAGTGTTAAAGTAGCAGCAGTTTTCATCTAGGAAAATTAGAAAGTTCGTTTAAAACACCTCTCAAGTTTTAGAAATACACCAGTAATCACGTAAACAACAGTCACCATTGCAGGAAGTGAACCTGAGCAAAGCATTTGGCCTAAATGGTGGACCCGGCCCTGTTCTTAGATCTTGCAGATCAGCTGGCTGGAGTATTTAAAGACATTTGTAACCTTTCTCTGCTCCACTCTGAGGTTCCAGTGTCCTTTAAGAAGATCACTAACATTCTGGTACCTAAGAGAAAAAAGGTAATGTGCCTTAATGACTACCACCGCTGTGAAGTGCTTCAAGAGGCTGGTCGTAATAAACATTAATTCCAGCCTTCCGCACAACTTTAACACACTGCAGTTCACCTACTGCTGAAACAGACCTATAGCAGATGGCAGCTCCCTGGCCCTCAGCTCATCTCTGGGGCATCTGGGCAGTATAAACACACACGTTGCGCTCACAACTGTGTGGCCAGATTCTGGTCCAGCTCCATCTACAAGTTTGCAGATGATACCACCATAATGGGCCAGATCTCAAACAATGATGAGTTGGAGTCCAGGAAAAGACAGAGCTTAGAAACATGGTGTCAGGATAACAACTTTTCTCTCAAAGTCAGTCAAGCAAAAGAGCAGGTCACTGATTTCAGCAATGTTGCATATGCACATGCTCCTGTCTGCATCAGTGGTGCAAAGGTTGAGAGATTCATGTTCCTAGGAGTGAACATCAACAATAGTCTGTTCTGATTCAAGCATATTGGTGGCATGGCCAAGAAAGCTAGCTCACCAGCCCCTCTGCTTCCTCAAGAGGTTAAAGAGTGGCATATCCAAAGCTGGCTGACCCTCATCAGATGTTTGTGGATGTACTATAGAAAGCATTGCCACAGTTTGTATGGCAAACTGCTCTGCCACAAGAAACTGCGGAGGGCTCTGAATACGGTTCAGGATATCACTGTTACCATTCTCCCCTCTATGCACTTCTCGCTGCCTGAGTAAAGCATTTGGGATAATCACAGATTCCACCCATCCCGGATCTTCTCTCTTCTCCCCACTTCCATTGTGCAGAAAATACAAAAGCCTGAAAGCATGTACCACCAGACTCAAGGACAATTTCTATTCTTTTGCTAATGATTCCCTAATGCGTTTAGATGGAATCTTCATCTCAATCTTAGTTGTTATGACCTCGCACCTTACCTGCAGTACACTGCCTCTGTAATATTTTATTCTGCACGCTGTATTCTTTTACCTTGTACTACCTCAATGCACTGTTGTAATGAATTGATCTGTATGAATGGCATGCAAGATAAGCTTTACACTGCACCTCAGTACACATGACAACAATAAATCAACTTGCTCATCTCTAAATTCTTCATTGATGCATACTGATCAGATGCTGAAGCAGAGTAGTGATTGAAAATTAAAAATTGCAGGTTCTGGAAATCTAAAATAAAAACAGAAACACTGCAAACACTGGCAGATCAGGCAGCCCTTGTGGGAAGAGAAACAGAGTTAACATTCAAAGTTCAAAGTATATATATACAACCCTGAAATTCATTTTCTTGTGGACATATTCAATAAATCCAATAACTGTGATAGAATCAATGAAAGAGTGCATCAACAGGGTGGACAACCAGTGTGCAAAAGACAACAAACTGTGCAAAATCAAAAAGTAAGGAAAAAAGGAAATAGCAATAATAATGATAAGCTATAAATATCAAGAAAATGAGATGAAGAGTCCTTGAAAGTGAGTCCATAAGTTGTGGGAACAGTTCAGTGATGGGACAAATGAAGCTGAGTGAAGTTATCCCCTCTGGTTCAAGAGCCTGATGGTTGAGGGACAATAACTGTTCCTGAATCTGGTGAGTCCTGAGGCAAATGTACCTTCTTCCTGATGGTAATAGAGAGAAGCGAGCATGTCCTGGGTGGGGGGGGGGTTCCCTGATGATGGATGCTGCTTTCCTGCGACAACACTCAATGTAGATATGCTCAGTGGTTAGGAGGGCTTTACCTGTGATGGACTGGGCTGAATTCACTACTTTTGTAGGATTTTCCATTCAAGGACATGGATGTTTTCATACCAGCTTGTCGCAGCCAGTCAATATGTTCACCACCACATATCTGTAGAAGTTTGTCAAAGTTTTAGATGTCCTACTGAATCTTCAAAAATTTCTAAGGAAGAAGAGGTGCTGCTGTTCTTTCTTTGTAATTGGACTTGTGTGCTGGGCCCAGGACAGGTCCTATGAAATGCTAACGCCAAAGAATTTGAAGATGCTGACCCTCTCTACTTCTGCTCCCCTGATGAGGACTGGCTCATGGACCTCTGGCTTTCTCCTCCTTGGTCTTGCTGCCATTGGGTAAGAGGTTGTTGTTCTGGCACCACTCAGCCAGATTTTCAATCTCCTTTCTGTATCCTCATTCGTCACCACCTTAGATTCGACCAATGACACTGTGTCATCAGCAAACTTAAAAACATCAACTTTGTAGATTGCTATTGCTACATGATTAATAAACTAAAGTATTGACTCAGGTAATTATTTTTATAATTGGGATACGTGGGCAATGATATTCTGACTTTAAACCCAAGAATCTCTTTGAAGATTAGGACATCATGATGAGTTCCTTCATGTAACTATCCCTTCAAGCCTGAGAGATGCTCTATGATCTTGTGACATTTTGCCTTCAATACTAATTATTGTTCACTTTGAAACAAATGAGAAATTATCTGACAAGTTGGTTGGAACACAGCCAGGGTTGTACTTGTTTGAAATGCCACTAGTGTTCTTATCTATTTATAAAACAAAAGCGACTGGTCTGCTGCGACAGGCTTCCCTTTTTAAGTGCATATTCCAGGAATTCCTACTAAGTAATTGAATTGCATCACTTTATAAGTGCAGCCCTTGTGTGTTATTAAATATTTATGCTATCAGATGAACTTCACAGTGATATATTCTTCAAGACGTTGAAGTGCTTGCTGAAGATCACTGAATGCTTTCACTGATGTTAACATTCCTTTTTCTCTTAAAAGTGCAGAGTCATTCTTTGGTACAGTGTAATGAATGTCAGCTGCTCTGTTAGCTCTTCAGAAGACCTTTCTTCAAGGGGCATTGCACGAACATAATACTGTTCTTCATGTAACTGCCTTTGCAGGAACAGACGGTCAGTAATAAATGGCTAGAAGAGCCAGTATTGATGGCCAGTCTTCGTATGCTGCTTCTCAGCTTGACATCTGCAATTTTCTTGCACATGGTGGTCATGCTCTATAGAACAAGTCAACTAGCAACAAGGTAGTCAAAACATATGTACTTTGAATATTCAGCACTGCTTTCATTTGTGATGTGCCAAAGTGCTACGTTGTCTATGGCAAATAATATTCTGTGTGTTCACCTGTATTTTGGTTCTGCTCTTATCCTCCGTCTTGTTTCCTTTCTATTCTTCTTTACAAACTTCTTCCTATTTTCCTACCTTCTTCCTCCTTCCTATACTGTACTCCACTTAAATGCTGCTGTAAAAGGCTGTAAGTATTTGGTGAATAAAACATGTAGATGTGGTCCCCAGTTTTCATCTTGCCTATGAGTGAAAGAGGTTTCTTTATCTCAGGGCGTTTACAGTTAATAAAAGATTTTGTTAGAAAAAGAAAAAGTTTCTTCTGGCAAATATTTGGAAATCATTTTTAAAATAATTAGCAGACAAACTTGTGGGGAATGAGGGAAAACAAGGTGGGTATTAAAAGATTTCTTACTTGGAGTTCTTGGCTTTAATTAATGGAAATTGGTTTTGACAATTTGATAGGTGTATTTCCTCACCTTGCTGTTTTTCAAAAGCTGATTGGTTTTAAGGTTTGCTAACCTCTTGTGCATCATTTAGTGGAAGTAATTTATTGATTGGTGAATTTTGAATTTATGGATTAATTGGCACACAGCTTCATTATGTTTATCTTCATGTGTTGTGTTTTTTATTATTTTAACGTACACTGTCAGCTTTAAGGTGATAATATGAATATTTTTTGCACATTGATTCATGTAAAAATGGCAAAATTCAAAGGAGAAAGCAAGATGAAAGGTTCTTACAGCTCTGTTTGATAGTTGATCAAACCTTGTAGGCAACAAAATGGATTTATTGGTTCCAGGGACAGTGGAACAACAAAGTGATAAAGGAGCACCCATCTACAATAAACCTAAATCAAGTTTTATGTGGTTGACTGTACTTAAATTTGATCAAATGAAGTTGGTGAGTTTGATTTCTTTTAACTGCCAACTTGCAATTGGGCCATGTTGAGCTTGTGGACTTTTCAAGGTACTAAATTCTTTTCCGACATAACAGTGAAGAATGAACTCCATGGTTTTCAGGTTAGAAATATCTTCTGCACCATTAATCAATCCATGGTTGCAAACTGGAGTTATGTTCCTATTTGCTGACTAATTGATTGGAACAATAGTGCTGTCAAAATCTTCAGGCACAATATAGAATATTCTATTTATTTACTCAGCACTTTTGACTTTAAGGTGGTACTGTGAATGCTGTGAATTGGCATGTTACTGTTAGGAAAGAGTCCATTCATAATGCACTGCATTCAAATTCAATGAAAATGAAGATATTGAAGAATCAAAAGCTTTATGTGAGTTGCACCAAGTTTCAAGTTTAGTTCCGGATCCTACATATCTGACCCACAGGTTTCTAGAGAATTATGAATATGTGTGTATCTGAAATGCCTCTTCCATAAACCTCTATTGTACTTGTGCCCATTGTGAGTAACAGGCAGGCTTCCACTAGTGCCAATCACTAGTTTGTTATATTAAGGTCCCAGTTTGGTGTGGGGTAATTGGGAAAATGTTTAACCTAATCTCTTTTATTGGCATTACTTAATGCTGACTCTCAAGTTTTATGTCAAGAGCCAATACGGATTACAAAATCTGTTCGATCTCTTCTGTTCTTTTGGGGTAGAAACAGCACAGCCAGCAGAAAAAGAAAAAGAGGAGACTAGCCTCACGTCACATATGGCTACGTTTTAATTCAGCCAGTTCTGAAATGGTAGGGATCCTTAGTGCTGGACATTTTATCTACGTTCTTGTACATTTTACAGCTGGATTTGAAATGAGATTCCACGGGGCAATTCCAATGTGGTATGATGTGTATGTGTTAAACTTAAATGAACTTTTGAATTCATCTTTAGGTCAGATCTACAAGTGTGTTTGGCTTCATTTGAATCAAGCTGCCTTCATAGCTTGTCAGATCAATAAAAGAATAACATCACTCTTGTATAAAATATTTACAGTAATTAATATTGGGCATTTATTTAATCCTTCCCTTTTTCAGTATTGTGCCTAATTTCCATATTGCCTCCAATTTATAGGTGGTGATTGAAGGTGGAATTTCCTTTGTACCCTCACCTTCAAAGTGTTTCTGACACCCAAGCATAGTTAATTTGACTTGTTAAAAGATTTTTGCAAGTTATACAATTTTTAAGGCAATTGAAGCTGGCTGTTTAGGAAACTTTAAATCTTCGAGGATTTGAAGCTATTGTGTTTAGTTAATTCTTTGGAAGACCAATGCTACCCAGTTCTATTGAAAGAGCTTGTGTATGAAGCAGTCTCCAATTTCTCTGTGGGACCATTTTTCTTCTTAAAATCTCAAAAAAGCTTTTAAGAATTCCTTTGTAATTCAGCATTGTATAGTGAAGGGTACATTTTGTAGGATTAGGAGATCATTGTCTGGATTTCCACAGTAGGATATTGGCTGATCTATGGAGTGGGATCAAAGGTTACTGGAGGTTTTTGGGGAACTTAGTACCAGATTTTGCTAAATTTTGAGAAACAGCTCAATGCCTTACTTTTTCCCCAAGTATGTAAATATCAAATTTATTCCCAATTTTGCATTTTAAACCTAATCCTAGGAGATCTTTAGTCTGTCTATTTAAAAAGAAATTAGCAGGAAATATCTACTGAAATCAGATTTACATTGTACTTCTAAAATTGCTGTATTAATAATAACATTTAATGTAAGTTTTTGCTGAATATTTGGAATGAATTTGAAATCTGAATTGCTTAAATTTATTTGATAATAACTATGATTGGATCAATCTAAAAACACTCTTTACCTTTGTTTTAATGCAATGATTAGATCGAAGGAACTTATATTAGTTTTAAGAGAAAAGGGATAGCGGATTGCTTTAATAATATCAGAAATGAACAGTTAATATTTTGGGAAAACAGTCATAGATTTCACAAACATGTCAGTAATATTCTTCTGAAACAAAGATTTTTAAAAAGAACCTGTTCATAAGATAATGCAACACAAATGGGTCAGAGGTGAATTCTGTCTCTAATTCTCTACGTTAGGCATTGACGCAGAACTTTTATTCACATTGTTAAAGAAGATGCGGTGTGGACATCCTTAAAAGCTGCCCAACACAATTGTGTTCAAAATCCAAAGCTAAAGTAGTTGTGCTCCTCTAAGCCATTGAGAATGAAAAAGAATAAGACCTTTTCTGAGCAGCGTTTTGTGAATGACTAATTCTGTTCAGGTGGAGCCATGAATACCACAGGATTGTGGCTCTCCTCATTACTCAGGATCAAGGTTAAAAACTACGGTGGCACAGTTTAATTAGCAAGGCAACTTAAAGCTTTGCAGGAGGTCAACTTCAACCATGATTGAAGGGTCTAAGCATGAGTTTTGTTCCTTTAATTTAGTCTTTTTTCTTCTCTTTCAGATTGAGGAAGGAGGGAAAGCGGACTTGCTCACAAGCAAACTGCAGGTGGGAGACGAAGTCGTCAATATCAATGATGTGGAACTGAGTGGCTATAGACAAGAAGCCATTACGTTGGTAAAAGGCTCCTACAAGTCTCTGAAGCTGCTCATTCGCAGGTATGAGAGTCAAACTGGTCACCTGCAGATGCTGCCTAAAAATACTTCATCTCAAATTTATGTATCGTGGGTGTTTAAAGTATGCAACAAATTGACATGCACAGATAAACACTGGGAAAGTTCTGCAAATGAGGGAGAAATATTTATTGTTCAAGGGTAGATCTTCAGCACCCCAAAATATTATTATAATTTTGCTTTCAATCATCTTGTAATATCCCTAAAATTCAAATTAGACTGCAATATGAATTAAATATCTTCAAGTGGTGGGCAAACAAAGCACTTTTACTCTGGTTTCATTACTTTCATTCTGTTTATTACTATTATTAAATATAGTTTATTCTCAAGAAGTCATGTTCTCATTGTTAGTTTTTGTGAAAAGTTTTTTGAGATTTTAAATAATTTAAATGAATGTAAACAAGTTTATTTGCAAAATTGTAGTGTACTTGAATTAAGTTTGCAAATGACATACTTTGTAAATCAATCTGTGTCGTAATAATATGGTTTTCACATGCAAAGTATCGTTTGTAATGATTAATTTGATCAGAAGACTTTTTAACACCTTGGCAGATGTGTGCATCTTGACTAACCAATTGAAAATTGTGCAATTTTCCCACCGTTTAGATTCTGGGTTACCACCATCACATCACTTACTTATGGCTGTCAAGAAGCAGTTTTTCCATATCGTCATAGTTAACTGTTTGAGGAGCTCAAACAGAGCAAAGAACAGTTCAGAACAGCATTTAAACACCACCGATCTGATACCCAATTGTTCAGAAATTCTAGCATGATTGGTACACTAAGTCCTTATTATCCTTACATGGATCCAGGTAATTATGAGATTGGTTAAATAGCACTTGGAGCTTGGGCTGGTATGAAGCCAGAGCCACGTTCAGGATTGGGAACTGAGCCTTCACAAACAAGAGGAAATCTGCAGATGCTGGAAATCTGAGCAACACACACAAAATGCTGGAGGAACTCAGCAGGACAGGCAGCATCTATGGAAAAAAGTATAGTTGACATTTCAGGCTGAAATCCTTTAGCAAACATTTTGTGGGAATTGAGCCTTGTTGTATCAAACAAGCTGAAACGTACTAGCAATCTTCCTTCTAGTTCTGTATGCAAATCTACCCTATGTTCAAGAACCCCAAGAACATAGGTAGATTTCAGCTTGTGTGATTGACCAGGAGTCAGTTTCTCACTCACTTTAAATGCACAGGATTCATTACAAAATCTGTTTTTACCACTGTGCAACACATAGGGGATAAAAGTTAAATAAAAGTGCTTGGGGACAATGTAAGTCCTTTACAATGTCCGAGAATCTGCTGGTCCGATACAAGCAACAGCCTCAGGGTGCCAGATCATTGGGGTGTTAATGTAGTGAATTCTCCAGGGTCTATTTGAGATCTTTATGGTATGGTACAATTCCCTCTCCCATTGTGAACAGTGAGATACAATAACATCAATACTTTTGTCTCCTGCCGGCCGGCCAGCTCAATACACTGTACAAATGCTTCCTGTTGCTGCTCTTCCATTCTTTAGGTAGGTTATTTGCCTGAACTATTTGCCAGGGGCTTCAGCAGGTTGATTTGTTTTATCCTGTACTATATCCTTTTACTGCCACAGCTTCCTCCCTCCCTGTCTACTCAGTGGCCACTTCATTAGGTACACTTGTACATCTCATCAATGCAAATGTCTAATCAACCAATCCTGTGGCAGCAACTCAATGCATGAAAGCACGCAGATGTGGCCAAGAAGTGGAGTTGTTGTGCAGAGCAAACATCAGCTTGGGAAAGAAACGTGACTTTGATCATGGGACAATTGTTGGTGCCAGACGGGGCGGTTTGAGTATCTCAGAGACCGATGATCTCCAGGGATTTTCATAAACAACAGTTTCTTTTACAGAGAATGGTGCAAAAAAACCAACAAAAATCCATTGAGCAGCAGTTCTGTGGGCAAAAACACCTCGTTAATGAGAGTGGTCAGACTGGTTCAAGCTGACAGGAAGGCGACAAATAACCAGACGTTACAAAAGTAGTTTGTGTAGAATCTCTGAACATACAATGCATCGAACCTTGAAGTGGATGGCCTACAGCAGCAGAAGACCACACTGAGTTCCACTCCTGTCCCTAATAAAGTGGCCACCGTGAATATCCACATTTCATCTTAACTGGGAAGGGCATGTACGTGTTTAACATTTGAATTGTCTAAATTTCACAATTTCTTCAAGCAGAAAATCAGACAGCATGTGTCAGTAACTTCCTTATTCACTCGCTAAGAAACTGTAAATAGTCAGCAATTTAACCTATCAACAAATATATTTGTTTATGAAATAGCTGGCAATTCATTTCTTTCCCCAACGGTTGATGAAATAATAGAAACAATTAGTCCGGTGAAACAATTCTTAAATGAACAACATTAAAGGAACATTTATAGTCTAGGGCTCAAAATTTCATGTGACACCTATAACAAACTTCTGGCAACTTGCTAATAACCATTAGGTAATTTCTTTTCTCTCTTTCTTAAGACAGCTTATCCTGACTTTCCATGCCTGGACCTTAATAATGAGTCTATGATGTGGCACCTGTTTAAATGTATTGTGTCATCCTTCTGTTAGTTCCAATGACAGTGGTTCAGTGAGTTATTTAACTTTACCTGTCTGCACTGACTTGTTCCAATTGTTCACAAAAAAAAGGTTTTCAGAGTTTGTTTCGCAGTAGATACTCAGTGAGAGTTAAGTGAAAGATATGGGAGAGAAGAGGAAAGAGGAAATAAGCTGATGTGGGAGCTCCTGTGGACAAAAGGGAGCAGAATACAGAATGAAGTGGGGAAAGAGCAGCAACCAGAATGGATTCTAATGATGTACAGCATAGGAAGAACAGACATTGGATTGAATTAGTTTTTCAAGTGTCTGCGATAAACTGACAGCGTGAGATTGCAGTCTCTCAACTTCCAGGGACATGAATGGCATGGTCGATTGCCTCTTTTTCAGTAGTAATTTGCAAAGTGTAAGATAAAGGAGTTGAGGCTTTGAGAACAGGATCCCTATCATGGAATCTACATGACAACTTGTATTCATCCATCGCTAAATCAACATTAAATGTTTCATAGGAACTTGGTCAAATAAAATGTATTCAGTCAGGTAAGTGTTAGGACAGGGGAACATTGTCAAAAAGCAAGCTCCAAGGGCCTTGGGGATGGGCAGGTTTAGAAGGAGATTCTAGCCCACACAGCTGCATCAAGGTAGGCAGTGGTGAAGGGATGAAAATCAGGAGAGTGATAGAGAAATTTTAAATGGACCTCTGCAGTGGATGGCAAGAGAGGAGGAGGAAGGCCATGCAGTGATTGAAAATGAGAAGAAAGATTAAGATATGTCTGCACTGGGAGTACCAGATACCATAGATGACCATTACACACTCTCAGATTAAGTGCTGCCTCACCTGGAAGGACTATTTAGGGCCCTGTATGGTGGTAAAGTAGGAAGTATAGCACTTGGTACAGTTACAGGGATAAATGCTGGGATGGAGTTTTGCAGGGAGGGACAAATGGGCAAAAGAGTCATGTGGAGTCTTCTGTATCGGTGTAGAATGGGGGACCGCTTCATCGAACACCTTCACACTGTCCAGTGCAACAGTTATGATCTCCTGGTGGCCACCCATTAGGTTAGTTGGGGTAGCAGTGACGGTTAATCCATGTTGGGGATGTGAAGGCAAGGGGATGGGAAACTCAACTTCAATCAAGCGTAGTGCAAAAGTTGTTACAGATATGCTTCAGCATTGTGTAGGTGCATTTGAAGTCAGTGGGCAAGAAGTGTGTCTGTGTCTAAATCCAAACACTGTTCATGGGACATAGCACAAGGACACACCATTTGTTCCCACCAGTCCATCCAGGTTCTTATACCCCACTTGTACTTTTTCCCATCCTTCCCTGAATAACTGTTCATCAGAATCAGGTTTATTATCACTGACATATGTCATGAAATTTGTCATTTTCTGGCAGCAGTACAGTGTAATACATAATGTAAGCTATAATTTGAAATATAGTAGATTCCGGTCCATCAGTTAATCAGGGCAGCTGCTTATTTTGGATAGTTCTTAAAGAACAAAATCTAATTGGATTCCCTTCATTTATTTGGGGCAATATGCTGCTTAATTTGGACAGGAGACTTCTTACTGAATAGTGTCAGTCATGTGGCTGTTAAACACCGTGCTTGCAGCAAAGATTTTTAAACAGCGTCAGTTGCATGTGTTTGTCTTCAAAAAGCAATGACTTTTGTCACTGATAGTTGGTGAGAATGAGTAGTAAAATAATTCTGAACTGTTCTACTCCTTGCAGTTTTAAGCATTCAGGCTTTGAGATGCTAGAAACAGCTGTGAGTGAAAATGAAACGATTTCATTACTTCTTCAAGTTAGGAACTATGAAGAATTTAAAGGTATCGGCAATTATCTTGAATGTTACAATAAAAATGAAGATTTGGAGGAATCAATCATCAAAAAAATTGTGTGAAAGCAGTCCATTATCTGACTAGGTGTCTGAGCTGACTTTGTTCATTTACAGTCAATTAAAATAACTACGCACACTGAATGAATTCCTCCATCGATATCTGTTAGGAACTAATACACAGTTTTATAGTATTGTAGTAGTATTGGTAGTATTCCAATTTGTTCTGTATTTTAGTTAAATACATCATTCGTTACTCAGTTAAATGGTAGTTTGCCTTTTTTTAATACCTTATAACAATTTCCATAAAACCAGCTAATTGGGGCAACTGCTTAATTGGACCTAAATGCACTGGTCCCAATGTGTCCCAATTAACCAGAATTCACTGTATATGTTTTAAAAAGTGCAAAAGGAGAGAAAAAATAATGGGTTCATGGACTGTTCAAAAATCTGATGGTAGAGGGGAAGAAGTGGTTTTGAAAACATTGAGTGTGTGTCCTCAAGCTCCTGTACCTTTTCCCTGATGGTAGTTTTTGATGGTGTCCTTGATGGTGGGGAGGCTAGTGCCACAATGAAGCTGGCTGAGTCTATGCAGCATTTTTCGATCCAGTGCATTGGAGGTGATGAAAACACACAGAATGCTCTCCACGGTAGATTCCCATTACCTTGGGCCCCACATGGTTATTCAGATTCTCTTAAATGCAGTGATGCCATCTGCCTCGATTGTGACATTCCCAAGCAATCCCACTCCTCCCTCAATCATAAATCTGCTGCCTCACTACTCGGGGTGAAGAAGCTTCTTTCAACGTACCAGCTTGGTTCCTATCTTGCATTGATGGTTTCTAGATTTGTTGTTACTCACAGATAGATTCACTCTATTTCTAAAACCTTTCATAACTCTGTAGTCAAAAACTGGGTTAGGTCTCGGCTTTATCATTTCAAGAGTGACGTAGAATATATATGTAAAAAAACATGAAATGCTGGCAGAACTCAGCAGGCCAGACAGCATCTATGGGAGGAGGTAGTGACGACGTTTTGGGCCGAAACCCTTCATCAGGAGTGAAGTAACATGGGATGGTCGAGGGGGGATAAGAAGTGGGGGGAGGGATAAAGTAGAGAGCTGGGAAGTGATAAGCTGGAGGGAAATGGGCTAGGGGAAGGTGGAGAATTATGGGAAATAAAAGAGAAAGAAAGGTAGGGCTGGGGGGAGAGATTATAGTGAGAGGGGAAAAGAGAGAGAAAGAGAACCAGACTAAAATAATAGATAGGGATGGGGGTAAGGGTGGAGGGCAGGGGTATCAACAGAGGTCAGTGAGTTGGATGTTCATGCCGGCAGGAAGGAGGCTACCTAGGCGGGAGATAAGGTATTGATATGTTATGTTTTGTAATTTCAAAATATTAAACTGATTTAAAGGAAGACACAGGAGTCCATAAATGGAAGTCTAAATTCAAGTTTATGCGACATGTACACATATCCTGTGATAACAGAATGACAAATGCAATTTGCGTATTTATACATATAAACGTAATTTATTATTCAAATGTACAAGAATGCTTAATCAACCAATATATATATACAAATCTACTCAAATATTACTTAAATATTAAATACACAACAGTTTATCTTTACTCATGAAGGTAAACTCACATTTTTGGTGTCATTCATGTAAATATTTTTGCACCTCACATATGCCTGTTTGTATTTTTTTTATAATATATTCAAATTGAAACCATTTCAATTAAGTTTGAAAGTTGTGTCTCCTCATTCAGTACGATGTGTTAGACTTAAAGTATGAGGCAGTGGACGAGTGGAGAGCTTGTGGCGAGAGAGGAAAGTGTGTTCTTACTGTTCACATGGGAATTGAAGTTTTACTTATAGATGTGTTGTTGAAGGGCAGCAGAGAAATGAGAAGTTGGGATTTACCAAGACCCAGTAATATTAGGTCAAAGAGCTAAATGTACAATATATCCTGGGAACTCAAGAACTACTTGAACTCTACTCTTGTGGTTTCAGAGGTAATCTTTCATTGTAATTACACTTAAATACTGCGTTTTAATCTATATAAATACAGACATACTAATACAAGCCTATTGGTTAAATGTTCTGTAACTCAAATGTAGCCTGAGGTGAGGTCCAACTAATTATAATTGTGGGAATTGACGAGCTGGTTTGTGAATAAAGGAGTGAAGCCTCAGATGATGAAGGGATGCTAATCTTTAAGAGAACTAAAGAGAAAGTTTCTATAAACTTCACATCAATGATATGACCAAAATAGCACTGGATTTAAATGATTCTTCAAACAGGAGCACATATTGAATTTTGCTAAATGATGAGAAATATTTCTGCACCAACGAATAATGATTGTTCCAAATTTACTCCACCTCTATCGGGAGCCTGCACTTCAAATAATTTCCCTTCATGGTTGATCTTTCCAACTCTCTTGGCCATTTTTGTGGGAAAGGAATAACAACATAGTATCAGCATAATTGTATGCTTGCAATTCATTTTTCAAAGCTGTTTAAAACTGCTATTGAAAATATTACATCTATCTCTGGTTTAGTTTCTTTCCCCTTGTAATTATCCCAGTGTTGAATCTGACTGCATCTGAGGTGGTGAGAAGTTCATGATCAATTCAGCTCCTAAATAACATTGTCTTTAATGTCCAAATGTGGGAGACTTATACTTTCAGTTTTCTCCAAAGTGCAGAATGTGAACTCAAAGCATGCGTAAAACTCCAAATATCCAGATAAGTAGAATGATTTTATTTCCATTATTACCTTTAGATGTACAAGTCTCCATTGTGAGCTGCCTTACTATTTGCTGTACAGTATTTTTATGTTAGTTTTGGAAGGAGTGAGGGGGAAATACTGATTTTTTTTTTACTAAGAATGCACCCAGTTTTGCAATTTTGACAGATTTGTGTTTGAAATCATAAAAGGGCAAAACAGTTATTAGCACTAAGAATAATTGCATCTTTCAATGCATAGCATCTAGTTCTCGAGCTTTGACCTAATCTGAGAAAATCTTTTAAAATATTCACGTTCATTCATTAGAGTGCTTCAGTGTATTTCGTTCAACATGAAAATATGCACTAAAAATTTTAATTCCACGTTATGTCAGAGCAGAGTAAATCACATCGGCTAGTCTCTTCCATTTGCACGTTCACCAGTTTGCAATTTCATTTCAATCGACAGGAAGATCACTTACAGATGAGTGCACAAGCAGAAAACCCAGTTGCTAATTTAACCTGTTTGAGTATAATAAAAGAGGAACCTATATAAGAACCCATATAATCAATCTCACAGACTCACGATATTCCAAAGCTCTGCAGACCATTACCGCACCCTTTAATTATAAGCACGATTGAGAATGAAACAAATTAGTCCTGACTTAGAAATTTTTCATGGGTCCAATGACCAGAATTCTATTAGTTTTAAAATAGTTGTGGAAGAGGATACGGCTGGTTAGCAGGTTAAGGTCATGAACCAGGGAAGTGCAAAGTTTGGAGCCATTAGGCGGGATCTTCCAGTGGTTCAGGATCCATATGTTCTTGTTAAGGTGAAGGGCTAAGCTGGCAGGTTTAGAGAACCATGGTTCATAAGAGATATTGGAGCTTGGGTAGGGAAAAGAGGGAAGCATACACTGTGCAGAAGTGATTGGGAACCTGTGAATCTTTTGATGACTGAAATAAGTGTAAGAGGACAAAAAGAGGATTTGAGAAGAATCTGGCAAGCAAGGTGAGGAAAAACTACAGAAGATTCTGTAGGTATCATGAGTAAAAAGGTGGGAATAGATCCCCTTAAAGATCAGCATGGCTGTCTGTGTGTGCAACCAAAGCAAATGGGAGACATTTTTAATGAATATTTGTCTTTACTGTGGAGAAAAGGATTGGATTCAGATTTATTTATCACATGTACTTCAAAACATACAGCAAAAAACATCATTTGCATTAACAACCAGCACAGCCAAGGATGTACTGGAGGCAGCCCATAATTTATGTGTTGACCCACATTTCAGCACCAACATTGCATGCTCACAAAGTTGAAGAAAATGTTCAAGGAAGTTATGGAAATGGGGGAAATGAGTGATGTTGTCTTGGACCATGTACAAATTTGCAGGGAGGAGGTATTAAAGGCCTTCAAGACATTATGAGGCCATGGAGGACTGGTGAGTAGCTACCATTTCCCATTATTCAAGAATGGAAACTGGGATAATCCTGGAAACTACAGACCGGTGAGTTTCACATCGGTGGTGAAGCACTGAAGTGGATTCTTAAAGATAGGATATATAAGCTATTAGAAAACCACGACCTAATTAAGGACTATTGGAATGCCTAGGGTGGGGCAAATCGAATCTTATGATCTTGATTGAGTATTTCAAGGAGGTGATGAAGGTGGAGCTGTTGATGTTGTCTGTATGAATTTTAGTAAGGATTTTATCAGGTTTCTCATGGGAGCCTGATTCAGAAGATTAAGATGCATGGGATCCATGGTGAATTAGCTGCTTGGATTAACAATTGGCTTGTCCATAGAAGACAGAGAGTATTGGTTGATGGGGCTTATTCTGGCTGGAGGTCTGTGACAAGCACTGCTCTGCTGGGATCCATACTGGGACCTCTGTTATTTGTGATATATATAAATGACCTGGATGAAAATGTAGATAAGTGAGTTTGTAAGATTGAAGATAATATGAAGATTGGTGGTTTGGCAAAAACATGCCAGACTGGAACAGGATACAGTAGGATATAGGTCAATTGCAGGTATAGGTGGAGAAATGCCGAGTGGTGTTTAACCTGGTCAAATGTGAAGTGTTGCTCTTTTGGAGATCGAATGTGAAGAGAGTACACTGTTAAAGGTAACACCCTTCAAGTGCTGCTGAGCAGAGGGATCTCGTGGTCAAAGTTCATAGCTCTCTGAAAGAGGGTACACGGGTTGATAGAACAGTGGATGTGGTCTACATGGAATTTGACAAGATCCCTTATGGCATGCTAGTCTGGAAGGATAGAATGCATGGGATCCAGGGAGATAGCAGATTGGAATCATAATGGGCAAAGTGGTAAGAAGCAATGGGTGATGGTTGAGGGGTGTTTCTCAAACTGAAGGAACTAGACCACTGTTTAGTGATGTGAATAGGGGGTGGTGGTGGAACTTTTGTTTGTAATTTATATAAACAATCTGGACACGACTGTACAAGGCATGGTTAGTAAGTTGCAAATGATACTAAAACAAGTGATAATGTAGAACGTTTTGAAAAATGATTGGGGAGCTTGATCAGGTAAGCATGTGGCTGAAGATTGACAAATGGCTTTTTAATCCAGATTAGTGTGAGATACTGCATTTTGGGAGGTGAAACCATGGTAGGATTTAATCAGTGAAGGGTAGTGCTCTGGGGAATGTTAAAGAACAGAGGGACCTAACAGTGTATTTGTATAGTTCCCTGAAAGTGGTGTCACAGGTAGATAGGGTGGTGAAGAATGCTGGCCTTCACGGATCAGGACACTGAGTGTAGAAGGAAAGTTATTATGCAGTTATATAAGATGTTGGTGAGGCTGCATTTAGAGTATTGTATACAGTTTTGATCACCCTGTTATTGGAAAGATGTTATTACATTAGAAAGAATGTAAGATAGATTTACCAGGATGTTGCCTGGACTTGGATGCCTGGGTTATAAGGAGAGGTTATTTTGTGGAATTTAGGAGACTGAGGGGGTTAACAGGTGTATGAAATCATGAGGGGCATACAAAGGGTGAAAGCACGTAGTCTTTATCCCAGAGAGAGGGTACAAAAAAACAAGATGGCACAGGTTTAAGATCAGAGAAGAGAGATTTAAAAGGGATACTCGGGGCAGCTTCTTCACACAGAGGGTGGTGAGTATTTGGAATGAGCTGCCAGAAATAGTGGTTGAGGCGGGCATATTAGCAACATCTAAAAGCCACAGATAGGAGAGATTTAGAAGGCTACAGGCCAAATGTGGGCATATGGGACTAGCTCATGAGGCAACACAGCAGGAACCAGATGGGCTGAAGGGCCTGTTCTACTGCTGCAAAGTCTCCCTCAAAATACTGAGATTTTTATGATCATTTACCAAATATTGGGGTAATAAATAATTTGAGCCTGATGCTGATAAAATCTAAATTCAGATCAAATAGATTTAGAAGTTAGGGGGGAATCAAAGGAAAATATTTGGAGAGCACAATGTATATAAACAGCGCTATCTGAACGAGATGTCCTTCAGGTGAAACGTTTGCAGTCAAGTTAAGTTTATTGTCATATCATAAATACTGTGAGGTACAGGTACAATGACAAGCTGCCTGCCACAGCCTTGCTGGCAAAGAGCTTCAGCCAACACACAGGAAAAGAAAGATTGTGCAAAACAGGACACATGAAGAAAAAACACAATTAAAAGTAAAAACAAATCTGACGGCCCTAGTTTGAAGAGAAGTAAAAGTGGTCATCCAGATGTCCTCAACAATGTTCAACCTTCAATCAATATCCCAAAAACAAACTATCTGGCAACTCTCACAACGCTTTTGATTCAAGTTTTCTGCAGGGACGTTGGGTTCCATGTTCCCAACATTGTGAAGGTGACTGACTACACTTCTAAAATATTCTGTCAGCTGTAAACTATTTTGAGACAATGAAAAGTAAACGTGTGTCATTTCATGAGTGCTAACCTGTATGTAACCTCATTCTGACTCAAACATATTTGCATTCAGGGTGTTTTCTTTTAAATTGCAAACCATAATCAATACATCATGACAAATCGCTCATTGTTCTCTGGAGACAAGATGAATCTTGGCACACTGTAGTGATAGACAAATTGCTTTACACTTTTTCTTTTATTTTGAAATATGAGAAGCTTCAGTACCAAATCTATCACATAGCTTAAAGGTAAAAGTTAGATTTATTTGTCACATATATGTTGAAACATGCAGTGAAAAGGGTCGTTTGCATCAAAGCAATCGGCAAATTTTGTGCTGAGCAACATGCAAGTGCCACCAGCTTCTGGTACCAACATAGCATGCCTATAACAGTAACCGTAACTGTAATACACCCTCAAGTTCACAAGGTGACCATGAATTCCCCCTCCAGACAGCAGCGAGAACTAAACCCCAATCTTCCCGCTGGCACTGTAAAGCATTGCGCTAATCTTTATGCTACCATGCTTTATGAATATTTGTTTTAAAATGGTGATCAATATGATGATTACAAAACAAGGCATTAATGCAATAATTAATGCCTAAGAGGCTGGTTTACCTTTTTATTCCATGGGGCAGGAGCCAGTTGTGGCACTGATTGCTCAAATCGTGGCCCTAATTCCTCAAGCTTCACGGCCTGTAGGTTTGGCACAGGCCCAAGATTGAAGCTCCAAACATTATCCCCTATGTCACTAATGGCAGCCACTTACTCGAGGAAACCCACTCCGGTGCCCTGGTCTTGCTCACTAACCTCACCTCTTTCCACGGTCATACTCCTTATTCACATTCTTAAGTGGGATGACTCTAAAGATGGATTTAGAATTTTTTATATGGAAAATGTTGGCCCTTCTCTTAGATCAGCACCATCGGATCTAATTTGCAGTAGTCTTTTCACAATCCATGACCTTACTTAAATCGTATTATTGCAGAATTTGCAGATTCTGTGATACTATATCTCTACCATAATCTGCCAGTTCATCTGACCCAATCACTGCAAAAGATCACTTGCATTCTGGGACTCCCCATCGGCTTCTCCTTTGGCTTCCCCCTCAGATCCTTTCTGAGATCTTTAGCCTCCCTTCTGGGTTCACCTATGGCCACTTCTGAGGCTTTTAGACTTTCCTTCATGACTTCTCTCTCCAGACCTCCGGCCTTCCTCTTTGGGCTCCAGGTTCTTTTAGCTTCCCCCCACCTCACCTCAGCTTCTCTTCGGTCCTCTAATTCTGCCCCCCTCAAAAGCCCTGCCTCTTCTGAGACATCTGGCCTCCCATTCAGCCTCTCTGTGTCTCTTGATCTACTCGGAGGCCTCTAGCCCTCTACCAGCGTCTCCCAAGGCTCTGGCCTCCTTTAATGATGTCTGAAAATTCTCACAATTAACAGGAAGTACATTTTCATTTAACTCAAAAGTGTTCTTATCCTTAGCTGCAATTTCAAGTCAAGTCGTCACTTTTATTGTCATTTTGACCATAACTGCTGGTACAGTACATAGTAAAAATTAGATGTTTTTCAGGACCATGGTGTTACATGACACAGGACAAAAACTATACTGAACTGCGTAAAAACCAACACATAAAAAAACTACACTAGACTACAGACCTACCCAGGACTGCATAAAGTGCACAAAACAGTGCAGGCATTACAATAAATAATAGACAAGACAATAGGACATTAAGGTATCAGTCCAGGCTCTGGGTATTGAGGAGTCTGATAGCTTGGGGGAAGAAACTGTTACATAGTCTGGTTGTGAGAGCCTGAATGCTTCGGAGCCTTTTCCCAGATGGCAGGAGGGAGAAGAGTTTGTATGAGGGGTGTATGGGGTCCTTCATAATGCTGTTGCTTTGCGATGCAGCGTGTAGTATAAATGTCCGTAATGGCGGGAAGAGAGACCCCGATGATCTTCTCAGCTGACCTCACTATCCGCTGCAGGGTCTTGCGATCCGAGGTGGTGCAATTTCCGAACCAGGCAGTGATGCAGCTGCTCAGGATGCTCTCAATACAACCCCTGTAGAATGTGATGAGGATGGGGGGTGGGAGATGGACTTTACTCAGCCTTCGCAGAAAGTAGAGACGCTGCTGGGCTTTCTTTGCTATGGAGCTGGTTTTGAGGGACCAGGTGAGATTCTCCGCCAGGTGAACACCAAGAAATTTGGTGCTCTTAACGATCTCTACCGAGGAGCCGTCAATGTTCAGCAGGGAGTGGTCGCTCCGTGCCCTCCTGAAGTCAACAACTATCTCTTTTGTTTTGTTCACATTCAGAGACAGGTTGTTGGCTCTGCACCAGTCTGTTAGCCACTGCACCTCCACTGTGTAAGCTGACTCGTTGTTCTTGCTGATGAGACCCGCCACAGTCGTGTCATTGGCGAACTTGATGATGTGGTTCGAGCTGTGTGTTGCAGCACAGTCATGGGTCAGCAGAGTGAACAGCAGTGGACTGAGCACACAACCCTGGGGAGCCCCCGTGCTCAGTGTGATGTTGTTGGAGATGCTGTTCCCGATCCGGACTGACTGAGATCTCCCAGTCAGGAAGTCTAGGATCCATTTGCAGAGGGAGGTGTTCAGGCCCAGTAGGCTCAGCTTTCCAATCAGTTTCTGAGGGATGATTGTGTTGAATGCTGAACTGAAGAATTCATTCCACAGTCTAGGTAGGATCTTAATAATGAAGTAGATACATACATAACTTTTCCCGACTGGAATTTCCCAGGCTACCTACACAGCCACTATTCAATGGCTGCCAAAACTGGTCCCATCTTGTGGCTATGGTGTTCTGAAGATGAAAATATTCCTTTCAACCCTTCACTTACCTGCAGTCCAAAAAATCTGTAGAGTTCTTCAAAACTTAGAGTTGGAAATGCACTGTGAGATAACTCTATGCAATAACATAGCAATGCTGAGCAGATTTTCTTCCCTTGTTGGGTTTCCAATCAACAATAACTTGCTGGATCAATAAAAACATACTATTTGGGGTTGAGGAGAAATTTGGTGATGTAATAATTTCAGAGTAGAGGTAGCAAAAATGAATAAGGCAGATGTTTAAAATCAACGTTAAAACTCAAAATAATTATTGCAATATATTCATCGATATCTGTTACATAACTTCGTGTCTATTTCAAAATCCCAGTTTCATGAGGAATGTTGAATTAATGTTTTTTTCTAAAATACTTTTTAGGACGTTAGTTCTGCAATTTAAAACTCAGTTGTGGAAGAATTCTGCCTCGCCAGACAGGCCAATATGGAGCACTGTTTTGTGTTAGGTCTGAGAATGAGAAGGTGGGGATCTGTCATGTCAAATAATTGAGGAAACAATGAATAATAGACTGCAGGCTCTGTCATCCTGTGTCAGCTTAAACTCTTACAATAAATAGCCATTAAATTATTACAGGCAATGTTATGAAGTAATCATTAGGAAAATTTTCAAGATCCAGTTACCAAAGAAATGTAATCACTTATGATTTGATCATTCTGACCTGGGGTGTTTGGTGCAACAGAAGTAATTTAGTGTTCAAAATATGAAGAGCAATGTAGTCAACTCTTAATTTTAGAGTTGAAAAGATAATTGGAGTACTTGAATGCCATCATTTCATCTAGTGAAGCAAGCAAAATCAAAGTGTGAGCATATGAGAGGGTCTTCATGCTGTGAATTCATTTCTCGAGTTACCTCAGCATTGAAATAATTTGGCAGGTAGTAAACAGGAGCACCAATATTGGGAAACACCTTTTAACTAAGTTGAATGAATTTAATTGAGAAGTAGCTGCAGGATATCAGTTTCCCACACTTAAGTTTTTAAAGAGTGGTTTTATCTAGCTTCCTTGATGAATTCATGGAATTGCTGAGCAGTATAAAAAGATTTAAGCTTCCTCCCAGAAAACAAGACCAAGACTCTTTTTTCATTTAAGGCCTACCATCTGTTACATGTGCAGTATAATCATTTTAGTCCACAAAGAAGCCGAGCAGGATGTGAATGCTTTAATGATGGTCAAAGTACATTTCAGTTTATTGTTGGATTACTTACTGTGTGGAAAATATCCAGTAGCCTCTCAGGCAAGGCGTGTTCAACCATGCAGAAAGGGAGTGATTGTGATCAATATGGACAATGACTACAACATGGAAAGAAAGATTCAGAGGTAAGCTCCTCGAGATATTATTCAACCAAAGGTTCTCTGAATCCGAATCAGGTTAAATATCACCACCATTTGTCGTGAAATGTGTTGGTTTATGGCAGCAGTACATTGGAATACATAGTAATAAAAACTATAATTTATAATAAGAATATTAAAAAATTAAGTTTAATAAGTTGAACAAAAAGAAAGGGAAGAAATAGTGAGAAGGTGTTCATGGGTTCTTTGTCTATTTAGAAGTCTGATGGCGGAGGGGAAGAAGTTGTTCCAGAACCATTGAGTGTGGATCTGCAGGCTCCTGCACCTTCCCCTTGATGGCTGCAATGTGAAGAGGACATGTCCTGTGGGACGAGGGTCCTTAATGATGGATGCTGCTTTTTGAGGCATCATCTTTTCAAGATTCTGGGGAGGCTAGAGCCCATGATGGGTTTACAACTGAGCTTACAACTTTCTGCAGCTTTTTCCGATCCTGTGCAGTAGCACCCCCGTACCACATGGTGATGCAGCCAGTTAGAATGTTCTCCATGGTATGTCTGTAAAAATTTGCGACTGTCTTTGGTGATATACCAAATCTCCCCAAACTCCTAATGAAATATAGCCACTGTTGGGTCTTTTTTGTAATTGCATCAATATTTTGGGCCCAGGATAGATCTTCAGAGATATTGACATCCAGGAACTTAAATTTTCTCACCCTTTCCACTTCTGATCCCTCGATGAGCACTGGTGTGTGTTCCCTCGACTCTCCCTTCCTGAAGTCCACAATCAATTCCTTGGTCTTACTGACATTGAGTGCAAGGTTGTTGCTGTGACATCACTCAACTAGCTGATCTATCTCACTCCTGTACACCTCCTCATCACCATCAGAAATTCTGCCAACAATAGTTGTGTTGTCAGCAAACTTATAGATGGTTTTTGAGCTGTGCCTAGCCACACAGTCATGGGTATAGAGAGAGTAGAGCAGTGAGCTAAGCACACGTCTTTGAGGTGCACCAACGTTGATTGAGAGTGAGGTGGGAGATGTTATTTCCGTTCTGCATACACTGTGGTCTCCCAGTGAGGAAGTCGAGGATCCATTTGCACCAGGAGGCCCACCTTTTTAGGTTTTTGATTAGAACTGAGGGTATGATTGTGTTGAACGCTGAGTTGTAATCAATAAAGAACACTTTACTGCTTTTGCTCAGGTGATCCAAGGCCGAGTGGCGAGTAGGTGAGATTGCATCCACTGTAGACCTGTGGTTGAGGTCCTTGCTTAGGCAGGAGTTGATTATGGCATGACCAACCTCTCAAAGCATTTCATCAATGTAAAGAGGAATGCAGCAGGTCAGGCAGCACCTATAGGGAGAAGCGCTGTCGATGTTTCGGCCGAGATCCTTCGTCAGGACTAATGAAGACTAATGTTAGTCCTGACGAAGGGTCTCAGCCCGAAACATCGACAGCGCTTCTCCCTATGGATGCTGCCTGACCTGCTGCGTTCCACCAGCATTTTGTGTGTGTTGCTTAAATTTCCAGCATCTGCAGATTTCCTCGTGTTTGTCATCACTGTAGATGTGAGTGCTTCTGGATGGTAGTCATTGAATCAGCTTACTCTGCTCTTCTTGGGCACACGTATGGTTGTCGCCCTTTTGAAGTAGGTGGGAACCTCCAATTGTAGCAGAGAGAGAGATTGAACACTCCTGCCAGTTGGCTGGCACGGGTTCTCAGTGCCCTACCTGGTACACCCTCAGGGCCTGACACCTTGCAAGGATTCACCCTGATGAAAAATTCCTGACATTGGCTTCCGAGATGGAGATCACAGAGTCACCTGATGTTGTAGGAATTTGCATAGATGTAGTTTTATGCTCCCTTTCAAAGTGTGCGTAAAAGGAGTTGAGCTCATCTGGGAATGAAGGATCACTGCCATTCTTGATGTTAGATTTTGCTTTGTAGGAGGTAATGGCCTGCTAACCCTGCCAGAGCAGATGTGCATCCAATTCTATCTCTGACCTCAATCAGAATTGTTCCTTTGCTCTTAAGATAGCCTTCTGGTTGTACCTGGATGTCTGATATAGTCTTGGATCACTGGTCTTGAATGCCACAGATCTACCCCTCGGCAGACTATGAATCTCCTGGTTCATCCACAGCTTTTGTTTTTGGGAATGTCCAGTATGTTCTCAAAGGCATACAATCATCCACAGATTTTGATGAAGTCTGTGACAACTGTGCTGTATTCATTCAGACTTGAAGATAAATCCCTGAATATTGTCCAGTCCACCAACTCAAAGCAGTCCTGTAAGTGTCCTTCTGACTCCCTTGACCATATTTTCGTGGTCTTCACCAATGATGCTATGGTCTTTAGTCTGCCTATGTATTGGGAATAGAAGTACAGGTAGATGATCAGACTTTCCAGATTGTGGGTGTGGGATGGCACAGTAAGTGTTCTTGATGGTGGTGAAACAGTGGTCAGGTGTGTTGGCTCCTGTGGTTCTTTGGGTGATATGTAGGCTCTTAAACACTTGAAGATTGACTGGGTAGAAGATGCAGGTATTCCCAAGGTCTATTTCTTACTATGAGCTTAATGGCCTCAGTCTCAGTCATCCATGTCTCTGTAGCCCCTCCAGCCCCTAGAACTCTCTGGGTTATCTGTGCTCCTCAACTTTCGATTTTTTGTGCTTCCATGATTTTAGTTGCTCTGCCATTAGTAATACTACCTTTATCTGCCAAGATCCTAAGCTGTGGTATTTCCTGAAGCTCTCCTCTGCTCTCCCTTTCTTTGCAGCTTTAAGATACTTCTGTAAACCTATCTCATTAACCATATTTAATAGTCTTAAATGTAGATTCAATGAAGTACACTCTAAAAGTGCTCCTGGTGCGGCCTTCTATATATTGGTGAGACCCGATGCAGACTGGGAGACCGTTTCGCTGAACACCTACGCTCTGTCCGCTAGAGAAACCAGGATCTCCCAGTGGCCACACATTTTAATTCCACGTCCCATTCCCATTCTGATATGTCAATCTATGGCCTCCTCTTCAAGATGAAGCCACACTCAGGTTGGAGGAACAACACCTTATATTCCGTCTGGGTAGCCTCCAACTTAATGGCATGAACATTGATTTCTCTAACTTCTGTTAATGCCCCTCCTCCCCTTCTTACCCCATCTATTTATTATTTTTTCCCTTTTTTTCTTTTCTCTCTTTTTTCTCTCTCTGTCCCTCTCACAATAACTCCTTGCCTGCTCTCCATCTTCCTCTGGTGCTCCCCTCCCCCTTCCTTTCTCCCTAGGCCTCCCGTCCCATGATCCTTTCCCTTCTCCAGCTCTGTATCCCTTTTGCCAATCAACTTTCCAGCTCTCAGCTTCATCCCTCCCCCTCCTGTCTTCTCCTATGATTTTGGATTTCCCCCTCCCCCTTCCACTTTCAAATCTCTTACTATCTCTTCTTTCCGTTAGTCCTGACGAAGGGTCTCAGCCCAAAACGGTGACTGTACTTCTTCCTATAGATGCTGCCTGGCCTGCTGTGTTCCACCAGCATTTTGTGTGTGTCACTCTAAAAGTGACTTGTTTTGTTGAAAGAAAAGCATCTGTGATTGAATTGGTCATTAACTTGGGAACTTTTAAGTTATGGAGGTTTGTTTCTAAGTAATTGCACACATTGTTTGAGTAGCTATTTGTGTGATTGTTCACTGATTCTGCACTTTCTTGTAACATTCTGGAAAACTTTATTTCAAGGCAGATACCAAGACTGTGCAGTGGTGTTTATTATACTGTTGTTTTGCCATGGTAAAATTAACTAACATTTGGAATTGTTATTAGCAGGCAAGCTGACAGGAAAGTAAATATTTGAGACAAGGATTTTGCAAATTTCATACATAGGTGTTTTTTTTACAGTTTTGAAGTCTCCAGCAGTGGAAACTAAGTCTTGATTACAGAACACATAATAGGACACATAATGTAACACATAATAGGTGTAAGAATTATTTGTTAAAAGGAACAGTTGGTAATCTTGCTCACTTTCAATTACTTATCCATTGCAAAAGTCCATTCAGCCCTTTGGAGTATGTGCCTGCTCCCTGAAGAACAATCCTATCAGTCTCATTCTTATTTTATCCTCTTTCATTTACGAATCAACACCCCAGCCCCCAATTCTCCTGACACCCATCTACACTGGGGTAATAAACAATTGCCAGTTAACCTACCAAGATGTATTGGAGATGCCAAAACATAAACATCAATGAAGACCCACACATTCTCAGGGAGAACATGTGAACTCTACACATCCACACCCAAAACTGTTGGTGCCAGTGCAGTCCTAACACTGTCTGAGTTCCAGTTGCAAAGGATGAGAGTAAAAACCACAGTTATATAAAGAGAAACTCTTTTGATTAAAATCTTTAATTGTTATCTCCATGTTCCTCAGTGACCTGTCTGTTCTTCTTAGGTTGGGAATCTTAAACAGAAACTGTCCCAGGTATATTTTGTTATACAGAAAAAGAAAGCTATTGACAAAACATGGAGTATTCTTAACAAAGTTATTGTACCCCCAAGTTCAAAAGACTTGTTTATATTTACCCTAAAACCACCTGAAGTCCCACTCTTGCAGAATGTAATGAGGCCTGGCAGTCTTGGGAGGAGTCCCAGGGTCCAGGATTATGATTACAGACAGCCTGGAGTATGAGTTGCAACTGGAATTGTCCATTTTATTTTGTTTTACATTTTTGGTGTGGTCTTTTACCCACCATGACTTAGTAAATGCATTTTTTTTTAAACTGGAGCCTTAATTTGCGATCATGCCAGTTGCTGGTAATGATTAAGTGACAACCTTGTTACTTGTCATCTGTATCTGGAGAAGGGTGGCACTCAAGGCCATGCCTGAGTTATGGACATCCAATTTACGGAGAAGCCAATTTATGGCTTGTTGATTGGGTGTGTGGATTCAGAAGGGGATGTGTGACTCAGATGCTGGCAGATGCATTGATGAAGACCTGGATTATGGAGCGGAGTTAATTTCCTTCTCCTCACTGGACTTCATGGATATTTGTAGTATCTCATGTGGATAGATGAGCAAGCAATTTTTACAGTACAGACAACAAGATGTTGGGAGTGTTGAATACTCCAGTTTTGACTCACATTGCATTGATTTAGACACCAGCCTATTGCTGTGGTAGCCAACATTTCATGGTGTGTACAGTGCAAAGACTATGGGAGAACCGATGCATGTGGTTAGATTAATCTCATCTTCATCTTGCTAGCTACCTTTCTTTAGGTGGTGTTTGAAGTTTCATGTTTGGTCTTTCCTGAATCCAAAATAAACTGGAATCTGTCAAGTTCCACTTTGTTGTCACAAGTCATATTGAACAAGGAATGAAACTCATTGATGGGTTTTTGTACCTGTGGACTGAAGGCCAAGTTTAGTGAGGATGGACTGCAAATTCCTTTGACCAAGTTAATTTAGATCAGAATACACACAATTCTGAAAGCAGAAAGGATAAAGTTGAAATTTGAGGGAATGAATCTGTTTGGTAATTCTTTTCAGTAAATAATAATTTCCATTGACTTCATTGTGGATTCAGCAAAGTAATTACAGATCTTGTTTGCAAAATTGAGATTCCCCTCAGTAAATCTCCTTGTCCTTTGTTTATGTTTTAAAGTTGTAAATTCAGCATCAGCTTGGGCAAATAACAGAGAATACAGGACATCTTGTGTTTGTAACACCTCCCTGACAAGGCTGATCAGTCTTACCAGCAACACTAATCAGTCAACAGCAGTAACTGCTAATTTTGTTCCCTTGCATGCAGCAACCTTAAAAGGAACAGGTTATGATTTTAGGACCACAGTAAGAATTTTAAAGTATTGTTTAAAATCTCTCTTTATTTACACCATTAGTCTGTTATAACAGTAATTGTTGAACTCCAGTAAGTTAACACTTCATTAAAAGAGAGTTCTGCTACCGTAAAGTTAACAAATTTCACGACATGTGCCAGTGATATTAAACCTGATTCTGATTCTTTTGTAAATTTCATTGCATCATCGTAGGGCAATGTGCAGAACTGCTTAGGTTCTCATCCAGAATCTGTGGGTCTATGGAGCAGATAAAAAGATGTCCAGCACAGCACTCACATATTGCTCCCATACTTATACCAGTCCTATAGGTGTGGCTTTAAAGCATCCAGCTCAAGAAAGAACAGTATTTAAATAGGCTCCTACTGGAGAACTCATTTCTAGCTGTAAAGAGAATTTGACTGCTGATGCAGTGCTTGAGGTCAGAGTGGATCTTCTGCACAGTTCCCTTCTCAGCACTTTGGTCTTCCCGTACAGGCAGCATTTTGACACGTCATGCTCCTCAACTCATAGAAATCACAAACGAGGGAAAATCCAAGCACACTAATGTTGGAGGAACTCAGCAGGCCAGGCAGCATCTATGGAAAAGAGTACAGTTGACGATTCTGGCCGAGACTCTTCGCCTGAAATGTCAACTGTACTCTTTTCCATTGATACTGCCTAGTCTGCTGAGTTCCTCGGGCATTTTGTGTGTGTAACTCATAGAAATCCCTGGTTTCTAGCCAATAAAAAGGAGTATCTTAGATAATCTCTTCACTGGGAGCACAGGGAGCCCAAAAAAAAATGCTAGAGGGAAGTGCACCATGTCCCATGCCATCATCATGTCCCATCAAGCACCCCCTTCCCAATCTGTGTTAAAGTCTGTAGTTTTCACATTGCCCTTTTCACTTAAGAATCCAGAGAACTGGAATGGAAGTAAATCACCTTTGTTCATGAAGGATAGCCTCAGAGAGACAGAGATGTCACATCTAGATATAATGATGCATTGCTAATGTATGACCTATCACCATTGGATAAAGATACAAGTAAGTATGCCAGAGGTGGATAAGTGACGGTACACAAGGTTCCAAGAAATTGGGCTTTACTAATGCCCTTATACACTAGCCTTTTCTCATTCTCTGCATGAAAGAAAATAGGTGAGACTGCAACTAGGCTGGTGTCCCACAGAGAATGATTGAAGGAGCATTGCATGGGAATTAGGGGAAGGAGAGAGGGCTGACAGATGGGGCCTGGGAATTGAGAGATGGAACAGGGAGTTTGTGGGGGTGGGGGGTGTTGCATCAGTGGTTCAGGAAATTGAAAACTAGAGATTGCAAATGGTAGGGGTCTGGAGATTGAAGCCTTGGGTTGGGGGAAAGGTTGTAGGGACTGAGTCTAGAGATTGGAACCTAGAGTCAGGGAAAGGGCTTTTGGAATCAGATTGCCTGGGTGAGGAGAATGTTTTCCATTTTGTATTGACTTCTTGAAGCACTGACAGAAATCCCATAAAATCTGACCAGTGGAACTGCTTTAAGTGAAGTCTCACCGACGGGGACTGAACACAGTATTGGAATATGCTGTGAAGAAACAACATCATACAGTCTTATTCTACTATTTTCGATGTGTAGATCAAGGTTCAGTTGAATTTGTTGCTGGCAGGGCATAGTTTGTCAGCATCAGTGACAGAATCGTGTGTTTTCCATTGCCAGGTGGCAGGTTGCCTTGCTGGTACTTAGGTCAAGGATGTCTTGGTGCAGCTGTAGGACATTTTAAAGGGGAGAGCGACCAGCCCATGAAATGGATAAGAGTTTAGGGTACCCTGAAATGGATGGGAGTTTAGGGAGCCAGATAGCCATTTAAAGAACAGGACCTCAAAATTTTAATCTCAGGATTGCTTCCAGTGTCATGAGCTAGGGAGTATAGGAATAAAAAGATAAACTAAGTGGGCATAAGGAAGAGGATGGACTTTAGGTTCCTGCACCATTTGGATTCGTCCCACTTGTATAGCAGATTGTAATACATGTGCAGGCAGGACAGGCTGCATCTAAACCGTGACGTCCTTGAGTGAAAGGTTACCAGTGCTTTTGTGATGATCTGAGCTAAGGGCAAGAGAATGGGATTGAGTGTTGATGTTGGGATGGAAGGTGCAGTCACTTAGAGTGGAGAAAAAAGTTAGGATGTTTCATAGGCGGGGGGGCAGGTAAATGGATGTGAGGAAGGTACAGAGGTAAATTGCATCTATTTTAATGCTAAGAGTCTAATGAGTAAGGTAGATAAATTCAGAAGTTTAATTAACATGCAAGACCATGATATTGCTTCTATTACTAAGCTGTGGTTGAAAGACGTTTTTGCTGACATCAGTACTTAGGAAGTCTAATCCCAAGCTCTCCATTACCCCTCCCACAATTACCTCTGACTGATGGGTGGCCAATATTTGTCAGTCCTCTATCTATTCCCCAGAACAACTGGAAGAAGTCACACTAATACAGCAAATTTCCTAAAGGGCTGTAAGACATTTAGTGAAGAAATCTCCCCTCTCTTGCTTCAGATTTGCATTTCTCTCTGTCTAATCTGTTCAGAACCAATACCGAATAGAAAAATAGTATCAAGTTCTTAAGTTCAGTTTTCCATCATTCAACTGTACACGCGTATACCGCCAAATGAAACAACATTCCTCAGACCAAGGTGCACAACACAATACATATAATTCACACACATAACGTAATATTACCACAAATAAATTAACAAATAATAAGTTGCATATAGGATACAAGAGTTAAAAAGTAAACAGTATAACACTCCTGGTGCTTCATATGTGATGAAACCTGGGTGGTGGCAGAGAGTTCAGTATCTTATAGCCCAGGGGAAGAAGCTGTTTCCTATCCTAACAGTCTTGACCTAATGCTGTGGTCCTCTTGCCTGATGGTAGGGGTGAGGGGTGTTAAAGAGATTGTTGGACAGATGAGAGGAATCTTTGACAAAGCTAAGGACCCTGAATACACAGTATTCCTGATAAATATCTCTAATGGGTGGCGGGGAGACCCCAATGATCCTCTCAGCAATCTTCACTCTCCTTTGTAGGGTCTTGCCGGCAGATGCCCTGCAAACCCCATACCAGACAGTGATGCAGTTGGTCAAGGCATTCTCAATGTGCCCCTGTATGGGGGGCAAGGGAGGAGCTTCACTTGCTTCAGTTTCTTCAGGAAGTGGAGATACTGCTGTGCTTTCTTGGCCAAAGAAGTGGTGTTGAGAAACCCGGTGAGATCTTACGTTATGTGCACTCCAGAAACTTGGTGCTCCTAACTCTCTCCACGGAGGAGCCATGTTTGTGGATTGAGGAGTGGTCAGCCTGCATTTCCCTAAGGTCCACGGTCATCTCTTTGGTCTTGTCCACATTGAGACTCAGGTTGTTGTGCTCACTTTACCTCCCCTCTGCACGCCGTCTCATCGTCGTTGTTAAGGAGGACCACCACTGTTTTCTCATCAATGAACTTGCTGATCCGGTTCGAACTAGATGCAGCAATGTAGTCATGCATCAGCAGTGTGAGCAGCAGCCCTGGGGAGCACCGGTGCTCAGTGTGATGGAGCTAGAGATGTTTCTGCCAACACTGACTGACTGTGGCCACTCTGTCACTAAGTCCAGGATCCAGTCACAGAGAGAGGCGTTGCTGAGACCCCTTGAGGACAGTTTACCCACCAGCTTCTGATTGTATTGCGTGCCAAACTGAAACCAATAAGCAGCATCCTGCCATATGAGGCACCATTTTGCAGGTGGGATTGGATGGAGTGGAGTGCAGAGGCAATGGCATCATCAGTATGGCCAGAATGTCAATATCAAAACAAAATGTCATCTCTTGCACAGTCTGTGGATTTCATCCATGGTTTTCAGTCCTGACATTCTCAAAGATATTCGGTGCCACATCTTGAAAGGGACTAGCGTAAATGTAACAAAGAGCAGCATTCATAAGAATTGGTTCAGCCCTAATTGTTACCCTTGGTTTTCCAAACAAAACTATCGTCATCACTATTAAAGAGTCCTATTCCAGTGGGCCGCACAGCCTGTAACAGAGTTAATTGAGCAGGAAAAGATGTTCAAACCAGTTTTGTTAAATTGTCCCTGTTATCATGAATTAACTTGTTTGTCAATGACTAACTGATATCAAATGACTTTTTGGTAGTGTGTCACTGAACGTTTAGCATATTCATGGTGTGGTTATTGTCACATTATAGCATTTTTATTTCCAGAATATTGTGTTTTTGGGAAAGGTTCATTATTCACACTTTTGCTGTGAATGAAATATTTTTTTAACAGCTGGAATCAAAATATTGCCTGACACATCATTCTAATTAGGAGGTAGCGGAAGAAAGTGAGATGCAGTTTTGACACTTTTCTCAGAAGCAACTCGGAAACGTTTTAATTTAAATTCAGTGACTGACTTACGTTGGAAAAACAAGGTATTTGCCATGCCAGCATTCAATGAGTGGATTTGTTTGTCTGATCACACGAAGGTGAACAAAGGAAGTGAAACCACTCCTGGTGGTTGATGACTCAAGACGGAGAGAAACGTTAGTATTATGATGAAACAGGAAATGTGGGACGTATCTGTTTTTATTCAGTAATATCATTGATCTGAAAGTTTGTTCTTTAGCTTTTTGCCAGTTATTGAAGAATCAACTGGAAAAGGCAATGTCCAACTTTCTATGTTATCTGCGGAGAATACCTTAAATTGCATTCTGGCTGCTTCTGGAGACTCAGGTTTAACATGTTTTCTGGATTTGATTTATAAAAACCTGTCTTGCCTCCTTAAGTGTATTAAATAGCAAAACTGTGTTCTTGTACTTAGGGTGCAGCCTTTTAGAACAGTGCAGTAATAAGAGGGGTAGGGTTTATTTTGAAAAAAACTGTTGGTTCCACTCCTTAGTAGCAAGTTGAAGACTTCCCATCTCTATCTGAAACTTTGCTAATCATGAATAAACAATGGATAAATAATACAGCAACTTCGTTCTACACTGTCCCTCACTACAAAAGAGTAATTCCACATGAGGAAGAACTTCAGCTTACTTTTGACTTTTCTGTCTGCCGAAAGTTTAAGTTTGTGGCTTCACTGACAAACTTTGTTACAGCTTTTCTCTACATAACAAATACCTGATCTCAACTGCTGTTATCGGGAGATTTTGAGAGATTATATCATCCTCACTGATAGAGGAAGGAATTTTCAGGATGAATGTCTATGCCAACTTGTTAAATGTTGGTGTATGTGGGACTAGATCTTTCAGTCTCTGGAACCTGTTCTGGCACTTGATTGGATGTATATGCTGATTTGCACTTCTAATTTTAAGTTAGATATTTACATTTATAACAATATTTTATGTTTGAATAATCTGAAGGGTTTTTAGTTCTTCCCTGATGATAACAGACAGCCATTGTTTTTCTATCAGTCCTCAGTCAGTAATTCTCTGTTGCTGGTTGATATACTCACCGTGGAGAGCATTCTGACTAGCTGCATTACCGTCTGGTACGGCGGGACCTACTGCACAGGATCGAAGTAAGTTGCAGAAAAGTTGTAAAATTAGTCAGCTCCTTCTTGGGTACTAACCTCCTCAGCATCCAAGACACCTTCATGGGGGAGTGCCTCAGAAAGGCGGCATCCTTCCTTAAAGACCTCCACTACCCAGGACATGCCCTCTTCCCATTGTTACCATCAGGTAGGAGGTACAGAAGCCTGAAGACACACACTCAGCAATTCAGGAACAGCTTCTTCCCCACTGCTGTCAGATTTCTAAATGGACACTGAACCCATGAGCACTACCCCACTACTTTTTCATATTTCTGTTTTTGCACTACTTATTTTAACTTAACTTTTTCATAAGATATATATATTTACTGTAATCCAGTTTTTTCTCTATATTTGTCATACATTGCATTGTACTGCTGCCTCAAAGTTAATGAATTTTGTGACATATAACCTGATTCTGATGTATGAGAATAATTCTCCCTGTTTCCCCATTTCAGCCTTATGTTTGTTTCAGCTGCATGCAGTGGCATACAAACATTTGGACACCACTGGTCAAAATTTCTGTTACTGTGAATAGTTAAGTGAGTAGAAGATAAACTGATGTCCAAAAGTCATAAAGTTAAAGATGAAGCATTCTTTTCAACATTTTAAGCAAGATTAGTGCATTATTTTTGTTTTGTACAATTTTAGAGTGGGAAAAAAAGGAAAGGAACACCATACAAAAGTTTGGGCACCCCAAGAGATTTGAACTCTCAGATAACTTTTACCAAGGTCTCAGACCTTAATTAGCTTGTTAGGGCTATGGCTGGTTCACAATCATCATTCGGAAAGGCCAGGTGATGCGAATATCAAAGTGTTATAAATACCCTGACTCCTCAAACCTTGTCCCAACAACCAGCAGCCATGGGCTCCTCTAACCAGCTGCCTAGTACTCCGAAAATTAAAATAAATGATGCCCACAAAGCAGGAGAAGGCTATAAGAAGATAGCAAAACGTTTTCAGGTAGCCGTTTCCTCAGTTCATAATGTAATTAAGAAATGGCAGTTAACAGGAACAATGGAGGTCAAATTGAGGTCTGGAAGACAGCAAACTTTCCATGAGAACTGCTTTTAGGACTGCTAGAAAGGCAAATCAAAACCCCTGTTTGACTGCAAAAGACCTTCAGGAAGATTTAGCAGACTCTGGAGTGGTGGTGCACTGTTCTACTGTGCGGTGACACCTGCACAAATATGACCTTCATGGAAGAGTCATCAGAAGCAAACCTTTCCTGCGTCCTCACCACAAAATTCAGCGTCAGAAGTTTGCAAAGGAACATCTAAACAAGCCTGATGCATTTTGGAAACAAGTCCTGTGGACTGATGAAGTTAAAATAGAACTTTTTGGCTGCACTGAGCAAAGGTATGTTTGGGGAAAAAAGGGTGCAGAATTTCATGAAAAGAACACCTCTCCAACTGTTAAACACAGGGGTGGATCGATCATGCTTTGGGCTTGTGTTGCAGCCAGTGGCACAGGGAACATTTCACTGGTAGAGGGAAGAATGAATTCAATTAAATACCAGCAAATTCCAGAAGCAAACATCACACCGTCTGTAAAAAAGCTGAAGATGAAAAGAGGATGGCTTCAACAGGATAATAATCCTAAACACACCTCAGAATCCACAATGGGCTACCTGAAGAGGTGCAAGCTGAAGGTTTTGCCATGGCCCTCACAGTCCACTGACCTAAACATAATCAAAAATCTGTGGATAGACCTCAAAAGAGCAGTGCATGCAAGACGGCCCAAGAATCTCACAAAACTAGAAGCCTTTTGCAAGGAAGAATGGGAGAAAATCCCCCAAACATGAATTGAAAGACTCTTAGCCGGCTACAGAAAGCGTTTACAAGCTGTGATACTTGCCAAAGGGGGTGTTACTAAGTACTGACCATGCAGGGTGCCCAAACTTTTGCTTCGGGCCCTTTTCTTTTTTTGTTATTTTGAAACTGTAAAAGATGGAAATAAAAAAGTAATCTTGCTTAAATATTAAAGAAATGTGTCATCTTTAACGTTATGCCTTTTGGAAATCAGGTCATGATTTACTCACTTAGTATTCACAGTAACAGAAATTTTGACCAGGGGTGCCCAAACTTTTAAGTGCCACTGTATATGGGAGTCATTTATCATTCACAAACATGTCAACAAAAATGAATTAAATTAAATTGAATTGACTTAATTTACATCCTTCAAATACATGAGGAGTAAAATTCTTTGTTACATCTCCATCTAAATGTGCAATGAGCAATTGTAGCAATTTATAATAAATATTATGTACACCAGGATAGTCAATATAACATAGAAATACAGTTGCATCAGCATGAATTAATCAGTCTGTTGGTCTGGTGGAAAATACTGTCCTGGAGCCTGTTGGTCCTGGCTTTTATGCTGCGGTACCGTTTCCTGGATGGTAGCAGCTGGAACAGTTTGTGATTGGGGTGACTCGGGTCTCCAGTGATCCTTTGGGCCCTTTTTATACACCTGTCTTTGTAAATGTCTTGAATAGTGGGAAGTTTACATCTACAGATGTGTTGGGCTGTCTGCACCACTCTCTGCAGAGTCCTGCGATTAGGGGAGGTACAGTTCCCATACCAGGCAGTGATGCAGCCAGTCAGGATGCTCTCAATTGTGCCCCTATAGAAAGTTCTTAGGACCCCCCCCCCCGCCTTTCTCTGCTGCAAATAACAATGTGGTATTTATATTGTGGGTACTTTTAGTGATTTAATTGAGTGCAGAAATTCATGAAGATAATCTAATGCTTGCATCATCCCAGTCAATATCTCAGTGAATTGGCAGAAGGGAGCTGTCTGTCCACATTACAGTAAGTGGATGTTACTGAATGGCTTGACGTAGTTTGGATTTCGGCAATTGTTTCAGAATACAGGTGCTTTGAGGTGCTTCTTTGGTGCTTCTCCCCCATTAGAGAGACTGCTTCCTCCTCATTGAGCGTAATTAAAAGTGGGGCTGTTTCTTTTTAGTGTCGTTTAGAATGAAGCAGTAATTTCATACTATGGATTTTGCAAGTAATTAACTGTCATTAATGGTATTTCATAATAATTATTAGAAAAGTGAGGCTTCATATATACTTCTATGTCTATGGTTTTAATCTTTCATTCTAGTAGAGGTGCAGATTCTCAGTGAAAACTGACGTGTATCATGGCTACATAGGACTAATTTTTTGGTATCTGTGGGTAAAATCTTTGGAAACTTTATTAAACAACAGGCTTTTGCAATTTTTATGTAACTTTCTTACTACCTGTTACACTGCTGGCACCTGGGGCAACAATGAAGGTCCTCCACCTCCATTGCTGTTTCCGGAGCAATTTTTTTTGACCGAACCAGGAGGACCAGTGGACCACTCTTAGTCTAGCCTCTACCCATTCACCTGTTTGGCGTGGGTGACCCTACCAAAAATGAAACCACAAGGCCCTGACTCCAGCCTTCATAGCTCTCTGGGTCATTGAGGCACACAAGCCTCCAAACCCTACAAGGTTGTGATCCTCTTGGAGGATTCATTTTATGTAAACCATCAAATTTGTGATTTCATGGTCCAGTGCACTGAGCATGTTACCGTTGTCATTACCTCAGCCCCCTCCTTTGTGAGAATCGCAAGAGAGAGAGAGAGCCTTACGGTTTGGAATGTGGGCTGGCCGCTCAGCAAGACAAAAGCCTTGGACATAGCCATTGTCTTGGGAGACACCTTTGTGGAATAAGGAACTGGACTACGTGCAAACCCTCAGGGCAATGTGAGATGGGTGATGGGGGAAAGATTGCCTTGCCCCCACCCTGATTGACATCTATAACCCTGCCAGTCAAGATAAAAGGTGGGCTGCCGAGGCGGGGCCTCAGACGCACCAAGGAGACACATGAAGAAGACACGATAGTGCTTCCCGTCGGAGCGGGAAGCCATTCTGAAGGAAGCCACGTGCGTTAGATTCTGGATCGGGAGTCTGTGGCTGGACCCAAAAGGAAAAACCGCTTTAACTAACAGCAGGGATTTGCTTCACAAGGACGACGGGCAAGTGTTCCTTTTCTCTCTCTCCAACACGTGAGATGCCAGCGGTTTCCCGAAACGGGGAAGCCTGCAGACTTTTATATTCCATTGGACTCAGTATCCCCTAGACAACGATAGAGCTTATTTTTGATTGATTATTACTATACCTGTGCTTTAGATTGAGTTTTGATGATGTATATGATCTGAATGTTTTGTATTAACCATACGTTTGTGCCCCTTTATAAATAAAACGTTTGAAAATAGTAGCATCAGGCTTCAGCGGACCTCTCTATCTTTGCTGGTAAGTCACCCGGTTACTGGGGAACGTAACAAGTGGGGGCTCGTCCGGGATTTGAAACCAAAGGGGAGGGTCAGTGAATCGGGCTGTAAGTCCAAACTTAAATCTGGTTACGCAGGTAGCCAGACAGGAAACCAGCAAAGATGGATGTGGATGAATTTATGGGAAACCCGACTGTAGAGGTGCTAGGGGCGGCTACCAAATTAGACTTGGTAAATCTGGCAAAGGAGTTAGGCCTCGCAGAGGTGAGGTCATCAATGAAAAAGCAGGAAGTGCGAAGGGTCATAAATCAGTATTACATTGGGAAGAAGGTGTTTGCAGCTGAGGATTTGGAAAATATCCCCGAAAAGAGATTAGCGAGTGGGACAGATCAGTTAGAGTTGGAGAAAGTAAGGTTGGAACATGATCTTAAAGTAAAGCAGCTAGAAGCAGCTGCAAAGGAAAAGGAACGGGCTGAGGAACGGGCTGAGAAAGAAAAGGAAAGGGAGCAGGCGTTCAAACTAAAGGAATTAGAGGTGAAACGGGGTCATGAGTTCCAGCTAAAGCAGCTGGAAGCAGAAGAGAAACAAAGGAGCCATGAATTGGAGCTGGACAGGCGAAGGCAAGAGCGAAGAGCTCAAGGGCAAGAGAGAGAGGAGGGGTTTGATGTTAGTCGGGCGTTGAGGTTGGTCCCCCCGTTCGAGGAGATGGATGTTGATAGTTATTTCTTGCTTTTTGAAAAGGTGGCAGTGAATCAGAAGTGGCCCAGAGAGCAGTGGGTGGCGTTGTTACAAAGTGTGTTACGAGGGAAAGCACAGCGGGTATATGCCGCGTTGCCCCCAGAAGGGGAAGGGAATTATGACCAAGTAAAGGAGGCCATTCTCCGAGGTTATGAGTTAGTACCTGAGGCGTATAGACAAAGGTTCTGAAATTTAAGGAAAGGGTGGAATCAAATGTATACCGAGCTAGCCCATGAGAAGGGTGTGCTCTTGGACCGTTTGTGCACCGCGGAAAAGGTGGCCGAGAATTATGGGCGTCTCAGGGAGTTATTTTTGATTGAGGAATTTAAAGGTTGTGTTCCGGAAGAGATCCGGATGTATTTAAATGAGAGGATGAATCAGTCCATCTCAGAAATTGCTAGGTTCGCAGATGAATATGCCCTAACCCACAAGACAAAGTTTTCCTCGCCAAAAAGTTACCCGAGAGACCGTCGGAATGGTAGGGAAAACCCGCCAGCTGAGGCGGAGATCCCGCTGGGAGCTAGTGGTAAAATTGAGGAGAGGCAAGACGGCAGGAGAGGTCCTGGCTTGACCTGTTTTAAATGTGGAAAGGTGGGTCATATTGCATCTAAATGATTTGCTCCGAGAAAGGAGCCAGAGAGAGAGAGAGCAGCGATCCCTATCGGGCGTGCAGTGGTAATCAGAAAATCGGCAAGAGGGTCCCAGGGGAGCAGAGAGCGCGAGGGGTCGGAGATTTATCTGTCACCCGGAACCGTGTCTGTGAGGAAGGGGGACCCGCCAATCCCCGTACGGATTTGGAGAGACACGGGGGCGGAGCTATCATTAATTAGCCGTAACGTATTACCATTCGGACCTCCGACGGGCGAGGTAGCCCTGAGAGGCATAGGAAACTGGACCAAGGTAGTGCCTTTGCATAGGGCCCTTCTAGATTGTGAGTTGGTGTCGGGACCAGTGGAACTGGGGGTCCTGCCGGAGTTGCCGGGGGAAGGCGTGGACGTCCTTCTGGGTAACGACCTAGCGGGTGGGAAGATTGGGGCGGCCGTGAAGCTGACAACCCAGCCCGTGAGTGCTGAGGCCCCGCCCATAGAGTCCGCGAGTTATCCCGCATTCGCGGACACTCGCAGCCTGTCGAGAGCGGCAGCGGAGAAAGTGAGCAGTTTAAAATTGGCCCAGACGTCTTTACCGACCCTGTGCCACGAGGGTTTCGAGGGTGGTAAAACGAGGAATAGTAACGTAAAAGGGGGTAAAGGAGAGAAGGAAGAGAAGGTAGATCCTCCCTTAGCGAAGAAAAAGGTCCTAGAGGTAGGAAATAAAGATGAGAAACAGATAAAGCTGTTAAAAGGTCCAGGGTTGGACATGGATGAGTCTAAAGGTGTTCCCGATAATGAAATGAGGACAGTCCTCGATGAAAAGGATGCCATTACCTTGAAGAAGTCTGCTGGGTTGGCAGATGAGGTTGTTTCAGCCCAAGGGGTTGAGTTTACTTCGGAAGTGAGTTGCCCAGAGAGTAACTGGGAGGATCAGGGGAATTTAGAATTTGAAAAGGGTATGGGTATTGAAAGCCCGGAAGAGGCCAATGCCCCGTTTGAGTGTGTCCAAGATGGGGAGGCCCGTGGTCCTAAACCTAGTCACGGAACTCAGAAAAAGTCTGAGGTATTTGACTCGGCTGGACGAGACAGCCGTCCTTTTGGATCAGATAGACTTGGTTTGGGGAAGAAGGTGTCTGTGCTGAAGGGGGTGTTCAGAGTTAAGGTGGAGTTTACGAATGGGGAGATAACTGTTGTTGTGGAGGAGAACGGTAAATCTGTAGTTCCCAAATCGAATGGAAAAAAGTTAAAGTCTAGATTGATGCCTGCGCATCGATTACAGGTTGATTTGGAATGTAAAGGGGCCTCACACGCTATTATTATTCAAGAAAGCGCTGTGAGGAAGCCAAAATTTAAATGCGGCCGGAGAAAAAGGTTCGAACTAAAACACATCAGCCTGTATGGTCTTGACAAAAGGGTTAACTACCTGTGTAGCATTAAAGAATTGGGCGGAAATTCCCATGATGGACTAGGTTGGGGACACGGAGTTAAGAGAATAACCCTCGTGGAAAGGAAAGGCAGGAGAGTACCTCGCCAAATTACTCAAGTTTCCCACGGGGGGACTCCCCGGGAAAGAGGCGATGGTTAATAGAAATTGTCATTTTTAAACAACGACGCCGGTTGTACGGGTTTGCGCCAAAGCCTGTGAATAATAAAGACAACCCCTTTGGAGACCTGCCGGTGAAATAACACGACTGAAACGATTAGTATTTGTATAAACTTTTGTAGATGCACCTAAGCTAAGATCACACCTCCTTAGTTGTATTGCTGAAGAAAATAAATAAAAATAGGTGGTTATTGAGCTGAAGTTTGATGCTACCAGACTTCAGTACGGTACGTGATGTTAAGATATTAAAGAAAGGGGCACTGTAATTGTTACCTGTTTAGATACTGACTGGAATGTATAACGGTAGTACTCTGTGAAGAGAAAAGCTTGTGTAGTATGTTAGAGTCCAAAAAAAAAATCCTGTACCAACTTGTTTTTAACCGCTGGTAAAAAACTTTTAAGAGGGGAGGTGTCATGACCTCAGCCCGCTCCTTTGTGAGAATCGCAAGAGAGAGAGAGAGCCTTACGGTTTGGAATGTGGGCTGGCCGCTCAGCAAGACAAAAGCCTTGGACATAGCCATTGTCTTGGGAGACACCTTTGTGGAATAAGGAACTGGACTACGTGCAAACCCTCAGGGCAATGTGAGATGGGTGATGGGGGAAAGATTGCCTCACCCCCACCCTGATTGACATCTATAACCCTGCCAGTCCAGATAAAAGGTGGGCTGCCGAGGCGGGGCCTCAGACGCACCAAGGAGACACACGAAGAAGACACGATAGTGCTTCCAGTCGGAGCGGGAAGCCATTCTGAAGGAAGCCACGTGCGTTAGATTCCAGATCGGGAGTCTGTGGCTGGACCCAAAAGGAAAAACCGCTTTAACTAACAGCAGGGATTTGCTTCACAAGGATGACGGGCAAGTGTTCCTTTTCTCTCTCTCCAACACGTGAGATGCCAGCGGTTTCCTGAAACGGGGAAGCCTGCAGACTTTGAGTGACTCTTATATTCCATTGGACTCAGTATCCCCTAGACAACGATAGAGCTTATTTTTGATTGATTATTACTATACCTGTGCTTTAGATTGAGTTTTGACGATGTATATGATCTGAATGTTTTGTATTAACCATACGTTTATGCCCCTTTATAAATAAAACGTTTGAAAATAGTAGCATCAGGCTTCAGCGGACCTCTCTATCTTTGCTGTTAAGTCACCCGGTTACTGGGGAACGTAACACCGTGGTTAAGCACTGCGTTGCCAGAGCAAACCAGAAGCCACAGTTGACCCACAGAGATTCATGGTGCACTGTTTAGGGACTGAGAAGCTGCCTCTAAACTGGGGGACAAGAAGACTCAAAGGTCAGGGAGAGCCGTACTCTCTCGTGCCATCAGGAAGGCAAAGCATGAGTTTGCAGAGAAAATGCAGACACTGTGTGATACCAGGGGCACACAGTGCATGTGGCAAGGTATATAAACCATAATCAATTATAAGCCCACCCTGCACGTCAATGACAGCAACACCTCCCTTCCTGATAGGCTAAATGTTTTCTGTGCAGATTTGACCGACTGGATAATGTGACATCAAGGAAGGCCTCCTCTCTTCCTAAGGAACAGAAACCCTGTTTGGCTACTGCCAGGGTGAGGAGGACCCTAGCCAGAGTAAACCCAGGCAAAGCTGCAGGACCAGACAATACACATGGTCAGGTGCTGAGGAATTGTGCAGCCCAGCTAACAGAGGTTTTAACAGTTGTCTCTAACATCTGTCTGAAACAGTCCACTGTACCTGCAGGCTTCAAGGCAGCCACCGTCATTCCGTTGACGAAAAGCGATGGTAACTGGCCTAAATGATTATGTCCCAGTGGCACTGACTTAAACATTCATGAGCAGCTGGTATGGAACATATAAAATCCCACCTTCTGGCTGACCCGTTCCAGTTTGCCGACCACTCAAACCAGTCCTTTGATGATGCCATAGCCTCTGCCCCCCCCTCCACTCCGCCCTGTCCCATCTAGAAAACAATGCCTCATACGCCAGGACGTTGTTCATTGACTACAGCTTGGCATTTTACACCATCATCCCTCAGAGGCTGGTGGGTAAACTGTCCTTGGCGGAGCTTAACACTCCTCTCTGTGACTGTGTCTTGGACTTCCTGACAGAAAGATCACAGTCACCCTGAGATGGCAGCAACATCTGAGCACTGGTGCCCCCCAGGTCTCTGTGCTCAGCCCACTGCTGTTATGTTGCTGACTCACAACTGCATTGCCAGATTTAGCTCAAACCACATCATCGAGTTTGCTGATGACGCTACGGTGATTTGGCCTCATCAGCAACAACGATGTGTCATCATTCAGAGAGGAGGTAGAGAGGCTTGTCAGATGGTGTGAGAGTAACAGTCTCACTATGAACGAGACAAAGGCGATGACTGTGCACTTCAGGAAGATGCAGGTGGACCTCTCTTTATTGCACATCAATTGCTCTGCTGTGGGGAGTGAAGAATACAAAGTTCCTTGGTGTGCACATAATCGATGATCTAACGTGGGCTCACACCATCTCCCCATTAGTCAAGAAACCGCAGCAGCGTCTACATTTTCTGAGGAGACTGTGGTCTGCAAGTCTCCCCTCCCCAATTCTAATAACTTTCTATGGGAGCACCATCAAAAATATCCTGAATGGCTGCATCATTGTGCGGTACGGAAGCTGCAAGGCATCAGACTGCAAGACCGTACAGAAGGTAGTAAAAACTGCTGAGAGATCATCAGAATCTCCCACTCCTGCTACATGGGGTTGAGTGGGATCTGGGATAGAATGGCAGAGCAGACTGGAATTGTTAATTCTGTTCCTATGTCTTATGATCTATATGTGACATTTATCAGGAGCTTTGCAGGTGAAGGGCCCAAAGCATTGTTGAAGATCCCCACCACTCCCAAAAACCCTTTGACCCATTGCTGTCTGGAAGGAGGTACAGAAGCATCAGGACTGGGACTGCCAGACTAGATAACAGCTTCTTCCCTCAGGCTGTGAGACTAATAAATACCCTGCAATCACCAAGGTCTCGTTACCAGGACAGTGAAGCTGTTCACTGTTTACCTGCGCTGCACTTGACTACATGCATTTTGAAAACATTTTATTAACTTATTTATAGAATAATATTTTTTGTTTATGTGCTGTGTGTGATACATGTTGTGTGGGTGCACAGTGGTCTGGAGGAACATTTGGTTGTATATATATACTGTACAGTCAGGTGACAATAAAATTGAACTTGAATAATTTGGCTCAACATTATTGCCTCACAATCTAATTTAGTAGGATCTGAATTTAGTATTGCTCCATACTAAGGTAGACAAAGTCCTAAATTTACCATGAAGGTTGTTTTTACTGTATACCCTTGTGCAACACCGCCTGAACCCTTGTTCAATATTAATAAAGGAGTTACGTGTAGAGCTTTAATTGACCTAATTAAATCAATAACTGCTTTCTTTCAGGGTATAAAGGAGTATTAATTACATGACCTTAATAAACAGATTCAGTCTCCAGCAAAAGTAATATTGTGGAATACTTCTAGCAAGCAAACCAAATACTAGATTTTTGTAATAAAGTTTTAGAACAGTTGTGTAAATTTTCTGCCTATTCATGATCTGGAAAATATACATTTTAGATTTTGTGTAAAACTCCTGTCGTGTACAATGGAAAGATGTAAAATTCATCCACCGTTCAATGTTGCAGTCAGGTACACAATAGTTCAAGCATCACAGTTCCTTTGGCCAAGAACAAGTAGAACTGTCCAGATAAACTTCCCTCATTTCTATCAAGTAGCTGCTCCTTTATCTATCTTCATCATTAATTAACCAACAATAGGAATGGGATTGTGATCTCTCTTGGATTGAATAACTTGCTTAACATGATCTTACATTAAGACTGGTCATTGGACGTGGTATCAGGCAAGAGCTGACATCTAAGAGAAATGAAAGGAATATCCAAGAGGGATGAGGAGAAAATATGGAAGAAGTACAGATTTTGTAAATCTGTGTTTGCAAAGTGTGTCATTGAATCTAGAATTATCATGCTGTTATTATATTACATAACAGCAATCAAAAGAAGAAACTGTTAGATTAAATTATTACAATTTAACAAAAATGTGATCTGATTAAACATAAAAATAAAATAACATAATAAAATGTGTTTCATTGTATATAAGAAAATCCTTAAGAACGTTTTTGCTCATTTTGTGTGTTCTGGGTCACCATGCACTATAATCAATTGTCCATGCAGGCATGGAGCCCGCGCCAAGTTTCTGCTGAGACAGCTGCTGTGGCGTCCAGTAGAGAGTACAGGATAAAATTATATGTTTTCTGCTCTCCACTCTCCTGTGATACCTCTGATGCAGTGCTTGAACTTTACACTTCCTGCTAGACTGTTCGTCTGAATTTTAACATTGTAGTGCCTGATAAAGAGTAGATGCAGTGATTGGAAATGATAAGGTTCCTGTCGAGAATGGAGGACCAGAGTAGGGAGGAGGTTTCTTCTTATGTGGAAGAGAATATATTTTGCCAAATTCATATTTTTTTCTGAAACGTATAAATAAACTAAAATAAAAGTTGCATTTGTAATCCTGAAGTTGATCAGCTTCATTACTGGTCATTGGAACGAACTGTGTTGTCAGGAGGGATTGGACAGGTGCCTGTCAGGTTATAGCTTTACAGAGTAAGAGAATTACACAGCATGCAAACATACCCTTCAGCACACTGGCCACCAAGCATCCATTGGCACGAATCCTGCACCATTTGTTCTCCCCGTGGCCTTCCATCCTCTCCCATTAGATTCCCCCTTCTCCAGCCCTGTATCTCTTGCAACAATCAACCTCCCAGCTCTTTACATCACCCTTCCCCCATTGGTTTCACCTTCACCTTGTGTTTCTTCCACCCCTCCCCCACCTTCTAACTCCGGCTCCTCATCTTTTCTTCTCCAGTCCTGATGAAGGGTCTCATCCTGAAATGTCGACTGTACACTTTTATATAGATGCTGCCTGGCCTGCTGAGTTCCTCCAGCACTTTGAGTATGTTGCTTGGATGGGAGGGAGGCAACAGAAATGATCTGTTAACCTTTATGTCACAATGGTCGCATTGAAAGAAGAACAAAGTCGTGCTGCATTCATGTGAGGCATTGAGGAGAGCAAGTCAGGAAAGCTGGGTACACATTTGATCATCTTAGGAAAGATGTAGTTGTTTGAGAGAGTAATCAGAGTAAACAAAGTAATCATTTGGAATTTCAAATGATGCTGGTTCTGATAGAGGTTGTTGAACTGAATCTTAACTTGGTTTCACTCTCCGTAGCTGCTAGCTCACCTGCTAAAAACTTAGAGTATTTTCTGTTTTGTTTCAGATTTCAGATTTTCAGCATTGTTTTCAGTTTAACTGTATAATTTAATTGTACATCAACAGCAATCGCTTACATCCTTTTAAATCACTGGCCTCACTGACTTTGTCCACTGAGATGATTTTACTGTTTATTGGAAGCAGAAAGAAATTTGAAGCTGCAGCCTAGAATTCATTTTAAGACTAAATCCTGTGGGGTTGTTTAAACAGTGTAGTGTTTTAAGTTTGGATGCACTCCTGCTTTGGAATCAGAAGATTGCAAGTTAAGCCATTGACTTCTTGGGCAGACTTTCCAGAGTAGTTCGAAGTTCAAAGTAAATTTATTATCAAAGTACATATATGTCAACATATACAGCAGTGAGATTCATTTTCTTTTGGACATACGCAATAGATCCATAATAAAATAGTAACCATATTAGAATCAGTGAAAGACCGCTGTTCAGTGCGGGCGTTCATCCAGTGTGCAAAAGACAACACACTGAGCAAATACAAAAATAAATAATAATAATAATAATAAATAAGCAATAAGTATTGAGAACATGAGAAGAAGCGACCTTGAAAATGAGTCCTTAGGTTGTGGGTGTTCAATTCAGTAATGGAGCAGAGTGAACTTAACCCTTCTGGTTCAAGAGCCTGATGGCTGAAGGGTATTAACTGTTCCTAGTGTTATAAGTCTTGAGAGTCCTCTACCTTTTTCCTGACGGCAGCAACACAAAGATAACACGTCCCTGATGATGGATGCTGCTTTCAATGTAGCTTTACCCGTGATGGACTTGGATGTATCCATTACTTTTAGTCAGATTTTCTGTTCAAGGGCATTGGCGTTTCCATATCAGGATGTGGTGCAGCCAGTGAATATACTCTTTACTGCACATCTATAGAAGTTTATCAGTTTTATATGCCATGCCAAATCTTCACAAACTCCTAAGGAAGTAGAAGTGCTGCCATGCTTTCTTCATCATTGCACTTAAGTGCTGGGACCAGGCCAGGTCCTATGAAATAATAACACCAAGGTTTTTAAAGATGCTGGCCCTCTCCACCTCTGACTCTCTGATTAGGACTGGCTCATGGACCTCTGATTTTCTCCTCCTGAAGTGAATAATCAGCTCCTTGGTCTTGCTGACATTGAATAAGAGGTTGTTGTTATGGCAACACTCAGCCAGATTTTCAGTCTCCCTCTTATATGCTGATTCATCACCACCTTTGATTTGGCCAACAACAGAATCGACAGTTGTCAGCAAACTTGAATATGGCATTGGAACTGTGTTTAGCTTCACAGTCGTAAGTGTAAAGTGAGTAGAACAGGAGGCTAAACACACAGCCTTGTGGTGTACCTCTGCTGAGAGAGATCGTGGAGGAGATGTTCTGCCAATCCAAACTGTCTGGGTTCTTCAAGTGTGGAAATTGAGGATCCAGTTGCATAAGGAGGTTTTGAGGCTAAGGTCTTGAAGCTTACTGATTAGTTTTGAAGGGATAGTGGTAATGAAAACTGAGCTGTATTCAATAAAGAACATCCTGATGTATGCATCTTTGTTGTTCAGAAGAGCCAATGAGATGCATCTGCTGTGGACCTGCTGCTCTGGTAGACAAATTGGAGTGAATCGAAGTCACTTCTCAGGCAGGAGTTGATATGTTTCATCACCAACCTCTCAAAACATCCTATCATTGTGGATGGACGTGCTACTGGACGATAGTCATTGAGGCAGTTTGCCATGTTTTCCTTGAGCACCTGTATAATTGAAGCCTGCTTGAAGAAGGTGGGTATCTCAGACTGCTGAAGCAAGAGATTAAAGATCTCAGTGAACACTCCAGCCAGTTGATCAGAATAAGTTTTTAATACTTGGCCAGGTACCCTCCTGAAGACTGTTTGCACACCAGCCTGACAGACTGAATTCACAGGATCATCATGGGGCTGGGGGAACATGGGAGTTTGTGATGGTTCCTCCATGTCTTGAGAGGCAAAGCAGGCATTGAGCTCATCTAGAAGCGAAGCTCTGTGGTCACCTATATCGCTTGATTTCACTTGGTAGGAGGTGATAGTATCAAGCCCTGCCACAGTTATGAAGCATCCTTCAGTGATTCAAGTTTAGTCTGGAATTGCCATTTTGCATGATATGGCTTTCCAGAGATCGTACCTGGATTTCATGTAACTTTCTTGGTCACCAGACTTGAATGTATCTGATCTGGCCCTCAGCAGACTGCAGATCTCATGGTTCATCCAGGGATTCTGATTGGGGAAGACTGAACGATTTTGAGGGGACACACTTGCCTACGCCTGTTTTTAATGAAGTCTGTGACAACTATGGTGTATTTATTCAGATCCGCAGATGAGTCCATAAACATAGGCCAGTCCACGGACTTGAAGCAATCCCAAGGCCACTACTCTGCCTCCCACAACCATCTCTTTGCTGTCCTAATCTCAGAAGCTTTGAACTTAATCACTTACCTGTACGCAGGTAGGAGAGGGACAGCCAAGTGATCTGATTTTCGGAAATGGGGTGGGGACATGGAATGTTAGGCGTTTCTTTTTAAGATAAGGAATGATAGTATAACAGTGCTCTAGTGTGTTGAGACCTCTGGTTATATGCTGACGGTATCTGGGCAGGGTTTTCTTCAAACACGAATGGTTGAAGTCCATGACTGTGATTTGAAATATGTTGGGATGGACTGTTTCTTGTTTGGAGAAGGCATCATGCAGTATCTCAAGTGCTTGATTATAGTTGGCGGCTGGTGGTATGTTAACTGTGGTCAGGATTATGGAGGAGAACTCTCTAGGTAAATGGAATGGATAGCATTGGATTGTTTTCAAGGTCGGGGGAATATGAGTTTGACAAAACTGCCACATAAGGGCACCATCGAGAGTTTATCATGAAACACACACCGCCACCTTTTGCCTTTTCTGAATCAGCAGTTCGATAAATCTAGAAGCCTTTGGTCTGGGAGAAAGCCACTCCTTGCTCAGACATAGAACACAACAATCTCTCATTTCCCTCCAAGACTGCAATCTTGCCCTCAAGTCCTCAGTTGTGTTCTCCAGCAAGTGCACGTTTGCTAACAAGATGCTGAGTAAAGGGGGCCTCATCTCTCTGGGTTTCAGCCTGGCTTGGTTACCCCCCCCCCCACCCACCCCCTGCTTCACTTCCTTCCATGGTGATGAACCTTCATTTGCTTAAAGGGGTTGTACCTGCTTGGCCCACCGAGTCCTCAGAAGGTCGTGAAATCTGTGGATCATAAGTTGATTTAAAAGTACATTGCTTAAAGAGAAGTGACATGCTGCAGATTGCAGTGACAGTAATTCAGAACAGTTATATTTAGAAGTATTGTACTTAGCCCGCAGAACATCATCATAGTCACCAGCACCATCTTGAAACCAAGTGAATACAATATTGATGGCGTTGGTGTCAGTCTACTGGTAGTTAAATCTGAGGCCTGGACTGCCCTCTCGGTTGGATGTAAAAGATCCCATGGCACTATTTCAGAAAAGAGCAAGAGGTTATCCCTGCTGTAGCCCCTATAGCACCATTGAAATAAATTACATGCTGATTGATCGTATCACCATTCATTGAATGCTACAGTGCACAAGCTGCTACATTTCCTGTGTTGCTGGTAGTACATTGATTGTCAAGTCCTCTGACAAACCTGGAAGGAATAGGAAATGCATTTTAAAAGCAACCCTTCTATCTTTTGAAGAGCCTGGGTTGGTCATGGTCTCCTGAATGAAATATATCTTCATTTGGAGGACTCAAGTTTAAAAAAAAAATTATCCAAAGACCTGTAAAGATGCTCAAAATTAAGACTGACATGTCTTTAAGTTGTTAAGGAATTGAAGGTTTCATGGATAGAGCAAGGAATTGGTGTTAAAATTTACCCTTGTTCTGCTAGATTGGCAAGCTCAAAGGACCATTTGGCCGAGTCCTGGGTTTTTTTGTGTTGTTATATTCTTATTAGAATGCTTCTAGGTTTATATTTTCTAAAGAGAGGTCTCATAATAATGTCGGAACTCCCAGTTCCTCGTAGATGAGTATGCAGTAAAAGTCACCAGTTACTTTTCATAACATCACAAAGCTTTTAATATGGTATTGTGACCATGTCCATACATCACTTGCCTATTCCTTAACGGTGAAAGTTGTCATACAGAATGTGACGCTATTCCAAATTGGTCAGATTGAACGATGCAACATTTGCATCTGAATGTATCATGGGTCTTCATCAATCCTGTCTGCAAAAATGCAGAATTTTGTATCTATTTATCCAAACAACTATTGTTGCACCCACACTTCAGAAGATATAAACTTCAGTTTTTTTCCATTCTGCATTGATCAGAGATACTCAAGCTGCAAGATATTTCTCATTCTGTCTTGTATTGTAGGTGACACACAAATGGACTTAACACCCACAGAAAAGGACCCTTGATTACAGCTGGTCTCCCTTTGAGACTGGTCTGAAAGATATAATCCAAATAATAACCTGTGCAATCACCATGTCCTTCTGTTCCTACTATTTATGTCTGCAAATATTCTCTGTGAGTCCTTTGATGGAATAAAGCTGACAGAATCTGTGGGGAGAAGGCATTCTTCAATTTCACTCCCAGATCAGGAAGCAGGTTTTGACACAGGAATCCCATTCAAGAGCAGGAAACACCTGATGAAAGAGAGGTACTTTCTCAAAGGACTAGGCAGTAATGAATAGGCAGGATTGTTCCAAGAACCATTGCTGTGATTGTAGTCAGATTTGCTTATGACAATGAAAATTGCTGAGTTTAAAAATCATATTAGTGGGAATGTTAATAGGAAAAGGAAGGGAAAAAAAGCACATTGTGATGTGGTACTTGAATGTGCTCACTAGCAGGTACCTTCTTCCAGTCACATAACCAAAGAACTTAACTTTGATGATGTATTCAGTGTCAAAGGATGTGGCTTAATGCATGGTTTTTAAAAGGTGCTCCCTCCCCAACTGTCAATTGCTGACGATTAATTGACTACCTTTTGCAAAGTATCTTAATCATTGATTAGTTTAATTGAACTACAACATTTACCCTTAATAATGTTACTCCTGCAGCAAAGACAAGATACTGAAGAAACTGATAACCATTTTGCAAAACTTTGTACAGAAACATTAATTTCCCTTTTATAATTACAAGCAGGCATTTAAGAATGGTTTTGCCCTGTGTTTTCCACAATTGTAATATATTCTTCATTTGTACAGTCATCAAGTGTTTGAGCCACAACTGATGTAATGTGGATTGGAGGTGAAAGTAAATAAACAGTATCTAAGCCTTTATCTGGTTGTGAGTTACTTTATAAATATTCTGTTATTTGTTCATTAAGTTTCCACCCTGTATATTATATCTTGTAGAACTGATGTGTTATGCATACTGATATATTGTATACTGTCATTTGTGGATGGCTAACAGGATTCAGTCAAATCCCAGTATACATTTTCCAGTGCCAAATTGAGACTCTGTCCTATTTACAATACCTGAAAAATATTGACATTGAAGACAAATTTTGTATTCAGTTAGCGTTGACATTGATTGGTCAATTTGGAAGCAATTTCCATCTGTGTTAGTACAACTAGTGTTTCGATCAGTTTGCAGAAGGTGTTCTGTTGGATACTTTTACATCTTTTGTAGGCCCGTCAATGAAATGGTGTTTCAAACCTTTCACTGCCTTGGTATGTAAGATTTTTCAAAGGATTTTAATGTAGTGATTAGTAATTAGAATGGCTCAGGAAAGGATAGTGAAGCAAAGATTCAACATGATGCAGAACAAACCATTTCATAGCAATGTTATCAGTACGAGCAAAAAGATTTTTCTCCGTCTTCTGGGAATGGTATATTTGAAGCAGATTGCAGTGCGTGGTACTCCATAAAGCCCAGTGATATATATTTGAAAGGCTCTTGGTTAAAATAATTGCATCTCGAGGGGGATCTACACAAAGGTCGCCACTCATTATTTGTGACACAGTACTGAAGATATTTTGTCTGAGCTACCTTGTGATCTCAAATTAAAGATATTCATGCTTTCTGAGATTATTGTTCCTATCCTGTGGTGAGCTGTTTTATCATACCAGCTCCTTCTAAGTTAGTTTTGTGAAGCACATTATGTGTGAATAACATCTTGGAAGCTAGGGTGGGGTGGGGTCTTTGACGATGTTGGCTGCTTTACCAGGACATTGAGAGTCCGTGGTGGGGCGGCTGGTTTCCATGAAGTGCTAAGCAGTGCCCACGACTCTTTGTGGTTTCATGCGGTCTCAGGCAGAGCGGTTGACATTCCAAACTCTGATGCATCTGGATATTATACTTTCCATGGTGCATCTATTAAAGTTGGTGAGGGTCGAAGAGAACATACAACGTTTCTTTAGCCTCTTGAGCAAGTAAAGTTGTTGGTGCACCTTGTTGATTGTGGCATCCATGTGGTAGGACTAGGACTGGCTATTGGTGATGTTCACTCCGAGGAACTTGAAGCTTTCAACCATCTTGACTGCAGGACCATTGATGTAAACAGAAACATGTACACTGCCCCGCTTTCTGTAGTCAATGACCAGCTCTTTTGTTATGCTGACAATGAAAGAAAGGTTGTTGTCATGACTCCTTGTTACTAGGCTCTCTATTCCTTCCTATGCGACAGGAGATAACTTCTTCATCCAGCGGATTCTGAATCATTCATGGAAGGGTGTGGAGACTCGGTTATTGGGTATATTTAAGAAAGGGCTCGATAGAATTTTGGATATTAGGAGCATCAGGGGAGTGTGGGGTTTGTGAGGCAGAGGGGCAAGCCTGAGGGGCTGAGTGGCCTGGTATTTCTAATTCTTGCATTCACTTGTTCTTTTGAAAGTGGCAGAAGAAGCCAGAAAGCGGTTCAGCTGGCATCGGCATCTCGAAGTCAATCACCATTTGTGAGTCTCTACAATCCATGTCCTGGCATCGTTTGACAGAGAGGACTGTTGTAACCATGTCAATCTTCCTGCCATGAAATCGCCACTTACATGCACCTCTGGCAGAGAACACTGTGCAGCGCTCAGGACTGGGAACAATGTGTGTGTTGTTTTTTTCAACCTTTGCCAATCTGGCAAACTATGTGACCACACGCTCTCCCCCCAACTCACCCCCACCTGTGCCTCAGAAATCCAAACATCCTTTTCAATAAAAACATAATAAATCATGTTGCAGCACACCACTGAACCAGTTGGCCCTCTGTAGTAAACTTGAAGAGCATGTTCTGTGTGGCAGTTTAAGCACAAATGGATTCAGAATCAGAACCAGATTAATCAAGTTTGTTGTTTTTACGGCAACAGTACATTGCAATATATAATGATGGAAAAACCTGTGAATTACAGGAACTATATATATAAAATATGTAAACTAAATAAGTAGTGCAAGAATAGAAATAAACAAGTAGTCAGGTGGAGTTCATGGGTTCAATGTGCATTCAGATATCAGAGTGGAAGAAGCTGTTCCTGAATCGTCATGTGTGCCTTCAGGCTTCTGTACCTCCTTCCTGATGGTAGCAATGAGAACAAGGCATGGCCTGGGTGATTTTGGGGGCGGGGGGGTTGGGTCCTGAATGACAGATGCCACCTTTAGCCCGTTCTTAACCAGAGCCACTTCATTATTCCACTTCTCCCCGTTCTTTCTTCATATTGCTGCAGAATTTCCTTCAAATTTCCCTTCAAGAATTTCCAATTTATTTTTGGGAAAGTTGGTGCTGAGTGGGTATTCGTGCAATATCACAGGCATCTTCTGAAGCTGTGGAAGTCATAGATGGAGTAGATGGACGAAGCTGATCCCTTGGGTGAAAGGGTCAAAAACAAGGAACCAGAGTGGCAAAAGGATCAGAAGCTGCTTGAGGGAAATGCTTCTTTACAGAGCAAGTTGTTCGGTCAGCACTTAAAATTGAGCTTTCTCGCCATCCCCGCAGGTACGTATATGAACACATGCAATGACGAGATTAACCATTGCATTGAGTGCTTGTCATGCACTGGAAGGGCTAAAATCAAGGATGATTCAAGCATGGCATTCAATATTGGAGCTGTTCAAACACTAGAAAAGAAAGTAGTTGTAGGGCTTGTGCAGTAGATGGGGAAGTGGGATGAATTAGATTGTTCGTACAGACTTGACGGGCCAAATGGCACTCTTTGATGCTGTGACTTTTCTACGATTTTGGAATCTGTTTTCCCAATTATTCCAGGTCGTGATTTCTGAAATATGGCCCTGTTGTCTATTGAAGTGTGGGAGTATAGTTCTGTTGGTCACGAGATTCAGCTGCTGCTTTCAGCTTCAGAACCTTTCCCGTGTATTACCTGTGCTGTCACTGAATACCTGTGGTAAATGCTGAATTGCTCCCACAATGTTACCTTTCATCAGATTTGGCATCACAGGAAGGAACAGATATTGTTTATAAGTTCACATGGTGAAAGAAGGGTGGAGTTTTAGATCAGTGGGGGAAAAATGAAACCAATCTTCAGTATGTTTAAATCTGTGACTTAAATGAAACATTTCCTGATACTGCCTTAAGCCAATTATTATAATTAAGTTTTGGCAAAGTCTGGGTATTTTGCTAAGTCATTTGGGTATCAGGTGGTATTTGCTTTCACACTGAAACTGGCCATCAGTGTAGGAGAGTACTCAGTGACTTCATAGTTTCAGGTCAAATTAGTTGTGATTGGTTTGTAGGAGTAAAGTAATTTGAGACAGCTTTCTGCTTGTCTGATCACACTCACTTGCTGCAAGGTGTTCTTGTTGAGATTGTCTGTGCCTTGCTGCTTGCTCGGGAGCTTTTCTCGTGTGAAAATTCAGTTTTACTGGAGGCTCTTTAGCTCCCTTGTTGGTTAATCATTGCTGGGAAACTCTTTGAAAGTGTCTGACATGGAAGAGGCATATCTCTCTACGTTAGCCTGCTGACTCACAAGCCATGTGTGAGGTATGTACCTGCAGTAACAAATTTGTCAGGCCGATTACCAAATCCATCCACTCTGTTGGTTCATCGATAATCACTGACCGACCAGTTCTCATTTTGGCAATTGATTTTGTCTGATGGATTTTAATGACATCATTAGTTCCTTTCAGATTACAAGTACGATATGTTCATGTGTTGATTAAACCGAATTTAATCCGTTTTACTGGTAGACCTGTAGTTTGCTGCCAGCACTCTCCCTAATCTCCTTACCTGTCTTTACTCCTTTCAAGTTCTTCCTTAAAACTCAACTGCCCTGACCCCTCTTGCATATTCACATTTTATTTGTCCACATTCCAAAAAGAGCCTGGGGCAGTTTATAATGCTGATCTTGCTGACTAAGTTCTACCTGTTATCATTTTACAGATAGGTTTCTCTGTGCACAGTCTATTTATTTGAACTCTGATTTTATTGTGTTTTTTTTATTATTTTATGCCCCTTTGTTGTCTACGTAGCATTTTCAGTTGGAAAGAAACTGCATGTGATCACTGAGAATTTTGTTGAGAAACCACTTGTAACCTTATGCATTAGAGCAGCCCGGTGTAATTCCCTGCTGACCAATGTATCATGCACTCTTAATCTGTAGTTTTAATGTAACTTGTACAGTAAGTATGAAACTGAAAACAACAATTCTTAATTGCTGCAACAGCAAAATCCAAACCTGTTTACCCTAGCTGGTTTAACTACGGATTTTTTTTTAACTGAGCCGTCACACATGCCTAATTTTTAAACCAGTTTCTCCTCTTGGGTTCTTATTGTTTCTCTGCTGAGGTAGATTCTGTGAGTGCTAGGCATGTTGTTTAACTGGTCTTTATTAATATGCAAACGTCGACAGTAGATTTGCCCGGTCCTGATATCCGTGTTTGTACAAAGGCCGCAGGATGATCAGAATTGGAAACTCCTGGCCTGCTTGGTTAGCTGGGCACAGTCTGGGAATCAGACCTGGGCACTAGTGGCCTGCTCTGCCTGACTGGATAACTCCCTGTATCATCACTTGTGTGAATAGACAATAGTTTGAACTTACCGTGCAGTAATGATACCAACAAATACCTCTGTATCAATAGTCTATGCCTTCTATGGTATTAATTATTCAGAAGCATAGACTATTGATGCAGGGATATCAAGCTGGTGTCTGAAGAATGTCAGTACTGTATTAGTTAAAAATGTGGAATTCAAGAAAAAGCAAATATCTGTAAAAGTGAGTGACAAGAGACTAGGTGACTGGCATGAAACATCTGGAATGTTGGTAAAGCTCATCTGGTGTTGGTCAGGGGAGGAAAGCTGCTGTTCTGATCCAGCCTGACATGGGAGTATCTCAAACCTCCCCTAACGTACCTCAAGTGGAGAAGGACAGTTATTGTTGGTTTTACCAGTTAGGTCCAATTTTGTGTGAAAAATAACTCATATTTGCATTAAGGCCTTAAAACTTCAGTAATAAAGTTGCAAGAATTTATTTTTCTTTTAATGGTTATGTATTGCTGCCATTCCACAAGTAGTCTGTTACATTACAATTGCACAAATATTTCTTTTTTTCATATATCCAATCCCTTTTAGAAACTACTTTTGACTCTTTCAAATTGAATATTCTGGATTATAGTAATATACGTTGTGCGTGATCCCTCTCCGTTGTTCAACCAACTGGTCCGTTGTCACCTCACACTGTTCTCACCTATCCAGTGATAGTCAGAAAACGTCCTGCAAAGGTTTGTCTCTTTTTCACGTTTTGGGGATTTGGTCACCTGTGGCAAGATGTTACATGCCCCAGACCTCGTATTTGTAACTATCCTTGAACGGAGTGGTTTGCTGGGTCATTGTAGAGGCTACTTAAGGGTCAGTCATATTAGTGGAGCCAGGCCGAGTATGAACAGCAGACTTCTTCCTTTGAAGGATGTCAATAAACAGCTATGTTTATGGTTTGGTGGTTTGTTGTCATCCATTACTGAAGGCTGGTTAGTTTTTTTTAAATTCCAGATCATTAATCTGAATTGAAATTGCACAGCTGCCACTACTACTCTAATAATTTAACAGTTGTACCACCACCATAGCCTCCCTTTGCTTCTCCTGCAGCTTTACCCAGTGTTCGCTAAAGATCTCTCTTCAACCTCCCCTGTTTCTCATTCTGCTCTTGTCTCTAGACAGGGTCATCTAAAAATTCAGCATCAGTTCCACCTGAGTGCTGGCCATCCCAACTCTCCCTCCCCACTGCCTCCACTGTCTCTAAACCAGTGCATACTGATGTAACAAATGCACAGGCAGAAATTTCTGCCAAGCAAATGTCAATACCAAGAAAGTAATCTGGATGTTGGACGTTAAGCAGGGCTCTGTTCACCATTTACGTTGTCACTAACCCTGCTACACACTTCCCTGATGCCCAAGTCCACTGAAAGGGTGTAGCAGCTTTCTTGACTCTCAGTCTGCCCCTGTTGGCACTGGTACAAGGTTGGGCACTTTGTGGTGAGAATGGACTGGGTCTCAGAGAATAATGTTGAGGGTGGAATGTACTTTACATAGAATGGGAGCTGGAAGGAAGAGGAGAATATTCCACAAGGATCAGCGTCAAATCTCAGAGGCGATAAGACTGAGTCACAGAGTCAGGATGGCAAGTAGCTAAGCTGCCATGAATTGGTGAAAGGAGGAGGAAATGCGAGGGAAATGATTTGAAGGACTGTCATGATAAAAGGCTCAAGGGGTCTGCACCTGGCCCTCATGGGGTTGTGTTTAGTTGGAAGGTTGCTGTCCTATTTGGGGGAATGTAGTCATTTGGGGAGCCCGAAGGATGAAATCTAAGTAAGTAATCCTTACTTCGCTCCCAGGGCAACATGGTTTACGTTGTGCAACTGTGATTCACAAAGACTGTTGCATGTTGTTCACTTGGTTCACTGCAGATTAATTTTCTGTGACATTTTCCTGAGAAAACTGTAAAACACCTGAATTTAGTAATTGCCACTTGCACTTCTCCAACAATTGAAATTTTTTTTTAAAACTGTAGATGTTGGAAATCTGAAGGTAAGGGATGGAGAGATCTGAGAGATTTAGAAAGTAACACACAAAATGTTGGAGGAACTCAGTAGGTCAGGCAGCATCTATAGATGTGAATAAACTGTCGATGTTTTGGGCTGAGACCCTTCTTCAGGACTGAGAAGGTTCTAGAAATACACAACAGATCAGACAGCGTTTGTGAAGGAAGAAACAATTAATGTTTAATTCAGCACCTTGTGTGACAAGTCTTTAAATTGAAGCACTCATTCTGTTTCTGAACTGCTGAATGTTCTAGTACTTCCTGTTTTAATTTTATGTGTCACCTTCTCCATCCCTGTCCCTGGGGTTAAATGAAACTATTACTAAAGTCACACTCATCTCCAATCACATAACTATGCTCTCATTGTCTGTTTGTGCCGCTGCTGTACATTTTACGAACTCTACCCCTACCTCAGCTCTTCTGGTAAATGTTTCACTCAGATATTTGTTATCTCTACACTGTGCGCTTCTAACAGAGTCAGCCTGCCTCCCTTTTTCTACAAGAACTAGGAAATGTGAAATAATGAGAAAGTGCCGATTTACCCAGCAGGCCAGGTATCTGTGGAGAAAAAGAGTGAATTGAATTGAATTGAATTAACTTTATTTCTTACATCCTTCACATACATGATAAGTAAAATTTTTTATGTTACATCTCCATCTAAATGTGTCATGTACAATCATAATAATTTATAATAAATAGAACAGTCAATGTAATATAGAGTACACTCAAATCAGCGTGAGTTAATCAGTCTGATGGCCAAGTGGAAGAAGCTGTCCCAGAGCCTGTTGGTCCTGGCTTTTATGCTGCAGTACCGTTTTCCGGATGGTAGCAGCTGGAATAGATAGTGGTTGGGATGATTTGGGTCCTCAAAGATCCTTTTTACACACCTGTCCTTGTAAATGTCCAGAATCATGGGAAGTTCACAACTACAGATGCTCTGGGCTGTCTGCACCACTCTCTGCAGAGTCCTGTGATTACGGGAGTGAACTCTTGTCAGAACTGGAGGGGAAGTAATGGACCTAAAATATCAATCCTGTTTCTCTCTCACAAATGTTGCCAAGCCTATTGAATATTTACACATTTTCTGTCTTATTTCAAACTTTCTACCTTCTGTAAACTCTGGCAGGAGTCTTAACTTGCATTTTCATCCAATTCCTTGCTCCTTGATGAAGGTTTTAAAATGCTTTTTTTGTTTTCAGATCTCTCCATCCCTTCCTTGTAATCTCCTCCAAGCATAGAACTCTCCAAGTATCGAGGTCCACCCAAGCCGGCTTCTGGACTGCTCCTAAATTTAATCACTCTACAGCTGATGACGTTGCCTTCATTTGCTGTAAGCCTAGGCTTATAGAGTTCCCTTCTAAAATCTTCCTACCTCTTTTTAATTTGTTCAAGTTTATCATGAAAACATTCCCAGAGTTGGTGACAGAGAGATTGAGTGAAGATTGAGAGATGTCAGAAATGGACCAAGTGAATTTCAGGACAGGGTGGAAGTTGATGAAATTGACGAGCTCAACATAGGTGCATGAAGCAGCACCAATGCAGTCATCAGTGTATCGCAGGAGGAGTTGGGAAGCATCACCAGGGAAGGTTTGTTCCACATAGCCAATGAAAAGTCAGGCATAACTGGGGACCAACTGAGTGACCATTGGGTTTGGAGAAAGTGGGAGAAACACTTACAAGAAATTTCTTATCCCACTGAACCTTTTGCCAATTATGTTAAATCTGTATTATCCAGTTATGGACACTTTTACTAATGAAACATATTTTTTATTTGTTTCTCTAGTCACAAATTGTAACTGAACTCTTCCTTTCTTATTTTTATTACACCTTTTCTTTCTCTGTTCTAAGTATCGTTCTGGGAAATCTTTGTGTTCTTTGGAGTGTTGCAATATCCTTCCTAAAGGGTGATTTGCAGAACTGGACACACTACCAGTAATTTATAAAGATTTATCAAAACATCACTTGGGTAGGATTTTGCTTTGCTTTGCACCCATCCCTCCCCTGAAAGAAACTCTGGTCTGTTTAAACACTTTGCTCTTGTGCTGTATTAATCCATCAAAATAAAACTGTCAGCTATTGAACATGGAAGGTTGTAAAGGTGATTCAAGTAACTAAACAGACATTTGTTTGTTTTGATTTTCCAATCCAAAGTATCAGTGTTTGTGCTCTCCAGGGCGAAACAGGTTGATTAATTTCCCTCGTGTGTTACTTCTCACATGCTGGGCTAGAACTGCATTAGCAAGTACTATGGCCACAGAAACAGCGTAGAGGTATCAGTATACGGTGCTTCAACGTTTATTATCAAAGTACATATACCTGTATGTTACCTTGAGATTAATTTTCTTGCAGGCATTTATACGAAAATAAAGGAATACAATAGAATTTATGAAAAACTATCCAAAAATAAAGAACAACAAGTAACCAATGTGAAAAACAAGACAAATTGTGCCAAAGGAACAGTTTTGTGAACAAGAGTTGTAAAGTGTCCTTGAAAGTGAAGCTGGAGGTTGTAGAATCAGATCAGAGATATAGTGAGTGAAGTTATCCGCGCCGGTTCAGAAGCCTGATAGTTTTCGGGTAATAACTGTATCTGAACTTGGCTTGCAACCTAAGAAACCTTGGCCTTTCTGCTGATGGTAGTAGTGAAACGAGAGCGTTGCCTGGATGGTGGCAGTCTTTGATGATGGACACTGCTTTGACGTGGCAGCACTTCATGTAAATTTGATAACTGGTAGCGAGGGCTTTCCCAGTGATGGACCGGGCTATATCTAACACTTTCTCTAGTCTTTTCTGTTCCTGGGCATTGGCGTTTCCATACCAGGCTGTGGATGCAACCAGTTAGGATACTCTTCACTGTGCATCGATAGAAGTTTGTCAAAGCTTTTGGTGACATGCCAAATCTTTGCAAACTTCTAAGAAAGTAGAGGCACTGTCATGCCTTCTTTGAGATGGCACTTAATGTGCTGGCCCCTGGACAGATTCTGTGATATGATAATGCCAAGTAATTTAAAGCTACTGATCTTTTCTCCACCTCTGATCCCCCTAATGAGGACCAGCTCATAGATCTCTGGTTTCTTACTGCTGTAATTGATAATCAGCTCTTTAGTTTTTGTTAACATGAGTGAAGAGGTTGTTGTTGTGGCATCACTCAACCATAATTTGAATCTTCCTCCTATATTCTTATTCATCACCACCTGTGATTGGGCCACCAACAGTGATGTTGTCAGCAAACTTAAATTACTGCATTTTTTAATGCTTTGCATTAGAGATACACTGTATGTAGTGCAAACTAACAATGGTGGTTATGTGCCATATTATATTGTTTAAGTTGTATGGAAGCCATCCATGTTCTCCTTCTGTTGTATGTCAACTGAAGCCTTTTATTTAATTTATTTATTCTATCCAGAATCACAATCAGGCTTATTTTCACTGTCTTATATGACAAGAAGTTTGCTGTTTTGCAAGAACAGTACAATACACAAACATAAAGTTACTATAAAGCAATCAGTACAGGGCCAATAAAAAGAAGGGAGATGTAAGCGGAGTGGCCATTGTTGGAGTGGGCCAGCGTTAGAGTGGTCAGGCTTGGGCAAGTACAGGTGGATGTTTTGAGTAAATAAGTAAGTTTCTAGTAAGTTTTTGTTTGTTAGTATGTAGCTAGTGCACTGAGAATGAGTTTGGAGATAGTGGTATGTCTTGTGTCTGAGATGTGAGAAATCTGGGAGACCTCCAGTCTCCCTGATAACTTCATCTGCATGAAGTGCACCAAGCTGTAGCTCCTTAGAGGCAGTGTTCAGGAACTGGAGATGCAGCTGGATGACCTTCAGCTGATATGGAAGAATGGGGAGGTGATAGATAGCTAAAGGAAGGTAGTCACCCCTAAGTTGCAGCAGGCCGGTACCTTGGTGACTGTCAGGAGGGGGAAAGGGAATAGCCAGCTAGTGCAGAGTACCCCTGTGGCTGTTACCCTCAATAATAAGTATACCCCTTTGGATATTGTTGGGGAGAGTGACAGCCTACCAGGGTGAGCTGCAGCAGCCAGGTCTTTGGTACTGAGTCTGGCTCCATGGCTCATAAAGGAAGGGGTGGGAAAGAAGAGGATTTCTATAGTGATGGGGGATTCCATAGTTGAAGGAGCAGAAAGCAGACATCCAGGTAGTATGTTGTCTCCCAGGTGCCAGGGTCAAGAACATCTCGGATCAGATCCACAGCATTCTAAAGAGGAGGGTGAGCAGCCAGAAGTCTGGATATATATTGGGATCAATGGCATAGGTAGGAAAAGGGAGGAAGTCCTGAAGAGAGAATTTAGGGAGTTATGTGGAAAGCTGAAAAGCAGGACCTCCTCTAGATTGCTGCCTGTGCCACACACAAATGAGGGCAAAAATAGGATGATTTGGCAGATTAATGCTTGGCTGAGGGACTGATTTGATTAGGGAGCTTAAGATAAAGGACTCCTTAGGAGACAGTGATCATAATATGATAAAATACAGTCTCCATTTTGAGAGGGAGAAGCTAAATATCACAATATTACACTAGATTTAACAAGATTACACTAAAGTGCAGGGAATTACAGAGGCACGAGAGAGCATCTGGCCAAAGTTTGGAAGGGGACACCAAAAGCGATTATGGCAGAACAGCAATGGCTAATGTTTCTGGGGGAAATTCAGAAGGCATAGGAAAGATATATCCCAAAGATGAAATATTCTAATGGGAGGATGAAACAACCGAGGCTGACAAGAAAAGTCAAAGACAAAATAAAAGCAAAAGAGAGGGCAAAAATTAATGGGAAGTTAAAGGATTGGGAAGCTTTTAAAAACCAACAGAAGGCAACTAAAAAAACCATAAAGAGAGAAAAGATGGAATTTGGCATTAAACTTGCCAATAGAGGACACAAAAAGGTTTTTTCAAATATATAAAGAATAAATGAGAGATGAGAGTGGATATTGGACTGCTGGGAAATGATGCTGGATAGCTAGTAATTGGGGACAAGGAAATGGCAGAGGAACTGAATAAGTATTTTGCATCAGCCTTCACTATGGAAGATGCTAGCAGAATGCTACAAGTGCAAGAGTCTCATTGATATTACTAGGGAGAGGGTGCTTGTGAAGCTGAAAGGTCTGAAGGAGATAAGTCACCTGGACCAGATAGACTACTTCCCCAGGGTTCTGAAAGAGGAAGCTTAAGAGATTGTGGAGGCATTAGTAATGATCTTTCAAGAATCACTAGATTCTGGAATAGTTCCAGAGGAATGGAAAATTGCAACTGTCACTGCACTCTAAGAAGGGAGGGAGGCAGAAGAAATGAAAATATAGGCCACACACACAAAATGCTGGTAGAACACAGCAGGCTAGGCAGCATCTATAGGGAGAAGTGATGTCGATGTTTTGGGCCGAGACCCTTCGTCAGGACTAACCGAAAGGAAAGATAGTAAGAGATTTGAAAGTAGTGGGGGGAGGGGGAAATGCGAAATGATAGGAGAAGACCAGAGGGGGTGGGATGAAGCTAAGAGCTGGAAAGGTGATTGGCGAAAGTGATACAGAGCTGGAGAAGGGAAAGGATCATGGGACGGGAGGCCTCAGGAGAACGAAAGGAGGGGGGGGGGAGCACCAGAGGGAGATGGAGAACAGGCAAACAACTAACTATGTCAGGGATGGGGTAAGAAGGGGAGGAGGGGCATTAACGGAAGTTAGAGAAGTCAATGTTCATGCCATCAAGTTGGAGGCTACCCAGCCGGTATATAAGGTGTTGTTCCTCCAACCTGAGTTTTGACAATAGAGGAGGCTATGGATAGACATATCAGAATGGGAATGGGACATGGAATTAAAATGTGTGGCCACAGGGAGATCCTGCTTTTTCTGGCGGACTGAGCGTAGGTGTTCCACGAAACGGTCTCCCAGTCTGCGTCGGGTCTCACCAATATATAAAAGGCCACACCGGGAGCACCGGACGCAGTATACCACACCAGCCGACTCACAGGTGAAGTGTCGCCTCACCTGGAAGGATTGTCTGGGGCCCTGAATGGTGATGAGGGAGGAAGTGTAAGGGCAGGTGTAGCACTTGTTCCGTTTGCAAGGATAGGTGCCAGGAGGGAGATCGGTGGGAAGGGATGGGGGGGGACGAGTGGACAAGGGAGTCGCGTAGGGAGTGATCCCTGCGAAAAGCAGAAAGGGGGGGGGAGGGAAAAATGTGTTTGGTAGTGGGATCCCGTTGGAGGTGGCGGAAGTTACGGAGAATTATATGTTGGACCTGGAGGCTGGTGGGGTGGTAGGTAAGGACAAGGGGAACCCTATCCCGAGTGGGGTGGCGGGTGGATGCGGTGAGGGCAGATGTGCGGGAAATGGGAGAGATGCGTTTGAGAGCAGAGTTGATGGTGGACGAAGGGAAGCCCCTTTGTTTAAAAAAGGAAGACATCTCCTTTGTCCTGGAAAGAAAAAGCCTCATCCTGAGAGCAGATGAGGCAGAGACGGAGGAATTGTGAAAAGGGGATAGCCTTTTTGCAAGAGACAGGGTGGGAAGAGGAATAGGCCAGTTATCTTGGCTTAAGTGGTTGGAAAGATGTTAGAGTCTATTATTAAGGATAAGGATTCGGGATACTTGGAGGCACATGATAAAATAGCCATAGTCAGCATGGTTTTCGAAAGGAGAAATCTTGCTTGACAAATCTGTTGGAATTCTTTGAGGAAATAACAAGCAGTATAGGCAAAGGAGAGTCAGTGGATGTTGTTTATTTGGACTTTCAGAAGGTCTTTGATAAGGTGCCACATATGAAGCTGCTTAACAAGAGAAAATTCAAAAATCAGAGGTGCAAAGGGATTTGGGAATCCTTGGGCAGGATTCCCTAAGGGTTAATTTGCAGGTTGAGTCAGTGGTAAGGTAGGCAAATGCATTCATTTCGAGAGGACTAGAATATAAAAGCAAGGATGTGATGCTGAGGCTTTATAAGGCATTCGTCAGACTGCACTTGGAGTATCTTGAGCAGTGTTGGGCCCCTTATCAAAGAAAAGATGTGCTTGCATTGGAGAGAGTCCAGAGAATGTTCCCAGGAATGAAAGGGTTAATGTATGAGGAGCATTTGATGGCTCTGGGCCTGCACTGGCAGGGGTTTTGAAAAATGAAGAGGGATTTCATTGAAGCCTATCAGATATTGAAAGGCCTAGATAGAATGGACATGGAAAGGATGTTTCCTATAGTGGGAGAGGCTAAGACCAGAGGGCACAGCTTCGGATTAGAGAGACATCTATTTAAAATAGAGATGAGGAAAAATTTCTATCGGCAGAAGGGTGGTAAATCTGTGGTTACCATAGAAATGCTACAGACATCTGTGCAGGCTAGTTCATTGGGTATATTCAAGGCAGAGGTTGATAGGTTTTTGATTAATCCGGTATCAAAGGTTATGGGGAGAAGGCAGGATAATGGGGTTGAGAGGAATAATAAATCAGCCATGATGGAATGGCGGAGCAGACTCGATGAGCCGAATGGAATGATTCTGCTCCTATGTCTTAGGGTCTAAAGTACAAAATAAATAAACAGTGCCAAAAAAGGGAATAATGAAGTATAGTGTTCATAGATTCATGGACTGTTCAGAAATCTGATGATGAAGGGGAAGAAGCTGTTCCTAAATCAATTAACAGGCTCCCTGACGGTAGAAATGAGGAGGTCGTGTCCCAGCTGGTGCAGGCACTGCCCTTTGAAGATCCCCTTGATGTTGAGGAAGGCCATGCCTATGATGAAGCTAACCGAGTCTTTAACCCTCTGCAGTCTCTTGTGCTCCTTTGCGTTGGAGCCTCCATTCCAAGCAGTGATGAGGCCAGTCAGAATGCTGACCTCTGACCTTCAATGGGGACTGGTGTGTGTTCTCACAACTTCTCCTTCCTGAAGTCCACAATCAGTTCCTTGACCTTGCCGATGTTGAATGTGAGTTTGCACTCAGCCAAGTATTCTCAGCCTGTAAAATGTCAGTAAAATGCAACTATTATGCAGTACAAGTTGTTGGAAATGGTAGCACTCTGTCTACGGAGATCTGTGGTCTCAGAAACCAGGATAGGGAACTGTGTAATCAGACTAAGAAACTGAAATGGAAGAACTGACCCAGGAACAATAAGTTGAAATAGTGAACTCGGATAGAGAAAGAGAACCAGAGTGGGGAAGAAAAAGGGTTAAGAGAGAGAAAAAAAATAATAAACACAAGAAATTCTGCAGATGCAACACATAGTAAATGCTGGAGGAACTCCGCAGTTCAGACAGCATCCATGGAAAGCAATAAATGGTCGACATTTCAGGCTAAGACCCTTCGTCAGTTCTGGAAAGGAAGGGGGAAGATGCTAGCATAAAAAGGTTAAAAAAAAGGGAGAAAAATAATCAAAAAGCAGAATTTTTTTTTACCAAGGTAGTTGAGTCGTTTATCTACACTGGACATTAATCAGAGAGCAGTGGTTGTCTGATTAAAAAGAGTAAGCTACTTTGGATAGTACACCAGGAAGATTCCAGTTGAGTACTGCTATCCTGAGAAAAGGCACAAATGTAAAAATGACCCGTTATTTCCTAAAATGTGAGAGAGACTGGGAATTTAGAAAGTATTTGGAACGGAAACAACCATGTATCAGCGTTCAGAGTGGAAATATATAAAAGTTAATTGAATGTCAGAACATGCAAGTTGCAATGCAGAAATTTCAAATAATTGTTTTTGTATCTTTTTTACGTTATTAGTTTATTGTGCTTCAGTGTAAATCAAGTGAAGGAAGTAAACTTTGTGCAGACTGGTTCTTCAGTAGCTCATTTGTGATTGTGATGAACACCAGTTTTAAAAAGCTCAATAATATTTGTTGGTGTTTTGAAATTTTCTGACCCAGCAGCTTTTTGCTGCAGTGAGCCTTTTGAGTTTAACCTACACTTGCACATCCCAATTCTCAAAAACTCCACCTAATTAATTTGCTGTAAGTTTGCAATGATGCAGCTAGGGGAACAGGATATCAGGGATTTTCAGGAACAGTAGGAACCAGTCACTTTTTAAAAAATGAAGTTTAGGGTTTGAAATATAACTACAAGACCAAAGGAGGGTGGGCTAGAGAGGAGGAATCAGATCTGGTGGGAAAAAGAAATGAGGAAACATTGTAATGAGGATGAGAAAAATGAGACAAGAAAGAAAATAAATGTAAAATTTGTTATGCTCAAAATTTCTACTTAAGAAATTTAAATCTTATCAAGTGAGATTTAATATTTGTTACTACAGCTTTCTGGCTGAAGAGAAAATTTTTGGTTAATTCTTGATTGTCAGCAACAGTGTTTTACAATTATTGTATCATAATGATAACCACACAGTTATTTTACAGATAGAGTCTTTCAAAAGTATTCACCCCGCCCCCTTGGAAGTTCTCATGTTTTATTGTTTTACAACATTGAATCACAGTGGATTTAATTTGCCTTATTTTGACACTGATCAACAGAAAAAGACTCTTTCATGTTAAAGAGAAAACAGATCTCTACAAAGTGATCTAAATTAATTACAAATATAAACCAGAAAATAATTGATAGCATAAATATTCACCCTCCTTATTATGACCCACCAAATCATCACTGGTATAGCCAATTGGTTTTAGAAGTCACATTATTAGTTAAATGGTGATCACTAGTGTGCAGTCAAGGTGTTTCAATTGACTGTAGTAAAAATACACCTGTATCTGGAAGGTCCAACTGCTGGTGAGTCAGAATCCTGGCAAAAACTACACCATGAAGACAAAGGAACACTCCAAGCATCTCCACACAACAGTTATTGAAAGCACAAGTCAGAGATGGATACAAGAACATTTCCAAGTCACTGAATATCATCAAGAAATGGAAAGAGTGGCACAGCAGTATATCTGCCTAGAGCAGGCTGTCCTCAAAAACTGAGTGACCATGCAAGAAGGGGACTAGTGAGGGAGGCCACCAAGAGACCTATGACAACCCTGGAGGAGTTACAAGCTTCAGTGGCTGAGATGGAAGAGACTGTGCATACAGTTGTTGCCCGGGTGCTTCACCATTCACGGCTTTATGGGAGATTGGCAAAGAGAAAGCCACTGTTGAAAAAAACTCACATGAAATCTCAGCTAGAGTTTGCCAAAAGGCATGTGAGAGACTCTGAAGTCAGCTGGAAGAAGGTTCTGTGGTCTGAAGAAACCAAAATTGAGCTTTTTGGCCATTGGACTAAATGTTATGTTTGGTGTAAGCCAAGCACTGCACATAATCAAAAACACACCATCCCTACTGTAAAACATGGTGGCGGGTGCATCATGCTGTGGGGATGCTTCACTGCAGCAGGCCCTGGAGGGCTTGTGTAGGTAGAGGGTAAATTGAATACAGCAAAATACAGAGAAGTCCTGATGCAATCTGCAAGAGAACTGAGACTTGGGAGAAGATTTGTTTTCCAGCAAGACAATGACCCCAAGCATAAAGCCAAAGCTACACAGGAGTAACTTTAAAAACAACAAAGTTAATGTCCTGGAGTGGCCAAGTCAGAGTCCAGACCTCAATCCAATTTTGAATTTGTGACTGGACTTGAAAATGGCTGTTCACTCACAATCCCCATGCAATCTGACAGAGCTTGAACAGTTTTGTAAAGAAGAATGGGGAAAAATTGTAGTGTCCAGATGTGCAAAGCTGGTAGAGACCTATCCACACAGACTCAAGGCTGTAATTGCTGCCAAAGGTGCATCTATTAAATACTGACTTGAAGGGGATGAGTAATTATGGAATCAATTATTTTGTGGTTAATAATTGTGATAAATTTAGACCAATTTGTAGAAAATTGATTTCACTTTGACACAAAAGAGTCTTTTCTGTTGATCAGTGTCAAAAAGCCAAATTAAATCCTCTGTGATTCAATGTTGTAAAACAATAAAACATGAAAACTTCTGGGGGGGGGGGGGTGAATACTTTGAATACGTTTTATAGGCACTGTAACTTACTTGACAAATCTAAAGTTCGATTTGTGACAAATCTGGTAACTTCGTGATGCAGTTGACAGTACAAACTGGCCAGCAACGAGGAATTTACAATTCATGTACATTTTCCTTCAATACACTGTTGACTGATCTCCAATTTAATAAATGTTAATTATTTGCACTGTTATTTCTTCAACAAAATCTAGTCAAATGTTTCTGTACCCCTGCCCGTACTCAATGAAAAGTAGAATGCTACTTGCTAGAGTCTGCTTCTAATTCTAAATTTGTTCTGTAATCATAAACCAAGAGTTTTTTTTTCAAAAATGCCTCTTTTGCAATACAAGCTGGCACATATTAATTATGAAAATGAGTGGGTGACCTTTCTTCAAAGACTTATATATTGGAAAAAGTATAACTTATTTATTTTTCTCCAGTGATGCCAGTTTAAAGCACTTGAATCTGCGTCAAAATCAACAAACCATTTGCTCCTTGTGTGGCTTTGCACACGGCTGGGAAAATGGGAGACAACAAACTTGAAATTCCTCTGGAAGAAATTTCTGCAGTGGCCACCCAGAGAATTGTGTGGTACCTTAGAAAGGGGCCAAAGTGTGGTTCAAAATGGGTAGATTGTCTAGGAAACAGCACACTGTGGCGAAGCTTCTGCCTGTGGTATGTGAGGAATGTTAGTGGCATGCTTGAGTGGAGAGCTTCAGAGCAGATCCCCTGTACAATGCTCACTAGCATCTGTTGTGATCCTTGGAGCTTCATGGCAACAGACTCTGGAATGATTTCATTTTCAGAAAAAGTCCTTTAGAATTGACAGCAGATAACTGGAGCATTCAGCCTCACTGTAAAGCATTAATCAGGAAGCAGACTCCATTTAATATGTTCTGAAAGATAATGAAAAGTTATGCCGCCTGTAATTCTCTCGATTATATCGTGTGCACCTCCTACAAAGGCAGGCTGGAGCCCACATTGACTGCTTTTCTATACCTGTGACACTGAAAACTGTCTTTACCTGGCATCCACAAATTCACACACTGCTTCTAAGACAGTGGGAAAGAATAAGAATGGGGGTAGTTTTTTCAAAGAGCTTGCAAAGCCATGTAGACCAAGAGATCCTGTACTGGATTGCCCATTGTAAGAAGAAGGAGAACCCCTGTCTGCCTCTCTTTGCCACCTTCAAAATCCAGAAACCCTGGTCAGTTATAATACCACTACCAGTACCCGTTCAACTACAGCCAAGCAAGAGTCAGTGTCACCTCAACAGGGTATTTTTAGATAGAATCAGTTCCTGTAAAAAGTTGCACTTTAATGTCCTGTGGATCTGATGCTGAGAGTTTACACATTGATAGATGTTGTTTCCATTTGGGGTTTTTATCTTTTAAACTTTCATTGAAACTTTTAAACAATTACATTGGCTTTTGGGGTTTTTATCTTTTAAACTTTCATTGAAACTTTTAAACAATTACATTGGCTTTCCTATTTAGTCAATAGTGGAACTAGTAGCTCATTTAAATGAAACAGCTTTTTTCCTATGCAGTGCTAATCAACCTGATCAAACTTGTGTTCATGTTCATTCTCTCACTTTTGGGATGGGAGTGCAATCGCAAAGATCAGTCTAATCGCAGGCCCTCCCCAGGTTACAAATGCCCATTTATGAACAGCCCGCAGATACAAGTCAGCTCTAGGAAGACTGGTGAAATCATGGGGATGGGTTTGCTGGCTGCCGCATGGCTGCAAGTACCTTCTGCCAGGTGAGAGCAGGATATTTCTCTGTGCCTCCACCAAACCAGAGCAAACGTGGGCTGGGTTGAGCTGGCAGTGCCGAGTGGGCTCGCTGTTCACTGTGTGAATCAACGAGGCCAACTGATGGCTGCTCAACACAGCTGTTTCCGTGATCCTCTCTCCTACACTGTTTTCATTTTATTTCTAAATTAGGAACTGTTTTGGTTACGATTGGTTCTCAGGAACAGAACCCTGCTGTAATCCCAGGAAGACCTGTAAAGGGAAAACTGCCTTTTTGATTCCTGATTGCTGTTTCATAGATGATGTTGCCAGAGTCTGAAAAGTTAAACATGCAACAATTTTGAACATAGAAATAGAAGTGTGCTCACTGGGGCTGCATGAAGTCGTGCATCCCCACTTCACAAAAAATTTAATGAAACACGTTAAATGACACAGTGAAATGTCTGCCTGTATGTGGGTCTGTTTTAAATACCACTCCAAAACAGTCAAATATAAACCTATAGACATACCCTGTAGTGGAAAGAAAAAGTGGGTGGGATTTAACTCAGTGTCACCAAACAGGGGAGTAAAGAAAATTCCAACTGTCATGTTTAATACTTAGCATAAGAAAAGTGCAGCATTTCTGAAGCATAAAAGCCCAGAGCTCCAAGAATGTTTTACATAAATCGGCAAGTATTTGAACATTTTGTCAGCTATTTACTGCCTCAGTGTATTGATAGATTGGTTGCAGTGATAGAGGTACTGTATCATTTTAATTGCATTTATCCGTTTGTAACCAAGGAATGATTATGTGCAATCTGATGTGTGAAGTCTTCGCTGGACTCCCACACAACATGTGTTGATGCTAACCAGAGCTGGGTACAGCAGCTGGAATGTTCCAAAGATCTGTGTAAAATTCTGTTTTCAGTGATGATACATGTGTGTAGTCACAAATCTGCTTAACGGCTTTTGTATCCTTCAGATTTAGTACCTGAAACATCAGTCTTCAGGGAGCCATCACTGCTCAAGTATTACCACCCAAATAATTCAAATACTGTACATAGCAAACCAGAAAGCATGCATCGACACTGTGCCCTGAAACAGAAAGATTCAATGGATATCTGACTGGGTTTCCTCATTGCTGCAGAAGCTAACATTTATTGTAGATTTCATAAGCTCAGCACAGTTTTCAGATCGTTCACCACTCTTCAATGCCCCTTCTCTCAAACCATAAATGATGTCAAAATTATTATAATTAGGAATTGCAAATTTTGAACTCTCGCTCCTTGTATTTCTACACCTAATATAGAAGTTTACTTCCTTTTTCTCTAGCAAAGGGGATGGAGTTTCACATATAACTTCCAAGTGGCCATTCTTCACCTGCAGGCCTGGGCAGCAAGTGTTGGCTGATGAATCAAGGGTGAGCCTGAACCTGATTTTACCTGGTCCTACCCAGGTGAGCCCGAACCTGTTTTTACCTGGTCCTACCCAGGTGAGCCCGAACCTGTTTTTACCTGGTCCTACTCTGGTGAGCCCAGTCTTGATTTTACCTGGTCCTACCCAGGTGAGCCCGAACCTGTTTTTACCTGTTCCTACCCTGGTGAGCCCGGTCTTGATTTTACCTGGTCCTACCCAGGTGAGCCCGAACCTGTTTTTACCTGTTTCTACCCTGGTGAGCCCGGTCTTGATTTTACCTGGTCCTACCCAGGTGAGCCCGAACCTGTTTTTACCTGTTCCTACCCTGGTGTGCCTGGTCTTGATTTTACCTGGTCCTACCCAGGTGAGCCCAAACCTGATTTTACCTGTTCCTACCCAGGTGAGCCCGAACCTGTTTTTACCTGTTCCTACCCTGGTGAGCCCGGTCTTGATTTTACCTGTTCCTAACCAGGTGAGCCCGAACCTGTTTTTACCTGGTCCTACCCTGGTGAGCCCAAACCTGATTTTACCTGTTCCTACCCTGGTGAGCCCAGTCTTGATTTTACCTGGTCCTACCTTGGTGAGCCCAGTCTTGATTTTACCTGGTCCTACCCAGGTGAGCCCAAACCTGTTTTTACCTGTTCCTACCCTGGTGAGCCCAGTCTTGATTTTACCTGGTCCTACCCAGGTGAACCCAAACCTGTTTTTACCTGTTCCTACCCTGGTGAGCCCAGTCCTGTTTTTACCTGGTCCTACCCTGGTGAGCCCAAACCTGATTTTACCTGTTCCTACCCTGGTGAGCCCAGTCCTGTTTTTACCTGGTCCTACCCTGGTGAGCCCAGTCCTGTTTTTACCTGGTCCTACCCTGGTTAGCCCAGTCCTGTTTTTACCTGGTCCTACCCTGGTGAGCCCAAACCTGATTTTACCTGGTCCTACCCTGGTGAGCCCAGTCCTGTTTTTACCTGTTCCTACCCTGGTGAGCCCAGTCCTGTTTTTACCTGTTCCTACCCTGGTTAGCCCAAACCTGATTTTACCTGTTCCTACCCTGGTGAGCCCAGTCCTGTTTTTACCTGGTCCTACCCTGGTGAGCCCAGTCCTGTTTTTACCTGGTCCTACCCTGGTTAGCCCAGTCCTGTTTTTACCTGGTCCTACCCTGGTGAGCCCAAACCTGATTTTACCTGGTCCTACCCTGGTGCTTCCAGTGCACAGGCTGGGCAAGGTAAGACCTGGCTATGTTAACCTTGCAGATGTTATTTTAATACTGTAAGAAAAGCAAATGGTTTAAAACTCTGCAGAAGATATGCAGAGGCAAGGGGGGAGAGAAAGGAAGGCAAAGAGCTGCTAGAGAGTCGTTAAGTGGTGGAAGAGCGAGAAACAAAGATGAGATGATGAAATTTAGAGAGATCAATATGTGGATGGACAAGAAGGAAGAGGTGAAGAGATGCGATAAAGTCTGTTTCCATCTCCTTTGCTGGCAATATGCTGACCTGTATCAATCCTCTCAACAATTACACCAGTATTCACTGATGTATTACGCCAGTGTTTATCGGAACCCAGTCTGCCATCCACCCAATTTTAAATTTCTCAATCTTGAGTCTATGATTTTGCCTCTCCTTTCTACTACCAACTCGGAACACACTTTGTTTCTCCAACTCTCTTTAATGAATCATGGATTCTTCGTAATCAAACACGATATAATTCTCTTCCTAACTCTCTATCTCTCTTTAAGATCCTCCTTAAAGCCTACTGTAAAATGACCATTTTCGGTCTTCTAATATCTCCCTTCTTACCTCAGTGATGATTGTTGTTTGATGATACTCCTGTGAAACATATTGGATTTCTTTCTTTTGTTAAACGACCTATAGAAATACAAATTGTCAGCCACAGAAGTGAAGGAGGCAAGTTTTCCTTTACAGCAGGCTCATTGTCAAGGTTGAATTGCATGAAGCCAGTAGGAAATTGCATTCAATTGAAAGCAAGTTGTACTGAAATCTGGAAACAGATGCAGGCATGTAACTACATACACTCCCATTTGCAGGCGCAGGCATTCAAAGGCACACATCGCTGGCACAAATACATGTACGAAGGAACATGCAGACACATTCAAATGCAGGCGTACAAGTGTACACTCTTACATTCAGGACAAGCAAATGTAGATCCATGGCAGCACACTAGGCATAGGTGTATTCACACATACCTTCAGTTCCAGGCACTGCGCGCATCCCCACACTCGTGCACAATTCCTGATAAAAGAGTATTAAATTTAGTTTAGGGGGGTGATTGCTTGATAATTCCAACCCAGTCATACCTTCTGCCCTTCCAATTCTGTTCTCAGAATAAGCATAGTAGTGGAAGCTCTGACCCAGCAAAACTCAGTGAAGGGTACAAATATCTACTGGGCTACCTGCTGATGAATTACACTTTAGCACATAACTAAAGTTTGCATTCTTGTTCCTCAGTGTATTTTCAAATTGACTTTTAAAAAAGCCACATGCCAATTTTATGTAGAGTATAATTTAAATTGTACACTTATTTATTCAGTGTTCATTATTTTAAAAGATCATAGCTCCTGGTTACAAAACCATATGGCAATGTCTACCACAATTCATATCACAGTAGGGGTTTGGTGCAAAACCAAGTGCTCCAGTGTTTGTATGGGCCTTTAAACAGAAACCAAGAAATTACAGGACAACGAGTCTGACGTCAGTAGTGTGGAAGTTATCAAAAGGTTTTCTAAGTATGAGTATTTGGATAGACATGGACTGATAAGGATAGTCAGCTTGGCTGCGTGTGTGGTAGGTCATGTCTAACCAATCCTATAGAGTTTTTCGAAAAAGTTAGCAGGAAAGTGGATGAAGGCAAGACAGTTTGTCTACATGGATTTAGTAAGGCATTTGACAAGGTCCCTCACAGGAGGCTGGTCAGGAAGCTTCAGTCACTCGGAATTCAGTATGTGGTAGAAAATTAGATTAGACCTTGTCTTTGTGGGAGAAGCCGGAGAATGGTAGTAGATGGTTGCCTCTCTGACTGGAGGCCTGTGATTAGTGTTGTGCCACAGAGATCTGTGCTGGACCCTTTGTTGTTTGTCATTTATATCATCTATGTGGATGATAATGTAGTTAACTGAATCAGCAAATTTGCGATGACACCAAGACTGGGGGTCTAGTGGACAGTGAGGAAGGCTATCATGGCCTGTAGAGGGGAAGCTGCATCAGCTGGAAAAATGACAGATGGAAGTTAATACGGACAAGTGCGAGGTTTTGTATCGATGGAAACAGCAGACAGAGATGCAATTGAGTTGCAGTCAGGAAATAAAGTGAGTGTGAACAAAATTTCAACATCTAAATGTAAACAGGCCTGGTCGAACAAATTGTGTTACCATTGTAGCAGAGGCTCACATACACCAGGCTAATGCAGGTTTAAAAGCGAAATTTGGAGAAGGTGCAACAAAATAGGACACATACAAAGAGCATCTCAGGCTACACAAGTAAATGGATTGCACAGGAAAGAGAAAAAAGATAAAAAGTCAAGTTGCAGTTTCAAAAAGAGTACTAATCTGCATGTTGTTGATGAAAAATCTAATTATGATGAGAATGTCACAGGACTGAGATTTACATTGTGAAATCTAACAATAGAGAAGCAATATGGCTTTCACGAGAAACGAACAGCAAATTAATTAAAATGGAATTGGACACTGGCTCGGCTTTTTCAGTCATTCTGCAAAATGAGTTTGAACAGCATTTCAAAGATACCGAACTGAAGCCTGCAAATATCCAGCTAAGAACTTAAACTAGAGCAAAGATCATTCCTTCAGGAATAACATTTGTAACAGTGAAATACAACAACCAGCAAGCCACTTTGGGTTTGTATGTGGTGTTATGTTCCCCGTAACGGGGTGGCTTACCAGCAAAGATAGAGAGGTCCGCTGAAGTCTGATGGTACTATTTTCAAATGTTTTTTATTTATAAAGGGGCACAAACGTATGGTTAATACAAAACATTCAGATCATTTACGTCGTCAATACTCAATCTAAAGCACAGGTATAGTAATAATCAATCAGAAAAAAGCTCTATCGTTGTCTAGGGGTAATGTATATATTGTTCGCTGTATATCTGAAAGTCTCTTGCGGTCACTGCAGTTCCACCAGCTGCCGTCTGTTGTGGTGTCGCGTTGGTGCACTTTTGTTAGAAAGAGAGAGAGAGATAGAGATTGAATGAAACAGTTACCCGACAGGTTTTCCAACCTGTAGGAGTTCGGTTTGTCGAAGTCTCGTTGGGGAATGGACGCTCATCTGTGGCCTCCCCTGTAGCTAAGCCGTTCTTCCGTGGTGAGGTCGCCAATCCCAGGCAAGGAAAAAACGCACACGAACCCCACCACCGGCTGTTGCTATCAAAACGCTGTCACAGGATTTCTAGCGTGTCTTCTGGTGCGTCTGAAGGGGTCGTCCCCCCCAGACCCTCCTTTATACTTCCTCACGGGATCGCCGGTGTTAATCTCTCTCTCAACCAGCCCACGTTGCCCGAGGGCTTTACACATGGTCTTCATGAGACAATAGTCAGAGTCGCTTTATTCTGCTTCCCGGGGGGAACGTGGTCTTCAGCACGTCTCCCTCTCTCTCCCATTTCCTGTGTCTATTCAGCACGTCTCTCCCCCTCTTGGGTCATTTGACCCCCCCTTGACTAGGGCTCTTGCGATTCTCACAAAGGAGGGGGCTGGGGTCATAACAGTGGTAAAATCAGAAGGGCTGGCATTGTGGGGACCTGAGTGGCTGAGACAATTACAACTTGATTGGAGATCCATTCTCCATTTGCATACCACATCCGCTGCAATAGAGTCAACTTGAAAACAAATTGAGAAAGGCACTGGATGATGCCACAGCAGAGTTCAAGGATGGCATTGGAAAACACAAACATACCTAGGGTAAAATAGTGTTAAATGAAAATGCCACAGCCAAGACTTGCAAAACCCATCCATTTTCCTTATACCATCTGTGATGAAGTGGCCAGTAGCTGGGTCACAAGGAGTCTGAAGGAATTCTTTCCCAGGTTGAGTGGAATCCATGGGCAACACCAGTGGTCCCAGTAGCCAAGAAGGATGGGTCTGTCAGGATATGTGGTGATTGTAAGGTCATCATCAACCCATTACTGAAAGTGGATCAATATCCTCTGCCCAGGATAGAAAATGTCTTTGCAAACCTGGAGGAAAGCACCTCAGCAAAGTGAACTTAGATGAGGCCTACTTACAGATGGAGACAGAAGAAGAGTCCAAAGTGTTTCTCACCATAAACACTCACAAATTGCTTTATCACTATAACAGGTTTATTTTTGGAGTAGCATCTGCACCTGCACTCTGGCAGAAAGCTATGGATGAGATGCTGCCAGACTGCGATGTACTTGGTGTGTTACCTGGATGACATCATTGTTGCCAGTAAGGATGACAAGGAACATCTCCAAAACCTCAAAACAATGTTAAGAGGATAAATAGATTATGGGCTCAGAATATCATGCAACAAATCTGAATTATTTTAACCAATCATCACTTACTGTGGTCACACCATTGACGCACAAGAATTACAAAGTGTGCTGAGAAAATTCAAGCAGTGGTGGATACCCCAAGGCCAGAGGACATGCTGCAGTTATGGTCCTTTTCTGGTTTGTCAATTACTATAACAAATTCCTGCCAAGCCTGGCTACTGGGCTCCGCCCCATGAACTCATTACTGCAGATCGAAAAGAAATGGCCATGGACAAAGCAGTGAGAGGTGGCTTCGAGAAACAAAGCAAATGATGACATCAGACTGTGTACTCACATGTTATAATCCATATCATCCAGTGAAGCTTGCTTACTGTTCAGATTGCTAATATGTCCAGAAGAAAGGTGCCCAGAGTTGTCAGAACCACTTCCTGCAGTCCCAGAGTCAACTCCTACAAACACCACGGAGGTGGCCCCAGAACCCGAGATTGTTTCACAGCCACAAGCCTCCCCTGCCAAGCAGACCACCCCCCATCAGGAAAGACATTGTCCCACAAGAGTAAGAAATCCTACAGAGCGATTAAATCTTTAGGTCTGGATGGGGAAATTTAAAATTTACTAAGCTGTGGCTGTCTGTATAGTAATTGTTTTAAATACTCTACTGTGTATATTATTGAGATGCATTCTACATTGAATTGGAGTTTATAGCTAAGCAGGGAGGAGTGTTGTGTATTTAATATTTCAATAATATTTGAGTGATATTGGAAATATATTTGATTAAGCATTTTTTCTTATTGAAATTATTCATTATGGGTTATATGTAAAAGTATACACGTGGCGTATGTCACCACACCACCAAGTCAGATGCATGCATCTCACTGCGAAGTTGAATATATGAACATAAGTGAGTTATCTCCCAGCCCGCTTGTTTTCCTTCCAATTAGTTCAATGTGTTGGTGTTGCAAAACCAAACAGTAACTACCCCTGAGAGAAAGTTGTCTGCTTCCAGTAGTTGCAATGCAGGGAACAGAATGAAGCAGTTTCATTAACAAGCTTTTAAATGCATTGCTATGCCTAACTTCAATGTGCAGAATTCATTTACAATCTATACTCTTTATTAGTTTAGCTTGGAAACAGCAGATGGTTAGCATAACAAGACCAGGTAGAATGGTTTAGTACTCTCATTAAACTTCACGACTGAGCACAGACAGAAATTGTACGAAATGTAAATTTGTTAGGGATCTCTATTAAATTCACTATGGTATTATACAGTGAAAATATGTCTTAAAGTGTTGCAACAGCTCCATTATCTATTTTAATAACATCATAATTAATATTGATTCATAAAGCTACAAAGCCAGTAACTAAAATATTACCGTGTGAAAAATTTTGTATTAGGGATTGTTTCCCAAATACCTGTGATTGCTTTAATCCTTGGGACAATAAAGGAATCGTAAGAATACTATCCAAAATTTTCATATTACCTACAGCAAAGGCACCACTTAAGTTTCTGAAGTAAGTAAAGTAAAAGCAATAGGGGCCTGGAACAGTTTGAATGGCTGAACAATTAATTTGCAGTTTTTAATGCCCCATTTCAGATGTTTATAAAATAATGTTTGGTGTGTATACAGTATATATAAATCCCCTTCCCCTATCCCTCACTCTGGCCTTTTACCTATTTTCACCTGCCTATCACTTCTCTCTGGGACCCCTCATTCCTTTTCTTCCATAGTCCACCTTCCTATCAGATTCCTTCTTCTCCTGCCCTTTACCTTTCCCACGCACCTGGCTTCACCTATGAACTTCCAGCTAGCCCCTCCTTCCACCTTTTAATTCTGGCATCTTCCCCCTTCCTTTCCAGTCCTGAAGAAGGGTCTCGACCCAAAACGTTGACTGTTTATTCATTTTCACAGATGCTGCCTGACCTGCTGACTTCCTCCAGCATTTTGTGTGTGTTGCTTTGATATATTCTGCCCAATAATAGCCCACCATCATTCACTTCGCAGTTGCCATTGATTAGCCAGAAGTGAAGGGAGGGCTTAAGTATCCTTTACCTGCTCCACTTCTTTGTTGCTGTCGCTACAGCAACCTCCTAGGACACCCAACAGTGAAAGAATTGATAGGTTATCCACCAGGTACAATGGGAGGTTTCCTGTCTGTGGAAAGATGAGTCAGTGAATGTGGATAAGGTGAAGAGAGAGGGATCTGCATCCAGCTATTAGTAGAGTGCAGATATCCTTCCGCCCTCATGAGGAAAATATCTGGGCCAGTTAGCACACAGCTGTGATTTTCTGTCTTTGTAGGAGCCATGCTTCTTTAAAACATCCTGTGAAATTCCATTTGGATGCTCTAGGATGAATTGTAGTCACCATTAATCTAAATTGTCAGTCTAATCTTTCAAAGCTTGTTGAAAAGAAAAATATCAGTGTAAACTGATCAGAGCAATTTGCAGCTGTGAAGATGTCCAACTGCTCACAGGGCCTGTTATCTTCCAGCCTTGCTCTTTGAGACTGTCATCCCACAAAATGATTCCCATATCAGTTTTCTGGGAGCTTTGCTGTGTACAAAGTCACCCGCCTGGGGTAAGTGTCTCACGATATACAGGCTGAAGGTGTCATTTACATTCTGTAAATTAGAATCAGAAGGTTTCACAAAATTGTGTCTCCTAACAGCAATGTATTTTTGGATTCACATAATGTACAGAAATAAAATTTCCATTGAGATTTGAACAAGACTATTTTTATAACAGGTTTAAAAAGAATTTAAAGTTTAAAATGGTTCGGTAGTTTTACATTTGTAAGTGATCTCAAATACATTGCAATGCTTTTACATCATAGAATTTGGTCTTTACTTTTTTAAAGTGATTCTTTCTATCAAAGGCAGTCAAAGTGTGTATTTGTAATTACATCACAAAGTGATGATGCCTCCATAACACCATAAGACATAGGAGCAGAATTAGGCCATTCAGCCCATCGAGTCTGTTCCGCCATTCCATCATGGCTGATCCTGGATCCCACTCAACCTTATATACCTGCTTTCTCGCTATATCCTCTGATGCCCTGACTGATTAGGAAACTATCAACTTATGCCTTAAATATACCCATGGACCTGGCTTCCATCACAGTCTGTGGCAGAGCATTCCACAGATTCACTACTCTCCGGCTAAAAAAATTCCTCCTTACCTCTGTTCTGAGGGTTATCCCTCAGTTTTGAGGCTGTGCCTTCTAGTTCTGGATACCTCCAACATAGGAAACATCCTTTCCACATCCACCCTATCTAGTCCTTTCAACATTTGGTAGATTTCAATAAGATCACCCCCCCGCCCCACATTCTTCTAAATTCCAGTGAGTACAGGCCCAAAGCTGCCTAATGTTCCTTTGTTAACCCCTTTATTCCCAGAATCATCAATCATCCTTGTGAACCTCCTCTTGACTCTTTCCAATGACACTGTGCCCAAAACTGTTGACAATACTCCAAGTGTGGCCTGACTAGTGTCTTATAAAGCCTCAGCATTATCTCCTAGCTTTTATATTCTATTCCCCTTGAAATAAATGTCAGCATTCCATTTGCCGTCTTTACCACAGACTCAATCTGTAAGTTAACCTTCTGGGAGTCTTGCACGAGGACTCCTGAGTCCCTCTGCACCTCTGATGTTTGAATCTTCTCCCCATTAGTTAATAGTCTGCACTATTGTTCCTTTTTATCAAAATGGAGTATCATACATTTCCCAACACTGAGTACGTAGAACAAAAGCCATCAAAAAGCAGGAGTGTTATCATGGAGTGAGTCAAACATGATACCTGCCCTCAGCTATCTGCTTTCTTGCCCTAAAACAGCAGTGATACCCAGTTTGAAGAATTAAGGACCATTATTCACAGGCTGTCTGATCTTTCATTAATGTCCTAATGTTAATTCTCTTGGAATTAATTATTTTAAATACTCAGAGTAAAGGGAAATGTTGCATCCAGTATTCACAAACCAAGACCCCACTTAACTGAGGGGAAATAATTGCTGGCCTATCAGAACTCCCTGACTCAATGTCAGTTATCTCTAAAATATTATGTCCACCAAATATGCAAGTAACACCTCACTACAGCAAAGGATAAGCAAGGGCTGATTTTCCATTGGAAATTTTTCAGTTTTCTATTGGTTCTATATTACTATAGATCCCATTGCATCTCCCATGAATTCTTAGAGATACATGTACAGTTTAATTTTATGTGGCATCAATTTGTATGTATTTCATTTGGATATTGAAAAAGATTTGGGACTTGAAAATCTGAAATTATCCACCAGTGACTTTCCAAACCTCTCAAACCACAAGTCCAGCAAATCTAAAGGTATGATCAGGCTGCTCATTGGACTGGTTTGCCAGGGTTCACAGACGGTAAGAGTTGTTTCCGAGTGTTCCTTGCCCAATGGGATATCAAAAGCAGTGCATATCAGGCATGCTTCAAGTTGGACAGGCAGTATGATTTACTTTAGCATAATCTGATAGCCCCCTCCATGGACCTGTGCTGCTTTTCCCAACCAACCATGAAGGTAAGACCAGAGAAATGTGTTTACTACCATTCCAGTAGAAGTCGGTTCACCAATCATTTATTGTGGACTGAGACTGGAATTTGAAATTTATACAAATTAAGCTGTACTATTGGACTGCGCACTTCAACTGTGCAATTGAGTTATGCTGCTTGTTGAAAATTTGGCAACATCAGATCTCTAACCACAACTGCAACAATGGATTGTTAAGCCATTACACCTTGAAGTGGATTGAACTCCTTTTGAACTCACTGCTTTGCTGGAAGACGTGGTCAGCTAGAAAAAAACAATGGCATAATCAGTCAAACTTTTTACCATTTTTTATTTTCAACCAATCAATTTTGTGGACTACATTCTTTTAAATATTTGTTTTAATCAACAACATGAGATGGGCAATATCACTGCATGAAATGGATTGCATTGGAGCTGAATGTCAAATAAAGATTATCATTCTATTATATAGCTGTTCCTTTAAAAGCAGCATTCTTACATTGGCTACTGACTAAATCTTGCTCCCTTACCCTGCCAATAGAATCATAAGTCTGCAAAAATGTGGGAGGCCAGCAAATAATACTTGGTCTGCCATGTTCAAATTAAAGAAATGCAAAGCATAAAAGTGCCTTTATTTTGTTTCACTTTGTATGCAGCAAGTGTTCCTCCGGAAAGTGACAGGATGTAAATTAAACTGACAGGTAAATTTTGGTTCAGTTATGGTGCATTAATTAATTAACATTCAGACCAGTTAATGATCGAACTGTAAATGTGTAAATGCCATCACTGCCCTTTGAAGTAGATAAATGTTCCTCTCAAGAGACTATTTTGAATTCGCACCTCTAATAAAAAGGATATATTGCTTGCCCAAGTGCCTGACACCTCACTTTTAACAAAAGCTCAATAAAATTTCCAGTCTCTTCCGTTCAGAAACCACTACCCCACCTGCAAACATCATTGACTGCTCTAAACTCCCAAGTAAGGCAAATCTGCTCAGGGAAAGTGAGAGAACCTTTCCATTGCATATTGTTGCTGGTTACTGTCGAGTATCTTTGTGATTGGGCATCAGTGTGGTTTCTACACTTATTTCTGTCTCAACCAATGTAGTTGGTATTCCTCCTTGGCAAATTTTGAGCTTCTAGACTTTTTCCATAATGAATTGTGACGTGCTGCCAGTAATCCTAATGGCAATGGAGCCACTGACTTCTACATCATATGTAAGCTTCAGTGCACAGCCTAATATGAATTCCTGGGGTAAAAGGAATTCTTTTTCAATTATTTTAGTGTGAAATGACAAATACTAGCAAGATCTATGTCATTATTGCCTCATTTGTAGTTATTAAGGTATTTAGATTTATTAGCTTAAAAGCTTAGTTAGATATTGCATTTTTAATCGAAAGTGATTGGCCTTTGACCATGGATGCCAATATTTTAATTTTTTAATTATTAGTAGGTTAACCTGAATTCCTTAAAATGATACATTTTCTGTTGGATTGAAACCGGGCGTTGGAAGTAAATGTGGTTCACCTTGGATCCATTTAGCTGAATTAGAATTAAGTATTCAATAACTGGATATAAATGCTTCTGTGTTCTGTTTGTTTCTAAGAAATGGGCATTGTACTTTGAATGCCTTAGATCTATTAACTTTGTCTCTCTCTCTCGAGCTAGCAACAACTGGTTTTGGGCTGTGCTAAATTTTTATTCTAGGCTCCCTGCCCACACCCTCTGTGCAAGATGGTAGTGAGTGCAAGATGAGTGATTTTTCATGGTCTAGCCCCCAAAGAAAATGAATAATTCAGTATGTATTGATTTGCATAACATTCCAGAGAATTAAAAAGAAATACCGGAAAGGAGAGTGCTGCCTGAAAGGATGAAAAGAATTATATGTCAGAACCAGGTTTATTATCACTGGCATATGTCGTGAAATTTGTTGTTTTTCAGCAGCAGTACAGTGCAATGCATAAAATTACAATGTTACGATAAGAATGTATAAAAAATATATAGTGCAAAACGAGAGCAAAATTGTGCTTTTGGGTTTATGAACCATTAAGAAATCTGAAAGTTGAGGGAAAGAAGCTGTTCCTAAAATATTCAGTGTGCATCTTCAGGCTCCTGTACCTCATTGATGAGAAGAGGGCATTTCCTGGATGGTGAGGGTCCTTCATGAAGAATGCTACCCTCTTGAGGATTATCTTGTGAAGATGTCCTCAGTGCTGAGAACGCTAGTACCCATAATGGAGCCGGCTGAGTTTACGACCCTCTCAGCTTTATTCCGATCCTGTGCAGTGGCCCCTCCACACCAGAGGGTGATGCAGCCAGTCAGAATGCTCTCGGTAGTGCATCTGGAGAAATTTGCTAGTCTTTGGTGACTTAACCAATCTCCTCAAAATGCCCCTGCTGTCAGCCCTGTCTGGCACCTCCTGCTGTGAAGAGTCTACAGTTCCCACATTCGTCACCTCAGAACCCACTAAACCAGAGTGGAAGCAAGTTACCCTCCCCTATCTTTCATCAGCATCTATTCGGTATACGTATACTGCAATTGGTTTATTTTTTTCCTTTTATATTATGATTGCATTGAACTACTGTTGTTGATAAGATAACAAATTTCACGACACATGCCGGTGATAATAAACCTGACCCTGACCAATACAGGTTATTGGAGATGCCCGCTCCTAGGAATTTAAAACTCTAAGCCCTCTCGACCCTGGCACTGATGACATAGATAAGAGCACGTGCATTCCACCCTCCCTTCCTGAAGTCAATGACCAACACACTTGTTTTGCTGACATTGAGAGAAAGGTTGTTGACATGACATCATGTCACTGATTCCTCTGTCCTCCCATTCATCATTACTTGAGACTCGGCCCACTATGGTTGTATCATCTGCACACTCGAGGATCAGGGCTTTCTAACCTTTTTTTTAATGGCATGGACCAATACTTTAAGCAAAGAGTCTGTGTACCCCAGGTTGAGAACCCCTGTTGTAGATGGATTTGGAGCAGAATCTGGTTATGGAGCCATTAATTTACAAGGAGTTGATGGGGTGGGGGGGGGGCTGAGAATGCATCCTTCTGGGACACCACTGTGGGGAATAATTGTGGTGGGGGTATTACTGCCCATGCTTGGGGTCTGCATACCAATGATGTTTTCAGTGGAGGGGGTAATAACTAAGACCGTTACACTTCCAAAATTGTAAATATTTTCAGCCCCACTAATCCTGCTCTACGCTGTGTTCCAGTTAAACAGCATCTCTCTCTATTGTTGGCATGTCTTTACCATGCCTCCCATCATGGTCATTTCAGAGTGTTTTACGGCCAACGGGAAGAATATGCACAAAGATTTATTTCACTATTTAACACAATGGAAGCCTGAAAATCAGCTGGCACCTTTTCTCCAATTAAGCTGTTTATTTCCCAGCCAGTGTACAGATGTAACATGCCGTTTCCAACTGCTTTCACAGAGATGTGTCGAATGGAAAGGAGGGTTTGCTTACACTAGATATTGCAGTTTATAAATAGAAACTTGATGAAAATTGAACAATGTAGCATAAAGTGGTTGCTTTGTGTTTCTGTTGGCAAGTGCTGTTGAATTCCTTTCACTCAGCAAGAAGTAAGGTGACCTATCACTCTGATTCGAACTGACATTGATAAGTATTTGTGGCGACCCACTTTCTGCGCAGGCGAACCGGCTCACAAGTAGCCAACGCGCTGGGGGGGAGACTTTGGTACTGCACCTCTGATGTCATTTCCGCCCGGAGAGGGCGAGCGCTAGGGTTTAAAATGCCAGCGCCACGAAGTTTGAATAAACTAGTCTCGAAATGACTTACCGACTGCGTGTTGTTATTTCAGCGCTGTGTGTAGCACATCGCTACATATTTATTTTTTTTCCCAGCCAAAGTTATATCAAATTCTTTGTGTAGTTAATTGACATGTTATGCTTTTATAAATCTCTGGAAGATTGTTGAGTAATATATTTGACAAAAAACCTCTTTCGAAGGGCTATGTGGGGGTCTCAGAAATGAATGAATCCGAGGGAGACTACACCTCCTAGACAGCCTGACAGCTCCCAGTTAACAGGAGCTCCAGTGACCACATTGTTCTGACGTCCACTGTAAGTAGACTCTTGGCATCTCCCCAGCAAACACTGGGACTGGTGTGATGGGAATGACCAGGAGATACAGGAGCTTTATTAACCACAAATACAAAAATATTCTAAGGCTGGAAGCTCTAAAAACAGCAGAAGGACAAGCTCCACTGAAAACTCAGAACCAGCCATTTGCTGAACCAATACTGTGGCTGGGAGACACCCTCAAAGAACTCCTCAACCCTGAGTCTGTTCTTGGCACGGGCAACCTCAGCTCCAGTGTGCAATCAGCCATCTGGCACACCCTTGCCACTACCCCAGACCAACAGGAAATCAAAACCGAAATCCATTTTGTGAGCAGAAATTATTCCTGTTGAAATTCTAAAATTTGGTAAAGAAGGGGGTTTGAGATGCATTCACATAATCTGGGATCCAAAGGGCATGTCAGGGGACAAGAGACACTGTAAGGTCCCTGAGGGGAAATGTTGGCATACTCCTTTTGCCTCCACAGATGCCGCCTGACCCCCCCCCCCCCCCCCCACACACACACACACACAAAACGCTTGTCTTCTGAAGAAAGGTTGAGTGAACTCGGACATTTCTCTTTGGAGTGAAGGAGAAAGAGGGGTGATCTGATAGAGGTGTATAAGATGATTAGAGGGACAGAATGGACAGCCAACGCCATTTTCCCAGGGCGACAATACAAAGGGGTATAGTTTTAAGGTGATTGGTTGGAAGTATAGGAGGAATATCAGAGGTAATTTGGTACACAAAAAATGGTAAGTTGTGGAACGCACTGCCAGGTGTGGTGGTAGGGACATTTAAGATGCTCTTAGATGGGCTCATGAATGAATCAAGTCATCAAGTCACCTTTATTGTCATTTCAACCATAACTGCTATGTACAGTACATAGTAAAAATGAGACAGCGTTTTTCAGGACCATGGTATTACATGACACAGTACAAAAAACTAGACTGAACTATGTAAAAAAAGAGAAAAAAACTACACTAGACTACAGACCTACCCAGGACTGCATAAAGTGCACAGAACAGTGCAGGCATTACAATAAATAATAAACAGGACAATAGGGCAGTAAGGTGTCAGTCCAGGCTCTGGGTATTGAGGAGTCTGATAGCTTGGAGGAAGAAACTGTTACATAGTCTGGTCGTGAGAGCCCAAATGCTTCGGTGCCTTTTCCCAGACAGCAGGAGGGAGAAGAGTTTGTATGAGGGGTGCATGGGGTCTTTCATAATGCTGTTTGCTTTGTGGATGCAGTGTGTAGTGTAAATGTCCGTAATGGCGTGAAGAGAGACCCGGATGATCTTCTCAGCTGACCTCACTATCCGCTGCAGGGTCTTGCAATCCGAGATGGTACAATTTCCGAACCAGGCAGTGATGCAGCTGCTCAGGATGCTCTCAGTACAACCCCTGTAGAATGTGATGAGGATGGGAGATGGACTTTCCTCAGCTTTCACAGAAAGTGAAAAAACCTGCTGGGCTTTCTTTGCTATGGAGCTGGTGTTGAGGTACCAGGTGAGATTCTCCGCCAGGTGAACACCAAGAAATTTGGTGCTCTTAACGATCTCTACCGAGGAGCCGTCGATATTCAGCGGGGAGTGGTTGCTCCGTGCCCTCCTGAAGTCAACAATCGTTTCTTTTGTTTTGTTCACATTCAGAGACAAGTTGTTGGCTCTGCACCAGTTCATTAGCCGCTGCACCTCCTCTCTGTAAGCTGACTCGTCGTTCTTGCTGATGAGACCCACCACAGTCGTGTCATTGGTGAACTTGATGATATGGCCCGAGCTGTGTGTTGCAGCACAGTCGTGGGTCAGCAGAATGAACAGCAGTGGACTGAGCACACAGCCCTGGGGGGCCCCCGTGCTCAGTGTGACGGTGTTGGAGTTGCTGTTCCCGATCCTGACTGACTGAAGTCTCCCAGTAGAGGACTGTTTGGGAGGGAAGGGTTAGGTTGATCTTGCAGTAGGTTGAAAGGTCAGTACCACATCATTGGCAGAAGGGTCTGTACTATGCTTTACTATGTTGTAACTCAGCTGGTCAGGCAGCATCTATGGAGGGAAATGAGCAATTGGCGTTTCGAGCCAAGACACTTCATCAGGACCTACCTCCACATCTCACCTGGACTCAGCTTTTTTTAAAATATACATTTGCAGAATCACTGGTGCTTCTCGCTGCTGCTTATCACCAGGAGTTCATCAAGGGTTCTGTTTTTTGGTGAAGGAGTTCAATCATATTGTGGGAAGCACAGGGAGGTCTCCCAGGGCAAGTCATCATCAGGTTCCTCAACAACAAGGGTTGCTCTATGAACTGCAGTGTAGATTCAGTCCATTTAGGGGCATCATCTTCACTAGATGACAGTCCCACAGGATGTTCAGCAGGTCATTTTGATCTTTTACAGGATATCTTTCACTTCCCATGAGGCTATGATTCAATCCTAGTAATCATATTCAATCATTAGGTCTTCTCAAGTTCAGCTATCCTCAAAAAAAAATTCTCTCCATTCCACATCTGGCAGGAATGCTGTGAATGTAACCAGTTGGTCCACCAGAGAACCAGTCTTAGTACAGACTGGTGTCAAGCAAAGCTTGGTCATCTCCCCATATGTCACTTAGCCTTTCTCGCTGCTACTTGGCATTTCATCAACAAACTTCCTACTGGCTTGGAGTTAAGTGAAAGAACAAAAAGGACCTTTTCAATCCACTCACTCTGTTATGGAGCCGCAGTAATAGTCGATGGGCCCAGCAGTCACTGAAGCCTCTGAGAGAGTGATGCCCAGTGTGGCATGAGTTTGCAGTAGCTTGGACTGTGAAACTATTCCACAATCGCAAAGCCTCCATGGAAACAGTATAACAGCCCAGATGACTAACGAGAACGTCGAGCCCATGACTCGTCAAAATGGAGAAGGAGCATTTGGGGTTCCTTTGCAAGCCTGAAATGTCTCTGGGATCATGTGGCAGCTTAGCATCAATGGCAGAAGAAACTGAGCCCCCAAGCTATTCAAGCAACACACACACACAATGCCGGAGGAACTCAGCAGGCCAGGCAGCGTCTATGGAAAAAAGTACAGTTGATATTTTGGGCTGAAACCCTTCGGCCTACCTACTTTCCCCGCAAATCTTTTCCTGCTTCAGCTGAATCTGCAAGTCCTACATTGGCCTCGTCAACTATTTGAGAACCTGCTGAACTGGACAGGAAGCATCCATCATCAGCCCTAAGGGACTTAGAAAGTCATTTGCATGTGAATATATTAAAGACAGTCAACACAGAGACTGGAATGTTCCTGATCAACAGTAGTGCAATTTACATTTGTTTAGGCTTTCTGTCAACTAAACTTCAGCAATTAGGTGTTAGTATGATGTAAAATCCTCAACTAATCTTGATCTTGTACCTGATTTGTCACATTTTTAACCATTATTTGTACTTATGAATTGCAGGCGTAAAGCACTCATTATTAGAAACCCATTCTGTGGGAAAGTTAATCAGTACAATATTATCATAGTGTGATACAGTAAACAGCAATTTGTATAAAATGCAAAGTATGGAAATAGACGACATTAAGAAAACAAATCTGGTTGCTTAGTTTCACTGGAATGTTGACATGAGGTGATCATTCTGAGCCTCCATATGATTTGTTTGTGGACAATTTGCCTGTAGTCTTATGCAGGTGAATGCTTCTTGTACAGTGTCTGGGTGCTTTGCAAAATTAGCTAGTTAAAACTTATTTGGCAACAGATGCTTTGTGAGTGTGCAGTCCCCCACCCCCACTGCCCTCCACCCTTTGTGGGAAAGTTTGCTGTTATTCCACCATCTGATGGAGCTGTTTTTTGTTCTCCTGTTCCACAGCAGTAACACAGTGACTTCTACAGCAAACCATCAGATCCTGCCAAAACCACAGTTGTTTTCCAGTGTTGGTTGTGTTTACAAACCTCTCCAGGAGCAGCTTGTTCCTGTTTGTGGTTTACCGTTCAGGCACAGCAGGAATAAACTTTTGGTCCACCAGGAGAATTGTTAGAGTAACTGTGCCACCCTCTTAAATTAGGGAGTGTTGCAGCATAAACCTCAGTTACTTTTAATATACCTCGAGCCCCACTGCAATCAGAGTGTAGGAGAATACTACCATAGTGTTTTAATCTGAACCAGATTAGTTTACATAATGGCTAGGGGTTGGAGATGGCAATCGTGAGGAGAAAATCACTATAAAATTTCCAGGTCAGAAGCATTGCGCTGAATTCTGTGATCAGGGAGGGCAGTTAATAATTGAAATGCAAACTGACAATTTTCATCAAACTCTTTGGTTGTGCGACCATTTTCGCAGCACACTTTATAACGCAGGAAGGAGAAACACATCTGGGAAATAATCAATGTAGTGGCCAAGTCTGAAGAAGCAAATAAAATGTGGGGTTAACTTCCAGTTGGTAATTGCCTTTCGCGTTTAATATCTGTGTGTTTCTGATGCACGGCCACAGTGTAAACAGAAGAAGGAACTCCCCAGCTCGCAAACAACCCACCCGTTTGCCAGTCAGACTCATCCTGACCCCCACTGTGCAAGAGTCACCAAGTCCCCTGGCCTCTTCTGCCACAGCAGAACTCACAAAACAGAGTAGAGGAAAATCACCCTTAATTGTGCCCAAGAAAACAATTATCATTGGGGTAAACACGCATCAGAGCTAGACCAAACTTGACTAAGGTCAGTCAAAAAAAATCCTCCGCCACTGAGTGTTTTTAGATAGAATCATAGAGCATTATAACACAGAAACAGGCACTTTGGGCATCTAGTCCATGCCAACCTGATCTGCTATATTCCCATCTAACTGCCCCTAACGCCTAGCCCTCTAATTCCCTCCTGTGCACATGGCTATCCAAACTTCTCTTAAACTTTATAGAATTGAACATGCACCCATCACTTCCCCTGGCAGCTTGTTCCACTCTCTCAGCACCCTCTTAAATTTTTTACCTTTCAACCTACACCTATGACCTCTAATTCTAGTCTGACCCAACCTGAGGAGGGGGGAAATCTGCATGTCTGCAATGGAAATGTGGACTTGCATGGGGTTCGGGATATGTTTGTCCTGTTGAGGCAGAGAACTGATGGTAATGTGAAGGAACCATGGTTGATAACAGATGTGGAACATCTAGACAAGAGGAAGGAAGGCACATGCTTAAGATTTAGAAAGCAATGATCAGACAGGGCTCTTGAGAGTTACAAGGTAGCCAGGAAGGAGCTTCAGAATGGACTTAGGAGAGCTAGAAGGAGACAGGTCTGTTTCTGTGCTGTACTTTCCTATGACTCTAAATAATAATATTAAATAAATAAGCAATAAATATGGAGAATATGAGATGAAGAGACCTTGAAAGAGAGTTCATAGGTTGTCGGAACAGATCAGTGATGGGGCAAGTGAAGTTGAGTGAAGTTATCCACTCTGGTTCAAGAACCTGATGGTTGAGGGTAATAACATTTTCGAACCTGGTGATGTGGGTCCTCTCCTTCTTGATGGCAGCAGTGAGAAGAGAGCCTGTCCTGGGTGGTGGGAGCCCCTGATGATGGATGCTGCTTTCCTGCAACAGTGTTCCTTGTAGATGTGCTCAGTGATGTGCTAAAAGTCCAAAACTAAACAGAAACATTGGCCACTGAAGGTGGTGTTAGAAAGAGCATATTCTGCCTGGAGATTGGTGGCCAGGGATGTTCCACTGGGATCTATTCTGGGAACCCTGCTCTTTGTGATTTTTATAAATAACTTGGATGAGGAAGTGGAAGTGTGAGTTATTAAGTTTGCAGATGACACATAAATTGGTGGTGTTGTCAAAGAGACTGGGCTGAGAAGTGGCAGATGGAATTCTAACCAGAAAAGTGTGAAGTTATTCACTTTAGAAGGTCAACTTAGAGGCAGAAAACAAGATTAATTGTAGGATTCTTAACAGTGTGGAGCAACAGAGAGATCTTGGGATTCAGATCCCTCAAAGTTGCAGTGCAACTCGATCGGATGGTTAAGAAGGTGTATGGTGTGTCAGCCTTCATTTGCTAGGTAAACTGCAAAGTAATGTATACTTCATTGCAAAGTGAAGTATAAAAATCTGGTTAGACCACAATTGGAGTATTCTGTTTAGTTCTGGTCATCTCATTGTAGGAATCTTCAGAGAAAGTGCAAAGGAGATTTACTAGGATGCTGCTTGGATGAGAGAGGATGTCTGATGCGGACAGGTGAACAAACTAGGGCTTTGCTCTTTGGGAAAAAGGAGGATGGAAGCTGCCAATATAGGTGTACAAGATGATGAAATACATAGATTGAGTGGACAGCAAGAGACTTTTTTCCCCAAGGCAGAAGTGGCTAATACAAGGTGGCATAACTTAAAGGTGTTTGGAGAGAAGTAAAGGGAAAATGTTAGATGTTGTTTTTGGCCCAATGGTAGACACATGGAATGTGTTGCCAGTGATGGTGGTAGTGGCAGATACATTAGGGACACTTCAGAGACAATTAGATAGGCAGTGGGAAAGAAGGGTTAGATTGACCTTGCTGTAGATAAAAAGGTCAGCACAAATGGCCTGTCCTGTGTTCTGTCCGTACCATTCGTAATTTTGTATGCATACTTCGACAAGATCTCCCCTCTGTGCCTAAAAAGTAATCATGTGCATGTCCTGCTTTGCTTTGATTAGCTGTGGGATACAGCCCAGTGGTTGGCAGATGGATTCACATGTAGTTTGTTGGTGAGTTATGGAAGTTGATTGGAGCACAGCAAGAAACCAGGGGATATGTGCTGAGAAGCATGAATTCCCAGCTCCCTTCACGTACAGTGCCCTGCCCAGATATGAATAGTAAGACTAGCTGACAGCCTTTAGTAACCCTCTTGAGGACAAATTCCAAACCATTAGATCAACTCATTCATTAATTGAGTGAAATTAATATTTGTATTCACACATAATAGATTAGATTTATAAGCTAGAATTACAAGCAAGTATGCAGATGCTGGAAATCCAAATGAACACACACAAAATGCTGGAGGAACTCAGCAGGTCAGGCAGCATTTATGGAAATGAATAAATAGACATTGTTTCGGGCAGAAACCCTTCTTCAGGAATATTTTAGTTACTCTGGTAGGAGGTGAGCAACTGTTGCAACAGCCCATGAAGAGCGTATAAGACTGCTTAAGATCTGTCAAAGTATTGAATTGAATTGACTTTATTACTTACATCCTTCATGTACACGAGGAGTAAAAATCTTTATGTTACATCTCCATCTAAATGTGCAATGTGCAATTTATATTAATTTATAATATTATGTACACCAGGATAGTCAATATAACATAGAAATACAACTGTGTCAGCATGAATTAGGCAGTCTATGGCCTGGTGGAAGAAGCTGTCCCCGGAGCCTGTTGGTCCTGGCTTTTATGCTGCAGTACTGTTTCCTGGATAGTAGTAGCTGGAACAGTTTGTAGGTGGGGTGACTTGGGTCCCCAATGATCTTTCGGGCCCTTTTACGCACCTGTCTCCGTAAAGGTCCTGAATAGTGGGAAGTTCACATCCACAGATGCACTGGGCTGTCCACACCACTATCTGCAGAGTCCTGTGATTGAGGGAAGTAGAGTTCCCATAATGCAGTGATGCAGCCAGTCAGGATGCTCTCAACTGTGCCCCTATAGAAAGTTCTTAGGATTTGGGTCCCCTACCAAACTTATTCAACCGTCTGAGGTGAAAGAGGCGCTGTTGTGCCTTTTTCACCTCACAGCTGATATGTACAAATCACGTGAGGTTTATGATGTTTATGGTGATGGTGATGTTTATGCCAAGAAACTTAAAGCTGTTTACCCACTCAGCCCCAGATCCATTGATGTCAATAGGGGTTAGTAAAAGGAAAAGCAAAGTGATGTAAATGTATGCTCAAAATTATAAGGTGTATTTAATGCACTGACCTGATAAGGGTAAAGTGAATTCCATTTCAGCTAGGAGATGATTGCGGGCTCTGCCACATAAATAAATAAAATCAGGGAAAAGATAACACACTCCATTTAACCCAGGTAACCGCCAGAGAAATGATGGCATTAGAGACAGCTTGGTGACAGCTTGGCGAGGGCTGTGCATCTTTAAATGCAGGAGTTAACCAGTTTTAAGTTAAAACACTTCAGGCTGATAACACTTGTGCTAATTATGTCTCTGAGTTAGAGCAGGTTTAAATGGACTGTGATTTTGTGTTGTGGTCACTGCCATTAAATTTACTTGCTGAAAGGAGTGTTTGCCAAGAAGGGACAGGATTTCACTCAGCTCTGTTGCTATGGATGGTCTCACAACCTGGTGTCCTGCGAAATGTGGACTGCCTCACATTTGAAGAATGTTGACTGTTCATGACACTGGGGACAGGGTGATCTGGGCCAGATTTCAAAGAGCAGTGGTATGATTCGGGAGAAGGTGGGTTAAGGGAAAATACCATGGAAGTAATTATCAGAGTTCCATCAACTGTTTAGAAAACAACCAATGTTGGTTTATTGACAAATTTCTAAATATTAAAAAAAACTTTGACCTGAATCAGGGAAACAAAGCAACTGAAGGTGTGTTAATTTTGCATCATTAGTTCAGATATTAGCTGGACTGTAGCGATGTGCTACACACAGCGCTGAAATAACAACACGCAGTCGGTAAGTCGTTTCGAGACTAGTTTATTCAAACTTTGCGGCGCTGGCATTTAAACCCTAGCGCCCGCCCTCTCCGGGCGGAAATGACGTCAGAGATGCATTACCAAAGTCTCCCCCCGCGCACTGGCTATTTGTGAGCCGGTTTGCCTGCACAGAAAGTGGGTTGCCACATAACCCCCCCCCAGAACTGGCGATACACTCCCCAATGTCCACAGTCTGGATCAGCCTCTATTTGGGAGGTCTGCCTCCGCACCGCGGTGCCTGAACCTCGACCGGCTGCGCCAAGTCCACATGGGCTGGTTTGAGTCGGTCCACCATGAAAACCTCCTCTTTCCCCCCAATGTCCAGAACGTACGTGGACCCGATTTTGTTGATCACCTTGAACGGCCCCTCGTACGGCCGCTGTAGCGGTGCCCGGTGTCCGCCCCTTCGTACAAACACAAACTTACAGTCCTGCAGGTCTTTGGGTACATGGGTCGGGGTCTGTCCGTGCTGTGAAGTCGGCACGGGGGCCAGGTTGCCGAGCCTTTCGCGTAGTCTGTCCAGGACTGCTGAGTGTTCTTCCTCTTGCCCCCTTGGGGCTGGTATGAACTCTCCCAGGATGACCAGGGGTGCGCCATACACCAACTCGGCCGACGAGGCGTGCAGATCCTCTTTGGGCGCTGTGCGAATTCCAAGCAGGACCCAGGGAAGCTCGTCCACCCAGTTAGGTCCTCTCAGGCGGGCCATGAGAGCTGACTTCAAGTGACGGTGGAAGCGTTCCACCAGTCCGTTGGACTGTGGGTGGTAGGCAGTTGTGTGGTGTAGCTGCATTCCCAACAGGCTGGCCACAGCCAACCACAGGCTGGAGGTGAACTGGGCGCCTCTGTCGGAGGTAATGTGGGCTGGTACCCCGAAGTGTGCTACAAAGGTTGCAATCAGTGCTCGGGTGCAGGAATCGGCAGATGTGTCGGTGAGCGGGACCGCCTCTGGCCACCTCGTGAACCGGTCTACCATAGTCAGGATGTACCATGCTCCTCAGGACACTGGTAGGGGGCCCACGATATCCACATGAATGTGGTCAAACCTCCGGTGGGTGGGTTCAAACTGCTGCGGCGGGGCTTTAGTGTGCCGCTGCACCTCGGCTGTTTGGCACTGCGCGCACGTTCTGGCCCATTCACTGACCTGCTTGCGAAGGCCTCCTCGTCCCAAGTAATGTCCTTGCCTTTACCCGACATCAGGGTGTACAAAAGGCACATGATATGGGCTGCTGTGGGGAGGAAACGGTGGTAGAAGTTCACCATACCAACGAACTCCTGCAGGCCTTTGACCATGTTGGGCCGGGCAAAGTGGCGGATGGCGTCTACCTTGGCGGGCAGAGGTGTTGCCCTGTCTTCGGTAATCCTGTGGCCCAGGAAGTCGATGGTATCGAGACCGAACTGGCATTTGGCTGGGTTGATCATGAGGCCGAAATCACTCAGGCAGGAGTAGAGCTGGCGGAGGTGGGACAGATGCTCCTGGCGACTACTGCTGGCTATAAGGATGTCGTCCAAATAGATGAACGCAAAGTCCAGGTCACATCCCACCACATCCATTAGCCGCTGGAACGTCTGTGCGGCATTCTTCAGGCCGAACGACATTCGGAGGAACTCGAACGGGCCGAATGGGGTGATAAGTGCTGTTTTGGGGATGTCTTCAGGGAGCACTGGGATTTGATGGTATTCCCGGACGAGGTCTACTTTGGAAAATATTCTTGCCCCGTGCAGGTTTGCTGTAAAGTCCTGTATGTGCAGCACGGGGTAGTGGTCTGGAGTTGTAGCCTCATTCAGTCTGCGGTAGTCGCCGCATGGTCTCCAACCCCCAGCTGCTTTGGGCACCATGTGCAGGGGGGAGGTCCACGGGCTGTTGGACCTCCATACGATCCCCAGTTCCTCCATCCTCTTGGACTCCTCCTTCGCCAGGTGGAGCTTTTCCAGGGGGAGACTTAGTGCACGGGCGAAGAGGGGTGGTCCCTTGGTCGGGATGTGGTGCTGAACCCCGTGTCTGGGCATGGCTGCCGTGAACTGCGGTGCCAGAATCAATGGAAAGTCCGCCAGGATTCTGGTGAATTCGTTGTCCAACAGCGTGTTGGAGTCCAGGTGTGGGGCCGGCAACTTGGCTTCACCCAGGGAGAACGTCTGGAAAGTCTCGGCATGTACCAGTCTGTTCCCTTGCAAGTCGACCAGCAGGCTGTGAGCTCGCAAGAAGTCCGCCCCCAGGAGTGGTTGGGCCACGGCAGTCAGTGTGAAGTCCCACGTGAACCAGCTGGTGCCGAACTGCAGCTGCACTGTGCGGGTGCCGTAGATCCATATCGTGCTGCAGTTTGAGGCCCTCAGGGTGGGTCCTGGCCTCCTGTTGCGGGTGTCGTACCCTGTCGGGGGCAAGACGCTGATTTCCGCTCCGGTGTTGACCAAGAAGCGGCGTCCCAACTGTTTGTTCCAGACGTACAAGAGGCCGTCCAGGTGGCCAGCCACCATAGTCATTAACGGCAGCTGGCCCTGGCCCTGGCCCTTGGAGGGCGGGCGACAATGGCGGGCTTTTGTGCCCCACCGCTAGTGGTAGAAACACCACTGTTCACTGGCCTCCTCACTCCTGCCTCTGTGTTGTGTGCGCCCCCCCAGCCGGGCCTGGTTTGGTCTGTTGCTGGGCGCGTGGCCTGGTAATCTGACCGACGGACGCCACGCTCTCCCTCTTGGCTTTCCACAGCATGTCCGCCACCTTCCGGGGGTCGCTGAAATCTGCATCGGCCAGCAGCAGATGTGTGTCCTCGGGCAGTTGCTCTAGGAACGCTTGCTCGAACATGAGGCAGGGCTTGTGTCCGTCAGCCAGGGCCAGCATCTCGTTCATCAATGCTGACGGCAGTCTGTCTCCCAAACCGTCCAGGTGAAGCAGGTGAAGAGGCCAAAGGTCCCAATGAGCAGCGCTTTGAATGCTTCATATTTGCCTTCTTCCAGGGGCGACTGTATGAAATCCGCAACCTGGGCGGCCGTCTCCTGGTCAAGGGCACTCACCACGTGGTAGTAACGCGTGGAATCAGAAGATATCTGCCGAATCTGGAACTGGGCTTCTGCTTGGCTAAACCACACGCGTGGTCACAGCGTCCAGAAAGTCGGCAGTTTTAGCGAAACTGCGTGAACAGATGAAGAGTCGGTCATCTCTGGTCCAAATCCCGTTTGGACCGTCGGAGTCAGCAATGTAGCGATGTGCTACACACAGCGCTGAAATAACAACACGCAGTCAGTAAGTCGTTTCGAGACTAGTTTATTCAAACTTTGTGGCGCTGGCATTTAATCCCTAGCGCCTGCCCTCTCCGGGCGGAAATGACATCAGAGGTGCATTACCAACGTCTCCCCCCGCGCGCTGGCTATTTGTGAGCCGGTTCACCTGCGCAGAAAGTGGGTCGCCACAAGACATAGCTTACAAAGAAAGCACAGCAGTGCCTCTACTTCCTTATAAGTTTGCAAAGATTAAGCATGATATCTGAAGCTTTGACAAACTTGTATAGATGTGTGATGGAGAGTATATTGACGGGTTGTATTATGGCCTGGTATGGAAACACCAAAGCCTTGAACAAAAAAACCCTTCCAAAAATAGTGGATTTGGCCCAGTCTTTCATGGATAGAGCCTCCCCACCATTGAGCACATCTACATGGAGTGCTGTTGCAGAAAAGCAGTGTCCGTCATCAAGAATTCCTCTCCCCATGCTCTCTTCCCATCAGGAAGGAGGTACAGGAGCCTCAGGACCCACACCACCAGGTTCAGGGACAATTATTACCTCTCAACCATCAGGAAGGAGTTACAGGAGCCTCAGGACCCACACCACCAGGTTCAGGAACAATTATTACCTCTCAGCCATCAGGAAGGAGGTACAGGAGCCTCAGGACCCACAGCACCAGGTTCAGGGACAATTATTACCTCTCAACCATCAGGAAGGAGGTACAGGAGCCTCAGGACCCACACCACCAGGTTCAGGAACAATTATTACCTCTCAGCCATCAGGAAGGAGGTACAGGAGCCTCAGGACCCACACCACCAGGTTCAGGGACAATTATTACCTCTCAACCATCAGGAAGGAGGTACAGGAGCCTCGGGACCCACACCACCAGGTTCAGGGACAATTATTACCCCTCAGCCATTAGGAAGGAGGTACAGGTGCCTCAGGACCCACACCACCAGGTTCAGGGACAGTTATCACCCCTCAACCATCAGGAAGGAGGTACAGGAGCCTCAGGACCCACAACACCAGGTTCAGGAACAATTATTACCCCTCAGCCATTAGGAAGGAGGTACAGGAGCCTCAGGACCCACACCACCAGGTTCAGGGACAGTTATCACCCCTCAACCATCAGGAAGGAGGTACAGGAGCCTCAGGACCCACACCACCAGGTTCAGGAACAATTATTACACTCAACCATTAGGAAGGAGGTACAGGAGCCTCAGGACCCACACCACCAGGTTCAGGGACAATTATTACCTCTCAACCATCAGGAAGGAGGTACAGGAGCCTCAGGACCCACACCACCAGGTTCAGGGACAATTATTACCTCTCAACCATTAGGCTCTTGAACCAAAGGGAATAAATTCAGTCAACTTCACTCACCCCATCACTGAACCGTCCCCACAACCTGTGGACTCACTTTCAAGGACTCTTCATCTCATGTTCTTGATATTTATTGTTTATTTATTTATTTTCATTTTTGTATTTGCACAGTTTGTTGTCATTTGCATATTGATTGTTCGTCCGTCCTGTTGGGTGCAGTCGTTAATTGATTCTCTTATGTTTATTGGATTTACTGAGTATGCCCACAAGAAAACGAAACTCAGGATTGTATATGGTGACATGTATGTACTTTGATATTAAATTTACTTTGGACTTTGAACTTAATTCTATTGGCTGAGTCCACGCCAAGCTGCCAGGAACATATCTGCTTCGGTTACCCAAGGCCAGGGAAATGTGAGTGGCAACTACCGAGTTAAAAATGAGTCCGCATTTCAAAGGCTGAAGCCTGACTTATATTGAAGTCTCTAAAGTTGTGAAGAAAAGCACCAGGGGTTATGTACACCATGGGATGAAGATTTCTATCTGTTTTCAACATTTTAGTCCCATGTTTCTTTCCTACTGTTTGTGTTGGTGCTAATATTGGGATCAAACAAGAGAAGGTCTGCAGATGCTGGAAATTGGGAGGAGGGGTGAGAGAAATACCAGGTGATAGGTGAAACCTGGAGCGGGAGGGATGAAGTAAAGAGCTGGGAAGTTAATTGGTGAAAGAGACAGAAGGCCATGGAAGAACAAAAAGGGGGGAGGAGCACCCGAGGGAGGTGATGGGCAGGCAAGGAAATAAGGTGAGAGAGGGAATTGGGGATAGGGAATGGTGAGGGGGCAGAGGTGGGAGTGGGGTCATTACCAGAAGTTTGAGAAATCAATGTTCATGCCATCAGATTGGTGGCTACACAAATGGAATATAAAGTGTTGTTCCTCCAACCCAGGAAACCTTGTGTTTCTCTCTCCCCTCCCCCCACCTTTTAAATCTACTCCTCAGTGTTTTTCTCTCCAGTCCTGCCAAAGGGTTTCTGCCCGAAGCATTGACTGCTTTTTTCCATAGACGCTGCCTGGCCTGCTGAGTTCCTCCAGTATTTTGTGAAGATTGGAACCAAAATGTGTTTGTGTAGTTGTTGTAGTGGCCAGTTCTAACCAAGCCAAATTGCCACAGCTGGCGACCCCCACCCCCACAGATTTGTTATACTTGTATGGCACTCCTTCAGCTCCAGTAATGATTGTTCCAGAAATCAAAGATATGTAATTGATCCTTAATTAGCAATTAGCAAACATACAATCTTGAAGCGATGTAACTTCAGTGTATCCCAGTGTAAGTTAAGCATAACTGAACGTTCAACAAAAGATGCGACATCCATCTATCCCCAGCTGAAAACTGCACAGAACAAAGCATGAATACGTAGCTTATTCCCTTTGTTTTTACCTCGTTCCAAACTCATGTTGCCATAATCAACATGCAATACAGAATACAAAGCAGGTAGAGAACAGGCGCATGGCTCCCACAGTTGTGTGTCTCAAAAGTGGTGATACAATTGCACCTCGAGTAATGCACAAAATTAACTTCAGAAATGAAGTCATAAAATTCTGGGAGTACTCAGCAGGTTGGTGTGGATCTGTTAGGAGTTAAATAGGGTTAATATTTAGGTCAATAGCTCTTTATTAGAACTGGTGGTCTGATGGACAGTCATCATTCTGATAGGTTAACTCTGTTTTGATCTCTGCAGGCACTGCCTGGACCTGCTAAGTGTTCCTACCGTTTTCTGTTTTTATTTCATATTTCCAGAATCTGCATTATTTTAAAATTTATTTCATGTTTTCGCTGTCAGTACCTGTTAGACTGATTCCAGGAATCTTCCTTAATTTTGACTATATTTGTACTGATTTTCCTTCAAACATTGGAGGAATCAAAAGCACATTTTTTCAAGAACTGATTTCCAGATGTTCTGATTACAACAAAACGTAAACAATGCTAAAAATTAAATTTGTCTGTATTATTCTGTGTCCGGCTGCTGCTGGAACTAATTTGAAAGATTAGTGCGTCGTGCTGAGTAAAAATGTTTCACCAACAGGTTCTGTTTGCCAGGTCACTTAGTAGAAGAAAACTCATAGTCCTTTTCTCAAACAGTTGCCCATAGCGATAGTGGTTAAAAATTCTAAATTTGAGACATTTACAGGATGACATCTTGAAAGTGCCTTGATGTGATGGAAAGGCTGAATGTTCTTGTTAGAATGAGTGCTGAATTTCAACCAACTGCTTAAGTATTCGGAAACTCTGTGTACATTGTGAAGCCCCTCAAAAAAAAGTGTTAAATCGTACAGGTCAACAGAGCTAAGCTTTGTCTCCTGTTATTTCCAGTCCTGTGCCTTCTGCTCTCCTCAGCAGTAGGTCCAGTCTTGGCCTGATTCTGTGCAAGGAGACTTTGTTTGCTGAGGACTGTATAGCACTGCTCTCTGGCTCACCCTGCAATGACTTTGCTTGCACTGTTTCATTCTTGGTAAGTTTAATTGTTTCCCGGGAGATGAAATGCTAAGCTTTCTGGCAGCTCTAAGTCACCCTGAGTCTGAAGAGCCTTTGGAACTTAGTTGCAAACGTCTCTGTCTGTAGCAGGCGAGGTGGGGGTAATTGTAGTTGGATCACACACAGCATGAGGCAAACCACAGAGCAGCACAAAGTCTGCATTTCCACCACGTGTCATGAGTACTGTCGTAGCAATGACATTATCCAGCCAACAGTGAACTTCTTAAAACGGGAGATAAGGAGATGAATATTGTCTGGTAAACTTCCTCAGTCCAGTATTTGTAACAAGGTTATCTGCTCTAACTTCCTGGTTGAGTATTGGTGGCTTGTTAGAAGTAAGGAATGTGAAAAATGCAAGAGATAATCACAACTCAGGACTTTTTGAATGAAAGTGTCATGGATTGAGATTTAAATCAGTGGACCAACTCAATTCTCTGTAAATTATATTACAATCACAACTTGCAGTGCTATGTGAAAACCTGTGACCTACTGTTCTCAGCTGATTTGGAAAACTGCAGCTGTTAGAGATTAAAGCTATTCAGATTGAATGGTAATGGTACACTCAGCACAGGAGGGGTTCCTTTCTAATGCTGCCATAAAAGTTCAGAGGGGATAGGATGTGGTCTTGGATCAACAGGTTTTCCAAGAGCTTTTGTCTTTGAGATGGTATTTCCACCTGTGCATCAGAAAGTGGTTTGTTTGAGCCTTTTGCTCTGGATTGTCCCATTAGGAGGTAAAACCAGAGTTTGAGCACCAGGCTCCAAGTTGCCTTTCAGTGGAGCAGCCAGCTATTGTGCTTGGTATTGGGACTCCCTTGTTGTATTGTTTATGGAGGCTCAGAAAACCTCATGGGTCTGTACAGTTTTCATATAGTCTAATAGTTTGTTTAACTACAAAAGGCATGCTCACATCAGCCCGAGAATCCTCCACCATCTAACACTATTCTCCAATAGAACATACAATGATAAGAAAGCAGTATAATCAATGAAACAGGCTGTATGTCTGCTGGAGAAACTAGAGTTTGGTGGTACCTCTCTTGATCAAACCGTTACCTTACCATTCTTCCTACTAGTAATAACTAATGCTCATTTTCTTTGTCCTAAGTCCACTTGAGGTCAATCACCATAATCAGTAGCACAGGGGAGGTGTCAAGGTGGGACTGGTGAGTCCCAGGTCTCATGGCTCTCTTAAAAGATGAACAGGAAATTACTGCTCTGTTCTGATGAATATGCTTCCACCAAAACCAAATTGAATAGGCTGTCTTCCCATTCAGTAATTTGAAAAAGACTTCATTGTGCTGATTTTGCCTCTGAACACAGCAAGTGCGGTCTAAAATGTTAGTGAATTATCCTGGGTAAGAAAAATGCAAGAAAAGTCATTGAAACTTGAGAACTTTACTTCTGTAAAGAGTCTTAGCTTTTGATTGAAATCTCTGGAACAACTCAATTCCCTGAAGATTGTATTGCAATCATAATTTCCAAAGCCATGTGAAAATACGTGACTCGCTGTAATCAGGCATTCTGTGGATATGATAAGGTCTTTCTTCCCTTCTCCACTCTGTAGTTAGTGGAAAAATACTTCACATGGCACCATGTAACGGTACATCTGCTTTGCAAGTTTTCAGGCTCAATTATCTTCTACTAATGATGAAAAAGTTTAACATTAAAATTGACTGTTTATTCATTTCCACACATGCTGCCTGATTTGCTGAATTCCTTTAGCATTTTGTGTGCGTTGCTCTGGATTTCCACATCTGTAGAATCTCTTGTGTTTATGATGAGAAAGTTGATTCAGTTGAATTAATGAATTAGTAATACTGAATGTTCCATTGACTTTACTTTTTCCATGACATTCATGCCTATGTATGGAGATTTTCGAACAAAATATGTGTTGGTGTTTATTTCTGTTCATTGTAATCTCACTTCTATCGCTTATTTCATGCAGTCTCATTAAGTGAACAGTCTGAAAAGCTCAAGAGTTATATTACTAAAAATGATCAAATCAATCCTTGGGAAAAGTGACCAGTAAAAGTGCTGTAATGCTTGAAAGGTGAAGAAACCAGTAACCATCAAAGGGGAATTCCTAGAACAGTGGAAAAATGCAGCTTCCTAGTCAGGAAGCAGGGGATCAGGACAAACTGAGTGGCTCTTTCACAGGTCCAGCGAAAATCCGATTGGTTAAATACCCACCTCTCATGTTGAATAACTTGGTGATGAGTCCTCACCAAGCAATACAGTCGGCCCTCCTTATCCGCGGGGGATTGGTTCTGGGACCCCCATGGATACCAAAATTCGCGGATGCTCAAGTCCCTTACTCAACCTGTCTCAATGTGGTGGATCTTAGGACCCAGCGGAACCCCAGACCTTATTTAGCCTGTCTCAGTGCGGTGGACATTAGGACCCGGCAGCAGAGATCTGAATCCACAATGTTTCTGTTCGTGAAAATAATCACGCACACAATTGAAAATAAAGTGGAAATAATAAAGCGATTGGAAAGAGGTGAAACGCCATCGGTCACTGGAAAAGCGTTAGGCTACGTCGGTCAACGATTGGAACAATTTTAAAGGATAAAGTGAGAAAGGCTCTGCCCCGATGAAAGCTACAATTATTACTAAGCGACGCAGTGGTTTAATTATTGGATTTTGGGTTTTTGATCCTCCACATCAACCCAGCACGGTGGAGAGCGCACCCAGGAGCGGTCTGTCCCAGGTCCCGAGACTTCCACTCCCGAGCCCGGCGCTGAAACATTCGTTCTTAAGCGTTTTATATGCATAGAAAGGTAAAATATATACTATATACTAAGACAAATGTTTGACTAACTGACACTAAATAATACTGGATGTATCTGTTCCAACTTACTTAATAAGAGAACTTCCGATTTTTTTCGATCCCGATCCACGATAACCCACGCACATCCTCCCATATACTTTAAATCATCTCTAGATTATTTATAATACCTAATACAATGTAAGTGCTATGTAAAATAGCTGTTATACTGCATTGTTTAGGGAATAATGACAAGAAAAAAAGTCTGCACATGCTCGAACAACAAGTGCTGGAAGAGCACTTCCGGGTTTTCACGATTCGCGCATGCGGAATTCACGGATAAGGAGGGCCGACCGTACAGTTATATACCATGGTCCATTGTAGATGAAATACACTCCTAAATGTGGAGAAAAGATAGCCCCGGGGCAGAATTTGCTGAGCTAATGATTATCTGATGTACTTTAAATGCCTTTAATGTTATATCCAGGATTACACTAAGATAAAGTTTGAAAGATTGATACATTTGTGAAAATTAAATGTTTTGTTCCCAATAATTGATTGTGAAGTCAAAATGATTGAAAACCAAGGGATTGTTTAACTTTGATGCTTTCTATATTGTCAGTCATCAGGACATTACAAATGAGATTGTAAAGATCTGATTATATCCATCAAGCACCCATTTACACTAATCCCACATTATAAACTCCATCTTCCCATCAACTCCACCTACTAGGGGGTAGATTATAGCTTCAGTTATCCCACCAAGCCACACACATTTGCGTTGTGGGAGGAAATCGGAGGAAAGCCACACAGGAGAACTCCACACAGACAGCACCAAAAGTCATGATCGAACCCAGGTCACTAAAATTTGCATATTTTAATTTAGAAATGAAGGATTCTGGTTGGAATCAGATCCCAATTTGAAGCCCAATGTAGCACAGGTAGTGGGAGTATAGGGTATATCATTACTGCTTTAAAATGTAACATTAGTATTCAGAAAGTATCTTAACTTCTGGCAAATGTCTTGTAGGCATTTGTTGTCATTTTGCTGCAACTTCTAACCAGCGAGCCTTCTCTGTGCACCAAAAGTTCTGGAGCACCCTTCTCTCAGTCGAGGAGTTGCTGTAACTTTGTTGACAGGAAACTGCAATATTTTCACGTCTTTTTATACATGCAGTTTTAGTTAGAAGCAAGTTCTGCATAGTGCCTGTTTTGTGGGGAAAGCCTCCTCTCCAGGTGCTTCTGAGGAGAGTCGAATACAGTTTCACAGGCTGAAGCTTGAATATCAGAGTGAATGCAGGAATTCACCAAGAAGCGAATCTGTGCATTTAAAACATGTGCTGAGTTAATCTGTGTACCTTTGTTAGCTATTCATGGCAACTACCCCTCCTGCACCTGAAAACTAAATCTGGTTTTGTCTTTCCCACTCCAAAATTCGGAAAGGTTGTCGAACATTTGAATAGTTGACAGTATTTGAACTTGAACCACATAGTTCTACTGCAGTACAGCTGCTCCGTGGACTATTCCTGCGTAAACTATTCCTGCAGTTAATCAGATCACTAATATTTATCAGTTGTGATACACTTCTATAACACATTTACAATAGTTTATTGGCTTCCTTCTCGTTGCATCGTGCATATGAACCAATCTGAGTTCCATCTTCAGTGGTGCCGGTACTGTTTCAGAAAGAGCGCCACTATATTTTTAAGAGGTTGTATTTGCACCTGGTTAGTCACTGTGTCTTTAGTCAAAGATCCCTCTTAGCAAAGAAATTTCTTCAGCCAGAGGGTGGTGAATGTTACGTTCTGTAATTCCAAAACTAATTGAAGGTAAAACACGGGGGCTAGGGAAACCACTTACTTTTTACTTTAGTGAGGTGGTGTAATGACATATGCCGTTCACATATTTCTTACATATAACACATAATGAATTATGTAAACAGCAAAGTGCACTCAATCAAGCAATGTATTTACAGTATTACCCAAATATTACAGAAATATTAAATACACAACAGTGAACCTGTGGAACTCATTGCCAGCGATCGCTGTGGAGGTCAAGTCGTTGGGTATTAAAGTAGGCCCTTGATTAAAAAGGGCATCAGAGGTTACGTGGAGAAGGCAAGAGAATGGAGTTGGAAAGGAAAAATAAATCAGCCATGACCAAATGACGGAGCAGATTCAATGGGCCAAATGACCTAATTCTGCTCCTAGGTCTTATGGTCTAAGATCTGTGGAAGTCGCAGACAGGGGTTGTAAGCAACATTTAAATTGTTTCTGTGGAACCTCAGCCAAGGTTGTGGCAGTGGGAAAACAACACGTGGGAATTCATCCTTGTGTTTGAGTTTGCTTTACTGTACATGATTGGCACTGACACTTTCATGTGAAATGTGGATTTTCACCACTCAGCACTATATTGAGTCTCAGCATCAACATGAAAACTGGATTTTATCAATTTTGTCTCAAAGAACAACTTCATTATAAAGACAGAAGAGGCAGCAGGTGCTGAGATCTAGGACAACAATCAATGCTGGAAGAATTCAGTGGGTCAGGCAGCTTTGTGAAGGCAAAATTTGTACATTGACATTTTCAGTTGAGATACTGCGTTCAGATTGAGAGGAAACAGGAAAGATTGCCAGTATACAGCAGTGCAAAGGGTGGGGAGGTGGGATACAGGCTGGTAGGTGGAACCGGAAAGTATGTGGAAGGGAAGCACCACAGCTGTGTGCCAGATGAAAGTAGAAAATTCAAAGTTCATACCATTGGGTTCTAAGGCATCCAGGTGGAATATGAGATATGCTGTTTTTCCAATCTCTGTAACAATGGAGAAGATTGAGGACAGACAGACTGGTGTGGGAGTGGGAAGGAGAGTTCCAACTAGGACATGCACTGGGAATGGCCATTGTGGACAGAAATGCTACAATTGAATATGGAAGGACTATAATCTACATTGTTAACTAATTTCCTACCTCCATTTGTTGATAATATCCATTTTGGATTGCAGGTGCTTAGGTATGAGAAAAAATAAACCTAATTACACAATAAACTCTGAATCTATTAAATTACCCCATCATAATAGAGGCTTTTTGTATAGTCTATAGAGGCATGAACATCAGTGGTAGAGCAGTCTTCTCACAAGGGAGGTGGAGCTGGGAGTTGAACTCTACTTGTGGGTCCCACAGTTTCAATAGTGATAGACTCAGTGATTCAGGAACAGCTTCTGCCCCTCTGCCATCCAATTCCTAAATGGACATTGAACCCACCAACACTACCTCACTACTTTTTTATTTCCACTTACTTTTTCGTAACTATTATATATATATATATATATATATATATATATATCATACTTAATATAACTCAGTTTTTTTCTCTATATTTATCATGTATTTTATTGTATTGCTGCCGTAAAGTTAACAAATTTCACGACATATGCTGGTGACTTAAATGTGGGCTGTTGCGGACAGCTCAGCGATTTTAAGATTGGGGTGGGATGAGGTGAGGTGGCGGGGGATAGTGATGACTGTCCTTCTGTGTTCTTACTACCTTGCCTCCCTTATTAATATTAAAGTAGTGAAATCATTATGGAGTAGTGCAGATATAGGTGGTTATCCTGGTGCTGTGGATGAAAGCTGTATCAGTAGACATCAGGGCTGGGCCTAGGCTTGTACTCATGCACGTTCATTTTGCTGAGCAACGGGAATGGGTATTCCACTGCACTGATCAGCAGAGCCTTCACTTTCTCTAAAGACAAAACCACACTATGGAGTCTCTTTATCAGCAGAGTGACTGAGGAAAATAATTTGTACAATGAGGAGAGTTGTATATTTTCCTTCAGATGGGCTTGGCTTTGATAGGGCAACTTGGACTTTGACCTGCAAAATTTAGCAGTAAACAGCAAGGAAATAGAGTTGGTTTTTTTTAAATAGGTGTTGTAATCACCATCTTCTCATTGTTCATTAAGGGTTTTGCAGCTGCTTTGTACTATGAATGGTTAAAGAATCAATAATGGATTAATTATTGCACTTTTGCTATGACTACTGAGTAACAATGGTCAAGACTTCAGAGTAATTAATTGTCCGTGACTCACTGAGATAATTTTTGAGAGATGATGAGGTGTAGTGTACGCGTGGCTCTTCCTGGTTTTGTTTGTCCTGTAGAATTAAAGCAGTTAATTTTGTAGTCTTCAGGTGGTCATTTAGACATTTTGTGTAATCCTAATACACCCGATGCCAGCTAAGGACCCACTTTATCTCAGATCCGGCTTTTCAGCAGGAGCAGAAAATAATGCTGTTTAAATCAGTTTGCCCTGACTGGTTATCAAGATAATCATTAAAAAGCAAAGTGGAGTTGGAAGAGGAGGGGTAGGGAACACTCTTTAATTACTCCTCATCTGCAGACAATCTCCTGTTTAATAGCTGTTGAGACTCTTGTGTCTCACAGGATTAAAATCAGTAGACATCTTTGTGGGTTTTTTTAACAGCACTTGGCAGAGTTTATTTTCTGAATTCCCACCCCCTTGGCAATGTGGCACATTCCTCACTGGAGAAGGAAGGACTTGCGGTGATTAGTTGCTGGAGTGGCTGCTTGCCTGACAGGGAGAGAGAGCCATGTTGAACACTAGAATTGTAAATTAACAAGTGGATTAAAAAGGGATTGGACGGACTGTTCAGCAACAAAAGGCTTTATAAGTGGGTAAGCTAGTAGTATTTTTGCTTATATTAAAACCAAATGTTTAATCTTTGGAAAAAATCTATTGACAGTTTTCAGTGACATTCCATGGACAAGATTCAGTGCTTTCGGAGCAGCAAACGTGAACAAAAGGCAGGTTCCAGACCTGGTGTCTGGTGTCATTTCGCCTTGTAAGCCTGGCTGGTCTGAATTATCTAACTGCATGTTGCAAAGTTTCAGGTGCTGAAGAGATGACTTATTGCTTCTGAAGGCAGGCTTTACATCTCTTTTTTAATGGTTTCAAGATCTCAGTTGCACACCTTTCCCTGAAAAGTAGCGAAGCTTTTTTTTAACGATTAATTTAACTTATTTGCACTGTTGTCAGGGAATCAGTCATTTGCACTGCCCTTCACCTGGTAACTGACGCTACAGCAGCATAGAGTTAGTGCAACCCTATTACAGCTCAGGCCGTTCTGTAGTTCAGGTTCAATTCCGGCACCGTTCTGTGAGGCGTCTCTACGTCCTCTCCGGGGAATGCAAGGGTTTTCTCCAGGTGCCCAGTTTCCTCCCACGGTCCAAAGAGGTACCGGGTACATTAATTGGTTGCCAGAAATTGTCCTGTGATTAGGTTTGGGTTAATTGAGGTTGTGGGTTGCTGGGGCGCCATGGCTCGAAGGGACAGATGGGTCTACGCTGCACTGTACCACTAAGTAAACAAATGAAACAGCGCTCGGTGTCCACTGGCACCCATCTCAACTCCGTCAGGTTTTGAGCGTTTCAGCTTTCAATCGGAATGTGTGCTTTGTCAGGCTGAATGCTTGGTTATGGTGTCCTAATTGGATTTCTGTATATTTCACAACTTTCACTTTAGATTTCATGGGTGGAAATCAACAGTAGGGTCGAGATTCTCTTTGAACGTTAATGAGTTTTTGTACTTGTAACTGCATTTGACTATCATAGCCTTTCATTGGATTTGTGCATATCTTTTCTTCAGGGTATTTTTTTAATATATATTTACCCCTGGCTGGTGAAATCTAATACCCATGTTAGAACAGCAGGGTTACTGAATCCCATGAAGGCTGATTCAACTTCAAAAGAATAAAACTTAAGATTTTATTTTGTCATGAAGAATTCTTATCAAACAGTATCTGTTGTGCACCCAGTTAACAAAATACATTTATTACAAAAGATGATGACATTGACATTTTAGTTGGAAGAGCAACAGAGATCTGAATATTTAAAACCAAAGTTTGGTCATACTTACCTGAGTGAGTGAGATTCTTTTTATTCACAATGACATTATGTGTTTCGGGCAAAGCTAGTACTTACTGCCTTACTGTAATGAGAGGTCAGTTCAGATGTAAAATTGAAACACACCTCAGCCCAAGGACTAATTGACAGTGACCAAATCTGAACCTGAACATTATTGGTCCCACTGAACATCTTGGGTCAAATAGCCAGGCTCTACCCCTAACTGGCCTAGAGGGGGCAGTGATGAGCTATCTTTTTCCTTCTCAAAATAGACCCATTGGCAACAAGGGGACACCAATATCATTCCAAGCCAGGGTGGTGTGTGTCATGGGCTGGGACCTGTAGGTATCACTTCTGAGTGTATTTCCTCCCTTGTCCTTCCCAGACAAAGCTTTAAGGGGTTCTCTTGAGGGGGAAAAAGCAAGTCGGGTTGCTTGGAGATGATACAGACTGTAACAATGATGTGTCTCTGGTGGATAATAACAGCATCCTTCAAAGGGCAGAAGAATAGGCTTAGGAAGGTTTAAAAAACTTATTTTCATTTACCAATGTATCCATTGTTCAAGATAATAAAGCACTTTAACAGTCTGCCTGCAGAAGGTCTGAGTACTACCAAGCATGACGTCAATACTTGCATCAGTTCCTGGCTATTTTAAGGCCGTATAAGGATGTATGGCAAAGGATTCCCGGAGCCAGGCAGTTCTGCAGTTGGGGGGGGGGGGGGGTGCAGTGACCAGTCTCTTGCTGGGTAAAATGGCTGCCGAATTATATTCAGCGCCCAATTATATTCAGCTCTGAATTCCATTAGTGGGAGAATGAACCTGTTCCCCATCGTACCACTGGGTCAGTGAGACTATTCCCTTCTCCCCCCCCCCCCCACTTTGTCAGTGAGTATCCCCTCCCCCCACTGGGTCAGTGAGACTATCCCCTTCTCGTTCACCCCCCCAATGGGTAAAAGAAATTTTTCCCCTTCTCCCCCACAGTGCGCCAGTACTGGCCAACAGGAGGAACATGTTGAAAGACATTAATGCAGGGGAGCACTGATGTCTCAGCCTCCTTATCTTCCCACAACCACACCATGCACTTGATTGGTTTTTCTGAAGTAAAGATGTGGTTGTCAATAAGAAGAGTGAAAGTGCACTTACTGATTCAAAATCTTTGTGTAAAGTGCTCTCATAGTGAGAGGGTCCCTCTTTTCATAATAACCACGGGGAAGCTCAACTGAACTCCCGGCAGGCCACTGAGGCATAGCAGTGTTAATGAAAAGGTAAGCCAGGCAGTGGTGATTATGTGACACTTAAATGGAATTTAAAAACCTGGGGATCATATCGGAGGAAGGAAAGACTAAAAGACTTAAGGGTTCAATCAGTTCAAGGAAGAAATAAATTCAGGCTGTCAATCTGCACGATGAGTTTTGAGCCAGGAATTTCCAACTGTAATTTATTGTAAAGGAAACCTTTTTTGTGCATAAATGTAGCTGCTCCAGGGAAATTTCTCGTCTTGGTTTCAGTGTGCTGGAGTTTACAAGATTATGAACAATCATGTAGGTAGCAACTTTGTAGCCTAACATGAACAATCCTGAACCTTAATAAACTCGCTGTATGTTGAGGAAGAGAGGCGAGGCATATAATGGTAGCAGGAAGGATTGATTGGAGGCAAGAACTGAGATGGTCATCAACTTTCTGCTCAAGTGCAGAGACTGCACTGGACCGATTTAAACCATAAGTCTGTCTTCCACCAGGAGCATGTTTGAAACACCAAGCAGAACCGCTAAAGAGTGAAGGAATGAGTTCATCAAGGATCAGCACATCATAACTTGTAGACAGAATATTTCCCATAATGTTTATTGTTACTTTATCCACAAAGTTAATGAAGGAGCTTATCCTGTGCTAACTTTTAAAACTTTCAATGTGTAATAATAACTCTCCTATTTCCATTAAAGATAACTCTTTTGAAAATAACTTCTAGTATTTATCATTATTTGCTTACAGAAGCATAGAATTGTTATGGTGCTGGAGGAGACCATTCAGCCCATTGAATTTATGGCAGCTGCTAGTAGAGTAACCCTGTCAGTCACATTCCAATGCTTTATCCCCATAATCCAGCAGGTCATTTACTTATTGTGAGCTAGGACAATCCTCTTTTGAGGGCATTGTTTGTCTAAAGAGCCTTTAATGGTTGGGAATTTCATATCTTAACTAAAGTTTTTAGAGTAGGTATGTTGGAAGCATTGAAAATTCCTGCAGTATGTGTAACTCCTGGGTGTGCACTGCTAACTCTAAACTTTGTACAATAATTGCAGTTTTAAATAAGCTTTCAGCTCCTTTAGAACTATCAGATATAATTCTCAATTAAACAGAATCAAATTAAAAGTTCAATCTGAGTAAAAGTTTATATATTTCAGTTTTTTAAAAAAAATTGTGATTTATGTCACAATATCTTCATTGAACTACTTAGTCTCAAAGATTGTAAACACTTTGGGATCAGATTGGTAATTTTATTGTGACCTGCATACTTTTGGGTGGGGAATTTGCACTATGGGTTCTAATCACTCATGTGTGCCAATTTCCATGATACATTGTTCAATGCATTCAGTGAGCAGTGGCAAAGGGTCATTTTTCTTTGTCTCCAGCATTCCTTGGTAAATCTTCTTCAACAACACACACAAAATGCTGGTAGAACACAGCAGGCCAGGCAGCATCTATAGGGAGAAGCGACTTCTTCAATTGTCTTTGAAGTGTTATTGGGATCAAAGTCACTTTGGTGCTGAGTCTCTGGTAGCCATAACCTTGAAGCTAATAGCAATAAGTTTTAAAAGAGGAAATTAGACAGCATCGTCTAATAGCCACGTAGTGCAGTTAATAATGGAAATAAAAATTTCACTGTCCAAGCTATCTCTATCCCTGAAGCTTCACACCGAGAGTCTCTTTTGCCAAGTGACCCAACGGTTACAACATGAATATTTATGTGATGGATACTCACTCAAAATGTCAGCAGAAGTCAGTGCATGTTTGCTTATTGGTAAATTTTAAATTGACTGGTTTTACTAGCTGCCTAGTGAGTACGGTATGCTCTTACTGCACAATGGCTTTTATAGATGTGGGGTCTCAAACCTTCAGATGTTATTACCTTCAGATATTATAAAGCAAGGTATTTCCCTCTTGTCTTCCCCATTTGTTTCTTCCAGTTCTGTCTATACTTCCAACTTTCTTTTGTATGCTATACTTTTTTGTGTTCAGGCTTTGAATTAAATATTCCGAACATTCATTTCCTGGTTCAAGCTCTGCACTTTGCCATACTTTTCCTTCAGCCTGATTGAGAAGATACACAGATAACCTGCACTGGTCCTGGGATCGCTCTGGGGGGGGGGGGGAAGAGTGTGTGTGTGTGTGTGTGTGTGTGTACATACACACAAGCATGCACATACATTTATTTATCTATTTATTTCTTTTCACAATCACATCATCTAATGCACAATTTCTCAGAGTTTCCGTGGACACGCGGGAGTGTGTCAGCTAGTGGCACTGGTCTGTAATGGATATATTTTTTGAAAGATTATGTGTTCCAAGTGTGGAAAAAGTAAGGGATTTCATTCAGGTGGATGTTGTTTTATTGGAGTTTGAAAGTATTAGGAGAATGCACACACATGTTACAGCCCAGTCCTTCACAGGTGAAACCCTCCCACCTACACGGAGCCTTGTCACAGGAAAGCAGCATCCATCATCAGGGATCACCCCCCCCCCCCCCCCACCCAGATTATGCTCCCTTCTCACTGCTGCCATCAGGAAGAAGGTACAGGAGCCTCGGGACTCACACTATCAGGTTCAGGAACAGTTATTGTCCCTCAACCATCAGGCTCCTGAACCAGTGTGGATAACTTCACTCAACTTCTCTTGCCCCGTCACTGAAGTTTTCCCACAACCTATGGACTCACTTTCAAGGACTCTTCATCTCATGTTCTTGATATTTATTGCTTAATTATTTATATTACTACTGTATTATTTCTTTTTCTTTCTTTCTTTTTGAGTTTGCACAGTTTGTTGTCTGTTACACACTGGTTGTCTGCCTCTTGGTGCGGACTTTCATTGATTCTGTTACGGTTATTGGATTTATTGAGTATGCCCACAAGAAAATTAATCTTTTGGTTGTATATGGTGACGTATATGTAGTTTGATAATGAATTTACTTTGAACTTTGAGTAAGGAATGATTAAGTGATTGAACAAAACTTGGCAAAAATGTATGATTCAGTTTGAGGTTTTTCATTTGTTATGAAATACAGCAAAGCAGAAAAGATTTTATATGGACAGAAAAAACTGTTTGAAGCCACCATCTTCTCTCCCACTGTGAGGCAGATTATTGGACTACTGTGATATTTCAATGGATTGTCCACTTCATTTACAAATATTGTTATAATTATCTTGATGACTTTAAAGAGGATGACATAAAAGACCAAAATAACAGCATACAAATTGCTTATTCTTGATGAGTTGGTAGTAAATGGGCAGCATTGTACTTTTGTGGTTTAGTAGTCTGATAGTACGATAATGGTCCAATAGTCCAAAAATACAGTAAAAATTCAAGAGACATGCTTTGGGACAGACTTTGATTTGCATTTGCATTGGCAGTAGGCACGTTTGTTTGCACAGTGTCTTTAAGCAATCTTGCTCAAGGGGGCAGGAGTAAGTGGATAAGGATTTTCTACCCATAAAGGAAATGTGTGATCAATGTGACGCTTTATTCAGTGCCTGTTCAGTAAATAGAAGTGTGATACTGCAGGTGATTTATTGCACCATTAATGGCACCTATGCAGGAGCATTTTATTAACTGAAGGTAGTATCAAATTTTGTCCCCTCTCTTGGAGCACATTTCCATGTGTTACATGCCCTGCACCTCTTGACCCTATTCTGTGTGCTGTGATGTTAAATATCTGCAAGCCAATCAGCCACGTGAAATTCATTGGCAAGCATATTCCTCGACCAATGTGTCATCTGGGTCACCTTTTCTAAGAACAGAGGTCACTTTGTGGAAGTAGCAGTGGAGTCTATCAAATCAAAGGGTGAACAAACAAGGAGTGATGTCACAAGTCAGGTGAAAAAACTAGGAATGTTTGGAAACCAGGAAAACAGATGCAAGAACCAGAATTGGAAACTAGAAATGCAGGAACAGGAAGTGACAAGGGAACTTAAGAACAGATGGAAATGGGTACAGGAACGAATTGCAGAATGAAAAGTAAATGCAATGTTTTTTGGGCTGTGGCTGAAATAATTGTTGAAAGAACTTGGACTATGATCGAAATTAAGGATGCAGATGAGCCAGGGGTTCAAGGATGAAAGTTTGGACAGAAATTTGGGATGTGGGGCAATTCTGGTGCAAGAACTAGAGGTGTGTCATGAACTAACAAAACGGGAGATAGAGTTTCATCAGCATTGAAGTGGGAGTGAGTGAAGCGATAGCAATTGACAGTAATTGCTGGATTTAGGTTCTGTTCAGTGTCTTTCAGGAAACCTGCTTTTAAAAAATTCCAGGCACACCTGTTGGAATTTGGGATCCTATGTTGGATCATAAGAATAAGTGCAGGCAACTGAGCCCCAACCAACTCTGTTCCACCTTCCCTACGCTTATAGCTCAGCAATTTCAGGTTTAAAGACTTCTGTTGTCCCACCATTTTAGTAAAGAGAGGTCTAGTTTTCACTTACTCTTTATAAGAAAATTTGTCTTAAATAGCTAACCACTTGTGGTTGACTCTTCAGTAATTTTAGGAGTCTGCCCTCTTACACATTTCCTTACCTAAGAATTTCCCTTGATCAAATCACTATCACTAGAACTATCTTAATTGAATCATCTTTAAAATTTCCAAATGTTAGGGAGTATTAATTAAGTGTCTCTTAAAATTTTAAATATCAAATTTCAAAGTAAATTTATTACCAAAGTGCATATATGTCACCATATACAACCCCGAGATTTGTGTTCTTAAAGGCTGGAGTCTCACTCAAGAATTTCTCCCATTTTTCTCTCTGCCCATCTTTCCACAGCTCTCACGCCTCCAAAGTCAAAGAGATCTGACTAATACTGAAGCATAATTTATTTATTTTTAAATTCAAACCCCCGTTGATAAAAGACAGCATTTTGTTTTGGGTTTTGTGCAGCCTTTCCGATGACAGTTTTCAGAGGCTTTAAAAAGCCTAAATACTTAATTTCCTTTGCTCATCGACAGTTTTCCTTAAAAATATTTCCAATTTGTGGCCTCAAATTCCCTCACACCCACCTCGATCCTTGTCTTTGCCCAGTTTGGTTTGTCTAGGTCCTAGATAAGTTTGTATATTGTGCTTTGTGACTTGTGTTGTGATCGGACATAGTTGAAATTAGTCTAGAAATCTGAAGGGTCCCCATATATTTAGAGTCATAGAGCCTTGCTGCATGGAAAGAAGACATTCAGCCCATCAATTCCATGCTGCTGACCAGTGGGTCTCATCCCTATTAATCCCATTTTCCAGCACCTGACCCACAGCCTTCTATGCCCAGGCAATTAAAGCACTCATTAAGAGTCTTCTGAAATGCTATCATCAACTCTATTTCTACCACTCTCACACGCCATGTATTCCAAGTATTTAGCATCCTCTGGGTGAAAAAAGTCCCCCTCAGATTCCCTCTTGCCCTTCATCCTAAATCTATGCCCTCTAGTTTTATCCTGTGATATGGGGGGTAAGGTTTCCTGCTGTCTGTTCTATCCATTCCCTTTTATTTATTTCTTTCCCACAGATTCTGGCTAATCTGCTGAAAACTTTCAACATCTGGTTGGGCATGGACTAGATGGGCTGAAGGGCCTGTTTCTCTGCTGTACTTTTCCATAACTCTATCTGGAAGTTAGCCTCCACCCCCACTATTACCCCAGTCACTGCATTGCACTGTAAAATCTTTGAACTCCTTTTATAATGCTGTTTACATTGTAAATAGATGCTGATAATTATGTATTTATACACATTTTATTCCATATCTGTACTTTAACCTCTATATTTTTTTATTCATTGTCATTGTTGAATGTTGTTGTTTTTAGTTGCATGTCGCATTAACACATCACTGCAAATTCCTAACGCATATAAATAATGTTGATTCTTCAATGAGTCTTCATCTGTGGTGGAAAAGTAAAACAACTGTTGGAACTCCCAGACAGTGCCCATCAGTGAATGACAAAGAGCTTTGTATTTTGAGTTGAAGTACTTCCCCTCACCGTTTTCTCTCTTGAAGTTCCCTCTCCTCCATATCCACTGGGGTCAATGCTGAGTCTAATGACTTCGCTCCCTGTAGACTTTGCAAGAAGTATGGCAGGGGCATTGTAACCTGTGAGCTGCTTCAGGCATCACTCAGCTGCCTGGCTGTCCACTATCAACTGGGTCCCAAATAGCTTACATTTAAGAAAATACAGATTGACGTTTAGATTTAAAACATTTTATCAGAAAGGCAAAGCAAATGTTGGATAATGTGAGTGTGGCCATTTGAAAGTTATCCATTTGGTTCGGAATAGTAAATGGGCAAGATTTCTTTGTTATTCCCTGGTCTGTGCAGACATAATGCCACGGCATGGAAAGAAACAGGGCAAAATTCTATCACTGTGTCCATGGTGAGGGATAGGAGGAAAGGTACTTGGGATCCCCACTCCTCAGCTGCCTCTTGGTCTTTGACCATTCAAATAGCAGTACCTGAAACCTCTGGAAGCAGATCAGTGAATGATTCATTGTGTTCAGGAGCCAAGAGAGGCAGAATCAAGGCACAAAGATATATTGATTATGATTTGCAAGAATATCTGACAATAACGTAACAGACTCAAATACATGTAGAGAAAGGCACACACACAGGCATTGTCTGGTAATCTCATTCTGCTGCAGGAATAAACTGGGAAAGTTATTATTGATCAGAGATAGTGTTGAAGTCTCTGTCAGTGACGGGTATCATATAGAATGTCACTGGTAACCTTTCAAGTTGGCGTTGATTGAGTGTATTACAAAAAATAGGATACTTCAAGTGAGCAACATCATGGATGGGGAGTGTGAATGGAGAAGAACTTTCTCACAATGGGAATTGTATTTTTTTTGCAAATTGGCTTTTTGTGTTACCTCTTTTGCTGCAAGTAGGATTATTAGGGCAACATAGGGTGTTTATGTCTGAAGAAACTAATAGACCTTTTCTCTAAAGGCCAACTGTAGACATTCAATGATTATTCTTGTCAAGGGCAGGTTTAATTCTCTCTCCATTGGATTGTTGCACTCGAAGGACAGTCGTATGAACATGACACAGTATAAGTATGAAACATTTGAAGTAAACAAAAAACAGTCGGCCCTCCTTATCCGCGAATTCCGCATGCGCGAATTCAACCAACCGCGAATCTATATTTTCTTAAATGTAATCCAGCACTTGTTCGAGCATGTGCAGACATTTTTTCTTGTCATTATTCCCTAAACAATGCAGTATAACAACCATTTTACATAGCATTTACATTGTATTAGGTATTATAAGTAATGTAGAGATGATTTAAAGTATACAGGGGGATGTGTGTAGGTTATTGTGGATTGGGATCGAAAAAAATCGGAAGTTCTCTTACTAAGTAAGTCGGAACAGGTACATCCGGTATTATTTAGTGTCAGTTAGTCAAACATTTGTCTGAGTATATAGTATATATTTTACCTTTCTATGCATATAAAAAACTTAAGAACGTATGTTTCAGCGCGGGGCTCGGGAACAGAAGTTCTTGGGACTTGGGACAGACTTCTCCCTAGTGTGCTCTCCACTGTGCCGAGTTGTTGTAGAGGATCAAAAACCCAAAACCCAATAATTAAACCACTGCGTCGCTTAGTAATAATTGTAGCTTTCACCGGGGCAGAGCCTTTCTCACTTTATCCTTTAAAATTGTTCTGATCGTTGACCAACGTAGCCTAACACTTTTCCAATGACCGATGGCGTTTCACCTCTTTCCGATCACTATTATTTCCACTTTATTTTCAATGGTGATAGTGATTATTTTCGCGAACAGAAACACTGTGGATCCAGATCTCTGCCGCTAGGTCCTAATGTCCAGCACACTGAGACAGGTTAAGTAAGGGCTGGGTCCTAAGGTTCACCGCATTGACAGTTTGAATAAGGGACTTGAGCATCCGTGAGAGGCCCTGGAACCAATCCCCCACGGGTAAGGGGGCCGACTATAAGTATGTAGGTTTTAATTTGAACCCATAGCATGAAGCTGATTCAGGTCATCATCACCCTGCAAGGTGAAGCCCCTGTCAAATGTAAGTTGTGAGTTATGAGCAACCAGAGGCTGTATGGTCTTGCTAATAGAAGAAATCTGACAACAACCTGTGGAAATTGCATATTTTTAGCTCCAATGGAAATCCAAGTTGCTGACAATGATTCCTGTTCCTCCACATTGTGTGCTGCTTTCTGCAACGATTTTAGAGCATAGCTGTGAAGCAAGGCAGTCTTTAGTATTCCATGAAACTGCACTTTCATGTATTCTCAAGTGTGTCTAACTAAGCTGAAATGATTAATGAATGAACTATTTTGAAAATTATACTTGCTCTGCTTTTGTCATCACTGAAAATGCATACATTTGAGGTCAGACAGAACGTGCTTCTCACATTCCTTGCATCCCTCTAAACTGCAAGGAAAAATCCTGCACAATGTACACACACCCGTGTGTGCCACTGTAACTCTTTTGGGTGTCGGCTGTCAGTTTAGCTGCAAAGTTCACACCTATGATCTGGTATGGGAGAAATCTACCTCAGATGAGTAAGCACAATACTGCCTTTCTTCTTTACACACCTTGGTTTAAAAAAACATTTGGTGGTGAAAAAAGAAAATCTAAGAATGACCACTCCTGTGGAATGGGCGGGAGAATGGTTGTCATCAGGGCAACTTCTGATGCTGACACTGTGGAATTTGCATACTGACTCTTGTGATTGCTTACATTTCTTCCTCTGTGATTCAGTTTAGTGGGCCAGTTGGTACATAGTTTATTATTTAGCAATTCTGGAAACCTAGAAAGGTTATAGTTTTTATGATTTTTTTTTCATCCTGTTCTCCAGCTCACCAAGCCGTTGTCTGTAGCCTGGAACTGAACACCATCCCCTCTCTTCTCTGCGTCCTGTGAATGGTGGAACAAGGGATGTTTCCTTAAGTATAGAAACAGCGAATGCATCACATTAACAACTGTTGCAAAATTCTGCATTACTGGCTGAGATTGCTAAAAACAATAGGGCAAGGAGGGACGTTTGTCCAAGGAGGAACGAGACTTTGGCAGAGGTGTATGCAAGAAGGGAAAACCAGATCAGCGGGGATCTAATTTTGCACGAAGAATGTTTTCCCATGACTTTATAAAACAAGGTGCAGATTTAAGATTGCTGTTTTGAATAGGCTGGGTGTGGCAAACCACTATCTAAACAATTAGCCTCAGTCTATGACAACTCACCATACATATAAGAATACCAAATCAGATATAAGCCCTGCTGTCGTGATAGAATCTAACTTAAAAGAAAATTAATATAGACATGGGAGCATAAAGTGATACAGAACAGAAACAGGCCCTTCAGCCCATTGAGTTTGCACTGCCCAGCCACAGCCTATTACATGAATCCAGCACTAGTCCCATTTTCACTCTCCCCACATTCCCCTTAATTCACCCCAGTTTCTGCCACACCTACACATTAGGAGCCGCTTACATTAGCCAATTGGCTTGCACGTGGCGTGTGAGAGGATATGGGATCATCTGGAGTCAGCTTGTAAAACACGTAAAGTCCACACAGACCGCACCAGAGAACAAGACTGACCCTGTGCTGCTGGAGCTCTGGGATAGCAGCTGCACTGGCTACGTCATTGGGCCGCCCCTTTCCTTTGTAGTCCAGGGTGGACCTCGGCAAAGTGCGTCAGATTGTTGTGCTTTGACTCCTATTGGGACCGCTTGCCTCCACAACTGCTGAACAAAGGCGCCGGACTCCTGCAGCGGGATGTGAACTGGGGCTGTTGGAACAGCAGTTACCCTAGTAATCCTGTACCTGTGAAAGAAACAGAGGGTTGAATGTGGTTGATGGGGACCCTTGGGCACATGTGTATTGTCTATAGTTTTGTCATTGCAGCTGCAAGTACTGAATCTTTTATTAGTGCAGATAGCAGAGTGACTGTTCAAATCTGGTGGTTCAATACCTGAAGAGTATTGGAAAAAGGAGAAATTAATCAGAAGATGCTTATTAAATGTACCTGGTGTGGGTTTAAAGAGACTAAAGATTGTGAAGGGACATGGGTATTTCAGCCATTTTGCATCAATCTCCAAAGCAACTGTTGTATCAATTTAAGTACATGTGTTCTGTGGAAAAATATCTTCTTTGTGGCTTTGTTTTTTATTCAGTTTGTTTTCAAGCTTGATCAGCCATGGGAGAGTAAAAATGCTGCATTGGTTTGAAATCCAAGCCTTAACTTAATTACATTATAGAAAATTTTCAGTTAATCCCTTGATTGACAGGATGAGGTATTTGACCTGTCTGCTGTTTAATGGCCTGTTTTTATCATTGGGCATTTGAGTGGGGTTCTCTTTGAAGTGAACTCCTTTGTTGTAGAATTAAGTCTGGCTGTAACCTTGGTAGTTCTTGGACCTGGGTAGATTGTTATTGCTTACCTTGACCACTTCTGTAGACAGCGTAGACAACAGCTCCTTTTATTTTTCGAAAAGCGCATGTTCTTTGACCTTCCTTATTTGCAAAGTTTCCTGTTAATGATTTTTCAAGCATTTCTTTTTCAGATTTAAGTCTTACAACCAAACCATGAAAAAATAATAATAAAACAAAAACTCACCCTGGGCTAAACACACAACATGGCAATGGATTTTCTTGGCTAGTGTAGTTCAGCCCATGGCTGATACTGTGATGGTATTAGCATTGCTGTCCTCAAGCTAAGACCTTAAGCCCTATCCTATAGCTACAGGTAGGTACCCTCACTAAGTTACAGGTTATACTGTAACTACCTGCTCCTCAAAGACTAGTTTGCTTCCCTGTTTAAACTCTACCATCAGTTTAGCTGCCAATTCCCACTATCTGAGTGGTGGCTCATCCCTCTCTACCAAGGAAGAGATACTTCCAGCTAGCAAAGAAGTTTAAAGACAGTTCATTTATTTTCAGTGATACACATTTAATTCCAAACAACATTCTTAAAACATTTAAAACTCACAGAGGGTTTCTATCTTATAAAAGATTTCCAAATTACAAACCATTTCTAAAACTGGTACAATTCCTGTAAGCTAAGAAGACATCCTGATGCATTCCTCACAGAAGTTGAAGGCAGAGAAGTGGATTCTAGTTCACCCATGTGTTTCTGTTATTCTTCTTGATGCTGCTGGACCATTCCTAAATAGTCTGGACTGCTCTCTACATTTATACTGTACCTCTTTCTTACCACTTGGTTGACTTCACACACATGTGTTGTTTTAGATACCTTTTAACACAAGTGGTCTAAAAGCTTCTGGAGACAGAGATCCCAGATGTCCACAGTTAAAACTGTGAATGCTGACCTTGAATACACAAGTCAACCATCTATTTGATATGCTAAATGATAATATTGATCTGGTGTGCAAGCTTCCTTGAACAGTAGTGTAGTGGTTAGCGTGACAGTATTGCAGCTCGGAGTGTCGGAGCTCAGAGTTCAGTTCTGACATCCTGTGAAAGCACGTTGTACATTTGTACGTTCTTCCTGTGTGCGAGTGGGTTTCCTCTGGATGCTCTGGTTTCCTCCCACAGTCCAAAGACATACTGATTAGTAGTTGTAAATTGTCCTGTGACTAGGTTAGGGTTAAATTGGTGGTTTCTGAACAAGCGCAGCTCCTAGAGCCAGAAGGGCCTACTCAGTGGTGTATCTCTAAATAAATAACTTAGCCAACATTGTCTAGTTTAAGAAGAGCCTAATTAGATAACCTACTGTCTTACAAAGCTCCTCATGAGCAACACACCCAGGTGATGTGCGCCAGGAGTTGGTGGCTCTATAGAGAATGCTTGTTTGCAAAGCTGTCCTCTTAACTTTAAACTGTCTTGCCATTTACATTAAAAAATGAAGTCTGTCTCTTGTTTACAGCAAGAAGCTAATCAAAGAATATTGGTTGGAAGTTTAACTTATTTACAAAAACAACCCTTTAATCTTTAGAAGTATCAGCTGCTGGTGTTTAGAAAGCTGAGCTTGTCAAAAAAAGAAAGGCCCCCTGGCCCAGGACAGTGAATATCCATCACAATACTATGGCACAGTCAACCGAGAATGGGCATTTATAACTCAATAAACTTCAACACTGTCTTGCAGGCAAGAAGTCATCAATCTTTTCAAAATTCATGATGGCACCTACTAACTGCATTTGTGGCCCGAACCTGTCAACTATTAACCAAGGTATTGCAAACATGACCTAGCAGGTTGTAAAGTTACAAGCCAAAGGTTAAGGTAACCAATTTAATGTTGGATCTTCAAGCTATTTATAGTGTTAACGTTCAATCTTTGTGACATTTTCCAAAGGTTTTGGAATTTTTATTGTTCCTGATCATGATCACCTTTCTGACTTAATAGAACAAAAAAGGTGAAGATTATTCTGACAACAGTGTCCTTTCTGTGAGTTGTCTAGTCTTTAGAGTTGTCAGTTTAGATTTAAATGCTGTAAATACAAGGAGGTTGTTCATCAGTTTCAGTAGTGCCTTTGTTAAAAACAATGTCAAACCAAATTACTTGCTGAACAGGCAAACATGAGGAAATCTGCAGATGCTGGAAATTCAAGCAACACACACAAAATGCAGGTGGAACGCAGTAGGCCAGGCAGCATCTATAGGAAGAAGCACAGTTGCCGTTTCGGGCCGAGACCTTTCGTCAGGACTGTGGGACTCGGCCCGAAACGGCAACTGTGCTTCTTCCTATAGATGCTGCCTGGCCTGCTGCGTTCCACTAGCATTTTGTGTGTGTTACTTGCTGAACAGTTTTTTTGGGAACTATTGTGTCGAATTTCTGAAAAAAAATAGCTTTGTGTATTATTAATGAAATGTCTGAAATTTCAATATTTCAGATATATGTTTTAGCCAGTTTCTGGAATTAAATCAACTTTACTGATGATTTAACAGGTATAATGTACACCACTGTTTCAAGCATTCTCACTACAAAATTTTTGTCACAATCTTTTAGTCTGGTATAGAAAATGTGGGATTGGGGTAAATGGGCATTTGATGGTCAGTGTTGGCTCTGTGCCCTGTGGGCCAAATGGCCTGTTTCTATACTGTAGCTCTCTGACTCCATCTGAATTAAACAATGCATAGTAACTCACTGACATGTAAAAAAAGAACTATCAGACAATGAACAAATGAAAAATACTTTTCAAAATAGTGAGTTGGAACAATGCTTTACAGTGCAGGCGACCCGGGTTCAATTCCTGTCACTGCCTGTAAGGAGTTTGTACGTTCTCCCTGTGACCATGTGGGTTTCTCCTGATTCTCTGGTTTCCTCTCAGAGTCTAAAGATGTACCGGTTGATAGGATAGTTGGTCATTATAAATTGTCCCGTGATTAGGTTAGGGTTAAACTGGGGAATTGCTGGCCAGCATGGCTCAAAAGGCCAGGAGGGCCCATCTCGGTAACAACTGCAATTTTAAAAAGCCTACAGGAAGCCCTGTGTAATTATAACTGAAATACTGGCATCAACAAGATTGAGGTTGACAAGGACAACCGGTTGTTCAGCACCATCCACCTGCATTTGATGAATTTGCCTCTCGCTACTGCCGGAGGAAGGTGAAAGTTCAATCGCCTCGTTGTGACTCATGGTTGTGGGACTCCGTCCTTACAGAGCTTTGCTGTTTGATGTTTAATGTCCTTGGTGCAATACGCACTCTGCGATTGTGGACTCAGTTTTTGGAGAATTCTGGAGGTTCATGGTCCATGTGTTTCTGGTTACTTTTTTTCCTCGTTTGCACTGTTTGATTAAGGGGCTTCAGTACGGAGCTGAGACCTGCAGATATCAACACAGCACTAAACTGAACTGGTTCAGTGGCTGTGGCTCCTGGAGCATTTCGGGGATTGGCAGCTGGATGTTTAATATTCTGTGTCTTACTTACTCGCATTTTGTTGTTTGTGCGATTTATTCTTTCTTTTCATGCATTGGGTGTTTGATAAGACCATAGGATATAAGAGCAGAATTAGGCCATTTGGCCCATCGAGTCTGCTCCGCCATTTTGACATGGCTGATCCATTTTTCCTCTCAGCCCCAATCTCCTCCCTTCCTTTGATATTTTCTTTAAATGGGTTCCATGGTGTTTCTTCATTCCGTGTCTGCTTGCGAGAGGCCGAATTTCAGGATTGTATACTACAGGTGGGTGGATCTGTTGACACATATCAATCAAACTGTTATGATCTGGAAGGTGCTAAGTTTGTAAGTCTTATTGCAGTTAAAAGCTGAGCCTTGCATGCCTGACATCTGGCTCAGTGTAGCCCGTTGGGACATGAGGATCAGGAAATTAACATACAGCACTAATGATTCTTTGTGGCTGTCGTCTGCAACCTGCCTTCACAAAATAAAGAAACAGATTTAACAATCCAAACAACTTTTCATGCAATAGAGTTGAGTTTGCAGTTTTTAAAAGAATAAATGTTGCAACAGCAGCTTATTGGATTTAGAGTACAAACTATGATCTGTTACCATTTAAGTAGTTTCATCTTAATTTTTAAAAAATGAGATATATAATATGTGCTGAGTCAAAATCTTTATGTTGATCTTCTCCAGTTGTGTGTCAGCTAACGTCTAGCCTCTGTTGGCTTTAAATTCCATAGCCTTTATCTCTATTCTGGCTCTCAAATAAAATTTTATTTTGTGTTATTTTCACATAAAATTGTCATTACATAATACCACAGATAAACTAAACAAGTTAATTTCAACAGCTTTTGTGAAGGTGTCTTCCAATAAATGACACTATTTTTTGAACATTAAGTTGTTACAGCCCGTAGTTCTGATTATCATCAAGGACCTCCACCATCCAGGCCATGCTCTCTTCTCGCTGCTGCCACAGGAACCTTGGATCCCAACCACCAGGTTCAAGAACAGTTATTTCCCTTCAACCATCAGGTTCCTGAATCAGTGTGGATAACTTTACTCACCTTAACTTTGAACTGATTCCATAACCTACAGATTCACTTTGACTGGCTTTGCAACTCAGTTCTCAGTATTAATTATTTATTTGCTTGTTTACTTATTTACTGTTTGCACAGTTTCTCTTCGTTTCCACATTGGTTGGTTGTCATTCATTGTTTATGTATAGTTTTCATAAACTCTATTGTATTTCTTTATTTTCATGTAATTGCCTGCAAGAAAATGTATCTCAAGGTATTACATGGTGACATGTACACATCTTGATAATAACTGTGACTTTGATCATCTCATTTGACTTCATTTAATCAACTGATCATGATCTTCAGTTAAAATTTTTATTGTTCTATTGTTTCTTGATTCTGGTCTGTTAATGAAATATTTCAAGCTCGCAAAGCATTGCAATAACTCTTGTAATGTTATAAATATAACATGAAGTAATTTCAAACAAGTTAGTCTAAATGGTATGCTTTGTACTGAAGTGTAATCTTCTATTAAGGAAATAACAATGACAAGAAACCTATGGCAGGAATGTGTGCACTATTGATGGGCGGCAGTTAAAATTGTTCCATAATGCTTTTGGCATTGATTTATGAATGCCAGTGTATTTGTATTTAATTAAGTTGTCTGTATCTGTTTAGAGCACCTTGATGTCTGATTGTGATGATGTCTTCACAGTTCATAGAGCAATTTTGGAGAAAATCCAGAAGACATTGAGCATTAATAGGAACTAGCTGTGGAAAATGCTTTCATGCTTATGTTAGTTTTCATTTAAGTAAGATATTAGTATAACTTAAACTGCCTGTTGGTTTGGTTGGTTGTGAGATTCTCACATTTTACTGTTAGCCTGCTTGCAATTATATAATTACCGTAGATTCCGGACTACGGAGCGCACCTGATTAAAAGCCGCAGGCTCTAATTTTAGAAATAAAATCAATTTTTTAATTGTAAAGGCCGCACCGGATTTTAGGCCGCACCGCTACTTTTAAATATACATACGTATCGGTAACACAAATTACGTTGCATATACTTTTTTACTGAACAGCACGAACAACATTCCAATATCTCCTAGCGACTGGTAAAAATATATATACTGCAGCCTACCAGGAAAAGTTATTGATCGACTTTAACTTAAAAGCAGCGTTTTCGCTCGGGTCTAATCGGGTCTGACGCGCTTGCGCAATGCGATCGGGTCTAATCGGGTCTGACGCGCTTGCGCAATGCGATCGGGTCTAATTGGGTCTGACGCGCTTGCGCATTGCGATCGGGTCTAATCGGGTCTGACGCGCTTGCGCAATGCGATCGGGTCTAATCGGGTCTGACGCGCTTGCGCAATGCGATCGGGTCTAATCGGGTCTGACGCGCTCGGGTCTTGCTTTTCTTCGAGTATTTTCCATGTTGATGAGGGTGAGTACAAATGACTGATTTACAATAATTTAATTGTGAAAGTGCGCTTGATTTATCGTACAATTTCATTGGACCTCTGTGAACTACTCATCAATTTTATTGGTCTACTGTTACGAGGCAAAATGTTTACGAGGCGGCATGAAAAAAAACCATGTATTAGCCGCTCTGGATTATAGGCCGCAGAGTTCAAAGCTGTTCAAAATGTGGGAAAAAAGTAGCGGCTTATAATCTGGAATCTACGGTAATAACTGTCAACTGACCAAATTTACGTATTTGTTAATTGTGATAATGAAGCCGTATTAGACATTTTCATTTATAGTTTTAACAACTTGGAGGAGGGGTTGATGAAAGCATCAATGAGATGAATATCAAATCAGAATCAGAATCAGGTTTATTATCACTGGCATGTGACGTGAAATTTGTTAACTTAGCGGGTTACCAGATACTTACCAGGTACTCCATTGGGTCCATCCACCTTGCGAAGGTTCACTCTCTTTAAAGACAGCCTAATACCAGCCTCTGAAACAGAGATCCAAGGTTCATCAGGTGCAGCAGGGATCTTCACAGCTGTAGTTGTGTTTTCCCTTTCAAAGCGGGCATAGAAGGCATTGAGTTCATCTGGTAGTGAAGCATTGCTGCCATTCATACTATTGAGTTTCGCTTGTAGGAAATAATGTCTTGCAGACCCTGCCAGAGTTGCCGTGCATCCAATGTTACCTCCAACCTCATTCGAAATTGTCTCTTCACCCTTGAAATAGCCCTCTGCAAATCGTACCTGGTTTTCTGGTACAGGCCTGGGTCACCAGACTTGGATGCCACAGATCTAGGCTTCAGCAGACGACGTACCTCCTGGTTCATCCACGGCTTTTGGTTTGGGAATGTACAGTAAGTTTTTGTAGGCACACACTCATCCACACAGGTTTTAATAAAGTCGGTAACAACTGCAGCATACTCATCCAAGTTCGAAAATGAATCCCTGAATACAGCCCAGTCCGCTGATTCAAAGCAGTCCGGTAGGCGCTCCTGTGCTTCCCTTGTCCATACTTTCTTGGTCTTCACTACTGGTGCTGCAGTCTTCAGTCTCTGCCTATATTCGGGGAGTAGAAGTACAGTTTCTCGAAGTGAGGGCATGGAATAGCATGGTAGGCATTCTTGATGGTGGTGTAGCAATGGTCCGGTGTGTTGTTTCCTTGGTATTACAAGTGATCTGTTGATGGTTGCTGCTTAGTGATTTTTTTCAGACTTGCCTGGTTAAAATCTCTCAAAACGATGGTGAAGGCATTAGGGTGTGCTGTTTCGTGCATGTTGATCCCTTTGCTCAGATCATCTAAAGCCTGCTTGGCATTGGCCTGAGGTGGAATGTAAATTGCTACCAAAATGATCCCAGAGAACTCCCGTGGTAGGTAAAAAAAATTCTGACTGTAGCACTGAATCTCTGAACCATTATTCTTCTCTGCACAGTGCTAGTGCTTGGCAGGCAGTTTGGGCACTGTGCCAGAAGGTGTGAAAGATGTTCACACATACTTCAGCTCTTCCATGTTGTGACGAATGGAGATGTGATTGGTAAATTCAGAAATTAATCTTTGGTCATTTCTTCTGAATGTTAATTTATAAAGCTGGAGGTGTCATGGGCAACTTCAAGGCAGGTGACCCTGAGTTCAAACCAAGCCGGGTCCCTACCTGGGCAGCAGCAGTATCTACTTCCATATCTTGCCATGAAAACCCTCTGGTCCACATGGTCCATGAGGTCACGAAAAGTTGGACTCGACTTAACGACAAAGGCATGGCAGTAGATGTTGGATGGCAGAATTGATGGCTTTGTGGCCGGGTTTGCAGATGATACAAAGATGGGTGGAGGGTCAGGTGGTGTTGAAGAAGCATGGAGTCTGCAGAGGGACTTACACTGATTGGGAGAGTGGCCAAAGAAGTGTGGATGGAACACAGTGTTGGGAATTGTGTGTCATACACAAGGATTGTAGAAGGAATAATGGCGTAGACTATTTTCTAAACGGAGCAAATTCCTAAAATCAAAAGTGCAAAGACTTGGAATTCCTCATCCAGTTTGAATTGGTGGTAAGGAAGGCAAATGCCAGGATGTAATGCTGAGGCCTTATAAGGCATTGGTCAGATCACACGTGGGAGTATTGTGAGCAGTTTTGGGTCCCTTGTCTAAGAAAGGATATATTGGCATTGGAAAGACTCCTGAGGACATTTGCAAGAATGATTCCCGGAATGAAAGTGTTATTGTATAAGCGGTGTTTGATGACTCTGAGCCAGTACTTGCTGGAGTTTAGAAGAATGAGGGGGCGATCTCATTGAAACCTATCAAATATTGATGGACATGGAGTGGATGCTTCCTACAGTGGGGAACTCTAGGACCAGAGGAGACAGTCTCACAATACAAGGACTTGAGAAGGAATTTCTTTTGCCAGAGGGTGGTGATATTCATTGCTTGAATGGCTGTGGTGGCCAAGTCATTGGGTATATTTAAAACGAAGGTTGATAAATTCTTAATTAGTCATGGCGTCAAAGGATATGGGGAGTGGGGCAGAAGAATGGGGTTAAAAGGGAAAATAACTCAGCCATGATGAATAGTAGTGCAGACCTGATGGGTTGAATGGCCAGATTCTGCTCCTATGTTTTATGGAGATGGCTATGGACATAGGATCTCATTCACCTTAGCCAGTGCCTCATTTTGAACCACTGTTGTGATGTACGTTTTCTGACTGTGACTTCACAGCATTGGATCAAGATCTTGATACTCTATATACGGTTTGATGAGTCTATGCAGACACGTTGGTTGGACATACTGACTGTTCAAATCTGTCATCCCTTTGCTCTGATTTTCTCTTCCTTACACATACCTTGTTCTCACCCCCCCACCCCACTCTCACCATCCCATGTCTGAAACTCCCTTTTCCCCTCTTGCTGCCAAACAGCAAGCTCATTTAATAAAAATTAGTTGACAGCAGAGGGAGGGAGATGATCCCAACATCTGGCATGCATAAACATAGAAGGAATGGTTTCAGGCTTCCCGATGTACAAAAAGATAATGCCAGCAATCACTCCCAGTAGCTTCAGCTCTCCAGTAGATCCAATCAACATTTGGGCAAAGTTTCATAACCAAAGAACTTTTCCTGGGCTATCATTAGGAAGCAAAGGAATGGGAATTCAGTTCCAAGGCATGTTCTGTGTGGTAATTATAACATTAACTAAGCTAATCTATTGCAACCCTGGTGAGTTCTGCTATTGTGTGCATTGGTGCTAAAAACCACATTTTAAAATTATTTGTGACTTCCTGGGTAAGACTAGGACCCCATCAAATTTGAGGGACATTGTGTATAGGTCAGTCATGTTGGCTTGTTTTGTAGCCAGGCCAAGTTTGGTAGATGTAATGGCAAAAGCTGTGAAGAGGAACTGTTGAGTTTTATCATCATTTGCAGAGTTGTTCAGAGGGAGGGGATTCAATGATCATTCACCAACTCAGACCTCAACCATGCATGCCTTTAACATTTTCTTTCAAAGAGAACAAGGAGAGTACTAGTGCTTTATAGACCAGGTAAAAATAAATAGTGTAAATCCTCATTTTTGGATTTTCTTTTGAAATGCAAATGTTAGTAGGCACGTTGAAGTTTTTAGTTCTTTGAAAGATAATTAATAATACTGACCTGTATTAGTACCTTCTAATTACAATACAAAGTGATCATTTTGGCACAGACTGAGTGCAAAAGCAATAAAACAAGTATTATTGAGAATGTGGCTTTGTTGTTTACTTGTTGAAAAATAAGGAGTTACACAGCTAATGTCAGTCTTTATTCCCATCAGTCTGGTGTGCCAACTGATTCTCTCATGCTTTTTATGCTTGACGAGAGATGCCAGTGCTCGTGAATGAATTATCTTTTTGGCAGATTGAAAAGCGTAGGGAATTTATACGTGTAAAGGTAGCTTAGTGTATTTTCTTTCTACAGTAGCTGTCCTGTGGCTTTTCTAACTGACACTAACTTTTAAGCTACCTAATTTGGCTTAAATGTTTAAAAATTTTACCCACAAACTTCCATCTTTATTAAAGAGCATTTCAGATCATTCAAAGCAAGGAATGTCAATCTTGAACAGTGTCTGATACCCCAGTGTAGTGTAGACAACGTACAGTTTCATTGAATTGAAAAGCCTATATCAATGTATTACTCAATGCCACTGGAAACTTTTCCATCCATTACCTTCATACAAATTAATGAATCCTCAAAGGCTCAAACTTGGGATTCCTCAGACACGAGTAGCAATTTTCACAAACACTTCTTTACACTGGTGTTTTGCTTAGCTCTCGAGGGCATATTCTGTGGAATGAGAGTGATCTTGGAATCAGAGCTAACTGGGGTCAGTATACGTATAAAGAGCCGTGTTACTGATAGCACTGATGTGCAGGAGCCTAGTGGGGCCACCTGCCCTCGCCATTGCTGTGACAGGAACTCTCCCCTTCCCATTGCTATGGTGGAGATCCCTTCCCTCTGTTCCCTGTGGCTGTGCTGGTGAACCCTCCCCTCCCCCTGGCTGGCTGATGTGGTGGGCACAGGCTATTGTCCACCACATTAACAGCCAGCCAGATAGAAACATAGAAAACAGGCCCTTCGGCCCACAATGCTGTGCTGAATATGTACGTTAGAAATTAACTAGGGTTACCCATAGCCCTGTATTTTTCTGAGCTCCATGTACCTATCCAGGAGCCTCTTAAAAGACCCTATCATGTCCGCCTCCACAACTGCCTTCGGCAGCCCATTCCATGCACTCACCACTCTCTGCAAAAAACAAAACTCAGCCCTGACTTCTCCTACTGTACCTTCTTCCAAGCTTCTTAAAACTGTGTCCTCTCATGCTAGCCCTGGGAAAAAGCCTCTGACTATCCACACGATCAGTGCCTCTCATCATCTTACACACCTCTATCAAGTCACCTCTCATCCTCTGTCACTCCAAGGAGAAAAGACCAAGTTCACTCAACCTATTCTCATCTGAACCCTCTCCATGGTTTCCACATCCTTCCTGTAGTGAGGCGACCAGAACTGAGCACAGTACTCCAAGTGGGGTCTGACCAGGGTACTGTATAGCTGTAACATTACCTCTTGGCTCTATTCAATTATTTGAATTTAAGTCCTCCAGATAACATTGCAGAATTCAAATTCAGCTATTTAAATTAATTACCTAGAATTCTGGATGCTAGTCCAGTAAGTTAGCTACCAAACTGCCATACCCTCGGTGCAGTGTTGTACTGGACTCACCTTTCCAGATGCATCAAAGATCTAGTTGTGTTCATGATTGTCTTTCCTGGTTCTTCTTAGACCTCTAAGTCCCTTTCTGGTGAAATTCTCAAAATATAGGTCTTCAACTATGCCTTTAATTATCTCTCTCATTGCTTCCACAATGGTTTGCCTATATATTTTCTCTGGAACACTTGTCAACGTTAAAAGTATGATTTTGATGCATGATTTTCATTGTATTTGTGTTTTTAAATGAAGTTTACTGAATTAGAATAACACTATATCTATTAATAATAGCAGTGTAATGCCTGTGGCAATTTTAATCAGTAACTCTGGAATCAATTATCGCCTCTCCCATCCTCTGCAATTTGTCTTTAAGGTGCAGAATTAGATTGTTATGCCGGTTATCTATTTGCTTTCCACATCCACACTGAAATTACCCGACTTATTTAGATGCCAGTAATCGCATTTTCATCTCTGTAATGTTTAGTTTCACAGGGTGTGGATGGCAATTGATGGATGTTTCAAGCATTTATGTTGATTGTGGATGAATTTTCCCAGGAACAGTTGATATCAAAAATGCTCGGAGCAAATAAATCATGCTATTTTTGAAGTCAAGGCAAACAAGGCAGGGAGGCATTGTTTCTAAATTTTGAAGATTGTCAGAATTTCTTAAAATTGGCTGAGAACCAATTCTTCATAGTCTGTGAAGTTGAGATGATCATGGGAACCTGGATTTATTACAAACTTGTATTGCTAATTGGTAATCTACTATATGTTTAAAACTGAAGTTTTTTTTTGTGTTAATTAGTGTTATTTGTGATAGAACCTAATAGTTTCCTGTGACCTTGGTGGAGCTGTATGTGCCACTCCTGGGCCTGCCCAACACTGTTGTGCCTGTAATTACTTCTGTTCCCAAGCAGAATGAAACCAGTCTCTGAGAGGGAGTGGTGCAACCTTTGGCGATGAATGTGGAATGGTGGAAAATCAAGACTACACTGGAATCAAGTAATAACAGCCTCGCTTTATTATCAAAGGGTTTGGATCTCAAAGGTTGTGTGGAATTAGCCTCCTTGAAATAGGAAGCTATGCACTAATATGGGTTCCATTAATTTTTATCTAATTTGTCGTGATGGAACTCTTTGATCTGGTATCTGTTGATAATATGACAAGTAAACTGTCTGTAATAAACATACATTTATTATTCAATGCTGCTAAATCTGGAAGCGTACAATGCGCTAAATGTATAAAATTAATTAATTTAAATTAGGGATTAAAATTATTAAGATTTTGCATTTGTTTCTACTTTCTCAAGTATTCACTGACTCTAGTTGTGTATCATGCTCTATGTTTAAACTTTGAGACCAACTGAGCCTCAGCAAGACAGAGCCACAAGAGATAATTTGGATCATTGTTGATCAGTGACATTGAGTTCAATTTGTATGTCTTCCCTGATGTCCTGGCTGAGATCAACCATATAGACATGGACTAAACAGGAACCTGCTGTTCACATTATCTCAGTTGCGGTATCTTCACCTATTAACTCCTTTGTTTGGATAGATCTTTTTCCTTCTCCTTCAGAAACTATGGGAGACTGACAGATTACGTAAAAGTGGCTAAAATTATTGAACAGGTCACAAATTGAACTCTTTTTCTGGAAGGGGAAAATTCAAAACAATGAAATCGATATATATGACAGCTCCTAACGGTTGTGAAGTGTTTAGGAGGAATCTCCTTCCACAGAGAAATGGTGAATCTGGAAATTACTGTGTGGTAGAGTAGATCAGCTTCGGGATTGTAGAGGGTGAAAAGAGAAGGTTGCAACCTTGAGTGATGAAGGCTCATATGCTGTGAAAACACTGAGATAGACCGTGCCACTTATTACTGTGTTGTGAATTTGTACAATACTGTGAACTTTGGCTGAGTGCGCTGACAGATTACAGAAAGCTATTTGCCCCGAATCTTAACTTCCATGATTTTCCCATCAGACAACTGTAATAGGATGTTCATTCTCAAAACATAATCTAGTCAGTAATCTCAGTCTATGATGAGATATTTTAACATGCACAGTAACCACAGACCTTTCACACAACCAAACAGCTAGAATCAACAATTTAAGAAAAACCCAAATTTTATTGGAACTGTGGAGAATGAGTACAACAAATGTTGATTCCTCTGAAAGGCTCTTTGCTTTATTTTGTTGCTCTGAAGTCTTTTAATCTGCAGGAAGTGTGATAAAATGTCTTTTTCCAGAGTGTATTCAATACTTTGTGAGAATTTGAGATACAGTGCTTCATTTTCATGTAACTGTGTATTTATCACATCACTTTCAACTTTGTATCAGATTTTAAATACTTCCTTTCTGATTTCATTTGCTCTCCATGGTTTCATTGTTGTCACCTTATTTGGAAGTACAGGAAATAATGAGGAGTCTACTAACATGAGTCAAAAAGACTTTTGAACACCACATTAACTAAATTTAACCCAATAAAGAGCAAAGTGATTCTTTAGATGGGAAGAGCAAAAAGGGTACAAGACTAAAACTGATGCAAGATCAGAGAGATTTAAGAAGACCACACCTGAGTTACCACACACACTTGAGCATATGAGGTCTGTAACTCAGGATACTAGGATGAGAAGAAATCTTATTAAAATGTACAAGATCCTGAAGGAACTGGACAGAATCAAAGCTGCAGTGGAACGAGCTGAATATAAGTAGAGGCTCTGTGCTGGAGATATTGGTCTTAGAGAGGCCACTGACGTTAGAAAGCCAAGCCTTCAGGTATTGGAGATAATTGCAGAGATGTCATTGGTAATATCTCCAGTACTTTGACATGTACTGTATAATCCAGTGCTCAGAAGCAAAATAAAAAGAGGGCAGAATGAGATACTGCCAAAACTGTGAAAAATCCTCCAAATCCTTTGTATTAGTCACAAATCAACATCAATTCCTCTCCCAGGCAATTTTCCCAACAGCAAGTTTTATGCCAGTTTGATTTTTGATCTTGAGGCCTCCTTTTCCTTAGTCCTCCATTGATTGTGCTGGTGCAGTGAAGGTGATGGAAAGTTTCATCACTGATGGTTCACTGGGAGGTCACTTCCAAGATATAAAAGTCATCTACGATTTCAAAGATTTCACAGTGAACTTGTCAGAGAATATTGAAGTATAGACAAGCCAGGTTGGTAATGAAGGAAGATATAATGGCAAAATAATCTGTTTTAGGAACAAAAATTGGCAATAACAATGAGTTGTTCTTCAAAATTTTTTTGAGTACATCCACCTGAAGGAGAATGTGATTTAGCATGTAGCATGTCATTTAGCAGTGAGGCCTTGGTTTAACTTCCTGCAAAAGTGCAGCACACTCTCAGCGCCACACGAGAATATCCACCAGGACCTTCATGTACAAGTTTAAGAAATGAAATGTATATCTGGGCCTTCAAGCATGGGCACTACCCACTCAGCCACAGTTGTCAGGGGGTATGAAGTTACCATTGCTCGAGAGAAGGTTCTTGGGAAACTGGAAGGTCTGAAGGTAGATAAGTCACTGGACCAGATAGTGTACACCCCAGAGTTCTGAAAGAGGTGGCTGAAGAGATCATGGAGGCATTAGCAGTGATCTTTCAATGATCACTAGATACTGGCATGGTTCTGGAAGACTGGAAAATTGTAAATGTCACTCCACTCTTCAAGAAGAAAGAGAGGCAGAAGAAAGGAAATTATGAGCCAGTTAGTCTGATCTCAGTGATTGGGGAGATGATGCAGTCATTTATTAAAGATGAGGACTTGGTACTTGGAGGCACTGGACAAAATAGGCCTGTCTGCTTGGTTTCCTCAAAGGAAAATCTTGCCTAACAAGCTGTTGGAATTCTTTGAAGAAATAACAAGCAGAATAGACAAAGAAGAATCAATTGATGTTGTGTACTTGGATTTTCAGATGGCCTTTGACAAGGTGCCACACATGAGGCTGCTTAGCAAGCTACAAGCCCATGGGTATTGCAGGAAAGATTCTAGAATGGGTAAAGCAGTGGCTGACTGGCAGGAGGCAAAGAATGGGAATAAAGGGAGCCCTTTCTGACTGGCTGCCAGTGACTAGTTGTGGTTCGTAGGAGTCTGTGTTGGGACCGATGCTTTTTACGTAATATGTCAGTGATTTGGAGGATGGAATTGATGGTTTTGTTACAAAGTTTGCAGACAATATGAAGATAGGTGGAGGGGCAGGTAGTTTTGAGGAAGTAGAGAGGCTACAGAAGGACTTAGAAAGATTAGGAAAATGGGCAAAAAAAAAAGGCAGATGGAATACAGTGCTGGGAAGCATATGGTCATGCACTTCGGTAGAAGAAATGAAAGGGTTAACAGTTTTCTAAATGGAGAGAGAATACAAAAAAAGCTGAGGTGTAAAGGGACTTGGGTTCCTTGTGCAGGATTGCCTGAAGGTTAATTTGCAGGTTGAGTCTGTGGCGAGGAAGCCAAATGCAAAGTCTGCATTTATTTCAAGAGGACTAGAATATAAAAGCAAGGATGTAATGTTGAGACTTTTTCAAGCACTGGTGAAGCCTCACATGGAGTATTGTGAGCAGTTTTGGGCCCCTTAGAAAGGATGTGCTGAAACTGGAGAGGGTTCAAAGGAGGTTCACAAAACAGAGGACAGAGATGAGGAGGAATTTCTTTAGCCAGAGTGTGGTGAATCTGAGAATTCTTTGCCACAGGCACCTGCGGAGGCCAAGTCTTTTAAGGCAGAGGTTAATAGATTCTTGATTGGTCAGGGTATGAAGGGATACAGGGAGAAGGAGGTAGATTGGGACTGAGAGGAAAATTGAATCAGCCACAATGAAATGGTGGAGCAAACTCAATGGGCCAAATGGCCTATTTCTGCTCCTATATCTTATGGTTTTATGGTAAACAATAAGGACAAGTAATGAGGTGTCATGTGAATATTGGTGGAAAAAGTGTGATAATTTTTTTGGATTTGCCATCTATGTTGTCCCACAGTTTGTCTTCTTTGGGTGTTACCAGCTAGCAAACTCTGCATGGGTTGGACTCTTGAACTCATTTTGTGTGGGATAATAACATGAGCACTAATATTTAATGACGCAAAATCTCTGGCATATAGATAGATGAGCAGGCATCAGTAAGACTACGTCTTATTATTCATTTCCATGGTGGGGTTTTCATCTTCAACCACAGAAGCCGTAGTGATGATGCCAAGAATACAAATCATTATGAACTAGTAAAGTGGTTGTCATTATTGATCTCTTTTTGTGGGCGCCTCAAAAGGATTGAGAATGATCTATTTTGTAATGCAAGCATTGTTGTTACTTAAATATCTATAGCATTGAATAACTGAGTATGATGGCACATTCCACACATGGTTGAGAGATTTGTTCATTATATCTGTATATAGATGCTGCTTTAGAATGTGGTTATACAAGTCCTGCATGTTTGTGACAACTTTAAGGAGAGGTAACAGAGAGGTAAAAGTTCTTTCTCAGCATTTCAGGAAAAGCCTTATTTTAACTTTATTGTAAAAATATTTCTACTTTTATACTGTCAGTCACTGGAATGGAGGGGACTTTTTGTACATTACCTTGAAAGGGCACTTTAATGGGAGAAGGAAATACCCGTGCTGTTTCGTGGTTTATTTGTTTTTGAGCTGAGTATTCATTGCCTTTTTAGAGCATGATTGGAGGGAACGATTGTCTCTTCTCTATTGCTAGTGCCATTCTGGGATTTTAACTGAGTGGCATCGCTCTGAGATACTGAGGTCAATGACAACACCTACTCAGCTAGAAATCAATAACATGCTATAGAGGGGCCTCTAAAAAAGTACTCTTGGATCAATTATATCTCTAATGGTTATTTACCAAAACATCAGCAATTCTAAATGCCAGTGATGAAAAGTTTCAGTTCAAAGAAAATTTTATTACTTAAGTATATATATGTTACCATATACAACCCTGATATTCATTTTCTTGTAGGTATACTCAGCAAATCTATAGAATGGTAACTATAACAGGATCAATGAAAGATCAACCAGAGTGTAAAAGACAAGAAACTGTGCAAATGCAAATAAATAAATAGCAATAAATAACGAGAACATGAGATAATGAGATAGAGTCCTTAAAGTGAGATCATAAGCTGTAGGAACATTTCAATGATGGGCAAGTGAGTGTTTCCCTTAATATATCTAAATAAAATACTTTTAGAGCCTCAGTGCAGTTAACTTTGGCCAAGGTCCAGGTGCAGACCACATGCATATAAAAAGTGAAAGAGACAGCGCAGACTATCTGAAGTAAAGATCAAAGCTGGAACAAGGGCGGCCGTTGGAAGTTGTGCACTGAACAGAATGAATGCAGGTGTTTATCAATAACCCATTACCAATAGAAAGCTAATACTGTTGAGATAATTATTGTAAATAAATAATAAAACAGTAAGGAAAGAGAAGTGATAGTTGGACTCTAATACTGAGCAGCCTAATCCTCCGCCGCACTGTGTGTGCTTGCTCTCATATTGCCACTGTTGTTCCAGTGCAATACTCCTTTATTGTTTTGTTTGTTCTCTGTGCAGGTCAAATAGTCCCTCATTACTGTGATCCGAGTTATTATGTGGAATAACCGGCAGCTTGCGAGGGATATACAAAAGTGTCTGAAGTCAAAGATATTCTCTATCCTACATCAAAGGAGTTTGTTACTCTGACATTTATTTTGCATCCATCTGCAACTTTCTTCGGGTTAATTTTTTCAGAAATTATTTCACACAACCCTTTCAGGTTTTTCTTGTGATGGCATTTCAATACTTTTGCTACTTTCAACAAAATCCTTGCTGATGCTCTTGCGGACTAAATTTGGTCCCAGTATTCTGTTGTCATTGCTAACATCTCAGTATTCTGTTGTCCTGTGTTTCATACTAACAGTTTTGCCATATGATGAGTTGTGGCAAAGTTGATGCATTGTGCTGTGAGATTTTTACCTGCAGAAGAGCAACCTTTCTTTTACCCATTAACATTAAGAGTGAGTGTTCTCATAACAAATAACAAAGGATTGGTCCTCACGGCCCTGAATGAGCTATTCCCACAGTCTGCTCTATGCTGCATTCACTAATCCCTATCTGAATTGAATTGACTTTATTTCTTACATCCTTCACATACATGAGCAGTAAAAATCTTTGTTACATCTCCATCTAAATGTGCCATGTGCAATCACAGTAATTTATAACAAATATAACGGTCAATGTAATATAGAGTATACTCAAATCAGCGTGAGTTCATCAGTCTGATGGCCTGGTGGAAGAAGAGCCTGTTGGTCCTGGCTTTTATGCTGTGGTACCGTTTCCCGGATGGTAGCAGCTGGAATAGATTGTGGTTGGGGTGACTTGGGTCCCCAGTGATCCTACGGGCCCTTTTTACACACCTGTCCTTGTAAATGTCCTGAATCATTGGAAGTTCACAACTACAGATGCGCTGGGCTGTCCACAGCACTCTCTGCAGAGTCCTGTGATTAAGGGAGGTACAGTTCTCATACCAGGCAGTGATGCAGCCAGTCAGGATGCTCTCAGTTGTGCCCCTGTAGAAAGTTCTTAGGATCTGGGGGCCCATACCAAACTTCCTCAACCATCTGAGGTGAAAGAGGTACTGTTGTGCCTTTTTCACCACACAGCTGGTGTGTACAGACCACGTGAGATCCTCGGTGATGTGTGTGCCGAGGAACTTAAAGCTGCTTACCCTCTCAACCTCAGATCCATTGATGTCAGTAGGGGTTAGCCCTTCTCCATTCCTCCTGTAATCCACAACCAGCTGCTTTGTTTTTGCGACATTGAGGGAGAGGTTGTTTTCATGACACCACTGTGTCAGAGAGATGACTTCTGCTCCTGACAATGCACCTCCCTTGGAAAAGTAGCAAGATTCAGCCAGAGTTCCCACTTGTTTAAGGCTCCGGATGAACACGTGTATATTAAAACAGGAACGGGCTTGGATGAAATGACTTAAAAACCCATCATTATGGATGAGGAATGAGCAGTTGAGAAATCCAATGGAAGGCATCCATAGCCAAGAAATTGTGTTGCAACAGGGATCTTGGAAGTTACTGAACAAAAGGCCTGTTGTCCTTAAATATCCGTGTTGGTGTTTCACTTGAAATTTCCTGAACTTTTCTTCAAAATCAAATTTACAAGCACACATATGCATATTCTCTGTCTATACTGTCTGTTTCAAATGCTTATCCATCTTTCTTCTTATGGGAAGCAACCTGTATTAAGAGTTTTCTCAAAACCACTCTCTCTCATAGAATTAAAAATGGCAGCAGAAATTCCTGTTTTTCAACTCTGCCACCATTTTGATCAATTGACATTTTTACTTATTAAATGTATAAAACCTCCTTAATGTCTTCATGATGTATTGGAGTTTATTTTGTCCTCGGGGTATTGCCCAGAGTCAATAATTGCAATTGAAGTATCACCACTTCAGCACTTGAACAACTTCTGAGTGGAAGGTAGAAACTGAGTAGGAGAGCTCTGGGAAAAACAGATTCCATCACTCACGCTCGAGGTAAGTTACAGTGGGCTATTTAGCTGCACCCTGCGAGATTCTAGGTGTGGGAGTATACCAGATTCTAACACTCGCTCGAGGTAAGGTATAGTGGGCTATTTACCTGCACCCTGCGTGATTCTGGGTGTGGGAGTATACCAGATTCTAACACTCGCTCGAGGTAAGGTATAGTGGGCTATTTACCTGCACCCTGTGTGATTCTGGGTGTGGGAGTATACCAGAGTAGACGGGGGAATCCACGCGATCACAGTGGGAATGTGTGCACTCTTGGGGTCAGGAGCAAGACTGGGTTTATGACACTATGAGGCATCAGCTCTCCCAGCTGTGCCACTCTGGTGTTCCTGTCCTGACTGCGCTTTAACATTAGGTCATGAGTCACTTTTTCCACCCGTTCTGATAGACTTCCTCACACACGGATTCCTGAACAAATTACCTCGAAAGAAAAAGGCTGAGAGGTTTCTGTCTTGCCTTCTTCAGGAATCATTAAGAACAAAACATTGGAGTACATTCTCTTGGGTGTTTTGTAACCCCAACTGCTCAGCTCTATGCCCTTTTTCTGCTGGAAAATTTAACATCATACATGAGATAGAAATATGAGGCCAAGACTCAGAGGTGGAGTTTCTACACAGCGAGACCAAACCTAGTCTCAGACTGTGATGGAATATTCTATCAGTCATCACACCTCGTTGTGTAGTGAATCAAATTTAAAATCAGAGCCAGCTCGCCTAGAGATGTTCAGGATGTGCTAATTTACAGAATTCCAGCAATCTGGAATTTGCTTCCTAAAAGAGTTTAATTTAAAACTCAAGAGTTAAGCTTCATGAATTAGGCAAGAGTAATGGGGTCTGTGGACTGGACTGAGTCGTTGAAGTACAGATCGGATGTGATCTAACTGAATGAAAGGACCATATTTGAAAGACTGAATGGTCTATTCTTTCCTGGTTCCTGGATCCTAAATTGTGCTTTTGTAACACCGGGTTGGTTTAACCTGATGTGCAGCTGGTACTTGTGGGAGAAACCTGCTTTATAGCATGCTGATAATTAATTAGCAATTACAGTAATTTACATTGCTGCAATCTGTTCAGGAGCCAACACCAGAAATGTCTTGATGGAACTTTTGACTTGGTCCTGTTCAGGAGCAGAATTCCTATGTGTTACATTAATTTACTGGGAGCAGCAAAAAATCAAAATCTCCTGGTCATTACTTTTATTTACCATGCACTGGAATTACTACCTTTTGCATCTGCTGTTTACCAAATCTCTGACAAGCATCTTCACCATGTCTTAAAATCCAAGTCATCCTCATGGACCTCAAGAAAAGTTCTGATGGATAAGTGTTATTGAGTAAACAGAGTATCCATGGTAACATGCACAAAATGCTGGAGGAACTCAGCAGGTCAGGTAGTGTCCATGGAAATTAACAAGCAGCCAGCATTTCAGGCTGAGTCCCTTCTTCAGGACTGGGAAGAAAGGGAGAAGATACAAGAATAAAAAAAAAGTGGGGGTGGGGGGCGTTAGAAGGATAACTAGAAGATGATAGCTGAAGCTAGGTGGGTGGGAACTTTCACCTTTCACCTTCTAGCTTTCCTTCTTCCCCACCCCCCACCTTTTTATTCTGACGCCTTCCCCCTACCTTTCCAGTCTTGCAAACGGGTCCTGGTCCGAAATGCCAACTGCTTGTTCATCTCCATCGATGCTGCCCGATCTGCTGAGTTCCTCCAGCATTATGTGTGTGTTGTGTTGGGGTTCCTGCTTTTGTAGAATTTCTTGTGTTTAAGAGTATCCATGGTGCCATATTCCAGGAATAAATTTCTCACTATCGGATACTTGAACATGGTTTTAGAGAGCTTCAAGTTAATTGCAATGTACTGTAGCTGGGGAGTTTACAGCCAATCAGATATGCTTGTCTTTATGATTACCTGACACAGGAGGAGGGACCTGACAGTCAATCAGCTGAAGGAAAGTTTCGTATTGCAGGTCTAACGTATTCTGCAGCTTTTGCTTTAATTACAGGTTCTTTCTTTTCTACTGCAGTTGTTTCAAGTGAACGTTAGAAGTACTGTGTTCCTTACTGGACCTGTTATGAATGACAGGTGTCTGCCTACAGATCTGATCCTTCACCATGGGAGAAGTCTGTTGTTACAGATATTCTTTGAGGTACCTACCCGAAGAACTGCTCTTGTCACTCACCCTGCAGCACTGACGTCCTTGTAAAGCTATACCCAAGTCTACTGAGCATAGATCTTGACTGAGTCTCTTTGGAACATTAATATTACCACTTGCCTCCGGACTGAGATCAGCTCATTTATCCACAATAGAAAGGTAAGTTTAGAAACTGCCGACATCATCAAAGACAATTTCTGTTAAATACTGCCTTTCATGCCGGATACGTTAGACTGTCTTATAAGTGCTTGAAAGCTGGGCACTCAAGGGCTCAGGGCTGTTCTATCAAGTGACTGGAAAGCCTGGCGTTAAAAAGAAGTACAAAAGCAAAAAAGACAACCCGGAAAGTTTGAGTTTCAGACATGTAGAAATTATTGAAACATCTGTTTCTGTTAAAATATCAAAGGGTTTATAATTTCACTTCTAAAAAAATCTCTGATTGACTTTGAAATGCTGAGAATATTTTCTATGCCTATATGTAGTATCTCACCAATCTAAGATGCCATTAATGAGTTGTATATAGAATCCTAGAAAATTGTAGCACAGAAAGAGGCCATTTAGACCAACATGTCCTGATAGTCTGAGAAGGGCTTTTCAGATTAATTCCAGCATTTGTACTCTATGCTTTTGTTGATTACAACAAGTACTTGTGCTAAGGGTTTCTATCTCCGCCATCCATTCAGGCTGGATCCCTACCGCTATTTGAGTGGGAAAAAAATCCCCAAGTCCCCTCAATCTTCTGTGTACCTTAATTATGTCCTCTTGTTCTTAATCTCGCAGTGAAAGTAAATAGATGCTCCCTATTTCATGGTAATTTCAAGGAGATGGAGCCCCTGTTGGAGTCTGTCACTTAGATGTCACATTTAGGTTTGCTCCTCTGACCTTAACCTCTTCATAGGTTCTGCACTCAGATTCCCTCCCTCTCCCCCCCCCCAACAAACCCCACAACCCAGTGTTTCCCATGTCACTTTCCTGTATTTTCCCAATCTCCGGATCATCTTTATCCTGGTTCAGAGTAACAGACAAGGAGACGAAGCTCATCAGTTGTTCCGGCACAGGTCTTTACAAAAACACTAACAATCTGACCTTATCATTCACTTAGACTTCATTAGAGTAACACTATTTCCCCCTCTTGTTTTGCACCTGTTTTCAACTGGTGGGTTGCTTGGTTTCACCAAAAGAAGAGGTAAAGTCCAAGCAAGAGAATTGCTCCCTCTCCGGTTATGTTGTGTTGTGCATCTTTACCATGTCACTCTTCACTGAGCTCAGTGCTATGCCCTCTCATTGGCTGCCTTAATCATCTGATGACACACTTGTAGATCAGATTGTTCTCTCTGCTCAGTGGTCTATAACGTAGACCTGTGAAACATTCTGACATCCTGGTAAACTCCAGATGGAGATGCTTGTGACTTCTTCCTCATTTACTATTTTTGCTTAATCCTATCTATCCACCCCGGCCACTCACCACCCTGGCTGTTGCAAACAACCTCCTGAGGATCCTTCTCTAATGGCTATTATTCCCTCCTGGCCTATTCGTCCAGCTATCAATTTGACTGCCTGGGAAACTTTCATCAGTGCCTCTTTGGTTTCTTCACTCATTTTCCAGACTTCCCTTTGTGAAAACAAAGGCTGTGTTCTTTGTTTACGTGATATATTTCAGTGATGAGGAAGCACCTTCTCTGTTCTTCACCCTCGGGCAAGTCACTGAAAGAGAGATGCTTGTCATTGCTTTATTTGTATGAGAGTACTGATCAGTGCTGGGCTGTAGGTACCAAATGCTCATTCTCTCCAGCCCATATGAATTTGGATAGCAGTTGTTGGGATTTTGTTGGAGTTTTGCAGGCATCACAGGCAAAAGTCTCATTCCCTTCCCACACAACATCTGCGGTCACACACTTTTCTCCACGGAGCCACAGAGACCAATCTGAACAGGAGTCGTACAGCACCTGTCCTTTTTTGCCCAATGCATATCAAGGCCAGTTGCACTGCTATCAGCCAGCTTAGTGTAGTTTTTGTACAATAAACCTGAGTCATTGTTGTTTGTTCGTATCATACTGTGTGGGCACAAGGACAGTTCCTGAACTGAGTTGTTTTGGAAACATGGTGTTTGCACCATCAAACGGAACTCAATCATATGTTGATTCAGCTTCAGTTTGTTTCTATAAAGAAGGTGCTTAATCCCAGAGGCTCATGATGTCATCCCTACCTGGGATAGAGTTACAGCCCCTGTTCTTGTTTCTAGCCGACTGCTGATTTCAAGCATGAAGAACAAGCTGTAATTCATACTAATGGAAGATACTGGAGCCAGCAGAAATTTAATGATCATTTTCACTTCCATTACTTTGATGTGGTGATTGAAAGAAAAGTAGACAGGTGACTATCACCTTGGTGTGTCTGTTTGATCGGTCTGTAATTTGAGCAGATAAACTTATAATGTAATTGTTCATTGTAGATAAGTCACATTTTGCTTTCTAAAATATGGTACTTCTGATGATTCTTTGTGAATCTGGATTAGAAAGTGGAGCTTATCGGGGTGTCTTTAAGAACCATCAATAGCTGGAACAGTGCTTCAAACAAAAACACTAGAGGGCAGAAGCCATTGAAGAAAACAAGCATTGCCACCTGTAGAGAGCTGGCATCTTCACCTTTCCCTTTGATAATAGATACTACAACATATTGTCATCCACTTGTTGAAAATTCAGGGTAACAAAATTTATAAGTTTTGCGAGGATAAAATTGGCGTCAATTTTAAGTTGAACTGGCTTATGTGACATCTAGCCAAGCCAATCACATTGTCCTTTACATTCTGCACACCTTCAGCTGCTAGGAATGATCTGTAAGCCCAGAAGTCGAAGACCAAAATCAGCAGAAGTCCTCTAGACTTGCAACTAGTTATAAAAAAATGAGGACCAATTGAGCCATTTGAGTTCTCACCCACTGCAGACGGATATAGAGACCTTCAAATAAGTCTCTATATCTAGGTCTGATGGACCTTGCAGTCAGCACTTGAAAAGGGTCAATTATCCAAGCAGCTATTTCTGGAATTAGAGCAATGTGTTAATTCACTGTGCTACCTAGCTCGTCACGTAAACCAATTTACACCGTAGCTACCAATTTATGTTTGTCTTCTGTTTACAAGTGATGCCAGGTGTATATTTGACCATAAACCATTGGAGGTTTGTTACTGTGACTCTGCACGCACCAGCCTGAGCAGCAGGTGGATCATGTTACGAGGTTATTTAAGCACTCGATGTGAATTTTCCTGAGGGGAGTGCAGCCTCCGCTGGGCTGCTGTGCGCACAACATGAGGTGTGGCTTGCTGGAGAAAAGCTGCCCAGCAAAATAGACCTGCTGTATTTCTGTTATGAGGTTTAAAGAATGTCTTTAGCTATCCATCATCTTTAGCTGAAGTCACGTTATACAAGTGACGTTTAGATGGAACTGGCTTTATACTGACTTTAATCCCACAGATCCCAAAAGTGTTAGCCTCATGCATGCAGCAGCTCTCCTGTGCCGCACACTAAATGCTGGGGGAGATTCAAAGAAAGAATTAGAGCTGAATTTAGAGAGTATGCTAATCAGGAAGGGGGAAGCTGTGATGCAAGTACTCCAAATTACAAAAGGGTTTGTTGGAGGAAAAAAACTCTTTTAGGAAAGACAAACTCCAAGGGATGTAATTATGGAATTGTTATTTCAATTATTAATAAATACAGTTGGGAATTAAGGAAAATTATCTTAGTTGTTTCAAAATCACCTTATAGTTCGAAATGCATCAGAACCCTACACAATCAGGAACACTCACCAGCACCTCTACTTTCTGAGGTAGTTGAAGAGAGCATCCTAACAGGCTGCATGGTATGGAAATTGCCCTGCAGTGGACAGGAAAGCTCTGCAACTGGTAGTCAGAATTGTCCAACGCATCACCAGCACCAGCCTACCCACCGACAAGAGAAAGGTGCCGGAAAAAGGCCAGTAACATCATGAGGGATCCCACCCTCCCTGCTCATGGACTGTTTGCCCCACTCCCATCAGGGAGGAGGCTGTAGTTTCCACGTCAAGACCACCAGACTCAAAATCAGTTACTACCCCCAAGCAGTAGGGCTAATCACACCTCCACCCACTAACCCATCAATCCATACCCCCCCACCACCACCACTACTTATAATTTCCTTTCAGAGTCACCTTATGTACAGATCCCTTGTGCCTCGTTCCTTTTTAGTGATATACAATCAATCTATGTATTTAAGCTATCTTATATATTTTATTTTTTTATTAAAATACAATCTAGAATCTGCCCTTTGAGCCACACCACCTGGCTCCTGGCCTAATCATTTATTGCAGCCAATTAACCCACCAACTAGTACATCTTTATTGGTTGTGTTTTTTTAATTATTCTTTATCTTATTGTGTATTTTTTGTTCTGCATTGGATGCAGAGAAACAATGACTTCATTCTTCTTTACACTTACTGTATGTACTGAAAATGACATTCAACAATCTTGAATCTTTAATTGTGACTTGAATCTTCAATAGCTTTCCATTTACAGGAAAGCTGGATATCACGTGAAGGAGAAGGGAATGGCATTTTATTCTAGCAGTATTAGTTAAAGTGGTCTCAAAAACAAGGTTTTTGGGGATGCTGGAGTGGATCAATTAGGTTGAATTATTTGTTCCTGTGCTGTGGGAGCAACTGTAATCCAAAATTGGATTCTCCAATCACTAAAGGCAACCAGTGATGAAACACTCCTTCCAGTCAGGAAAGGAAATTCATTATTAGTATCTGGTATCTCTGTTTGCTGCTGCAAACTTTTACTTATCCCTGAAAACTGGAGATGCTTGGCTACTCAGGAAATTTCAGAGTGACATGCACACTAGACTGATGCCGCACATTTAGACCAAAATAGCTAAGGATGAGTACTGAGAAATTTGATTAAAATATATTTTTTTATCCAGCATTACCTGGTTGAAAACAGATGATTTTTTTTTCTAGAACAAAGCTAGCCAGAGATCTGTCTGGGCAAAATCTGATCATGTGTCATCCTAGTGTTTGCTGCAATAAAGATTTTTGTGTCAGAGTCACATGGGGTGAAGTCATTTACTGCATAACATTCCTTATGGAAAATTGCAGGGGAAGTTAGACCATGTTGTTCTGAGAGTACAAACTCGTTTGGCTCTCTAAGGACAATATTCTCATTTCAGTGGAATGCATGACACGTGCGTCAGCAACTTAACTTCATCCTCATGACCCAACTCCCTTACGCTACCAATCATATGACACACCTTTACCACCAGTATAACTCCCCAACCTGTCACCAATGATCTCTTAACTTGACAGCTGTGTTCAAGGCCACAGTCCCCCCGATCTGCCATGTATATCCCTCAGCTTCCAAGTGTTGTCTGAGGCTAGTGTCATAATCTTTCTTTTCCATTGTTTTGTTCTCACCACCCACCAGGCATCCGTGTTGTGTCTGTCACAAATGCTTATTGCCTGCTGACGCATTGTCCACTCACCTATGTGTTTCAGGCTGTAATGTCCCTGACACAGAGAGGGTCTCTGGCCATCGATGCTCATAACCCATTCTCCAAATCATGTCCCAGGCAATACATTTTCAATGGAAAGCTGGGGTAGAATTGTTCGTCTGACTGAGGCACAGCCAAGGTGGGAGTGGTGGATATTGACCAAAATGGCATTAATGGGCTGCTACCATACCCATCTAGCCTCACAGATACAATGCACGTGGATTTCTAGGTTGAGTTTACTTTTGCAAAGAAATGAAACAATTAAGCTTTAGCTATCACCTATTTTCATGGACATTTTGAAAAATATGAGGTTTGTGTTTCCAGGTATTTTTGGAATGGATTTAAATTTCCTAGTTGCTACAACAGAATTAGAGTTTTCAAATTTGTGTTGTCCAGATTACATAAAGTAGATGCCTTCCTTATAAATTACAGAAGATTACAATGGGTTGACGTAATTCATGCTAAACAATCTTCCTCTTAGTTCCGTACTCCATAGCCATTCATTTTTCTCACCGAATATTATTATTTCAAGAAGTGCATTTATGAATTGTGCCTTCATTACTTTTAACCTGCAAAGCATTCCTTGAACTAATTTTGATACAGTACACCAATGATGGGCTGATTGACTTCCCCAAGTGTAATTTGATTCCTCAATAAAGAGTTATTCCAGGTGATAGGATGCTGAAGAATCCTAGTTGACTACTTGAATGTTGAAGCTAGTTTTAGCTAAATTATTTCAGACTTAGCAAAGGTACTTTCATCTACATCAACCAGATATCAAACGGAGATATGTCTGGTCCAGTAATGTCACTGAGTAAGAATGCAACTGCCAATAATGTCATTGAGTGAGAATAGATGGAGAGATGTTGAATTTATCCTCATTTCCATGATTGGATCTGTTTTGTGTAGTCGAAGGGGTATGGTACAATGACAGTTCTCATAAAGATAGAGCTAATGATTCTTTTTCTGAAGATTTTGACTCCTTCATGCAACACCAGCTACTAGTAGGTATCTCATCCCAGGAGTTGCAAGGTCACTAATCATATTGTCTTTTTTCCTAGAATGCCATTTCTATTTCTGCACAGAAATATGAGCTCTCTTGGCCTTTGAGTTAATTATCCTTTTTAATATCAGGACAGGGGATTTCTAGGTCCATGTAAATATTTGTAGAACGATCAAGAAGCCTCTTTTAAATCAAACAGCAAATGTATGGCTGCCAGTCTTGAGCTGATTCATCATCGATGAACCTTCTGGTTCAGCAGAATGCAATTGTACACAGCTCTTGCTAAGGAGTGACCAGGAGGTCAGCAAGGACATAATTGTACAGCAATTACTTAGTCATTCATTTGGTGATTCCCTGAAGACGGGAAACAGCAGAAAATAATGACCAAAAACCGTGTTTGGCTTTATAGTGATCTCAGTTACCATGAGTATGCTGTTCCTCATTGACATTTAACAATGAATTTTCTGCAAGCACTTTTGAGGGCCTTTGAGAACAAAGTGGTCATAAAATTTCCAGTTGTTTCAAAATCAGCTTATATTGTGTCTGGAATGGACATCAAGTCAAGCCAAGTCACTTTTTATTGTCATTTCGACAATAACTGCTGGTACAGTACACAGTAAAAACGAGACGTTTTTCAGGACCATGGTGCTACAAGAAACAATACAAAAACTACACTGAACTACGTAAAAACAATACAGAAAAAACTACACTGGACTACAGACCTACCCAGGTCAAAACAGTGCAGGCAATACAATAAATAATAAACAAGACAATAGGCACAGTAGAGGGCAGTAAGTTGGTGTCAGTCCAGACTCTAGGTATTGAAGAGTCTGATGGCTTGGGGGAAGAAACTGTTCCATAGTCTGGTCGTGAGAGCCCGAATGCTTCGGTGCCTTTTCCCAGATGGCAGGAGGGAGAAGAGTTTGTATGAGGGGTGTGTGGGATCCTTCATAATGCTGTTTGCTTTGCGAATGCAGTGTGTAGTGTAAATGTCCATGATGGCAGGAAGAGAGACCCCGACGATCTTCTCAGCTGACCTCACTATCTGCTGGCTAACATGGATTTGTTTGTAAGGAATAGCAGTGATTGCTCCGTGACACAATAACTACCTCTTAAAAGTTTGGTTTAAATATGGAAACAGACCAGTTTATCTATTTCCTGCATGTTCTACTAGAATTGAAACATACAAGAATTCCCTCTGATGTAAGAAAAGTTTTACTTTTGAACTCAGATCTGTGTGCCACATACTCTAGAGTTAAATGATAAATAATTTCTCTGAGCACCTGGAAAAAATGCCTTGCTTTCTTTCTGTAAATGCATAAGAAATTATCTAAGTCAATGGTCTTTTTGATTTGAAATGTACAAGGTCAAAGCTGAGTTTATTACCAAATGCACATGTGCAATGAAAAACTTCCTTGCAGAAGCATCACGAGCACATAAGCAGTATTCACAGGAAAAACAAAAATTAAACATGAATATTACATAACTTTTACAAGAAAGAACACAATTATAACAAAAAAAACAAAGTCTATTTAAGTGTAGAGTGACTGTCAGAAGAGTGAAAGGGAACAGGTAGTCAGTGCAGAGTACCCCTGTGGCCGTTCCCCTCCGTCTCCATAATAAATATACCACTTTGGATACTGTTGGGGAGTGGGGGAAGGAACAACATACCTGGGAGAAGCTGCAGCAACACACACAAAATGCTGGAGGAACTCAACAGTCCAGGCTGCATCTATGGGAAAAAGTACAGTCAACATTTCGGGCCGAGACCCTTCGGCAGCAAGCATGTTTCTGGCACTGAGTCTGACTCTGGCTCAGAAGGGAAGGGAGTAGAAGAGGTGAGCTATAATAATAAAGGTTAGGGGAACAGAAAAGAGGTTCTGTGGAGGAGAACAAGATTTCCAGCTGGTTTGCCTCCTGGGTCCCAGGATCAGGGGCGTCACAGGTCGAGTCCACAGCATTCTTAAGTGGGAGGGTGAGCAGCCAGAGGTCGTGGTCCCATGTGGGTAGGGTGGGTGATGAGGTCTACAAAGTGAGTTCAAGGAGATAGGTACTAAGTTAAAGGACAGGACCTCCAGGGATGTTATCTCAGTATTGCTACCTGTGCCAAGTGCTAGTGAGGCCAGAAGTAGGAAGATCATACAGTTTAACATGAAACTAAAGAATTGATATAGGAGGGGCTTCAGATGTTTGGATCTTTGGGCTTTCTTCCAGGGAAGGTGGGACATATACAGAAGGGATGGTTTGCATCTTCAGTGGAAGGGGACTAATATCCTCGTGGGAAGATTTACTAATGCTGAATGGGGTGGCTTAAACTAAAGTTTCAGGGGGATGGGAACCAGAGTGTCAGAAAAGATATGATGTGGTTGTTAAGCCTACAATCAAAGTTAGGAATCAAAATGTTGAGTATGGTGGGATAAATGTTCTGAGTAGTGTATATTTCAAAGCAAGTGGTATTGTAGGAAAGGCAGGTGAGCTCAAGGCTTGGAATTATGATATTGTAGCCAATAGTGAGACTTGGTTGTAGGAGGAGCAGGACAGGCAGCTCAATGTTCCGGGGTTCCCTTGTTTTAGACATGCTAGAGCGGGAGAGATTAAAAGGGGATGGGTGGCATTATAGAAAAAGGAAAATGTTATGGCAGTGCTCAGTCAGGACAGAGTGGAGAACTCGTCTAGTTAGGCTTTACGGGTAGAACTGAGGAATAAGAAAAGTCCTGATGAAGGGTATCAGCCCGAAACGTTGACTGTACTCTTTTCCTAATGCTGCCTGGCCTGCTGAGTTCCTCCAGCATTTTGTTATTAAGAAAAGTATAACCACATTAATGGGATTAAATTATAGACCACCCAGTAGTCCGCAGGATTTAGATGAGCAAATTTGTAGAGAGACCAGAGACTGTTGCGAGAATCATAAGGTTGTGATAGTAGGTGGCTAAAAGAAGACATGGGGTTGCTCTAGCAGACAAGGTGAAGGAGGATCCTAAGTGTTCCTGAAGATATTTTAAGAGCAAAAGGATAGCAAGGGGGAGATTTTAAATGTATTTTTTGCATCAGTATTTATTCAGGAGTCAGACACAGTCTATAGGAGTGAGGCAAACAGCAGCAAAGTCATAGACCCTATAAAGCTTACAGAGGAGAAGATGTTTGCTGTCTTGAGGAAGATTGGGATGGATAAATCCCCAGAGCCTGACAAGGTGTTCCCTCAGACCCTGTGGGAGGCTAGTGCAGGAATTCCAGCGGTCCTAGCAGAAATATTTAAAACATCCTTAGCTACAAGTGAGGTGCTGGACGATTAGAGGATAGCTAGTGTTGTTCCATTGTTTAAGAAAGGCTCTAAGAATAAGCCAGGAAATAATAGACCAGTGAGCCTGACATCAGTAGTGGGAAAGTTATTGGAAAGTATTCTCATGAACAGAACATATAAGTATTTGAATAGACAGGGTCTGATTAAGGATAGTCAACATGGCTTTGTTCATGGTAAGTCGTGTCTAACCAATCCTGTAGTTTTTCGAAGAGGTTATCAGGAAAGCTGATGAAGGCAAGGCAGTGGATGTTGTCTATATGCAAAGCCTTTGACAAGGACCCGCTTGGAAGGTTGGTCAAGAAGGTTCAGTGGCTTGGCAATCAACATGAGGTAGTAAGTAGACTTTGAGAGAGAAGCAGAGAGTGGTAGTAGATGGTTGCCTCTCTGACTGGAGGCCTGTGCTGGGCCCATTTTTATTTGTGATCTATATCAAGGATCTGGGTGATAATGTGGTAGACTTGATTAGCAGATTTGCAGATGATACCAGTATTGTGGGTGTAGTGGACACCGAGGAAGACAGTCAGAGCTTGCAGCGAGATCTGAACCAGCTGGAAAAATGGCAGATGGAATTTAATGCAGACAAGTGTGAGGTGTTGTATATTGGGAGGACAAACCAGTGTAGGTTGTACACTGCGAGCAGTGGGGCACTGAGGACAGAGGCATCTGGGAATACAGATTCACAATTGAAAGTGGTGTCACAGGTAGACTTTATAAATCAATGTATTGATTACAGGAATCGGAAAGTTATGTTTTGGTTACCTACCTATGGGAAATAATGTAAAAAAGATTGAACCAGTGCAGATAAAATTTACAAAGATGTTGCTGGGTCTTGAGGACCCGAATTATAAGGAGAGACTGAATTGGTTAGAACTTTATTCCCTAGAGTGTAGAAGATTGAGAGGAGATTTGATAGAACTATGCAAAATTATGAGGGGGGTATAAACAGAATAAATGCAAGCAGGCTTTTTCCACTGAGGTTGGGTAAGACTAGAACTAGAGGTCATGAGTTAAGGGTGAAAGGGGAAATGTTTAAGGGCAATGGGGGAGGGGAACTTCTTTACTCCAAGGGTCGTGTGAGTGTGGAATGAGCTGCGAGAATGGAAGGAGTTGCCAGTGCTAATGGTGGATGTGGGTTCAATTTCACCATTTAAGAGAAATTTGAATAGGTACATGAATGAGAGGGATATGGAGGGCTATGGTCCAGGTATAGATCAGTGGGACATAAGCTGATTAATAGTTCGGCACAGACTAGATGAGCTGTAGGGTCTATTACTGTGCTATGACTCTGTGATCAGAGTGGTCCTAAATAAGAGTGAATAAGGATTTACCAGTTGGTTCAAGAACCAAAGGGTGGAAGGGAAGTAGCTGTTCTTGAGCTTAGTGGTGTTGGATTTCAGGTAAGCACCTCTTTATTTTAATTCCTTTGTCTTATCCACCATCGCTGATGATAAACAGACTTGTAGGCTGCTGCCTTACCTGTGCCATTGAGAGGTGTGTGGAAATGACATGGTGGGAACTCCCCCTTCCTGAGTTCAAAAGTTCAGCAGGTGGAGTGTGGATACAGAAACCCTAAAACTAAGAGGCAAGAATTGTCCAGTTGATCCGGCCTGTTTGAAGATAGCAAGCTGCCGCATTCACCATTCTTTGTACTATCTATAGTTTACTGCATTTTCATCTTGGCAACAAAAAGGAGCATTTTACTATCAAACAGTTGCCTCCTTGGTGAAGGAAGTACTGCAGTGTTTGTCAAAGGGAAGAACAAGTTCATTTGGCAGAAATGAGAACAAGTTTTGTAAAAGGCAAAGAATAATATCTCAGAGTTAGAAACAAGAGTGGCGCGTGCTGGGGATAAACCTCATGTCAGGTAGCAGAGGGAGGCTCCGAGTCTTATTCCAATATTGTCCAAATCGAGACGAAGGAGCTTAATTCCAAAAGCAAGATGAGAGCAGTTGTTGTCAAGGTAACTGTTTAACCAAGCATTACCACTAAAAACTGAAGTAAAACTGAAGTCAGTGATAATTGTGAGAGTCAGTGATAATGGCTGGAATCATAACTTGGTCAAAGTAAAATTGTTGTAATTATTCTGCCTGATTATCCATTTAATGGTGCTGGGCCAATTGTATTCATCTATTTCATTAACAACATCATTGCTCAGGGATAATCTCTTTTCCCATTTCTTCTGAAAGTGCAGCTGCCCTGCTCGTGCAGCAGGAGCTGCACATCTTCAGGCTTGGGCTGACAAGTACATTCAGCAACTTTATGAAGAAACTTGCGAAGAAAGCATGGCATGGCTCTACTTTCTTAGAAGTTTGCGAAGATGAAATGCCAAATCTAAGACTTTGACCTCTATAGATGTATGGTGGACAGTATATTGACTGGTTGCATCACAGCCTGGTATGGAAACAACAATGCCCTTGAATGAAAATCCTACAAAAATTAGTGGCTACAGTCCAGTCCATCACAGGTAAAACACTCCCCACCAAAGAGCACATCTACATGGAGCGCAGTTGCTAGAAAGCAGCATCCATCATCAGGGACCCCCCACCACCTCTAGTTTTGCTGCTGCCATCAGGAAGAAGGAACAGAAGCCTCAGGACTCTCACCACCAGGTTCAGGAATAGTTATTACCCCTCAGCCATCAGGTTCTTGAACCAAAGGGGATAACTTCACTGAACTTCACTGGCCGCATCACTGAACTCTTCCCACAACCTATGGACTCACTTTTAAGAACTCTTCATCTCATGTTCTTGATAGTTATTGCTTATTTATTTATTATTTTCTTCTTTATTTTGTACTTGCACAGTTAATTGACTTTTGCACATTGGTTGTTGTCCACCCTGTTGGGATGGTCTTTCATTGATTCTGTTGTGTTTCCTGAATTTACTGTGAATGCCTGCAGGAAAATGATCTCAGGGTCATGTATGGTGACACAAAGGTACTTTGATGATAATTTGACTTGGACCTTTCTGATACTCCAGTAATTCAGTGACATCACCATTCTGAAACAGCCCGATATCTGGGGGGATGTTTGTAGTCACTGTTGACAAAGGCAAAAATTCTGTGGCTGGAAGAGCGGGTTAGAGATCAGATATTCTTCACTGAGTGTCTCATCTCTTAATTCCCCAAAGCCTTTCTACCACCACTAAAGAGCATCTGAAATAATAATTTGGAGCAGAGATGACTGATATCCAATGACCACAAACATCTGCTGATGTACCAGAATCACATTAACCAGTGGAAAGTTTTGCCCTTAATCCAAGTGACCTCATTTACCCCACTCTCTTTTACCACAATGAGTAATCATCTCAACTTCAGTTACTCTCATCTCAGTTCTTAAATGTAGTGGCGCTGTTTGTGCTGTGTCTTTTTATTGGCTCATGTTGTCTGGAGCTGACGGGCTCTGGTAAAACAGTAAGTGGATGATTGGTGGATTCAGATTTGGACTTATTTATAACATGTACATAGAAACATACAGTGAAATATGTTGTTTGTGTTTGCAACCAGAACACCTAAGGATATGCTGGAGGTAGTTTGCGTTGCCACATATTCCTGCACCAACATAGCATGCTCACAATGTTCAACAACCCAAGCAGCAATAACGACAGCAAAACAAAACGACAACAGCATAATAAGCCCCTTTCCCTCTGATTAAGATGAATCTTAAGGATGTATATGGTATACATACTTCAATAATAAATTTATCTCTAACTTTGAACACAGCTGCCATTCTGTGTCACACATTGGGAAATTGCTGCCATTCTGTGTCATCAACACAGTGTAATCCACAAGTTAAAGATTGTGAATCTGAGTATTTTTGCTGCCATTATTGAGGCTGGAGTGTTGACTTGGAAGCCAAGGGTACTTTAATAGCCATCTCAATCAGCAGATGCTTCATTTCATTTTATTGTTTCATGAAATATTGAACCTGGTACTTCAGGGTGCTAACCAATCATCCCTTGGGGTGCAGAGTCTATGCACTCAATGTTGCTGAGGTCATCTGAAAAGAACATTGTTGCTTAAAAGCTCCTAAACCTTCATACTTAATATTAACTTTTAGAGTCATAGATTCATATAGCATGAAATAGGCCCTTCAATTTCTTGCATCTTTTGAGATAACTGTCCAGTGTTGTAATAAATTTTAAGAATATTAAGACACCTGAAATGCTGGAGGCAGCATCTATGGAAAAGAGTGCAGTGGATGTCTTGGGCGGAGAACCTTCAGAGGGACCATGGCCTAGCCTGCTGAGTTCCTCCAGCATGTTGTGTGTGTTACTTGGATTTCCAGCATCTGTAGATTTGCTCTTACTTGTGATAAGAATATTAACTATACTTTCCTGTTCAGAGTAATTGATTGATTCCAATTATAAAAGCAATGGGTCATTTATAGTAAATTACAATTGATATGGAGATGGAGTTGTTCTGACTACAGCTGCTAACTCTGTATCGTAGGGTCTACCTTGAAATGCATGAATATTGCACACTTAGGTAATCAAAATAAAGAAGTTATTGGGGGTATTTCCTCCATAGACTGTGTATAATTTATCATTAGAACAAGAGGTTTGTTACAAAATGACTTCACAATTATCTGCCCAGTCCTGCATCCAGCTCTGAAAATAAATATTGATCCTCATTTTTACCATTTACTGCTTCCCACCTCCCTCTTGTATCCACACATGGTGGACGTTCCTTACAATCTGACTATTTATTGTGCTGACATCCGGGCAGCAGCATGCCGAGTCTGAAGGATCGCGTTTGCCTCTGCTTCCACCGAGAGTCTTCCATTGCTCCAGGACTGAGCTTTGTTTTAATGGTTAAATGCTGTTTAAAAACCTAACATAATTTCTGTCACTTAACAGTTTTGTTTATCTGAAGGAGTAAAGTAAGAGATGTATAAATAGGTGGGACCTGTACAGATTGGATGGGTTGCACCCGAACTCGAGGGGGAGCAATATCGTTGCAGGTAGGTTTGCTAGCATGGTTCAGGAGGGTTTAAACTAATTTGCAAGGGGGATGGGACCTAGAGCGATAGAGCAGTGGAGACGTGCATGGAATGAAGCCAGATCTTACATATAGAGAGGCTTTGAGGAAAGAGAAGCAGAATGAAGAGTGTAAAGGTAGTAATGTAGAAGGGCTAAAGTGTGTGTACTTCAATGCAAGAAGCATCAGGAACAAAGGTGATGAACTGAGAGCTTGGATACATACATGGAATTATGATGTAGTGGCCATTACGGAGACTAGGCTGGCACCAGGGCAGGAATGGATTCTCAATATTCCTGGATTTCAGTGCTTTAAAAGGGATAGAGAGGGGGGAAAAGGGGAGGAGGGGTGGCATTACTGGTCAGGGATACTATTACAGCTACAGAAAGGGTGGGTAATGTAGCAGGATTCTCTTTTGAGTCAGTATGGGTAGAAGTCAGGAACAAGAAGGGAGCAGTTACTCTACTGGGGGTATTCTGTAGGCCCCCTGTTAGCAGCAGAGATACCGAGGAGCAGATTGGGAGGCAGATTTTGGAAAGGTGCAAAAATAACAGGGTTGTTATCATGGGTGACTTTAACTTTCCTAATATTGATTGACACCTGATTAGTTCCAAGGGTTTAGATGGGGCAGAGCTTGTGAAATGTGTCCAGGATGGATTCCTGTCACAGTATGTTGACAGGCCGACTAGAGGGAATGCCATACTAGATCTAGTATTAGGTAACAAACTGGATCAGGTCACAGATCTGTCAGTGGGTGAGCATCTGGGGGACAGTGATCACCGCTCCCTGACCTTTAGCATTATCATGGAAAAGGGTAGAATCAGAGAGGATAGGAAAAATTTTAATTGGGGGAGGGCAAATTATGAGGCTAAGAGGCTAGAACTTGCGGGTGTGAATTGGGATGATGTTTTTGCAGGGAAATATACTATGGACGTGTGGTCGATGTTTAAGGATCTCTTGCAGGATGTTAGGGATAAATTTGTCCCAGTGAGGAAGATAAAGAATGGTAGGGTGAAGGAACCATGGGTGACAAGTGAGGTGGAAAATCTAGTCAGATGGAAGAAGGCAGCATACATGAGGTTTAGGAAGCAAGGATCAGATGGGTCTATTGAGGAATATAGGGTAGCAAGAAAGGAGCTTAAGAAGGGGCTGAGAAGAGCAAGAAGGGGGCATGAGAAGGCCTTGGCGAGTAGGGTAAAGGAAAACTCCAAGGCATTCTTCAATTATGTGAAGAATAAAAGGATGACAGGAGTGAAGGTAGGGCCGTTTAGAGATAAAAGTGGGAAGATATGCCTGGAGGCTGTGGAAGTGAGCAAGGTCCTTAATGAATACTTCTCTTCGGTATTCACCAATGAGAGGGAAATTGATGACAGTGAGGACGATATGAGTGAGATTGATGTTCTGGAGCATGTTGATATTAAGGGAGAGGAGATGTTGGAGTTGTTAAAATACATTAGGACGGATAAGTCCCTGGGGCCTGATGGAATATTCCCCAGGCTGCTCCACTAGGCAAGGGAAGAGATCCTCTGGCTAGGATCTTTATGCCCTCGTTGTCCACGGGAATGGTACTGGAGGATTGGAGGGAGGCGAATGTTGTCCCCTTGTTCAAAAAAGATAGTAGGGATAGTCCAGGTAATTATAGACCAGTGAGCCTTACGTCTGTGGTGGGAAAGCTGTTGGAAAAGATTCTTAGAGATAGGATCTATGGGCATTTAGAGAATCATGGTCTGATCAGGGACAGTCAGCATGGCTTTGTGAAGGGCAGATCGTGTCTAACGAGCCTGATAGAGTTCTTTGAGGAGGTGACCAGGCATATAGATGAGGGTAGTGTAGTGGATGTTATCTACATGGATTTTAGTAAGGCATTTGACAAGGTTCCACACAGTAGGCTTATTCAGAAAGTCAGAAGGCATGGGATCCAGGGAAGTTTGGCCAGGTGGATTCAGAATTGGCTTGCCTGCAGAAGGCAGAGGGTCATGGTAGACGGAGTACATTCAGATTGGAGGGTTGTGACTAGTGCTGTCCCACAAGGATCTGTTTTGGGACCTCTACTTTTCGTGATTTTTATTAACGACCTGGATGTGGGGGTAGAAGTGTGGGTTGGCAAGTTTGCAGACGACACAAAGGTTGGTGGTGTTATAGATAGTGTAGAGGATTGTCGAAGATTGCAGAGAGACATTGATAGGATGCAGAAGTGGGCTGAGAAGTGGCAGATGGAGTTCAACCCGGAGAAGTGTGAGGTGGTACACTTTGGAAGGACAAACTCCAAGGCAGAGTACAAAGTAAAATGGCAGGATACTTGGTAGTGTGAAGGAGCAGAGGGATCTAGGGATACATGTCCACAGATCCCTGAAAGTTGCCTCACAGGTAGATAGGGTAGTTAAGAAAGCTTATGGGGTGTTAGCTTTCATAAGTCGAGGGATAGAGCTTAAGAGACACAATGTAATGATGCAGCTCTATAAAACTCTAGTTAGGCCACACTTGGAGTACTGTGTCCAGTTCTGGTCGCCTCATTATAGGAAGAATGTGGAAGCATTGGAAAGGGTACAGAGGAGATTTACCAGGATGCTGCCTGGTTTAGAGAGTATGGATTATGATCAGAGATTAAGGGAGCTGGGGCTTTACTCTTTGGAGAGAAAGAGGATGAGAGGAGACATGATGGAGGTGTACGAGATATTAAGAGGAATAGACAGAGTGGACAGCCAGTGCCTCTTCCCCACAGCACCATTGCTCAGTACAAAAGGACATGGCTTTAAGGTAAGGGGAGGGAAGTTCAAGGGGGATATTAGAGGAAGGTTTTTCACTCAGAGAGTGATTGATGCGTGGAATGCGCGGTGAAGGCAGATACGCTAGTGAAGTTTAAGAGAATACTAGACAGGTATATGGAGGAATTTAAGGTGGAGGGTTATATGGGAGGCAGGGTTTGAGGGTCGGCACAACATTGTGGGCCGAAGGGCCTGTAATGTGCTGTACTATTCTATGTTCAATGTTCTATATATTGAATTTGCGTATTGTATGGTTTGGTGTGTTAAATCTGTCCTATTGAGCTGGTATCACTTTCAAAGAGAATAAATTGCAACAAACAAATGAAATTATTGTTGTATATTTAATATTTAAGTAATCTTGATTGTGTGTGTGTGTATATATATATATATATATATATAGAGAGAGAGAGAGAGAGAGAGAGAGAGAGAGATGTTGATTAAGCTTTCTTGTTCATTTAAATCTGTAGATATGTTAATTGCATACACCATCAAGTAAACTTGAAGTTAGACCTGCATTTCTGGACTCTCGTGTCTTCCTCTGAAGATACAAAATTTAACACTTACCATCTTTTAAAACCACATCAAACTACAATGAAACTCTTATAATCCAGCACATTCGGGACTTTGATGTTTATGGATTGGCAGATCTTCCAAACGATTGACTGTTATTTCTATTAATAGCACATTTTATATCGGATTTTATTATAGTATAGTAACTTTTTATTGAAGCAGGCTTTTATTTTTTATTGAGAGGGAGTGTAGGAACAGGACCCTGGAGTGCTGGAGTATATGATGAGTGGAAAGGGAGCTTACGAAAAGGAGTTGTGGTAAGAAGGAAGAGAACACAAGAGCTGAGACCCTTTTGAATGAAAAGGAAGAAGGGAACTAGGACCCAGATATATTAAAGTAAGATCCAGGGGGATGGAGAAGACAACAAACATTACTTGGTGAGCCAGATGTCAAACCACGGGGATTTTCAAATAGTTGGATAGCAGACTATCAGAGTTTTACTATACCTGCTGGTTCAATGCACGAATTTTCAATACAGTATTTTAATTGTTAGTAAATATGCAAGATGTATTCTTTAGATTAGGTTGTAAAACACCCTTACAGAGTAAGTGTGAATGATTTTAACATGATACTATTTCTGATAGAGTACAATTTCTGATAAGCTTGCACAGGCATTTTTCATTATAATTGTAGACTTGGTGAAATTTGATAGCACTTTATCTTTTAGCACAATCTGGATAGACTAAATTACAGGGGTGGCGATTAAAAAGCTTTCAAATGATAAAGTTACTGACCTTCAAGTTGAAGGGAAAAAGATTATTTGCAGGAAGATATCAACAAATGTAATTAAGTGGACAGAAGAATGGCAAATAAAGTTCAGTCTGGAGAATCGTGAGGTAATGCTGAGGGCAAACGAGATAAGGTAATCCACAGTAAGATACTGCAATGTGAGTAAGAGCACAGTGGCTATGAAGAATCTGTCCGCAGCCCCCTTGAAAGGAGTAGGACAGGCAAGCAAAGTTGTTACGAAGTTGGGCACATTTCATTGCTGTCTTGGCCAAGGCCTATAATACACACTGCAACTGTATAACGCACTGGTTAGGCCACAGCTAGAGTTTTAGTGATTATATTACAGGAGACGTGATATCACTAGCGAGGTTACAAGGGGAGTTTATGAGGATGTTGCCAGGATTGGAGAATTTTAGCTATGAGGAAAGACTGGCTCAGCTGGGGATGTTTTCTTTGGAACAGATGAGACTGAAAGGAGATTTAATTAAGTTAATAAATCAAGCATGGCCTAAATAGATAGATGGGCAGGATGTACTTTCCTTAAAGGGAGGTCAAAACCAAAAGAAAATTTTTAAAAATCATAACCCAGATGGTGGTGTGGGTGTGTTGTTCTCTGGCTGTAAAAGTGAAGGAGGCAGACATCCTCAGTGGATAACTAATTGGACACTTTTAATATTTCAACATAAAAAGATGAAATACAGAATTTAAGGTTATTGACATAATATAATAGAATGAATGGCATTAAATTTCTGTTTTATTGATTAGAGACCAGCTCTAATTTTTAATCAGAGTCTCCAAAGGTCTCTCCTGAAACCTCTCTACCTTCCATCTCACTTTTGTCCATTGAAGCCATTGTCGGTAGAATCTCAGGTGGTGACGAGAGGGCGTACAGGAGTGAGATATGCCAACTAGTGGAATGGTGCCGCAGCAACAACCTGGCACTCAACGTCAGTAAGACGAAAGAGCTGATTGTGAACTTCAGGAAGGGTAAGACAAGGGAACACATACCAATCCTCAAAGAGAGATCAGAAGTAGAGAGAGTGAGCAGCTTCAAGTTCCTGGGTGTCAAGATCTCTGAGGATCTTACCTGGTCCCAACATATTGATGTAGTTATAAAGAAGACAAGACAGCGGCTATAATTCATGAGTTTGAAGAGATTTGATATATCAACAAATACACTCAAAAACTTCTATAGGTGTACCATGGAGAGCATTCTGACAGGCTGCATCACTGTCTGGTATGGGGGGGGGGGCGGTTAGGGGCCACAGCACAGGACTGAAAGAAGCTGCAGAGGGTTGTAAATTTAGTTAGCTCATCTTGGGTACTGGCCTATAAAGTACCCAGGGCATCTTCAAGGAGCTGTGTCTCAGAAAGGTAGTATTATTAAGTACCCCCAGGGTCCTTTTCTCACTGTTACTTTTCACTGTTACTTTTCACTGTTACTTTTCACTGTTACTTTTCACTGTTACTTTTCACTGTTACTTTTCACTGTTACTTTTCACTGTTACTTTTCACTGTTACTTATCACTGTTACTTATCACTGTTACTTCTCACTGTTACTTCTCACTGTTACTTTTCACTGTTACTTCTCACTGTTACTATCGGAGGGAGGTACAGAATCCTGAAGGCATGCACTCAGCAATTCAGGAACAGCCTCTTCCCCTCTGCTATCCGATTCCTAAATGGACATTGAACCCGTGAACAGTACCTCACTTTTTTAATATATAGTATATGTTTTTTTGCATGATTTTTAATCTATTAAATATACATATACTGTAATTGATTTACTTATTTATTATTATTTTATTTTGTTTTTTTTTCTTCTAGATTATGTATTGCATTGAACTGCTGCTGCTAAGTTAAGAAATTTCACATCACATGCCGGTGATAATAAACCTGATTCTGATTTTTTTAGGAGAAAACCAATGTCTAGTCTTTCTCCTTCTGACATTGGTTTTCCCTTGCACTGCTGAGATTGCCCTATATTTTTCTTTGGCAGGGACACCGAACATTTGGTGTCAGGTTTGTTGTCCTGCTTTTCATGGGTGTGTGTGTCTTCTTGCATTTTGACTGACATTACCATGCAACTAGAAGGTGCTCTCTTTCCAATTATGCAATTTGTAAAGATCCAGCCTCCAGAGTCAATAGGTCAATTTGCCTGCTCATGCTGGACAGACCTGGGGAATGTTGCTGGGCTGCGTTGCTGACAATGGAAATAGTTTGCCTCCCACTCACCTCAAAGGGCGGGTTCAACTTGTTGCTTTACAGTAGCTTTTAGATCAAGTTCAACATACAACTTAGGTAAAGCTGTTAGTGGTCACAGGTTTATCTTCAGCACACGTGGACTCAATTATTTGAAGTATTGCTAAGTGATTGGTTTCTTGGGGCTGAGAAAAAGCGAATTAATTATGAAGTGTTTAATGTTGCCAGTCATAGTTTCTTAGTTATAATTTTTCAAAAATACTTGGGTGTGTTCATATAAACTCATGTGAATGTCTCAAAGATTGACACTAAACAGAAATTACATTTTGCAATTTTCACTTGCAACTTAATATTAGTATCAACTGTTTGAGGAGCTGAACTTTTGAATTTTTTGCTGCTGTTAAATTCCCTTTTTGTTGAGGCATTTTTCTTTTGGATTTCACCTTATCATTTGGGAGGTCCCTCAGCCATTGGGAATACTTGCTTCCAGTAAAGGAAGGATTCTCAGACCCTGCAGCTGGTGGAGCTCGACGGTGGCTGGTGGGAAGTTGTCTGGGGTGGAATGTAATCTTCCCTCTCTTTGTGCCTGGTCTCCACGTGGCTCCTATCAGAGATAATCAAATTGGTTAGACTTTTCCCAGGTGCCTCTCTCTGCCAGTCTGAGTAGTCTTGGGTCTAGGATTCCCAGGAGTTGGTGAGGATGTTGGGACTTTTGAAGGAGGTTTTGATGACATCTTGATGCACCATCAATAACTCTCCAAGACGTGAGGCGAGATATTGGCTTTTATTGACTGGAAGAAAGAACAAGCAGCAATTGACCACCATGCTACATCCTGGAGACTGAGAGGCAGGGCTCAGGCCCCAATCGCCTTTATACCGGGGTCTGTGGGAGGAACCACGGTCAGTGGGAGGAGCCACAGGAGCAGTCAGCGGGGGGGGGGGGGGGGTATGTCCAGACAGGTATATGTAGTTCACCACACATCTAGCAATCAATTATGATGGCAGTGCCGTCTCCAGAGTCCTTACTCCAGAAGTCTGGTATTAGGTGTGCAGAATTTGTGGCCTAGACTTCAGGATTGGCTCAGCATGACCACAGCCTTGATATTAGGGATGTTTACCCAAGTGAGGACGTTGTCATTGCTTCACCTATCCTGCTGGTGAGTTAGGAAGCAGTCTTAATGTTTTTCTTTCCTTCCTTTGACATCGCCATGGATACAGGGGACTGGTTACTGCAGGTGACAGGTAGACTTTAGTGCCCTGCTTGAGGACTTGCCCTTAAACATTCTTTCTGCTGCCAAAGGAAGATCAAATAAATGTGTAGAGTGTTGGATCTGCTGTGAGTCAAGTGCTGCTGTTCACGCTTCTGACGCAAGACTGCCCTGCTCCGTCCTGTTCAAACCAAACCGACAACAGTGGTGGTGGGCCTCATCAGCAACGACGACAAGACTGCATGCAGAGAGGAGGTGGAATGGTGTGAGCACAACAACTTGAGTCTCAACGTGGACAAGCCCAAAGAGATGACTGCGGACCTTAGGGAGGTGCAGGCTGACCGCTCCTCACTGCACATACACAGCTCCTCCATGGAGCACCAGGCTTCTAGGAGTGCTCCTTATGGATGATCTCATCTCGTCCCTCCACACTACTTCTTTTGTCAAGAAAGCACAGCAGCATCTCCACTTCTTGAGGCGAGTGATGCTTCTTCCCCTCCCCATGTTTTAACCACTTTTTACAGGAGTACTATCAAGAGTGTCCTGGCCAGATGCATCCCCACCTGGTATGGGAATTGTAAGGCATCACACCGCAAGTACCTACAAAGAATTGTGAGGACTGCTGAGAGGATCATTGGTGCCCATTTTCCATCCATTAGAGATATTTATTAGGAGCGCTGCATGCGCAGGGCCCATAGTATTGTCAGAGATTCCTCCCATCCATCCAACAATCTCTTTGACCCCCTACTATTAGGACAAGAACTGTTAGGATGGAAAACAACTTGTTCTTAAGACTACTGAACTCCCTGCTATCACACAGGTGTCATCGCGTACGAAGCGCCAGTAGCATTAGACAGTTTACTTTTAACTTGTGTCATAAATGCACCTTATTACTTGTTAATTTATTTGTGATAGTATATGTTATGTGTGTGTGAGTTATACGTACTGTGTTGCACACCTTGGTCTGGAGGGACATTGTCTCGTTCGGCGGTATACATGTGTACGGTTGAATGACAATAAACTTGAACGAACTTGATGCTTGTAGGCACAGGTCACTACATTTATTCAACAGTTACTTCAGCAGTGCGATCACAGCGAATATTACCATTTCTGGCCTTCTGATGGTGTTGCCCACGAATGTCAAGGGAAGGAGGCTGGGCTGGGCTGGGCTGGACTACAGGTGAGTGATGTTAAGAATGGCACCTTCAGCCCAAAAGCCTGTTGTGGTCCAGCACTCGTTTAATTTGGGAAGGACTGCTTCACTTACTGAAGTAGGTATTGTGCAGTAATCAGCAAACGTCACCAGGTTTGACCTCATCCTGGAAGGTAAATTGGTGATAAAACAGTTGCAATCAGCAGTCGTAGCAATTAGCTGAAGAATTCCCACAGCATTGTCCTGGGAGATAAAGCGATTGACCTCCCAACAGCCACTGTAATTTGTCACTCATTTCCTCAATGTGACAAATGCCTTCCGGAAGAGGAGTGATTTCCTTTGAACCCCAGTGACTTCGACTTTACCGAGGCTTCTTGATGCCACACTCCATCAAATACTGATCGGAGCATTCACTCTCACCAATGCCCATTCCCCCACCCCACACACAACCTTCATCCTCTGGAATCCAGCTCCTTCATTCACATTTCTGCCAAATTCATACTGACGTCTGGAGCCAAATGGTGCTGCAGAAATTCAAGCTGCATATCCACAAACTCTGAAAGATGCACGTCCAACTGCAGATGGTCAGAATCAGAATTGGCTTTAATATCACCAGCATGTGTCATGAAATTTGTAGTAGTGCAGCAGCAGTACAATGCAAAACATCATAATAAAAGCTATGAACTATAGTAAAAATTATCTATAAAAAGTTAAGAAGTAGTGAGGTAGTGTTCATGGGTTCAATGTCCATTCCGAAATCTGATCGCAGAGGGGAAGAAGCTGTTCCTGAATCATTGAGTGTGTGTCTTCAGGCTTCTGTACCTCCTCCCTGATTGGAGCAATGCGACAAGGGCACATCCTGAGTGATGGGGGTCCTTAATGATGGATGCTGCCTTTTTGAACCATCGCTCCTTGAAGATGTCCAGGAAGCTGGGGAGGCTTGTGCCCATGATGGAGCTGCCTGAGTTTACAACTTTCTGCAGCTTATTTTGATTCTGTGCAATGCCCCCCCACCAAATCTCCTCAAACTCCTAATGGAATATATCTGCTGTCGTGCCTTATTTGTAACTGCATTGAAAAGTTAGGCCCAGGATAGATTTTCAGAAATGTTGACACCCAGGAACTTGAAATTTCACATTCTTTCCATTTCTAATTTCGATGAAGAGTGCCCTTACCCTTGCTGGTCCCTTGTCTTACCCTACAATCACTTCTTTGGTCTTACTTGTAGTGCTTTGGTCTCGCTACTTTCAGGAAGTCCGCACGAAGCAGGAGATGAATGAATCTTCTTACGGACAAGTTTTCAAAGGCAATTGATAAGAGTTAACATGGTGAAAGGCTGTCAGAGAAAGTTGTGTTGGGTAGAGTGACGTGATTTTCCGACATCAAGCTGGAGTAGCGGCAGTCCTAAGTGAGGGAACGGCAGCAAATGGGGAAGGTCCTTCATGAGACATCATTTCAGGTTGCATAGTGATTCAAAATCTGTTATTCTTTAGTTGTCGTCCCTGATCAGTGTGAAAGTGGCGAGCAGTAGGTTCGTAATGACCTTTCTCCCCACCCACAGTAAGCAGCAGCCACCATTGCCTTTTATAATACGATGCTGGAGAAGGGGACTTGGTGAAGTAAGTGGGGGAGGGGACGTACAGGAATTCTGATCCTATACATTGGTTCTCACAAGACTTTGTACCATCACATTTCTATCAGAATCCTCTTTTATTTGATGAAAATGCTTCTTCCTTCTAGTGAGGGAGTGAGTGCCCTCACTCTGATTCCCTTTTCTGTGGTGTAATCATTCTGATTTTTGTTCCACTTACTGAGTGCACAACCACAGTCTCCTGTTTCACCAGTTACTGCCCATCAAACAATTGCGGTTCAACAATGCACTTCAATACCTGACCTTTGAACTTGAATCTTTTTCTCTGGCAATTTTCTGTTTCTAATATATTCAGCCTTAACAATGCTGTGGAATGCAGCCTCTCAGCCTCTCCGCAGATCTTTGCGTCCTATTTGTTTTGACAGGGACGCATGCCCAGACAAGGGCAAGGCTGAGCTCACAGATCTCCTTCCTCCCCTCCAGCTTTCAGTGCCTCTGGTACATGTTGCCAGCAGAAAAGAGTCAGACTGTACTGAAAGAAAAGCAGTTGAAGAGGAGGTTGTGCCTCGGTGCGAGGAAACTGGCTTTAGCTGAAGAGAAGCTGGCTGTAAGTCTGATGAGTGTGCGTCATTTTAATTATTTGTTTCTATTGTCTGTTTTAACTCTCTGAGTCTAAAACAAGCAGTTCTTGGAAAGACTGGTGGTGCATGAACGTCAGGCTGCATGTGTTGCTTGGTATGTAGAAAAAAATCAGCCTGCAGTTACAGGCTGTGGGTAGATTGAAAAGAATATATTTTACCGACAATCATAAAGAGCTAAAATTCTGAACTGTGGAATCCAACAGTCTCCACAGTGTATTCCGGAAAGTGAGTGAAGTAACTATGTGAGAAAGAGTATTCTCTGCGTGTGCAGATAACCGAGACTGTTTTGTACAGAATGCAATTCAAGCTTATAACTGAATGCATCCAAATATATTTGCTGTTTATTCCATATTTTGTTTTGAGATATTGTCTGTATCATACCTAGTCTGTGTAAGGCAAGCAAACCCTAACCCTAATGCACTTATGGCCCATTGAACCAGCTTTCGATTCCTTCAATGTGATTTCCTTTACAAATTCCCTTTTAACACAAATTTTCCTGTTGGTCGAATAGCATAGTGAAACAAGCCATCTTCCATTGAATTAAGAATTTAAAATATGTTAATTTCAGTGGAGTGTACCCACTAGCACTACTCTTAGAAGGTTTAGCAAAGAAGTGCTTCCTCCTCCCTCTAATACACGGACTACTTCTGGAAGCATAAATGGCATGAAGGTACAAAAGGTTAGGGTCAGATTTAGTCTGAGATGAAACAACGGAAGTAACAATATATTAATTTATAATGTGCAAAGGTGTCCTAAGATTATTCTTGGGGGCTTACACTTCTGCATTCATCTAAGTCTAGCAGGGAAACCTTTAAAATCAGGTCGGGGCTACTGCGCAAGATCAAAACAGGCTACAGAAAGTTGTAAAATTAGTCAGCTCCATCTTGGGTACTAGCCTCTGTAGTATTCAGGGCATCTTCAAGGAGCGGTGCCTCAGAAAGGCTGTGACCATCGTTAAGGAGCCCTGTCACCCAGGACATGCCCCCTTCTCACTGTTACCATTGGGAAGGATGTACAGAATCCCAAAGGCACACACTCAGTGATTTAGGAACAGCTTCTTCCCCGCTGCCATCTGATTCTTAAATGGACATTGAACCCATGAACACTACCTCACTTTAAAAAAATTATTTTTGTTTTGTACTATTTTTCATTTAACCATATGTATACTTTTTCATATACATATGTTTTATTTTTTCTATATTTATCATGTATTGCATTGTACTGCTGCCTCTAAGTAACAAATTTCACGACACATGCCTTGATGTTGAACTTGATTCTGATAACAGTGAACTGTAAAAGAAATAATTCATAATGATTGAGAGCTTCCTTGTTTTTGCACTCCCCTCCTGATGATGCTGGTAGGACATGCAAGTCAGCATTGATAAGTTATACTGTCAATGTTCACATTATGAAAAGCTCTGAAGTTCAATCTAATTTCTGTTCTTTATGCAGTAGACTCAGGCAAGAGTGAACTGGTATGATACAAACTCAGCTGAGGCTCAGCCTTGAGTTGGAATCTCTTTTGTAAACTGTCAGGGCATGTTACTTCAAGGCCTTAAATATTAATAAACTAGGATCAGAATTTAATATAGCATCAGCCAAGGTACTCCCACCTACATTTCTCTGTCTTCATTGGAAGTGAAACCCGCCCTAAGGACAGACCTCTGATGATAAGGCTTCATTTCTTTCTTAGTTTACAAACTTGGTAAAGGAAATGATACACATTCAGTGACCATTTTATTGAGTGCACCTATACACCTGCTCTAGAATGCAAAATCTAATCAGCCAATTATGTGACAGCGACACAATGCATGAAAGCATGCAGACATGGTCAAGAGGTTCAGTCATTGTTCAGACTAAATATCAGAATGGGGAAGAAATGTGATCTTAGTGACTCCAACTTTGGATTGACTGTTGGTGCCAGTTGGGGTGGTTTGCATATCTCAGAGACTACTGATCTCCAGGGATTTTCACACGCCTCTAGAATTTACAGAGAATGGTGCAAAAAAAAATTCAGTGAGCTGCGATTTTGTGTGCTTCTATCACGCCCATCATCCCAGTTGGCCACTTCCACCAGAGTGTATGGGGAACATGCTTTCAAGCACTACTGCCCCTCAGCACTGTAAATTGGGAGGCATAGATTCTTGCTGGATGGTTCCTCCACCCCTGCACCTCCTCTGGCTCACTTTCAAGGCTGTACGCTACGCTACACTTTCAAGAGTGTTTTCTACATCTCTTTTGTCCAGCAAAGATGTGTCACTATTTATAGAATTACTGTGTTGGCTGAAAAAAAAACATCAAAGTGGGCTCCTTTTCTTATTTACTCCAATCTAAAGAAAAATCTTTATAAAAGTCACAAACAAAATGAGTTGCCGTCATCCATAAATAAAAATACTGCTCTAAAAGAAAATAAAAACACTTTGCTTTAAAACTGGGGGAGTGCTCAGTGACAATTACTAAACATAAAGTAGGACAATTAAATGGTTAAGAATTACAAGCGATGATTTCATAGTCTTTTCATTCCTGCATTCCATTTCAATTCCACACTAACCAGTATCTTTATTTTTGTCACTTTAGCCTTTAGCCCAGATTCAAAGTGCACTTTATTACTGTGTTGGAGGTCGAGGCATGTGAACTATGAAAACTATGTTGTGGATCTGTCTAGCTTCAGGAATCCATTATCATTCCATCAATCTGCATCCATTGATTAATCTCCTTAGTGCTTCTTTGTTTTGGCAGAAATCTGAAGGGCACTTTTTGCTCTGACATTTTTGCCTGTACCTGTATAAATAAAGTTGCTGCTTCCTCTGCCAATAATTGTGTTTGCAGTGCAGTCTGCTGCGGGAATTGCAAAAGAGCTATTAACGATCCACTCTGTATTCAAGTTGTTCAGTTATATAGTTAGTGCATATATTAATTGAAACTTGCAGCATTGGGTTTTACTAATTAAGATGTATGCAGAAGACTGTGGGAAATTCAATATTTTTGAGCATGGATACAAGTGAAGGCCATTCAGCCTCCTGGGCCAATTCTATACTTATTTGAGTCATGGCTTATCTATACATCAAAACTCGGCCAATTTAGTTTTTTAGCTTTTTGAGACCGTGCTCTACCCCGATCCAGGTCAATGTAATTTTCCTGCGGTTTAATACCAACTAAAGCATTACCTGGTTTTATTTATCAACTTCTTGAAATGTTGGCAACTTTGTAAATCCTTTGATTACTTTATCTGATGAAGGAAATACCCCAATTGTCTTTGTTGATCTAAAGTAGGTGACTTCTCTTCACATTGAGTATAACTGTTGAAGTTCTGCCCTCTCGCAATGCCTATTTGCCTACAGATTCTTGCAATTTCCTGCACTCAACTGCAGTGTTTTATTGTATAACCTTGGTATCAACAATGAATATGTTCCTTCGTCTTTTCCTATTCCTTCAACATAATCATTGTCACATAATGAAAAGATGAGGTGATAATGCAGATCTGTGGGGGAAAACTATTTGTCCATCTTTTCAAGTACAAAGAAACCCCTTTCTTCTGGCCAGGCCCACAGACACTTATTGATTTAAAGTTCCTCCTGTATCTTTATACGTTCATTAACTCACTCATAGAACTTACGGTAATTTGCGTTGGTAGAGACATTCACTGTATCTGGTCTTGTGATTTTCTCAGAAAAGTCAGGGACAACATAGCCTTCCCAAATATTCTTCTCTGGTCAGTGTTTGTCCATCAGATAACATAAAAAAATAAAAGTGCTTGCATGCAGTGATTCAGACCTTCCTATATGAAATAAGTTGTCATGGTTGTTTTTATAAGTTATACTTTAGAGATAATATAGCGATGCGAGGCAGGGCAGGTTGCAATAGGGTATGGCTAGACATTTTAAGATCCCATTCATGTGTGTACTGTCTATGTTCTTTCTTTCACTGAAGAATGTTTTGATATACGTATGCCCTCTCCAATCATGCCTGAGTTGGATATAATAAATATATAGGTTCTGATCATAATTTGTTATTCAAACATACCTTCTAAGTGTACATCTTGTGGATCGGCAGTCTTACTTAGTAGGGTTTGAGTACAAATAACTGGAAGATAAAACAACATTTATCTGTATGAAAATACTTTGGCCCAGGTGGACAAGCATTTTAAGAAGAATGTAGCTGCTGTTTTGTATCAAATGTTTCTATCGCACTTCTCCACATTTCATCCTATTTAAATGTGGTCTACAGACATGATCTCCTACTGAGAGTTAGTAGGAAACCTTTGAAAGTGGAATTTGCTGATTACTCATGCTGCAGAGGCCTTGCCTTTAGTGAGCAGGACAGAAATGAATTGGCTGTGTTTTGTTGTTGGGTATTGTTATTTCTTGGCATATATGGGTGGTGGCAAATGCCACATGCCAATTGATGCCATGCTTATACAAATCTACCTTGATGTTGAGGATCGTTACTGCTGCTTTTCGCTTACATTTAGATCTTTTGCTCTTGTAGTCAGAGGACTGGAGCTTTAGTCACACTTGTAGTGTCCAAAAAGAGCCTGGCTCTTACAAATTGTGTTGTTTGCTGGCATCTCTGTCCATTTCCATTACCTCAAGGCTGGTAGTTTGGTGTGTGGTGTGCTAGATTTGCTCTTTGTGAACAGGCATTCAAAAAGAGCAAGTTAACTGTTGGCAGTGTTTCAAGCCTTTAACTGTCTTGTAAGAAACTATTTCATGTTTGGTAAGTGCCTGACCTGATGCAGAAACTCAGGTACCTGGTGATTTCCTATAACTAAAATATGGCATAAATGTGCTCTGAAAGAAATCAGATAGTTGTCACTCATAGGCTTTGTAGGCAGCACCAATAACCAAATATCAGTGACATGAGCATTAGCGAATTAGAAACATTCAAAGATACTTATATTAAGGAATTTTGCTCTAAGAAGCAGGGTTTTTATGTCCCCATTTGATAGCTTGTTGTCTTCAGCAACCTCCCTTTGGTTACTGAGTATATAGTCAATACGTATATGATCAGATGTTTCTTTTTGTTCTTGTCATTACATTGTCTCTCAATTTCCTTCCACCATCTACCCACAGTATTTGACAAAAATATTCTCTCACTCTCAATGTGACACTGCCAAATTGTCGCAATAATTCTTAAAACTGATAGTCAAAACATTTCATATCATTTATAATTGAAAGTATCAATTTTCAAGGTCGAAACCCATTTTTAATGGTGGTATGTACAGTTCCCCACTGTAATCTAAAATTATTTGCCATGCGTCAGACTGGTAAATGTTGCACTTTGGTATTGGTACTAAATGGGCTTACGCTGGCTGGTACTATAGTGGCATCCGTTCCATACTTTGTGGTCCTGGGTTTGAATCCAGCCATTCCTTACACACTTTCCATCTGTCCTAGGTTGAGTGTCGAGCTAGAAACTCAGCCTCATATAAAACAGACAAAAACCAAAGAAATGGCAAGGTTGCTACCCAATACGTGAAAAGCAACAACAACAACTAAAAAGGGTTGGATGCAAAGCCTTAGGTCCCACATCACCAGGTTCAGGAACAGTTATTACCCCTCAACCATCCGGCTCCTGAACCAGAGGGGATAACTTCACTCATCCCAACTGATTCTGCACCTATAGACTCACTTTTAAGGACACCACAACTCTTGTTCTCAATATTATTGCAATTATTTTGTTTTTCTTTTTGTAATTGTGCAATTTGTGGTCTTTAGCACACTTGCTGTTTGCCTTAGTGTGTAGTGATTCTATTGTGTTTCTTTGTATTTGTGTGAAAATGAATCTCAGGGTAGTATATGGTAACATATATGTACTTTGATAATAAACTTACTTTGAACTTTGAATTAATAAGTGATGATCTGATACCAAAGGCTGTTGGTGGGCAATTTATTGGGTTGTTACAAATGTCTAGATTATGCAGTTCAAATCCAGCTTGAGTGAAAACATTTGAGAAATAATCATTTTAACGTGGGAGCTGTAACTACACGTTTGTCATCTAATGTTGGTGTCTAGCTCAAGAAGTGAGATTTTAAAAAAATACAAGGAATTCAGCCTGGTTGGACATAAAGGTCAAAGCCATGAATTTTCTTGAACAGCAAACATATGGATTGGAATGTGGATCATTAATCAAGGGAATTTATCCTGTATTTATCTTTTATTGGCTTGTTAGGACTGTCCATTCCATTTGTATTCTGGACCATTAATTATTGTAACAGATTGTTAATTAGAGCTACTTCTTAAACATTTTATTTATGTCATGTCATTGCCCCCAACTAATCAAAAGTAGCCCCTCTACCCTTGTGCACTGACATGGCAAGATGTTGATAATTGCCAGGGACTGACCCTCTTAACTGTAGGCATTACTACATGTTTTATCAGCAGTCACTAAAACTGTCCAGTTTAGCTAACAAATTTACAAAGGAATGCAACAAACAAAATGTCTCTACAAAAGATGTCAAGTATTTTAAGAAATCTGTAGCTGCTGTTTTTTTAAGCAAATGTTTCTGTTACCCTTCTCCACATTATATTTTGGTTACAGTAGCATAACAAAACTTTCTAATAAATGATTATACCAGGTTCCAGTATTCTTTTTTGGACAGGCCAGGTTAGCAGCTAACAGTATCACATTGGTGTCTCACTGACATCTAGTTTGTGAAGTGTTAGGTTCCTACAGTGGGTGCCATTGTTAAATTTGCCTTGACCAAATTACTTTTTCAGTTCGAATGGTAAAAAAATGTAGAATACTTAAAGCAGTCGGAAAAGTTCAGAGGGCCACAGACAACAAAAGGAGTTAAAATACACTGGAGAAACAATGTCTTGGATTAAGTGTGGGCTATGTCCCAGACTATCTAACATTAGTTAGCTACTCTTTTGTGAAAGCCAAATGTGAAGGGAATGCTTAAATCAAAAAAAATCTAGCCTGCAAGATCTGGGATCCATGCTCCCTATGCAGCCTAACTGATGACGGTTTTAAAGCAAGTGGAGATGCTCTGTTCTTGCTGGTGTTTTTTCCAGTTCCCTGTGCGCGTTAGTACTATGAAAGTCTAAAAATAATTCCAGAAAAACAGAGAAATTTCCTTAACTGTTCATCAGAATACTCCAGAAAACGTATAGATGGCAATCAATATTATTGATTTTTGCCTAAAATTTGCCAAGCCATTTGCCTAAACTGTGTCAGCTGTTAAGGTGCTGATTCATTTCACAAAATGATTCCTAAAAGATTTTTTGTCCAGTCAGCTTATTACTGTGGACTTTGCAAACAGTTAGCATTGCAGTTTTTGAATTCCAATTAAACCACTGCCCAAGCGATGAAATCTGTTTTTTCTAAAACGGGTACTGCGGGTTACTTTTATTCTGCTCTGTAATGTAAAATATGAAATCGTGACTTGGAAGCCTGTTTGTCAACTTTTATTTCAATTGTCAATGCAAATTAAAAGCCAGAATTGCTCCCAGCAAACAGTTTGAAAACTAAATTGCCCAAAAACATTTTCTCAGTTGTGGAGTCAGTGATACTTATTGCAATGTGTACGTTTACATTTTGGTGGTACTTTTTGTAGAATCGTTGCCTTTAGCTGGTCACATTGCTTTGTAATTGGAGTCTGAACGTTAAGCTTTGTGTGATCTTTATATCCTGGTCCCCCATTTATCACAGCGATGATGTGTTGAATGCCCAAAGCTTTTATGAAAGAGAAACCACCATGGATTGCTTTCATCATTGTTGGAATACTTCTGTATCCTAGAAATTTGGTTTGTTGAAAAGATGATATGGTCTTCAGCGGGCTTATGAGGAACCATTCTGCAAATCACAGTATTCAGTTAGGTTCTTGAAGCATTGTGTTGTATTGGCTTGGATGGAAATTGATTTTGCATGATCAGAATCAGGTTTATTATCACTGGCAAGTGTTGTGAAATTTGTTAGCTTGGCAGCGGCAGCTCAATACAATACATAGTATAAACGAAGGTAAATAAATAGATAGATAAATAAATAAATTGTGGCATACATATATTCAATAGATTAAAAGTCATGCAAAAAGTAGAAATAATGTATATTTAAAAAGTGAGGTAGCAACAAAGCAACTCCAGGGAAGCAAATTCACTATATCTTGCCTTCTCTTAATTTTGCCATCTTTTCATATGCAAGAGCCAGTATAGGACCTGAATAAGATGATCTCTGACATTGCAGGGATTCTGCAAGTAAAAATAAGAGGTGGTGGCAAAGTCAAAGATGAGCTCTTTGGTAGAGGCCTTGGCTTTATTCCAGTCATTTAGGTAGTGAGATTAATGTAATGTGTAGCAGTGGCTGAGCAGGAATTAGTAGCTATGAATTAGATGGTGCACCTGTAGTCATTTACAGAGGATAGAAAGGAGACAGCAAACAAAAACATCAAAATAAAATCTACTGTGTGATTAAGCATTAACTTTCCTGAAAACAAGGTAGCAAGTTGCAAACAGCAACAGGCCCCAGAGAATTTTGTTACCCAGTCCCAACACCGTGAGTAAACATGAAAATGAACCCACTCACGCATGCGCGAGTTTGCTGAAGGACAGGATGTACTGGTATTTTGCTCCCATACCTCCTCCCTGAAGGTAGTGATGAGAAGTGGGCATGTCCTGGGTGCAGGGGGTGGGGGGTGTCCTTAATGCTGGATGCTGCCTTTTGAGACATCTCCTTTTGAAGGCATCCTCAATGCTGGAGCAGCTAGTGTTCGTGATGAAGCTGGCTGGTTGGTTGAGCACAATGAAGAGGTGACCAGTGAGCACGAGGATTGACGAGGGCAGATAGGTAACCATTGTCTGCATGGGTTTTAGCAAGGCCTTTGACAAGGTCCCACATGGTAGGCTGATCAGGAAGGTTAGAACACAAGGGATTCAGGGTGAGTTAGCAAACTGGATGCAAAATTAGCTTGGTGGTAGGAGGCAGAGGGAGATGGTGGAGGGTTGTTTTTCAGATTGGAGGCCAGTGATTAATGGTGTACTTCAAGGATTAACTCTAGGTCCTCTGTTGTTTGTCATAATGTTTTGGATGACAGTGTAGCATGTTTGCAGATACCATATGGTAGCATAGTGGATTCTGAAGAAGGTTGACTTCTAAGATTGCAATGAGGTGTGGATCAATTGAGAAAGTGGGAAAGGGAATGGCATATGGAATTTGGCTTGGATGAGAGCCAAGAGATGCATTTTAGAAAGTTAAACCAAGGCTGAACATACAATATACAGCATATCCCTTGGGAGCGTTGGTGCAGGGCAGACCTCAGGGTACAATAACATAGTTCTCTGAAAATGACAACACAGGTACACAGAGTGATGAAAAAGGTGTATGTCATGCCTGCCTTCATCATCTGAGGCACTGAGTGTAGGTGTGATACAAAACCTTGTGTGTGGTAAGCACAAGGATTTGTGTCACAATCATCAATGTCAAGGAAGTGAACAGGAAAGTTAACGATGGAAAGGCAGTGGACGTTGTCTACATGGACTTTAGTAAGGCATTTAACTTGGTCCCGCGTGGGAGGTTTGTCAAGAAGGTTCAGCCGCTTGGCATTCAGTATGAGGTAGTAAATTGGATTAGACATTGGCTTTGAGGAAGAAGCCAGAGAATGGTAGGAGATGGTTGCCTCTCTGACTGGAGGCTTTGACTTGTGGTGTGCTGCAGGGATCAGTGCTGGGTCCATTGTTGTTTGTCATCTGTATCAATGACCTGGATTATAATGTGGTTAACTGGATCAGCAAATTTGCACTTGGCACCAAGATTGGGGGTGTAGTAGACAGTGAAGAAGACCATCAAAGCTTGCAGCAGGATCGGGACCAGCTGGAAAAATGACAGATGGAATTTAATGGAGACAAGTGTGAGGTGTTGCATTTTGGTATGAACAACCAGGGTAGGCCTTATACAGTGAGTGATAGGGCACTGAGGAGTGTGGTATAACAGAAGGATCTGGGAATATAGATCCATAATTCCTTGAAAGTGGTATCACAGGTAGATAGAGTCATAAAGAAAGCTTTTGGCACGTTAGCAATCGTAAATCAATGTACTGAGTACAGGAGTTGGGATGTTATGTTGAAATTGTATAAGATGTCAGTGAGGCCTAATTTGGAGTATCGTGTGCTGTTCTGGTCACCTGCCTACAGGAAAGATATCAATAAAATTGAATGAGTGCAGAGAAAATTTACAAGGATGTCGCTGGGACTTGAGAACCTGAGTTATAGAGAAATGTTGAATAGGTTAGGACTTTATTCTCTGGAATGTAGAAGATTGAGGGGAGAGTTGATAGAGGTATACAAAATTATTAGGGGTATAGATAGGGTATAAATGCAAGCTGGCTTTTTCCACTGAGGTTAGAAATAGTGGTCATGGGTTAAGGGTGAAAGGTGAGATGTTTAACGGGAGCATAAGGGGAAACTTTTTCATTCAGAGGGTGGTGAGAGTGTGGAAGAAGTTGCCAGTGTAAGTGGTGGATGCAGGGTTGATTTCAACATTTAAGGGACTTTTGGATAGTTACATAAATGGGAGGGGCAAGGAGGGCTGTGGTTCCGGTGCAGGTCAATGGGGACTTGGCAGATTAATGGTTCGACACAGATGCGATAGGCTGAAGAGCCTCTTTCTGTGCTTGTAGTGTTCTCTGACTCTAAAATATTAGCCCACACTCGGGGTATTGTGTGCCATTCTGGTCACCACAATATAGGAATAATATGAGAGAGGGTGCAGAAAAATATTCACAAGGGTATTGGTTGGATTGGATGACTTGAGTTATCAGGCAAGACTGGGTCTGTTTGCTCTGAGAGAAAGAAGGCTGAGAGGTGACATGATGGAGGTACAGATATAAAATTATGAGATGCATTGATAGGGTAAAGAGCCAGTGTGTGTTTCCCATGTCTAAAACCAGAGGCATAAGTTTAAGAGGATAGAAGGAAGGTTTAAAGGGAATCTGAGGGATACGTTTTTCATGTGAAGAGTAATTAGTATCTGTAATGAGCTGCCAGAGAAGCTGGAACAACATTTAAGCGATATCTGGGTTCATACCTGAATGAACAAGGCATAGAGGGATATGGAATTAACCTAGGCAAGTAGAATTAGTATAGATAGGCATGCTGGTCAGTATAGATGTAGTGGGCTGACGGGCCAGTTTTTAATATTGTAGAACTTTGTGACTGTGGCCATGTCAGAAATAGTTGCTTTCTATTTTGCCCTGAGTGCAACAAAAAACAGTCCAGATGCCGTCTGATCTACTGGAGGTCCACTGAAAGCTGAAACCATTTTTATAGCACAGGTTCAAACTGTCTGGTCCAGAGATATTAACTTGTATCACCCTTCCTCAATCAGCAAGATGGGCGGTGTATTTGAGCAAAGCAGCATAAATTTTTGGTCACATTTGACAGGCGGCCTCTTTCATGCTCAAATGAACAGGGTTGGCAAATAAATTCCTGAGTGAAAGAAGAAATTATGTGCTGGCTCTAGATATTTTTTAATAGCTCAATAAAAGCCATCTGAGTAATCAGTAACCCAATTTTTTAGTAATAGTGGTTTTCAGGAAATGCTTTGGAGATACAACCAGCAGCCACTTTATTAGTTAAACCTTGGAAGCTAGTATGGCCATTTGCTACTGCTGTAGCTCATCCATTTCAAGGTTCGATGGGTTGTGCATTCAGAGGTGCCCTTTTGCACATCACCGTTATAGCATATGGTTATTTGAGTTGCTGTCACCTTCCTGTCAGCTTGAACCAGTCTAGCCATTCTCCTCTGACTTCTCATTAACAAAATATTTTTGTCCACAGAACTGATGCTCTCTGGATATTTTTCGTTTTTGTTCCATTCTCTGTAACCTCTAGAGACTGTAGAGCACAAAAATCCCAGGAGTTCATCAGTTTCTGAGATACTCAAACTACCCTGTCTGGCACCAACAATCATTCCACGCTCTAAGTTACTTAGATCACATTTCTAGTGTTTGGTGTGAACAATGGAACCTCTTGCATGCCTTTATGCACATAATTGGCTGATTAGATATTTGCATTAATGGGCGGGTGTACCTGACAAAGTGATCACTGAGTGTATATAATTCATAGTTTATAAAAGTTGAATATGTTTACTTTTGCTGCTTATGGGAGTTTTACAAGATTCCATTCCTACTAAAGGGCTTCACATGAGTGTGGCTAAAAACTCAAGAGTTACAGTTTTCCCAAACACTTGCATCAGTGGAATGAATTACAGTTGAAACTGGATGGAAGAGGAAAACTCACTTTACTGGGCTGCAGAGGAGCCATGAGTAATAAAATAAATTCAGGATGAGAGGAAGGAGAATGCTGAAAATGACCTGAGAGTGCACTCCATCCAAAGTCAGAGAGATAGTGAAGCTGTGGGTTAGCATGTGGCATTCTGTCTGTTGACCTTAGTCTTGCAAATAATAACTTTTCAAATGCTTGAAAATTGAAGAATTTGTCACTTTTAGGTAAAACTATTGAATGTGATCTAGGAAGCTTAGATCGTTACAAAAAAATCACACCACTATCACAAACATATTCTAAGGGTGGATCAGTGTTTGGCAGTTTCCTTCGCAGTTTTGACCTCTCCTAGAACATCTCTTCTTCATCCTGATAATAATGCTTGTTCAATGCAATTACTTTCAATCTCTGTTGCAAAATGACTGACAATGCGCTGCCTGAAAGGAAATTATCTCATTGATTTGGTTAGGTTTAACTCCAACCAATGCAGTGACATACATAAGAACACAAAGAAGCTGGAGGGTAACTTTTGGATCTCCTTTGCTCTTCTCTTTATCTTTACCTTTCTTTTCACCTCCGAAGAATCTTCTTCTTGTCCCACCTCCTGGTCTGGTAGACCATTTCCCTTCTCCCTGTTTAAGAATTCCTTTATATTGGACATAAGATTTATATTAAATTTGTTATATAAATGCTAGAGTGCAAATCATAACAATGCTTCGATTAGTTTAAAATCTATATTTTGTAGAAAGACTGAAAGACCAAAATTGTGTTTTGAGGAATATTAAGGACGGTTTAAAGAATCCTTGTGGAATTGATAAAGATTTCTGCAAATTATTTTCTGTCATTGTGTGATAAAGTGAATGACATTTTATTCCCTGCAAAGTTAGTAAATCTTAATATTTTAACCTAAAACCACGCTGAACTAACAGCAATATTTAAAAATATCAAAGTCAATTTGCATTGGTATCATCAAATACCAGCATAATCAAAGACACCACTCACCCCAGACATTCTTTCTTCTCGCCGTTCCCAACAGGCAGAAGATATAAAAGCCAGAAAGATCACAGCACCAGCCTCGAAGACAGCCTCTTTCCCACAGACATCATTGTTGAACAAACTTCTTGATGATAAGGCCTCACAAGCTACCTCATTATGATCAATAAACAACTTTATTGTTTACCTGCACTGCACCTTTTCAATAGCATTTACATTTTATTCTGCATTGTTATTGTTTTACCTTGTAGTACTCTAGTTCAGTGCACTGTGTACTGATTTGATCAGTGTGCAAGACATGCCTTTCACGGCATCTTGTACATGTGACAATAATAAACCAACAATATCACTTTCAGTGTTGGAGGTGCATCACAGAGATGTAAGAGCAATTTAAATGCCCTGCCAAAATGTTATTTACAAACAGTTCACATCCAAATGCAGCAGGACCTGGACAATATTATTTGAACAGTGTGATTTGTGGTTTTTTTTATTGTTCAGATCATTGCTATCATTCTCTTTCGAGTGGCCTGACTGCTTGTGTGGTGCATACGAATCTCTCTTACTGGCCATAAGCTGCCTTTTGAAATTCCATTGCATACTTCAACGTGATTAATCAAGCAAGCTTTGACACATAATACTATATATTAGTGAAAGCCAATCATCTAAGCAAGATCACATTAGTGTTTGTAATTGCCTGACTTGCGTGCCGATCTTCACCAGGGTCTGCCACTCAGAAATGCTTCATTGTCTGTAAGGTCATTTGGAAATGTCCTAAAATATGATGTGTAAAGGCAAGATTTTGCCACATACCTTTGTAATCTTATCAGAAGTGGTATTCACTATGATTGGCAGTTTTATTTTAAAATATGTTAGCTTATGATCCAGCTTTAAGAACAGTTGACATTAAATCGAATTTTTTCTTTACTCTGTTGGTAGAGCCAAGATCAAATCAACCCAGCAGGGGGTTTATAGAATGGCTCCCATGTTTGACTGATAGCAACTCTGCCCCTTGTCTGATGGTCCAGTCATTTACACTGAACTACCAGCCTATTTTAGCAATGTCAGTCTTTTTTGACTGCTGAAGTTATTAAGTGGAAGCAAGTATTAGACACTTTCAATCACTTTTCAGTGTGAGATTCAGGAGAGGCATTCTGCCCTTGAATTGTTGACTTTTACGGCAGAGTTTCCATTCTGTTCTAATGTTTACTGTTAACCATGTCTGGAAATGATACCAAATATAACATCCCTAGGGAATGAAACATTCTCTTTATATGTCTTTAACCTAAAAGCGCACAACTGGAGAATGTTATTTTTAAAGTGGTTTAAATGAAGTAAAGAATTCACAGTGGCAGTGTTATCAGCAAACATTAAAACTGACTTGGAAAATTAAGGCAAGACTACTTAAGAGCACCAGCCTCTTAATTACCTGAAGTTGTTAAGAGTATCTGTTTCTCTGCACAGAAATTAGTGTTTGTCATGCAGCAAATTATTCAGGGAGAAGCCTCACTTTGCAGATCCGTGATTATAGGCGTTAATTGAGGACATAGAATTCATTTACTGGTCAGCATGTAAAAACTAAAACTGTTAAATGAGCACTTTTTAAAAAAAATGTTTTACTGTAACATACTCTAAAGCTTCATTTTAATTTGCCTCCACAGGCGGACTGAACCCACAGCCCGACCTCACTCCTGGCATTCCGCAAAATTAGCGGAAAACCAACCAGATTCAAGCATGATGCAAATATCTCAGGGCACGATCAGCACTCCTTGGCACCAAACCTACCATTCCAGGTTAGTAGTGGTCCAGTTTATTACCATGGCAACTGAAGAATCTGCTGGGGGGGGGGGGGGGGGGTTCTGTCCCACAAAACCAACTTGAATTTTAAAAAAAACAAGTTTTCTTCAGAGCAGATTTAATCCCCTTCCCTATGCTGCAATGGATTGGTAGTTTTATCTGCAAATGTTTGACAACCTCTGGTGTCAGCAAATGAGGAAGATCAGCTAGCACAGGAGGACAATATGATTAGTTATTTCTCTTACTTTAAACACTCACAAGCGTTCACAGTTGATTTTCATAAATATTTTGAAGTTCCAGACATTCCTAAATTGTAATTATTTTCAAAGTACTGTATATTATGTCTTAAAACCTTATCCCTAATGTTAATATAAAGAAGAACCCAACATCCAACATATTTTCTAAATAATGTTTCATCTTCTCGCTGCTCCCAGCATGCACACTCCAGCGACGTATTGAGAAAATTAGGTAGCAGTTACCAAGGAGATTTAAAACATAAGTTAAGCTTGGAGATTGCCTCATACTGATTAAGGCATGAGTAGCATTGCTTTGATAGGAAGGAAACGATGAAGAAAGGAATAGGAGAGGATGTAGTGGCATTGTGTTGCATTAGATGTAATAATGGCTCGGGTTGAGAGAAAATTCCCTTCTCAGTGCATGATCTTCCAACGTAATTTGTTTATTTACACTGGTGTGTTAAAACTTTATTCAATCCTATCACTGATTAACCATGCATGCCTACCATAAGTTCATTTCTTTTTAGAATGGAAGATTACAGTAGACTAACCATCCTCACTCTAAGTTTCAGGAATAGTGAATCTGTGTTCCTCATTACCTCACTGTTTCTAATTTCTTTCCTCTTCATCTACAGTGTGGGGCTATGCCTTTCTAATTACATGCTATTAATCTGAAAGATGAACCTTGTTGCAGCAGACATAACAGAAAATCAAATTGGTTTATCTTAAAGGGGAAAATGTTGAGATCTTGTAGGTTGTACTTACAACAACAATGGATTATTTTTTTCTTAAAATGACATTCTAGTTAGAACCATAGAACATTACAGCACAGAAACAGGCCTTTTGGTCCTTCTTGGCTGTGCCGAGCCATTTCTCTGCCTAGTCCCACTGACCTGGACCTGGCCCTGGCCCATATCCCTCCATACACCTCTCATCCATGTACCTGTCCAAGTTTTTCTTAAATGTCAAAAGTGAGCCCGCATTTACCACTTCATCTGGCAGCTCATTCCACACTTCCACAACTCTCTGTGTGAAGAAGCACCCCCCCCCCCCATTGTTCCCTTTAAATTTTCCCCCCTTCACCCTTAACCCATGTCCTCTGGGTTTTTTTTCTCCCCTAGCCTCAGTGGAACAAAGTTAAACAAAGTTGTACTTTAAATATCTGAATATTTCTAAATTTTACAAGTTAATCTAGGTCAAGTTACCATGCAGTTTAGGATTGGTTCAAAAGTATAGCTCAGAACTGCCATGGAAATGAAGGATTTGTTAAAGCATTGCACCAAACCTTCCTGCTTTCTCATGTTCTATGTGATCTGTAATGATCAGAGGCATTACTATCTTGCACCTGTCTGAGAAATATATGAAATCTAAATAATGAGAGAATACAGTAAAATCCTCTTATTTTGGGTTGAAGTGTCTCAGTACTGAGTTGTAATTTTATTTTTATTTTCTCACAGAAACAAATATCTCTGCTGCTTTACTACTAAATTTCTGCTAATCCTGTGCTTTGGCATAAGCTGTACATTATAAATTGATTAGTTGAATGCCCAACAGTGTTTGCTAAAGCATGCCCTGATAACATTGTTGCATTACATCCGTTGACAAATATTTGAACCTGTGCACTTTGCCAAATCCTTACTTTTCTGCAGTGCATTACGTTGGTACCTTCTGGTACTGGGACGTTTGCTGTGCTCATGATAGCCACAGTTAGGCCATGGTCTTCTTCATAGGCAATAACTCGAGATCAAAGGTGATTTGTTCTACCACAGTTCTATGGTTTGAGGAGGATGAAGAGTTCAATTTGGAGTCCAAAAGGAGAGGAAGAAGGCAATTGACAGAATGGGTGTTTAGTTGGGGAGGTGGCATACTAGTTTCCCTGTTTAGACTATGCTTCTATGTGCTTCTACAAATGCTCTCAAGGACTTTGTAGAAATGGCTTCTCCACTTTGAGGGGTCATATACCAGGGATTCCCACAAGTTAATACGGACATTATGCTCTTTCAAGGAGTCTTTGAGAACATTCTTGAATCGTCTTCTCTGGCTTCCTGATAATCTTTTGTGTCAGAAGTCAGAAAAGTGTTACCTCATTCAGGAGTCTGATGTCAGGCATACAAAAGGCATGGCCTGACCATCAGACCCAACTAAGCGTTAGTAACAAGTCAACAGATTGTCTGGTTCAGTGGTGTCACAACGACAAATTTGCACTCAACATCAGAAAAACTGAGCAATTCATTGTGGACTTCAAGGGGCATAGTTTTAAGGTGCTTGGAAGTAGGTACAAAGGGGATATCAGAGGTAAGTTTTTCACACAGAGAGTGGTGGGTGTGTGGAATGCACTGCCAGTGACAGTGGTGGAGGCAGATACAGTAGGATCTTTTAAGAGACTCTCAGATAGGTACATAGAGCTTAGAAAAATAGAGGGCTATGCAGTAGGGAAATTCTAGGTGGCTTCTAGAGTAGGTTACATGGTCAGCACAACATTGTGGGCTGAAGGGCCTGTAATGTGCTGTAAATTTCTATGTTCTAACACTTGAAAAAGAGCTCTGATGTTGGTTTGATTTTCCTGAAAGTGGATTTGAAGTTTTGTGGAATCAAGAGTTGGTGATAAATCACTAGGGCTTTGAGGTGTCTGCTGCATGTAATCCACATCTCAGAAATACATAAGCAAGGAATTAGCACACCATGAGTTTAATACTCAGTTTGAGTTCCTGACCTTCAGATCCTTTCCCGCAGGTAGCCGAAGAGTATGCGGGCACAGTGAAGACAATGATGAATTCCATCATCAACCTTTGCCTTTGCTGAGGGGTGACTCCTAAAATATGGGAAGTCTTCTCATTGTCCGCCTTGTTGGACAATGTTGTATAGTAACAGCAAATCGGTACAGAATCCTTGTTTTGCAAGTATTGTGTAATCCCATTCTCTGTGCTTCTGTGAACAAATAGACAATAACGTGGTGCTAAACTCACAAGCATGCAGATGTGCAATGCAATCTGAATACTGCAGCCCAGTGAGTGAATTTAGGATGACCTTGGTTCTGGAAAGCTCTGCCATGGATGGTGCCAAGCCCTGTTGCGCAAAGGAGGAGGATTGGCCTGGGGCTAGCAACTCCATCTTGTAAAAACCCAGAGCTGCAGATACACCATCAGAAGCTTCAAAGACCTTATCCCTGGGAGAGGAAGGATCTTCAAAGGTGGGCTACATGTGGGGCAACTTGAAAGACTGGCCAGGACAGAGGGCCCAGATAAGCTTAAGAAGAAGAAGAATCTGGTTCTGGAATGGAGGCAATTATGTTGATAATTTCTCTTTGAGTGTGTAGATTAGTAGTTTTTGAAGGTGAGCTGTAGCTTTGGAAAAGCATGAGGTAATGACACAGCCTTACTTGAAATGAAACTGCACTGAGACTTGGGTCTATGGCGGACCCACTGGTTTGTCTGCACACAAAAATTCATCACCATGCCTATCTGTTTCAAGATAGCCATAGGAGACAATTAGAAATATTATCTGAGCACAGTTTTGCATAAGTAGGTATCCAACAAATGAATACTAGGTGTTAAGATTTATGTCATTTTATGAGGTATATTTATATTTATAGTGTGGAATGCTGCTGGTACCAAACTAGTGATCTCTGCCATTCCTTTGGCTTCATCAGCTGTGTGGAGAGGGGGTGCTCTGGTATTGACTTTCAGTTTAATATTAATTTGGAACAAAATTAACTGTGACTTTCAAAAGTACAACATATTTTCCTTTATGAATTGATGGTAACTAGTGAGGTGGCTGGGTCCTGAGGACTTTGACCCTTTGTGTCATTGAGTCTGCAGCATCCTGTTCCCAGTTGATTTCCAATAGCCTCTCTAAAAAATGTGTATTTTCCAATGAGGTTAGGACTGGATTTTTCTATGACATTCCTCATTGTCCCCTGAATGTCTGACACTCACACTGGCATGAGAACTGACCATCTTGGTGACCTAACCAATACCCACTGCCATCTCAAAAGCAGTTGACTGCCTTTAGAGAAGTTAATAGGGTATGTGGGTGCAGAAGTTATTAAGTACTTGGCCCAGTCCACCACTATCATGTTGCACTGTTTTCCTGTATTCGACGTCTTCATGAAAAAGGATCTAAAAGGATAAAAATCAATTACTCCTACTTATTTTCCATTTATATCAGTTTCTAATTACTGCTGTGGAAAAGATTAAGCAGCCCTTTTCTTCTAATCAAATGTGAATATCATTGAAAAAAAAGGAAATACTCTTTTCACCCTACCCAAGTAAGGAACACATACATAAGCATATCTACTCTATAAGTAGTTTAACCATCCATGTAATATTTGATCATGTCAAACATCACATTGCTTCTCTCTCCTAGGTCGAAACTAGGAGAAACTTAGGTATGTTGGCCTAAGCCCTCAATACACAATAATAGCTCTAGCTTTGGTTGTCTTGTCATTAAAGTACTCCCTTGTTACCCCCCCCCCCCCCACCCTACTGCTCAACCTGTTTTCACTGCAAATCCTATAGCTTGTTGAATAGACCACAACTCCCATGCCTTTACAACATTGTCCCATTTTCAGGATATTTTTCTTCAAAGTCTATAATCTTGCTATTGCTTCCCAAATCCATTTCTATTGCCCTAACGTATCAACAGCAATGATGGTCTTCCACCTCTGTCTGTATAGGAGGATTCTTCATTGCTGTTTCTGTAATAATTGACTTTTGACCAGTCGGTGTTGATAGCCCTGAGCCAAACCCTGAACCTGGAGAACAGGTGGACCACTCGTAGTCTGGCCTCTACCCCTTGACCTGTTTGGCATGGGTGACCCTACCAAGAGCCAAAGCATAAAGCCCTGACTCCAGCCAACATAGCTCTCTGGGTGTTTGAGGCACACAAGCCTCCAAACCCAATGACAAGGTTGTGGTCCTCTTGGAGATGTTATCCTAAACCATTCTATTTTTACCTTACAAAACAGAATCATGTCTCCATTCAGTATAATGTTAAAACAGAAGAAGCAATGAATAATATTCTCTATAAAAGTGACAGTGATATATTTTTACACACCACAATCTTTAATGTGGTTAATTAATCTCTTCCTGACCTCTTCTCCCAGTGTACTGGGAATTGGAACCGTGCTGATTTGCTTCCAGAAATGTATCTAATCATAGGATTAGACATTTGAATTAACATAACATAAAGAAGTACAAAGCCATGGGGCTAGCTCCCATATGTGAGAGCTGTATTCACACAAACTCTACTGCCTTCCACGGTCCATCCCTTGCCATTGTGTTGCCCGACTCCTTGACCAACATCCAGTCTGGAATGAGCCTTAACTTAAAGTTTTGAATCTGCAGTCAAATGATCTTTTCCATCACAAGCTTGGGATATTTTCCATTGACAGAAACAAATTTGATGTAGTTGTTTTATAGTCTTATTCCACGTTTCATGTCCCATCATCTGGAATTTACCCATTAATATTCACCAGCACCCTCTTCATCCTTTAAAACTCTCAAAATCCATCTCTAATCAAACCTTCAGTGGTCCGCATCCTAATATTCCCATTTCTAATTTAGCCTAAGCCCATCTGCCAAATGACTTGTTTTCTCTTAAGCAGTTACAGTAAATAAACCACTCAATTTTTTTTACTACTGTTCAACTATTGTTTTATTTTAATTCCTCTTTTCTGAAATCATCAACTCCTTGCAAAAGATCTTGGTTACTATATTTACAACTAAACAAAATTAATTTCATACAAGTGCTTTGGGGACTGCTCAGATTGCAAGCCTTTGTTCTGTAGTGAAAAAACCTGTGAGCTGCTGTTACGTTGTAGAACCACAGTGATGTCATCCGTTGCTGGGTACATGCGACTTACAGAGAAAAGTGATTCCTGGGTAATATTTGGTTTCTAATTGCACAGTGCTAAGTCTGGAATTCATCCACTCCTCCATTCACTGTGGAATTAAACAAAGTGAGCTTTTTATTCCACAGTCTATGGAGACTTTGTAACTTTGGCATATTTATGCAGGTCTTTGTAGTTTGTGTCGGAACAACAAGAAGCCATTCAATCCAAATCATTTGCACTGTCATTTACATCTTTTTTTTGAAGTACGTAGATGGGGCCGTGTTCATCTGCTGAACCCCTTCCAGATTTAAGTAGCTATTATGCACCAAGGCAGTTTGAGGGGAAAATGCAAATATTGTAACTAAAGAAACAACATCTGTGAGAACAACACAGGAAATATCCCACTGTGCCTCACTGAAGTGGGAAATTAGACAAAATGAATTAAGGAAGAAATGTGTGCTGTAATATAAGAATTGGGACAAAAAGTTGATCTAAATGAATTCCAGAGGGCAAGAATAAATCAGTGAAAATACTCTGCCATTAATGTGATATAAACAGAAATGTTAGAAGATGGGATAGTGTGGAATGATATATTAGGCTGTTAGTGTCGCAGGGATGAAGGGATTTAGACTTAAATTCATTGTAATTAATATATAGGTCAGCACAATGGGAAGATGAATCAGATGTAATTAAGCATGAGTTAAGAGTAGAAAGCTGATTCTTTGTTTATTTGGTTAACTTAATGGGTGAATGAAGGATATCAAATACTGCAGAGTTTTACATTTACGATATTGCACACCACTAATCAAGATGAGCAGTCTTCAGGTGAAGGAAAACTAGAAGATGGGGAAAAATTAACAGTGTCACATTTTTAATTAGACCTCATTTTAAAGTCAGACATTTGCTGTTCTTTATTAAAAAATTTCCATAATCGATTTGTATGTCTACACTTTAATATTGCTAATGTAAATTCATTACATTGCGCATTTTCCCAGTTGTTGTTCTGCAGCACATCAACAGGTGAAAGGGTGCAATTACCATCTAATAAGTTCACTCATGAAAATTGCCCATTATAAATTTGTCGTGAAAGGTACTTAGTGAAGTGCGCAGGTGCTAACAATCTTGTGCAGATACCCAAGTGTTTTATTTTAATAGATGAACAACATTCCCCTTGTGATCTGATTGTTGGTGCCTTTAGTTATGGTTGATTATGATGTATAGCACTTAAAATTCTTAAATAGAAATCTGAGTTTGTGTAAATAATACAGATAAAGAGGTAAGTACATGTTTTAATAGGCATTGCTTCAGATCAGCACTACGTTAAACTGTTAAAGGAGATCTGTGGTTTCTAAGAAGATATCCTTAATGATAAAGATCATTCAACTAGGAAATAGTCCAAGTGCATCAGTTTTGGTAATGCCATTCAGTCAGCTTCTACAGACTGCTAATGGAGCCAATCAGTCAGGATATGCCCAAATTGAAAGTCAATTTCAAGTGCATCCATAAACAAAGCTTTGGAGTACACTTGAGGTTACAATTGAATTTTAGAACACCCAACATAAGTGAATTTCTATAAATTCCTTTTACCAAAAATCCTAAAATTACACATGTGAAATAGGAGTAAATTAGTTAATGACTAAGTTACTGGGCTAGTATCATGAACCCTGGGCAATCCTGTCATGCCAACTGGAAAGTTTTAATTCAAATCATTAAATATATCTGGAATAAAAAGCTGGCATCATTCTGGTGACCACAAATTTCCAATACAGTTCTAAAGAAAGCAAGATGGTTGCAATGTCCTTCAGAGAAGACCTGGTAACCTTATCTGGTCCAGTCTCTGTGTGACCTCAGATGACCACCTTCACTCAAGAAGGCCACTCGGGAATCGAGACCAAACACGAAACAGAACACTGGCACTTGTGGAAGCAACAGGTGTGTCTGACTTGTTTGATAAGTAGCCAGTGTCGGCATTGCCCATATCCTGTAAATGAGTAGAAAACAAAAACTAATGTAGACATTATATTCAGGATATTCTGCAAATGTAGATGATGGCTTTGGCCTTTACATTGAGGTTTCATCATTTGTCAGATTGCAGGATGTACTGTGGACATTATAGTGGTGTTTATTATGTTTGAATTTGCCTGTTTATCAATGGCTGTCTTTTATACAATACATCTTTATTTTATTTTCCCAGTTCCTCTACCAGTGACCTCTCAGGCTACGATCATGGGTATCTAAGGAGGAGTCCAGATCAGTATAGTTCAAGAGGAAGCATGGAAAGCCTTGACCATACTAATCTTCCGTATCACTCTTGCAACCTCTCACCTGCTAAATCCACCAACAGTATCGATCAGCTTTCTCACCACCACAGCAAAAGGGACTCGGCCTACAGCTCCTTCTCTACCAGTTCCAGCATTCCTGAATATCCAGCACCGACGCTCCGTAATGAACGTTCCTACTCCATGGAAAACATGCCTTCCAGGAATAGTCTGCATGAAGGGATCAGACAGGCTGATATAAAGTATGTAAAAACAGTCTATGACTCCCACAGAGGAATATCAGAGGAACGTGAGGTCAGCTGCCCTTCAGCAATAAAAAATTCTAATGGTCGGTCCCAGACTGATCCCAGAAGCTATTACAAGCCCTACAGACACAGTATTGGTCCAGTGTGGAATAACCCCAGCAGGAACTTTTTAGAGCTGGACAATAAAGCACCTCCTCTTCCTCCGACCCGCAGTGACAGCTTCATGGCGATCAAAAGTCACGACAAGCCAACCTCTTGGTCAGGTCTGGACGGACAGAGCAAGCCGACTCGACCTCAGCAGAAGGGAGTGTGGCTTCTTCCTACCAACTCGGGCTCTTCTGGACAGAAGCCTCTCTTCGCAGAAGGACAACTCAACACAGTGATGGAGAAGAGCCCTGAAAGTAGTCCCATTACTCAACCCAAGCACGGTTACATTCAAACACCACAGCCAGGCCAACCCATGCTACCGACCGGAATTTATCCTGTGCCACAGCCTGAGCCGCGGTATGCACAGGCTCCAACCAATAACAGCAATTTCATGCTTCAAAGCAATAATAACGGGTTACTGTGCCCTGCCCTCAGTAGAGAAAATACACTCAGTGCTCAAAATTCAACTGAACGGACTAAATGTGCTCCATGCAATGTGGAGGAAAGCATTGGCAGTAAATCTGGTCTTTCTCAACCCAATGCTGCATTTGATTCTGGCAACAAATATGAGATGGTTCCAGAGCAGACACAGGGACAATATAGTCACTACAAGGTGCATGTCTTTGCCGACTCTGATCCGGTGCTGCCTGATGTTGGGTACAAGTCCAGTCCAAGTATGCCGTCAGGTGTCAGTGCCAGTACAGTTGATGCACAGTATTCTTTTGGAAACAGTGAACAGGCACAAGGCCAGCAGACAAGGAAAAACAACGAGAAAGGGTTTTCAGTTCAGCACACAGAGAGCTGGCAAGGAAGATGTCAGATGGATGGAGAGTCATACCAGTGGAAAGCTGAACAGGAAAATCGGGCGCCTTGGGTGCAGATTGGAGACAGACAGAGCTCTCCTTTCTGGCAGAGCCAAACAGAAACTAAAATGACCTCACAGTGGGAAAGTTACAGTGAGAACAGATTATCCCAGAAGTTGGACTACGACAGGAAAGAGCAGGCCTCTGACCACTGGGGAAGCTATGAAAAGCAAATGGGCCCTAAACGCTACAGTGAAGTAAGCAACACTGTTCAGCCAAAGTTTCAGGAACAGAGCTCATGCCAAGAACAGCAGGGCAGACCTGAATCCGGGAGATCCAGGTACAGTTCCAGCAGCATCCAAAGTTCCCAGAGTAGGCAGTTTACAAAACCCGAAATCACCAAACGCTCTTCTGTTCTGGAGGCCGTCAATATGATCGAGCAACGAGAACACGATGAGAGAGTTCCCAACGCACGAGGAGTTTTCTCGGCCAGGTTGAGTCAGTCTTCCAGTTCAAGGAATTCGCTGAACAACCTGGATGACATTCTGAGCAGGGTAACTGATCCCCAACCATCCAGACAGCCAGCTGCTCCGATGATGAATCTGATAACGGCAGACAAGACCCCAATCCTTCACCACCTGACGTGTGAGAGCAGAGATGAGAGCATTAGGTTAGAGGACCCAAGGCGCCAGGACAGGGATTTGCATTTGCCTGCTAAAGCTGCTCAGAGGAATGACAGGGCACCAATTCCTATTGCAAACAAGGGCCCACAGCTCCACAAGAGCAGAAGCTCTCTCCAGCTGATGGAGAAAGGAGAGAGGGACACACTCTGGGAAGATGACATTTCAGGTTCTCCTCCCGACAACGCCTTTAACCGAGCTTACAGGAACAGTCTGAAGGACGCTCAGAGCAAGGTGCTACGGGCCACCTCCTTCCGCCGCAAGGATCTGGACTTAACCCCTCCCTACCTGAACAAGCCAAAGGCTTTGGACCGACCAGCCTCGGCCCACGTGGGCTCGGCCTCCCAGGTCAGGCTGTTGCAAGCGCCACGGGAGAGGCACTGCATGACCCCGACCGAGGAGAGACAGGCCACCGCAGAGGTGCATGCCGGCCCACAGGTAGCCCGCATCGGCAGCAGGAAGCGGCTGACAGCCGAGCAGAAAAAGCGGTCCTACTCGGAACCCGAGAAACTGAACGAGCTGGGAGTGAGCGATCCGCAGCAGAAGAACCGAACCTTCACCTTGCCCGAGGCGACCGAGCTGCGCTCGGTGGCTGACAGGCGGCGGCTTTTCGAGCGCGATGCCCGCACCATGTCCACCGTCAACCTGTCCCGGCCCGAGCTCAAGCAGCTGCAGCAGAACGCGCTGGCCGACTACATGCACCGCAAGACGGGCAGGAGGCCGCAGCTGGCCGAGCAGCTCACCCCCGCTGCCAGGGAACGCTCACACAGTGTCTACCTGCAGCCGTCCCGGGACGTCTGCAGCCTCAGCTCCTGCTCCAGCCTCAGCTCCCTCTGCGAGGTGAGCCCCACCGGCAGCAGCCAGCCTCCCGGCCCCGCCTCGCTGCCCACCCAGCCCCGTGCCGGCGGCGACAGGCACTACGGCTCCGAGCTGACGCTGAACAGAATGCCGCCGCCCCCCGACGCCGGGCGGGTTTCCCGCCTGAGCCGCCAGGCCTCAGGCCAGCAGCCGCCGCCGTCCCCCTTTGACCGGCAGTCATCCGCCAGGAACTCGGGCAAGTTTGCGTCCGCCGATAACTTGCTGGAAAGGGCCGACAACCCGGTCATCCACACCCGCTCCAGGTCGTCGCCTTCCACCCAGATGGTTTCTCAGGTGGGTGCCGTGTGCTCCTGGGATGAGCTCTTTTCCCCTAAACACCCGTCCATTCAGCCTGCACACACCTTCATGGGGACAGGAGGGTGCAGCATCGATGGCTTCCTAGTTATATCCCTCATGTGACCTTCACTGAGGAGAATAAGAAACAAGATACTGGAGGAACTCTGAAACACAAGAAAATGAGGATGCTGGAACCTGGAGCAACATGCGAAAGACTGGAGGAACACAGCTGGCCAGGCAGCATCTGTGGAGGGAAATGGTGGAAGGGTCTCAACCTGAAACATAGACCTACCATATCCCTCCACAAACTTCTGCCTGACCACCCACGTTCCTCCAGCATCTTGTATCTTGCACTAGATTGCAGCATTTATTTACAATAAATAATGAAACACTGGTACAAACAACATCACACAACAACATTGAAAGGCTTTATTCCCTTCAATGGAAAACATTCTGGGATGTACTTAATCAGATTTTCCAAAGTGTCCGGCAAAATGAAAGGTATACAAAGATCCCAATATGATGGCAAATTAGAGTTGTTCTGGAAATTTCAGTTGCGTAACAACACAGAAAGGAAACATCACATTTAAATGGTCTGCTTGTCTCGTTCACGAGTAGCCCACTCTACCTTCACAGGTACACCCAATTAATTTCTCAGCGCTCCATCTGATTTACTTCTGTTTCATTTGTGAAAAATATTCATTTCTGCCTCTAAACTCTGGCAACCATTTTAACTTAAAGTTTTATGATTTTTTCAGTGCACCTGTATGAAGAAAACAGCTTTTCCCCTTTCAAATAACCTAATTAGAGATCACAAAAGTCTGAATAAATGAAAATACCATGCTTTGGGTGGCAGCTGTCCCAGCTGTCTGGGACACTAGGAATCCATTGGATAGCCCCAATTCCTTGAAAGGAAGCATTGTGACATCATTATGTTGGGGGGGGGGGGTGGTCATTTTATGGACAAATGAGGATTTGATTCAAAATTACAGGGAACCATTGATATCAACAATCCTGCTCACCCACGTCGTTTCTCCAGAAGTGCATCTCCTCATCCTGACCTGCATTAAATTGCATCTGCCACGTGTGTGCCTGTTTAGCCAATCTATGAGTGACATTCCGGAATGTTCCACTTCCACTGTTTTGTGACATGCACAAACTTAAGAATGAGATAGCACTGTGAGGTTAAAGAAAAATTCAGGTCTTGAGGAAACATATGTGCTTGACAGTTTTAAAGATAATCATAAGAAAATCTGCATGACTCCAAATAAATCTCAATAGTTAGAATACCAGACTATTGGCTTTCAGGAAATCCTTTGTAATCCCAAACGACCCATTACTTGCATCCTCTCATTATGGGTTTTTATCTGTCTGTGTCGATGAATAGCACCAGTATTTATCAGTCTTTAGTGTCAGTCATCATGTTGCTCTGGTTTTCATGACACTATTATAATTGAGGTATTATTCTGAGATTCCTTCTGAAAGAGGTGGCTGGAGAGACTGTGGAGGCATTAGTAGTGATCTTTCAAGAATCACTAGATTCTGGTATGGTTCAAGAGGACTGGAAAATTGCAAATGTCACTCAACTCTTTAAGAAGGGAGGGAGGCAAAAGAAGGAAATTTGTTAGTCTAATCAAATGATCAAATCGGCTAAAGTTAGTCTGGTTTCCTTGAGGGGAAATCTTGCCTGACAAATCCGTTAGAATTCTTTGAGGAAATAACAGACAGGATTGACAAAGGAGAGTCAGTGGATATTGTTTACTTGGATTTTCAGAAAGCCTTTGACAAGGTGTTGCATATGAGACTGCTCAACAAGGGTCCACGGTATTACAGGAGAAATACTAGCACGGATAGAAGATTGGCTGACTGGCAGCAGGCAAGCAGTGCGAGTAAAGGGAGACTTTTCTGATTGGCTGCCAGTGACTAGTGGTGTTCCGCAGGGGTTGTTGTTGGGATCGTTTTTTTTTAGCATTATATGTCCATCATTTGAAGGATGGAGTTGATGTCTTTGTAGCCAAGTTTGTGAACCATACAAAGACTGACAGCTGTGTCTTTCGGTATATTTAAAGCAGAGGTTGATATGCTCTTGATTAATAAGAGTGTCAAATGTATTGGGGGAAGGCAAGAGAATGGGGTTGGGAGGGATGATGAATCAGCCATGTTTGAATGGCGCAGACTAAATGGGCCGAATGGCCTACTTCTGGTCCTGTGTCTTATAGTTTCATGGTAGCCGCACATAGCATTGCTTCAGAATTGCAATGCTTGTTCAGTAGCTTGAAGAGATGTTTATTCAGTTGAGTTCAAACTCTGGTTAGATTTAGTATTAGCTGAGAACCGGCATAGCATTCCCAAAAGCAGAGAGATTAAAATGATATTTTAAAATACGTTCTTGGTAATATTAAAGTTTTGGAGTGTTTGAAAAGAATTTTGATTACACTGCAGGATCATCAAGGTGGTTTGCAGTGGCCTCCTTGAGATTCCTTTCTTCAAGCCATTAGAATTTAATCTGGCCAACTTCCTTCCTGAATACAATACATTCTGCAATCAATATAAATGATGTAATTGGACTGGTCACTAAACTACACAGAGTATAAAATTAGAGCTGATGACCGGATAATCTCTCAGCATGCACACATTTGCTGCCCTCATCTGCACCTTGTTTGTGAGTTGGAAAACGAAAATGCAAATGATCACTTTTAAATCAAAAACTCCCAGTCAAGGTAAAATGGTTTCAAATACCACTGTTTTTTATGGATAGTAAAAATCTTTTTTCTGAACATAAAAAAAATGTTTAACTGTTTTCCTGTGTGCTATAATTTTATAGCCAATTTGCTCTTTAATTTATGTTATGAATGTAGATTGTCAGCAGATTTCAGTAATTTTGTGCACTTGAGAGATGAAAAGAATTTTGTTTCCTAATGTGCACGGTCACAGTCTGTTGACAATCACAGCCTGGACAATTTCTCAAAGCAGCTTTTGGGTTCAGATTTTTTAACTTCATGGTTTATGATGAGGTAAAATTAGATCTGGGTACAAAGTAGTATGTTATTATTTCTTGCCAGAAAGTCAGTATATAAAAAAAAGAAAACATTGGGAAAATCTTTCCTATCAACTTTCCAGTGCATTGACTTGATTAGACAGGATATTTATTGACAAGAGGAAGGTAATTTATCCCATCCTGGTTTTCCCATATAGAATTATCCCACAGTCTGGAATTTCGAAAATGAAGTTAAGTGATTATATTTCTTTTCCCTGTTAATCTATCTGGAAGATCCTTACATATATTTAGCATGCCATGTGAAGAATTTTCTGACACCGTCTCCTGATCTTATAAGATTTATAAAATTATGAGGGGCATAGATAGAATAGGCAGGATCTTTTTCATAGAGCAGTGAGAGCAAAGTTTAAAGGCAATCCAAGAGGTAGGTTTTTCATACAAAAGGTGGTGAATATCTGGAACAGGTGACCAGAGGGGATGGCGGAGACAGACACAATCACAATATTTGAAAGGCGCTTGAGTAAGAACTTGGATAGGAAAGGTGTAGACAGCAGTATGGGCAGATGGCATTAGCATAGAGAGATACCAAACGTGGACCAAAAGTGTCTATTTCTATACCTTTCATCGCTACCGTATATTTTAAGATTTTTTTTCACATTTGCCTGTACCAAAGCATCCACATGCCTGATTTTCATATACATATACTAATGACTTGGACGTGGGTTATGGAGTAAAATTTCCAAATGTGTGAGTGATGGAAAGTTTCAAAATGTGGACTATAGTAACAGACTGCAAGAAGTTCAGTGGGCAGACAAGTGGCGTTATTAATTAACACACTTTGGCAGAAAGAATAAGGAGACAATTTTGACTAAATGGTGCAGCTTTAAAAGATGTGCAGGAACAGAGGAACCTGAGTTCATAGATTTTCCTCTACTAGCATAAAATTTTAAATCTGGAAGAGTATACCTACAACTGAAATGAAATGCGGCACTGACTCCCTGGGACATGGCAATAGTCATTTTGTTCCTACGGCCTGAAGTTCAGTTGGTCCATCAGTTGGTATTGCATCTAGATGAGGTGACGTGCTCACTCACTGAGGCCAGGGAGAATGCAGAAGGCAGTGACTGTTAGATGGCACAATGCAAATGTGTGTTTAGTCAGTGACTGGATAAAATCCATACAATATTCCCACCATCAAACCTCTCCCCTGCATCCATTGCTACCAAATATTCATTGACCCATTGTGACCAATATTCACTTCAACAGGATTACCTGAAATAATAAGTAAGAAGATTCTGCAGACACTGAAGATCCAGAGCAGCACACACAAAATGCTGAAGGTCAGGCAGCATCTATGGAGAGGAATGAGCCGCTGGCAATTCGGGCCGAGACCCTTCATCAGGATATCAGGTCCTTTCCTTAGATGCTGCCTGACCTGCTGAGTTCCTCCAGCATTTTGTGTGTGCTGTTCATTAGGTAAGACTGGTTCCAGGAAAGTTTAAGGTTCAAACCCAGCTCTGCTGAGTGTAGTCCATGTCCAGGGAATGACGGGTCAGCCGGATGAAATTCCTGCCCACGCTGACTCCTGATGGCGAAGAATACCTGTGTGCTACTGGCTGACAAACATTAGACTTGGCACTAAATAGTTCCTGTAGCCAAAACTGCTCTTTCTCTGTTACAGAAGTTAAAAAGGGGGAAATAATTTAAGAAAACTCTGTCTAGTTCAGTAGTCTATTGCATGGATTTGAAGATTCTGTTGCACCCATTTCCACATAATATTTCAGATTCTGGGCTGCAATGATCCTTTTCTTTCATTTCAGGATATTCTGAATGCAGTGAACAGGCCCCCAGGCTTCCCTGAAAAAGATCTAAATTCTTCCTCCAAAACGATGGGTGCTGATTGCACAAGCAACTGGTATGCTCTTTGAAAATTGTAAAATTGTTGGTCCATTGGAATCCATTCAGCAATGAAAGACTTGCATCACTTTTCCTAAACTTCCCTTTTTCCCCACCCATTCCCCCTTCCCCTTCTGTTAAAGGGGACTGTTTGGTTTAACATAATTGATGTTTGATGTTTTGACTATAAAGTCTAATTTTTATAATAGAGAATAAAGGCTCATACATTTTAGAAAGTTCAAAGTATATTTATTATCAAAGTAAAACCTTGAGATTCATCTCCTAACAGGCTGTCACAAAACAAAGTAACCCCACCCCCCAAAAAATCATAAAACAAGACCATCAAACACCCAATGTGAAGAAATCATGCAAGCAATTAGTGTTCTGAACTTAAGTCCACATAGACTGTCCTGTCCTCAGACACGTGGTTCAACACTGAGTGGAGTAACAAGCTGACCCTCGCCTCGGTCCCCAGTACCCTATCTGACCTGGTACGTATATCATCATCCAAAGCATCGGGTTCAATCACTTCGATTCGCTCTGGGGCCTGGACCCTCCACCTCAATTTGGCCTGTTCCAGACATTTCTGATTCAGCCCGGCACCTAAACCAGGTCTACCTTGCTCTTGGCCACGGGCCCACGGGCCCACCTTGGTTCTGCCACATCGAATTACCTCCAAGTCCAAAGGGAAATTACAGACTATTGTTTGAGATGATCGCTTACCAGAAAAAGGGTGATTAACAAGTATTTAGTTGTTTTCCTTGTTTCATTGGCCACCAGTGAGATTCAGCAGTGCCATCAGACCTTATAAAAGTATTAATGAGTCTTGTCCAAGCCAAAAGAGTGGTGTTAATTCTTCAAATATAGCAGTGATAAAGCTATACAACATGGAAACAAGGTCTTTGGCACAGTTTGTCCATGCCAATGCAAGCTGAGCTGGTCCCAATTGCCTATATGTATGGCCCAAATCCCCCTGTACTGTCCAAATGGCTTTGAACATATCCTGACAATAAACATCCAAAAACAATTGCTTTGGGAGAGAGATTGCATTAGGAGGAAGGAGTATAACATTTGATTAGAGCAGCAAATTACACCTTTGTGTTTTCACCACCAACAATGATGGGACGACCTACAGAGAGGAAATGGAAGAGCTAGAGGGCTGCTGCCAGGCAAACAACCTCTTCCTCAAAGTCAGCAAGACACAGGAGATGGTTATCGACTTCAGCAGAACACACACCCCTCTTTATATTGGCAGCACAGTGGTGGTAAGAGCGAGCAGTTTCAAACTCCTGGGAGAGCACATCTCACACAACCTCTCATGGTCCCAGAACACATCCTTCTCAATCAGGAAAGCTCACCAACACCTCTACTTTCTAAGGAGGCTGGACTATGCACATGTCATTTCCTCAGATGCGCAGTAGAGAGCATCCTAACAAGCTGCATCATTGCGTGGTGTGGAAACTGCACTGCAGTGTAAAGGAAAGGTCTACAATTGTTACTCAAAGCTACTCATTGCATCGTCAACACCAGCCTATCCACCATCAAGATCGTAAATACAGAAAGGTGCCAGAAAAGAGCCAGGAACATCGTGGCATCCAACCCACCGTACTCATGAACTGTTTGTCCCCCTTCCATCAGGGAGGAGGCTACGTAGCATCCACACCAGGGCCACCAGACTGAAAAACAGTGACTTCCCCCAAGCTGTGAGGCTGATCAATACCTCCACCCACTAACCCACCACCACTAATTTAATGTTTCCTGTCAGTCACTCCTGTGCCTAGTGTCACTTTATAGACATACAATCAATCTGTGTATAGAAATGATCTTACCTATTTCTAGTTATTGTGCTTTTAATTATCATTATGTTTTTATGGTGATTTTGTCTCTGCTGCCGTGGATCCAGAGAAAAAAATATTTTGTTCTCCTTTACATTTACAAAATTAATCAATCTTGAATCTTGAAGGCATCTGAACTGTGCTTAGATTGTTGTCGTTTACACATTAGTGGTTTGTCTGCCCTGTTTGTGGCCTTTCATTGATTCTATTATGCTTCTTGTATTTATTGTGACTGCCGGCAGGAGAGTGAACCTCAGGGTTGTTAATGGTACTTCGATAATATACTTACTTTGATTTGAGTAAAGCTGACCCAGTGTGATCCAGTCCACTGGAGACTGCAAAGCTCTTGTCCGTTAGCTATACAGGAGATGGATTCCGTTGCCAGGATTCCCCTCTGCTCCACTGCTCCTGCTGTGTAATAGCCTTTTGATTAAAATGTCTTCCGATAATAGAGCACTGTAGAGGAGAACTTCAGGGTGCTCTTTCCCAGCAATCCTGCAGGGCTCCCTGGAGCAGAGAATAAATGGGACAATCTGAAGTAATTCAGGAATGAACATTTGTTTTGCAGGGCTCCATTGGCTCCTGGGTCAAGAGTACAAGTATCTAGACCACAACAGCCTGTCCAGACAGCATCTCAAGACAGGTATGAGAAAGAGCAGTTGAAATTGGGAAGCTTCTTTGTAAAAGTTGTCTCTCTGTTCGATTTTCATTTCTCCTTTTTCTTTTACTCTCTCTTAAAGCCATTATCCTTGCAGGAATGTAAAGGCATGTTTTGTTCAGTTCTTCATTTGCTCTTCATGTGCAATCTCGCCAGTGAGGCCAGCTGAACAGTCCAATTGAATCGTAACAACATGGTGGGGTGGGGGTTGGACTCACCATGATGTGTTGAACACAGGAAGCTCCATATTGAGCATTACTGTGAAAAGAACACTTGGCAGGACAAACAAAGAGCCAGGAGTGAATCTAAAATAATGAGGATCAGATAAATTGGGTGTTAACACAAAATGAAAATATTTTTGAGGTCGGAAAGAAATCTAGAGACTTAAAAATTGTAAGTATATAATTCCTCCAATGGAGGATAAAACTAGTTAAAGCCATAACAAAGGCCATTACAGGTTTTATCATAGAGCACTGGAGTTCAAGACCAAAGAGATTAGACTAATTCCATGCTGTGTGCATATTAAGGACTTTACAGCATTGAAAGTGTGCACAAGGATAATGGCAGGCTTGGGAATGGTTTAAAAAAAGAGATGTGGAGGTTCAGGGCCATTTCCAGTAGAACACAGTTTAAATGGGGACATCAAGTAAGGAAGGGCTTTTGTTTCTTGTATATGGAATTACTGTTCTGCTTATGGAGCCCATGCAAAATAAATTTGTCCTCCATTATATGCATTCAATGTGCATTGAAATAAGCAGAGACAACGCACAGATGTGGCTGTATCGCGTTCTGGTGTAGGCAATAGAGGATGAGCCTTTAAAGAGTTAATTATTTAAAATTACTTTTAGGAAAATGGGAAGGTAAGTAAATTAATTTAATGTTGAGGTATGCTAAAAGAGGTTAAAGAAGCAAAAGGGAGTTATTTGAAGCCATAACAAACACATGGATGATATGACAGAGAAAGGCACAAGATTAATTTTGAATTCTGCCAGCAAAGTGCCGGACATGATAGCAAGTGGAAGTAAGTGACATGTGAAGGACAATGCAAGCTCACCTGTCAGAGAGTGACATTTAACTAATCTACATTTACATTTAAAGGTCTTTTCACAGTGATGGCCGAAGCAGATTCATGGGACCATCTCTGTCCACCAGCTACGACAATGAATTGAATCCCCTTGCTGTGAACAAGCTGCCCATTCGAAATGAGAGGCAGATGTCACTGGAGAGTTACAGGTCCAACAGCACTTCCTGTCTCAGGCAGCTGTCAAACAGGGGGCAGTTCAATTATCGGCCTGCATCGGAAACCCTAGTGCCTGACAAAGCAACTTCAGAACACTACAGCCAATCCATCCCCGGTGGGCAAGAATACAAGAACCACAAACGTACTGCCTCAGATCATCAGGCTTATAGATACTACCTTCCAGAAGAAACTGGGGCTCCAGCTGCATTGAGGACAAAGCCAGTCCTACCACAGAGACCTCCACCACCAAAACTCAAGTGGATGACTTCAGTGAACGACGACTCAGCCAAAAGGGGCCCAGTTCCGACTGCTGGCTCAAATCACCACCAGCCTGAAAGGGATCAGTATCACGGCACAGGAAGTGACACCACTTGGGAGCCTGATCCCGCACCTGCTCGGCCGTCTTCCCCTCCATCCAGCTTGCACTCACTCTCTTTGTCAGAGTCACGCCTCCAGTCGTCCTCCTCGTACACCGACGAGGACGAGGTGTTCATCCACGACCTGGACCCCCAGCCGCTTCCGCCCCCGCCTCCCTCTCCACAGGATCCCAGAGCTGTCCCAGAGAACAGAGACAACAAGTTCCCACCCCTGCCTTCTCCAGTTGCTTTTAAAGATCAAAGGCCAGAGGCATTATTGAACTGGAATGATGAGCAAGCTGTGTCCAGGTAAGGAAGCTGAACCGTGATACTCTAGCCCAAGATTCACAGACTTTTTCCAAACACTGATTACAGTCCAATGAATTCTTTCCCTCTGATATATCCAATTAACAGCATCCTATTTATATTTGAGCCTACGTTACTTTAGATGTTATTTTGTTCAGTGTAAGTTACTTACAGTGTTGCATTACAGTGTTGTAATAGATGGGCTCTCGGTATGTTCAGATTGAGGCTGTTACTCCCTGCTCTGGGCATTGTGTACCCGTTAGGAATCATCTCAAGAAGGAATCTGCATTGTTGCTTAGATTTTTAGCAGGTACTTACCATGGTAACAGTATCACAGGTAATTGAGGATGAGCAAGGTGGGGGGAGGGGAATGTGAAGGTGGGAGATAAACAAGCCGGATACGGGGGAAGTAAAGGAGAGGAGAGTGGGGACCATCAAGGAGAGGTGAACAACCTTCTGAACCAGATACAGTGGGGGTGGGTGGGGAGCCTGTGTGCGACCCGGATGATGGAGCCAGGAGGTGGAAAGGGATGAAGATGAGGGAAGTGGGGCTGGGAAAGGGGACCAAGAGTTGAGGACCAGAGGATGAGAAGTAGAGGAAAAGGGGAGGAAAAAGGCAAAGGGTTACCCAAAATTGGAAAAGTCAATATTCATGTAGACTACCGATGTGTAACATGAAGTGTTGCTCCTCCAATTTGTGTTGGGCTTCATCCTGGTGGAAGAGAAGGCCATGGACGGACAGGTCTGTGTGGGAATGCGAAGTGCAATTGAAATGGTTTGCATCTAGGATCCCAGGATGAAGGCGGCGGACCTGTGAGTCTGCGCTTGATCTCACCGGTGTAGAGGTGGCCACGTTGTGAGCACCGAATGCAGCAGGTGAGGTTGGAGGGGGTGCATTCTGCCTCACTGGAAGGACTGTTCAGATCTCTGGATGGTGGTGAGGGAGGAGCTGCATCTCCTGCAAGGGCAGGGTGAAATGCTTGGGGTCATAGTAAGGTGAAGTGCCAGGGGTCATGGCAGGGTGAAATGCTTGGGGTCATAGCAAGGTGAAGTGCCAGGGGTCATGGCAGGGTGAAATGCCTAGGGTCATGGAAGGGTGAAGTGCCCAGGGTCAGGGCAGGGTGAAATGCCTGGGGTCATGGAAGGGTGAAGTGCCCGGGGTCAGGGCAGGGTGATCAGGGAGGGAGTGGTCCCTGTGGAAGGTGGAAAGGGATGGTGAGGAGGGCTGGTTTCTCGTTGCAGCTGGCAGAAATGACAAAGTATGGTATTCTGATGGTGGGGAAGGAGGTAAGATCAGAGAGCTCTTCTCACCCTCCTCTCTGGGAGGAGGCAGAAGGTTGAGGAACAGAGGAGATATAACATCAGGTTCGCATCAGCCACAGTAGAAGGGAAGCCACACTCCCCGGAAAAGGATGCCCCACAACAAAAAGCCTCATTGTGAAAGCAGATGGAGTGGAGACGGAGAAAAGAATGGGGAAGGTGTGGGGTTCAGGTAGCCATGGAAATTTGAAGTATACATTAGTGGTAGGTTTTCTCTTGAGACGGAGACAGAGAGATCTAGAAAAGGAAGTGAAGAGTCAGAAATGGTTCACCTGAATTTGGGAGCAAGGTGCAAGCTGGTGTGAAGGTGGTAAATTTGATGAGTTCTGTAGGGGTGCAGGAAGCAGCACCAATGCAGTCATCAGTGTAATGGAGGAAGAGTTGGCGAGTGATACCAGAAAAGGACTGGAATATGGACTGTTCCATGTAGACAGGCATAGCTGGAGCTCGTACAGGAGCCCATTTCTACACCTTTGATTTTTAGAAAGTGAGAAGAGAGTTGAACGAGAAGTTATTTAAGGTAAGAACAAGTTCAGATGTATGTGTGCATTGCTTGTCAAAACAAATTTAACCAAAATTTACAAAGGGAAGGACATTTTTTGAGTATAGCAATTAAACTACAGAAGGTGGGAGTTTAAGGATTTTGGGAATGGACTTTGTTTTCTAAAATCCTCTTTTGTTTCTCTAGTTGCCTGTTTTTATTAACTGGTTATTTTCAGCCTAGAGAGGATGTCATCTAGTTGGTAAATATGGTTTGACCAACACCTTATAACACCACACTATCCTTACTTTTATATTCTATTCCTCTTGAAATGAATGTCAACATTGCATTTTCCTTGCTTCAACTTGCTCAACCTTCCAGTTAAACTTTAGGCCAGGTGTTTCTAACCCGGGGTCACTTAATCACTTAATGGGAGGGGTCCATGGCGTAAAAAAGGTTAGGATATTTCACTTAATGGTAGCGGTCCATAGCTAGTAATACCATGGGCTCTTATTTTGCATTGTTTAATAGAATATCATTGCACAAATTTCATTAGAAGTAATTCCTTGTGAATTTGCAGTGGCCTCTTATGTTGAAACTGGTAGCCCGTGTTCTTAAGAGACAGTGGCATCTGGTCACTGCAGAACAGTTACAAGAAAACAGGTTTTTTTTGTCAGCTTGGCAATTTCCAAAGTAACTTTTAGGTGTTTCTCTAATTCCCATATGGAATCTTGTTATAACCAATTTGTGCTGTGTAATTCAGGTAACCTTACTTAATACTCAATGACACTATATTCAATTCCATTATGGAACCAGGCATTTTAGTAGAACTGCCTGCACTGGCGCTCCATGGATATGGAATATGTTCCTATTTAAAAGAAGAGGAAGGGAGCTCCTGGAAGAGCCTATGGGTGGTAGGAAAGGAAACTACTGCCAGCCCGAGGTGTCTTTGAACCGCACCAATGGCTCACTGGCAACCATTTGATCAGCAACATTAAAGTCCAATACTGAAGAGCAAAGAGAAGTCATACTGCCTGAGTCACAGGGAAGGGTTATTTATGACTTTGCTTGGGGCTGCCTCAATATTGAGGGAAAGTAGGACATGTCAGTCCATGAGGAAGAAGGGGATCTCATGGGAGGCTTTCGCAGGTTGAGGAAAGGAGAGTTTTGGCTCTGGTTTTGGGGAGAAATGAAGTCATGATGTTTTCAAAGGAGGGAATGACTGTGTATTTGACACTGAGGGCCACAGTGACAATGATGATCTGGGAATGAGGTAAAGGATGCAGGGATACATATTCCTGCATTCACTACATCAACTTCCATTGATATTCCCAAGAAAACTCAGTATTCCTTTTGGGCCCCTACTTTTACATTTCAACTGTACAGTGTACAGAAAGTAAGGAATTTAAACCATCTCTGATGAGTGCACAGAGGCAGTCATTTGTACCTGGGGAAGTACATCATCAATGCTTATAAAAGCAGTGAGAGTGGGTTCAGATCAGCTATTCTACGTTCACACTACAAGGACAGGTGTGATGTGTACATATTTCATTTGTCTCTGTCATTAAGAAAATAATTCAGTTCCTTCATACTTTTGATGGAGTTGTAGATGCTTAAAACCTAAATGTATAAGTATTCCCTTCAATAATTAGTGCCCTAATCGAAAATAAAATCAACAGAGAGTTGACGGTGGTGTTGGCTGGAACTGTCTGGACTGCATTTCTTTATTGACTGCATGGAGATTTGGTGCCACCTTGTGCTCAGCAGAGGTATTATGATCAGTTGTCTTCCGCAGCTAGAGATAGGGGCTAACCAGCCTCCTAGTTCCACACCACACACAAAGTGCTGAAGGAACTCAGCAGGTCAGGCAGCATCTATGGAAAAGAATAAACAGTCAACGTTTCAAGCCAAGACCCTTCATCAGGACTGGCAAATGCATCCAGAAAAACAGAGTTAAATATAGTAATGAATGAAATTTATTAATGGATTTGATGTGATCTGTTGGAGTACTAGACATATAGCTTCACAGATTGACTATTTCATCCATACCGCTCCTTCCAATATTCTCCTTGTGATTTGAAACACATTTTGTGTGCTGTCAGTTATTTGATAGCAGCTTTAGAAAAGGGCTGAAGGCAGGGCTGCATGTCTGCATTGGCACTTTGAGGGTTAAGTGAAGCAGAATGGGAGCATGATATCAGCATCTTTGGCTGTAAATTCCATGGTAAGAGGCAGTCCAAGTCCACAAAGAGGAATGCTGCCACCTTAATAAATCCTTAAGTAATCAGAAAGCTGTGTTAGCCCCTTGAAAATGGAGGAATATATCTGATAATTTCAAAGCAGATTCAATTTCACCCTCAACTGAGTTTAAACCTGGGTAAGGTATGGAATAACCCTTTGCAGGAAAGAATGCCAAGAAGAAACCCATTTGAAAATGGTTGGAATTGAAATTAATTATTGTTCTCATATCAGTGGAATCTATGTTCAAAAGCAGAGGTACAGAATGCATCTGTGATTGCTTTGCGAATGACCAATGATGAATTTCTACTCGGACATTAAAAGCTTTTGTATAGTTTATTACGCACGTGTCATTGTGCCTATAACTCCTATACAATGCCAGTTGTTGTAAGTTCTTAACAGAGAACTATTTTCTTTTAAGTATTTAACTCAATTAGTTCTGGATTGGTTTCAGTCCAGTACTGCAAATGGTAAGATTGGCTATTGGTCTACTTGTCCAGATATGGAACATTCCAGATATACATAATTCCTTCATTGGCTTCAACTCTAAATACAAAGCAGTAAATGTATATCGGTTTGAGTTTTCACCATGGTGTTATATCTGTTACTTGGAGTTAACCCCTATAACATGAGCAGAAAAATATTGCCTGTTGATGCCACATGTTCTTCTCCATCGATGTTGTGATCTCAGTGAGCTTGGTGTTGACAAAAATTATTTGAATAAAAGCACAAAGAGTTATACAACTTTTGACTCAGATCCAGTAGCAATCACTCATGCTGAGCAATGTTATAGAATGATAACACTATGGAATGCAATTAACTTCCAATTTATTCAGCCTAATAAAGTTCAGCATAATTCAAAGTACTTGATGTGTATAAAATGGGTGGAGATAATTTTCTGACGTGTGTTAAGATAAACAAATGCAGCTTCTAAATGGCTCGCCATCTTATTTATAGAACATGTTTTAACAATTTCAAAACACATCAATCATTCAGTTTCTTCTGTTAATTTGATTGAAGTAACCTGCAAAGTGTCAGGCCTTTGGGAAAAATGACAAACTGAATAATTCCTGAAAAGATGATAGGAAATTAGGCATATTAAATACAAACACAATTGTTGGTTCTGTAATTTCTTTAAGTGTTATTCATTGATGACAAACTTATCCAATCTAGTTCAGTGAGTTTTCACAATAGTACAGTAATACATCCTGGCTACTGCAATAGTTTATTTGGAATGTAGAGTGTATGCTCTTCAAATCTATTTGTCTCATTTCATAGGTTTTCAGTAAATGATTCCACCAAGGTCAAAGTAGCTGTGATAAATGGCGCAGTTAAGAATCTCCAAGCAATCCCACACTACAGTTGCTCTGCCCAGCACAACGACGACGTTGATCCATTGAGCACTCTTACGACCCGGGAGGAATCCAAGCATCACCAAAGCCAGAGGAGGGATGCCTCGTGTGTTCAAATGCAAAACACAGCCACAAGCCAGGAAAACTCGGATTGCAAATACGCTTCAGTGTCACTGGAAGTGAACGAGAAGTCGCCTGAGGACCTCAAGTCAGAGGAACTTGCCAAGCAGATCATTGGCGAAGATAAGTCTTTGGCAGAGATTTTAGATCCAGACTCGAATATGAAGACAACAATGGACCTGATGGAGGGCATTTTCCCCAGGGGCAGCACAGTGAGGCAGGAGGCCCAACACCGAAGGCCAAGGTTACAAGAGATGGCCAACAAATCTGCATCTCAGGAGGATGAGTAAGTTGTAAAGCTTGTCAAAGTGCAGAATCTGATGACTGGTACAACTGCTAAATATTTGCAATGTATTTACATCAATGCTATTTAATCATACACAAATTAAATATCGCATTTTCCCTCTGTCAGTGGAATCAAGGCATTGCTCTTTCCCAACACTGTGTAACAGAGAAGAACAAATTCCCCATTGTAAATGTTAGTATTAAGAGTGTCCACAGCGTTACCCATCCCTGTGGGCCAGTAAATTTTTCTGAATCTGACCGATATGGAGATACTAAACATGCCTAAAAATTAAATTTGTTTGCAGCAGGTATTGCACTAGCTTCTGCAGGGGCATGACGGCCAGGAGCAACTGGTTGAGACTGGTGGGTTCGATGAGTGAACAAAGAACGGTGGACGAGAGCTGGGTTTAAATAGGCTGCAGGTGATGAGTTGCAGAACAAGTGACCGGTGACTCCTGTTAGCTGGGGGGAGACTGGGAGGTGCCTGCCTGTGTACGCCTGACAGCTTCTGTCTCATGCGTCAGTGGATTACAGAAGCAGCAGTTGTTGCTGAACTCTGTTCTTTGACAAGGATGTGTGTAATCTTCACCAAAGCAATGGCACAGAGGCATTGATGGAAATTTAACCTTTTATCGTCAATTCTCATCATTAATATTGAAAGTAACCGCCTCTTGGCCAAAGTTTAACTGAGTTTTTAATGGTGTTAAGCCATAATTATTATTGGACAATCTGAGAAAATTACATGTGAGAAGAGCAAACTCTATGGATTCTAGATATTCAACACTCTTATAAACACTTAAGGTATTTCTGCTACCACCCTTGGGGCTCAAAATGCAAATTATTCTACTTTTAACAATCACATTTAAAATTCACATCTTCCTACATTTATCACCAGCTGTTAGCTTGTATAGTGAGGCAAATGGGTGGCAGTCACATTAATAATGAGGAGAAACTGGCCTGTGAGGAAGAGGAAATGTATCAGTTCCTGAAACTGCATCACTGAAGCAAAGTGTAGTTTGCTTACCCTCCTGATAACAATATGCATGTACAATTAAAATTAATATAAGTATTACTTCTGATTTTCAACCAGTATTTCTTAAATACCATATCTACAAAGCTATCATTATCACCACTTCTTTAAATTCATCAATACAAGAGAAGAGAAGACTGTAAATCATTAAAATGTAGAATCAGTAATCGTCTAATAAGATACTGACGGTTTACCATGTGTGACGTAATTGACTGTGATGCCCCCAACGTAAAGGGAGAACATGCTTGCTTGTTCTCATCACCTGCCAAGAAGTACTCGAGTGTGTGACAAAATCATATTGGGTCAATACCCCAAAGGCAAACAACAATAACTGTATTCAGATCCAGACCATATAGAATCAAAACACATATAGCATGCAAATGGCCAATCGTACCTTTGTCCTGAGTAAAGTTACCAGTTGACAGAGAACCTATACCTTGGAATAAATTGGTCCTTTATCAAAGAGTAGAACAGGGAAAAAATAAGGTTTGGAAATATTGTTCTTCCAGTGTCCAATTAAAATATGTTCTGTTTGGTTAAAAATGTCTCTTCAAGCGGTTTCTAATTAAACTGCAACCTTTGTTTAATTTTTTTCATTACTTTTTGTATTTGTATGTAATGACTACATTTCCTTCATAGGAAAGGGGAGAAGGAGAGGGGAGCAGCGTCAGCACATTGTCCAACCTACTACAGCACGTCGGCCCAGAAAGCAGAGCTGATGAATAAAATCAGGGACATGCATGGAAACAATGCTGAAGATGAGAAGGAAGAAGTGCTGGACATCAATGAGAAAAAGGTGCTGGAATTTCAGAGCTGTGTCAGGGAAAATAAACAAAGCTTGGTTGGTTGCTCATGTCCACAGCCCAGGAGCTGACTACATTAACCAATTCAAACCTTCAATCCTTCCCCGCCAAAAGACAAAATCAGTACGACACAACAGGAGGCCCTTTGGCCTATCGAGTTTGTGCTAGTTCTTTGTAGAATAATACAGCTACTTGTATTCCTCTGTTCTTTCCCCATTGCCCTGCAATTCTTTAATGTTACGTTCTTCTCCGCACCTTGTGGCACATTGGGCGGCAACATTCATGTTTCTTTAGCATTTTGTCTGTCGGTTTTTTAACAAGGCCCAGTTGCTAGCTCGACACTCAACCCGACACGATGGAAAGCGTGCAAGGAGCCGGCTGGATTCGAACCTGGGACCACTTGCCTCAAAGTCCGGTGCTGATGCCACAACACCTCTGGCTGGCTACAGTTCTTCAATAATCTTCAAATATTGATCTATCTCCTTTTTGAAAGCCTTTGACTGAAGCTGCCAGGTTGAATCCAGCACCATTTCAGTCAGTGTTATTTCAGATCTCTGTGTGTAGGGGAATAAAGAGTCCACTCTCACACCACCTCTGCATCTTTTGGTGTCCCCTGCTCCTTGTGACTTAATTCCTCCGCCATGTGAGAGCAGCTTTGTTCCACTTACCCTTTCTAAATTTGTCATGATCTGAACCCAATATCTGGCCACACTGCAGATAAATATCCAGTAAAAAAAAAATCAGTAGTAAGGCTGGCACAGGAAGAATGTAAAAGCTTTCGAGAGAGAAGAATAAATAAATATGTATTGGCTGCATTGCATTTTTTGCCCCTTCATTTTGAATTGGTCAACGAGAAAAATTTTCAGAACTATTGTATTTTCCAAAACTATTATATTTTCCTTAGTAACATGCAGAATTTCAGGCACACTATAGTGGAATAAGCAACATTTTGACTGGGTTGTGTTTGGTCCATTTTCACTGACTTCCTCTATATTGTAGATTATACAATAATTGCTAAGTACAGGCTGGGGTGGAAGGTGTATCCTCACACAACCACCAAGTCATTGTATCCTTTGAATATTTTGCATTATTGTAAACCATTCAGCATAGTCATTTATGCCCCTTATATCAGAAAGTTATGTGGAAATGAATCATTCATTGCGTCAGGCTCATTTCACACGGCAGTGACTATCCCGAGCACCCCCATAACAACTGCTTCAAGAGTCTGGAGCAGAGTTCAGCTTCCGCCTTTCTGATTGATCTGAATGCTGTAAGAAATATGGTGAAGCCAAATCCTGCAAGATTTGCAGAACACGTAGAAAGGTTTGGCTTCAATATATTTTCAATGCATATAGAGTAGGGTATCCCACTCTGGGGTCCATGGACTCCTCAGATAATGGTAAGGCTCCACGGCATGGGAAAGGTTGGGAACCCTGGATATTGTAAAGCCTTCTCTTAGTCAAACCAGCTGCTTGCAGTCAGGAACAAAACAAATGCCCCTTCATCAGTGTTTCTGCAATAGCACATCTCATTCAGTTTGCAGTTCTACTGCTGAAATAAGATTGCATATGATTACCTTGTAGTGTGAAAGGACCGACTTTGTCCATTGTGACTCTGGTCAACATAAAACCAACATATGATAGAATGATACATCTTGCGATGCACGCGGACACATCAGCAGCGACGTAACCAGGGGTCTCAGGGTGTTTTAGGTCTTTCAACATCAGACACCCTCGTCTGGGTTACCCAGCCGGTCTGACTGGTGTCTGCCCGGGATCACTCCTCCTGACCCACAGCCATCTTGAGGCTCGCTCTGCTGCCTCTATGGTGCTCCCGCCGGTTTTCCTCTTCTGGGCTTTTGAGATGCCCATCTGTCTGTCGGCTCGGCAGTGAGATTGACAAGCAAACCCTCTGCAGCCTGCTTCTGTGGGCATAAAATATGTAGTAATTGCACAAAAATATTCACAATTAGTTAAGTTTTTTGAGCATTTAAAAAATGGTTTCAGAAGGCAGGTAATGGCTTCCAATTTTCTTTCAGTAGCCTAATTCTGTTTTCTTTTTGCTTGGTAGACTGAACTAATAGAAAGCATAACACGGAAAATTCAGACCCTGCGAGAAGCAAAGGAGAGCCTTGCAAGCGACATTAAACTGAATGGTGCTCTTGGTGACGAAGTAGAGACCATCATTAAAGACTTGTGCAAGTCCAACGAATTTGAGAAGTACAAAATGTTCATTGGCGACTTGGATAAGGTCGTGAACTTGCTGCTTTCCCTCTCTGGTCGTTTGGCACGAGTGGAAAACGTCTTAAAGACTCTGGATGAAAACGCAAACACTGAGGAACGTGTACGTAATCTGATTGTTTAACTCTTGTGGTAAAATCCACAGAGAGAATTTTAGTTGTTTGATCAAGAGCAGTCAGGTATTAGAGGATTAAAGTGCAATGTATTTCTGGCTTGGGTTTGCCGTTTAAACATAGTTGTTTAAGTGACTGTGATATTCGTCAATAGATGCTTCATCTGAGGGTTGAAGGTAAAAGCAGCAGCTAACATTTTACTGACCAGACACACTGCATTTAATTCTTGATTCATTTGAACTTGAACGGGGCTATCAGCCTTAGTAAGACAACAGTCATTCGTAATGGAAGGGCGTTAATCATGAGTGTTGGTATAATGTCGGGGTAAAATGTAAGAATACCAGACGCTCTCTACTTCTCTGCCTTTTCCTTGTTTGACAGGCTGTAGAGCCCTGACGAATAATATTTTCCCTTGTCTGCCATACTTTACCCCAGTGACAGAGCGGTACATCTAGTAGAGCAGCTGCCTCATAGCCTCAGTGGGCCGAATTCATTCATGTTCTTGGGGGCTTTCTGCATGGACTTCCCACTTTCTCTTTCTAACGTGTAGGTTTCCTCTGGGTCTCTGCTTCTTTCCCACTTCCCAAACACGTGCAGGTTGTTAAGATTCATTTGGCGCCTGTAAATTGCCTGAGTGTGCAGGCTGGGAGAGTGATGGGTGTACCCTCAGTGGGCTGGCTGGCCTGTGACCATGTCGTATCTCTCAGTGACTCCTTGTCCACCCCAGCCCTGCGAAACTGGCTAATTCTTCACAAACCTGAATCCTTCCTGAGCTGAGGGCTTCAGCTCCCACTAGTGCTGTATATTAAGGCACCAACAATGAATTTTAATGTGGTTTCTCAGTTTTAAAAAACCCACCAGGGTGCTCCTGAGCGAGCTACTTTAACCACCCTCAATAAAGCGAACGAAAAAGCACCTTCTCATGATACAAAATGGTGGACCAGTCAGCTCTTTCATTTATTAGGAAATGCCTGGGTGTTAGTGACCCTCAGTACAATGGGTAAAATGGTGGCTTAAACTGATGAGACATGTCAGAAACCACTAAGTCACCACAAGTAGCATCTGTGAAGGCAAAAGGATGGTCGATGTTTTGGGTTGAGACCTTATATCGGGACTGAGTTCTTGCAAGGGTTTATTTTTGCTCCAGATTCCAGCATCTGTGATCCCTTGTGTCTCTATTAATGTCAGCTTTGAGGGCCAATTTTTGTAAGGATAAAGGTTATGGAGCAAAGAATAAGAGAGTTAGAGCATTTGTTTCCCAGAGCAATGACACATGCAGTAAAGCTAGTCTCAACACCCATAACTTCTGAGTGGTTCGCACAACACTTTACAGTACAGGCGACCCGGGTTCAATTCCTGCCACTGCCTGTAAGAAGTTAGAATGTTCTTCCTGAGACCGCCTGGGTTTCCTCCAGGTGCTCCAAAAGATGTACCGATTGGTAGGTTAATTGGTCACAGTAAGTTGTCCCATGGTGGGCTAGGATTAAATCGGGGGATGCAGGGCAGCACAGCTTGAAGGGCTGGAAGGGTCTGTTCCACGATGTATCTCGTAAGTAAATAAACAACTTAACTGAGCCTAGCTTACTTTTTCTATATTATCAACCAGTGACATTGAAAGTGAGACGCTGTCTGTTGAGCAAAGTGTTGGGACTATTCTTAACATCCTCTCATGGCCACTTGCAACAGAACAGTGACCAAATGGATGGCCTAATAGAAGTCAAAAAGTTCCAAAGATTTTAGTCACAGCAAATAGAAAGGGGAGAAAATTAGAGAAGAGGGACTAATTTTTCAAAAATCCTCGTTTTGGGCATCTCAGTGTTGAAACTCTAATCGCATGTCTCTAATGTTTCAGAATATGTTGAATGAAAAGCGAAGGCTTCTGGCCAGCCAGCACGAGGATGCAAAGGAGCTGAAGGAGAACCTGGATCGCAGGGCAGGGGTGGTTCTGGATATCCTGGAGAACTACTTGACGGCAGAACAACTTGAAGACTACCAGCACTTTGTGAAGATGAAGGCGGCCCTGCTGATGGAGCAGCGGGAGCTGGATGACAAGATCAAGCTGGGCGAGGAGCAGCTGAGGTGTTTGTTGGAAAGCCTGCCTGCTGATTTTGTGTCACAAAGGACAGCTCCCTCACCCATCAGCCACTCCCAGCCTAGCACCTCACTGCAAAAATTTACCTCTTCCCTTTAAACTGAAAACAAGGGGTCTTTATCAGGTTTTCACAGTGTACACACAATAAGCAAGGGTATCAAAGACAGCATATTTAAAGTGCTATCAGAGACCGTTATTTTAAAGAAGCCAATGGTTTGGACAGAAGATACTCCTTGTGGGAACTCAACTACACGCCAATCTGCAACAGCACTACACTTGAAAATTCCCAGGAAGAGAGGGAGAGAAGGAACTTTTTTAAAAAAAGTGACATTTGAAATACATTTTTTACAGGACCCTATGAAGGAATACAGCAGAGCAAAAGGTCTCTGCAGAAAAGATATTTTAAGAGCAATAAGAAAACTTTTTGTAGCCTTGCCAATAACATCAGAGAATTACTACTATTTATAATTTTGAAGTATAAGATTCTGTACAGACACTAACCTTTCATGGTTCTACTCTATTGTGTAGGGGAAAAGTCTAATTTTGTAAGAAAATTAACTCTTGGAGAGAAACACAACCAGTATCACAAGAAGAGACTTTTTGTTTTTCTGTTAACAATGAAGGACTTAGAATCACCTGGAACAGAGAAGGTCCAACAATCATTGCTGAACTGTACACTGACAGATGAACACTTCTTTCAAAATAACTTCAATTGTTGATGTGTTTCGATTTATTTTAATTCAAGCCAAATTGGCAGTAACTTACACTTTTCAAAATGATATTGGTAAACAAAAGGAATTTATACATATGCATTTTGTCCTGATATCTGATGATTAGTTATGACCCCAGAAGCTGGTTATCTTCCTTCTGTATGGCTGATAGAGATTATTGACCTCTGAAGATCATGCGACATGGCTCGTCATAGCAGGAAGGCGCAAATCCTTCAGTTCTCCCATTATTTATACCAAGGTCAGACTAAACTTAGACAGTCAGCGTCTGCGGAAAATGGAATACTGACGTGTTTCTTAAGTGTGCTCTGTGAATAGAGCAAGTTATAATTAGCACAACGTAAACCGAAGCTCACCTGTTCTCAAAGAGTTCCCATCTCTGTCTGCATAATGTGATGTCAATTGTAGTGTTGGAAAATCAGTTTACAGAGCAGACGTGCACAGCTCCACCCACAGAGCCCTATTTATGTGGGATTGCTAATGCATTGCATCACTTGGGTAAAACCTGAAACTTTTAACATGTATTCCCTTTTAAAATGTTCTGATTTCTCAATATACTGGACTGTATGTATGCCACTGTACCAAATACTAACTTTGTGAAGAGCAGACCATGAGTGGAAGATGTGTGGGGAATGTTCATCTTCCAGTTGTTATCAGGTCCAGATTTACCTGTTTTAAGCTTTGTTGCTACATCTGACGAAATGTGTTTTTTTTTGGTAATGAATAATTGCTCATGCTCGATTGCAGTGCCAACTTTTTTGTTATTCAGTGGGCAGTGTTCGATCACAACTTGGCTATGGTCACAGCTGTGCTTATTCAATACATTTTCTATAGCCACTCTGAGTCTTTTCCGGGTAGTGATGTGAAATACATTGCATGGCTTCTCACAAATCACCCAGTAGTACAGTATGTGAAATAAATTAATTGCCGTTCTTCTCACAATTTTAAATGTTCTTGAGCTTTGGTCTCAGTCAGAAATCATGACATTGAAGCTTGCAAACCACTTACAGCTGCAGACAATAAAAATGATGAGTGTCATCACTTGCCTGTGCGTTTTGTTTTCTGCATTGATAACTGTGGTCTTACAATCTGTGGCCCAATCTAAAGGTAATACCAAGATGAGTTGAGGTACAGATAGATTTGCTGAGGCTAGCAGTCTGCAGAAGGATTTGGGCAAGTTGGGAGAGAGGGCAAAATAGTGGCAGATAAAATACAGCATAGGAAAGTGTAGGGCTATACACCTTGGTAGGAAGAATAAAGCTTTAGACTATTTACTAAATCAGGAGAAAATTCAAAAGTTGGACGTGCAAAGGGATTTGGGAGTCCTAGTTCAGGATAACAAAGACAAATGCATTGTTGGCATTCATTTTGTCAGGACTAGAATATTAAAGCAAAGATATATTGCTAATACTCAGACCAGATTTGGAAAATTGTGAACAATTTTGAACCCCTTACCTGAGGAAGAATGTGCTGGTCCAGAGGAAGTTCACAGAATGATCCCGGAGATGAAAAGCTTAACATCTAAAAGGCATTGACATCTCTGGGCCTGTACTCGACAGAGTTCAGAAGAGTGAGAGTGAAGGTGAAACCTCATTAAAACCTATCAAATAGTAAAAGACCTGAATAGATTGGATGTGAAGAAGATATTTTCATTAGTACGAAAGGGCAGAGCCTCAAAATTAAGGGACGTCCCTTTAAAACTGAGATAAGGATTTTCTTCAGAGGGTGGTGAAGCTATGGAATTTGTTGCCACACAGCTTTTGGAGACCAAGTTATTGGGTATCATGAAGTCAGACCTAGGTGAGATGTGCGTTAAGCACTTCAGCTTGGCCTAATTCCACGATTCATTTCACATTGTTAAAGATGCATACAGATTATCGTCATCATTCGCCTACTCTGTAAACGTTTGTGTATAAACCACTTTTAATTGAGCATTGTCTGAGTTCAGAAAGATGAAGGGGGGGGGGGGAATCTCATTGAAACCTACCAAATACAGGAAGGCCTGGATAGTTTGGATGTGGATAGGAAAGAAACAAAGATTGATAGATTTTTGATTGGTAAGGGGGTTAAGGATTATGGTGAGATGGAAAGAGAATAGGGTTAAAAAGCAGAAACAGCCATGGTTGATAGGAAGAGCAACTCAGGCTGAATGGCCAAATTCTGCTTCTAAATCTTAGGACTTCATGATGAAATGAAGACGACACTAGGTATTGAAGCAAAATGAACATTTCTGAATGATTAAAACATCACACAGAAAATGCTGGTGGAACACAGCAGGCCAGGCAGCATCTATAAGGAGAAGCACTGTCGACGTTTTGGGCTCGGCCTGAAACGTCGACAGTGCTCCTTATAGATGCTGCCTGGCCTGCTGTGTTCCACCAGCATTTTGTGTGTGTTGTTTGAATTTTCAGCGCTGCAGATTTCCTCGTGTTTGCATTTCTGAATGAATACTGTGAGCAAACAATGAATAGTTTAACGGATTTTATCCCTAAGAATTGAAGGATATGTGTGCAAACATTGAAATCTCTCAAGCAATATGCCAAAATTTTCCAACTGTGCTCCGTAGATGGACTCAGACTAAGGTCCAGAACAGCACCTCTGTTCATCTGAGACTTGAGTAGCTATGAGGGAACTGATTGTTTTAGTTTTCCTTTAACTTCTGTAACATTTTGTCCATTTTTAATGTTTTTAATTGTTTCTACTGTTTGCCATTTAGAAATATTCCTAGTAGTTGACAGCCAGCTAAGCCAGTGGCATGACTTACCACAGTGGCACTCCTGCTGCAGTTTTCCTCAGTGTTGATGGACAGTTTGTTCTGCCACTACCACCCATCCCATGCTACAGGGTTTATAAGTGGAAGAGTGTCACGATGCAAGCCCTGTCGTGGAACTTGTGCTGCATCTGTCCAACCAGCTGGTTTCATGAGATCCACTCAGATATGCATGATCATTTCTCATAGATCGGTCGTGAGGATGGGTGGCCAAAGGGTTTATTTCCCAGAGCTGTTGTGAAAAAAAAAAGGAATAACCTAGTAAGTTTCTAAGCTCATGACATGTTACAGAAAGGGAGAATGAGATAAGCTTTGTCAACTGGTTCTACAAGGTTGAAAGAACATCTTTGAGAGCATACGACATAGGAGCAGAGTGAGGCCATTCGGGCCATTGAGCCTGCTCCGCCATTCCATCATGGCTGCTTTATTATCCCTCTCAACCGTACTCAGGCTTTTCCCCCATAATCTTTGATGCCCTTCCTAATCAAGGAGTTAACAGTCTCTAAGTATACCCAAAGGCATGGCCTCAGCAGCTGCCTGTGGCAATGAATTCCACAGATTCACACCCTCTAGCTAAAGAAACTCCTCCTCATCTCTGTTCTAATGTGATGTTCTTCTATTCTGAGACTGTGCCTTCTTGCCCTAGACTCCTTCACTATAGGAAACATTCCCTCCACATTCACTCTTTCTAGGCCTATCAATATTCAATAGCTTTCAATCAGAAACCCGTTCATTCTATTCAACTCCAGCAAGAGCAGGCCCAGAGCCATCAAATGCTCATCATACCAAGACCTTTCATTTCTGGAATCATTCCCACAAACCTTCTCTGGACCCTCTCTAAAGTCTGTGTGTCCTTTCTTACTTAGATAAGGGGCCCAAACTGCTTAAAGTATTCCAAGTGCTGGCTGACCTATGCCTGATAAAGTCTCGGCTTTACATCCTTTTATATTCTACTCCTCTTGAAATGAATGTTAACATTGCATTTGCCTTCTTACTACCAAGTTAACCTTTAGGGAATCCTGCACTAGGACTCCCAAATTGCTCTGTCCCTCCAATTTCTGAATTTGATCCACCATTTAGAAAATGGTCTACATCTTCATTCTTTCCACCAAAGTAACATCACGCTGTAGTGTATCCCATCTGTTATTTCTTTGCCCATTCTCTTAATCCGTCCAAGTCTTTCTGCAGAGTCCCTGTTCCATTATCCAGATTGAGATACAATGTGAAAAGTAGCAGTCCCAACACCAATCCCCACAGAGCCAGCAACCAACCAGAAAAAGCTTCCTTTATTCCCAGCCAATATTCTATCCATGCTAGTATCTTTCCTGTAATACCATGGCTCTTACCTTGTTTAGCAACCTCCTGTTTGGCACCATTTCGACAGCCTTCTGAAAATCCAAGTAAACAACATCCACTGACTCTCCTTTGGCTATTCTGACTGTTATTTCCTCAAAGACTTTAACAGAGATTCCGCCCAGTCCTGATGAAGGGTCTCGGCCTGAAATGTTGATTGTTTATTCCTCTCTATAGAAGCTGCCTGGCCCGCTGAGTTTCTCTAGCACTTTGTATGTGTTGGTCTGAAATTGAAGAATCATTAGTAAGGAGTTCAAAGTTTGAAATTAAACCAAGTGCTGAAAATGCTCCACAGGAACAGCAAGAGAAATATCAAAATATTGAAGCTCAATAATCTCTCTCATCAGTGAAAAGTCTTGACACCTTGGACTCAATGTGCAATTACAGAGAGAAAGTGAAATAACCTATGTGCTTATGGTTTGTGTCAAAGGAATCAGCAGTTTAATACTGTCAATGTATTACAGAGGGGAATCAGAGGATCGGACAATGTCAGCTCATAACTTTCAGATTTCTCTGTCTATCTGGCCACATTTGCATTAGGAACACGAGGAGACTCCTGTGAGCCTCCTTTGTGATTCATAAAGATCATCTGCTCCTACCACTTCCCGCACTATGCCCATGTCCAATGATATTCCCTCACTACCCGTTTTGAATGAATTCTGTGACTGGGTGTCAACAGTCTTCCGGGTGAAGAGAGTTTTCCTTGCTGCAGTGTTATTCTGAGACAGAGATCTCCTTTCATTCTTTGAAAATTGAAAGAGTGAAAAATTCTCACAATTTAAATGAATTACAGTACATTTCATTTCAGCAAAGTGGATAACTTCACTTTCTTCTGCATTGTATTCCATTGGCCGTGTTCTTGCCCACATGCCCATCTTGTTGTTATCCAAGGCATTGGGTATACTTAAGGCAGAGGTCGATAGATTCTTGATTAGTCAGGGCATGAAGGGATACAGGAGAAGACAGGAGAAGGCAGGAGACTGGGTCTGACAAGGAAATTGGATCGGCCATGATGAAGTGGCGGAGCAGACTCAATGGGTCGAATGGTCTAAGTCTGCTCCTATATCTTATGGTCTTGCATGTAGCTCTCAATTTTGGTCGTTCTCCACCTACCTTTATGCCAGTTGAATTACACCCATTTAGCACAACTGCAAACGTTAAAATATGAACCTGCCATTTTATTACTTTTTTTAATACTTTGACCCTGATTTCCCTTTGCCATTTATTTCACTAACCACTTCTCCCTGTTCCACTCCGCGATTTGTTTCTCCCCTTTCAGGATTCCCTTTGAGACGCCCGTCCACCTGCCCAGCTCACCTGAGCCCTCCCTGGTAGCACCAGTAATTCACCCCCAGCAGGGACATTAGTTCAGTGCTCCTGATGTGTAATACACTGACTTTGTAGACAAAATTGTATTGTTCATTGCAAGCGAAGTCTGTTGGATGTTGCTGGAGGGATAACAGCAAAACCAACACAGTGCCTTTTCTGATAGACTGCCAATCTGGACATGAGGTGCTGTAAATATTTCACAGTACACCTATTTTCACTCCCAAGTATTGCTGGTCTATTTAGTACTTCCATCATGAAACTGATCTCCAGCTGCTCATTTAATTAGCCAATTGCTTTCCAGTATTTGTAGACCTTAATACCATAACATATAGGAGCAGAATGCCCTATAGTGTGCACCATTCGATCATGGCTGATCAATTTTCCTCTCAAACCCATTTTCCTGCATTTTCCCCCTAAACTTTCACACCGTGATGTATCAAGAATCCGTTAACCTGTGTATTAAATATACCCAACCACCTGACCTACCCAAAAACTTCCACAGATTCACTACCCTCTAGCTAAAGACATTCTTCCTAATCTCCATTCTAAGTGGACGTCCCTCTATTCTGAGACTGTGCCCTCTGGTCCTAGACTCCCCCAACATAGGAAACATCCTCTCCACATCCACTCTGTCTAGGCCTTTTAACATTTGATAGGTTTCAATGAGATAACTCCCTTAATCTTCTAAATTTCAGTGAGTACAGGCCCAAAGCTATCAAATGCTGCTCATATGATAAATCTTTCAATCCCAGAATCATTTTTGTGAATGTCCTTTGAACTCTCTCCAATGTCAGCACATCCTTTCTTAGATAAGGGGCCCAAAACTGCTCACAACACTCCTAGTGAGGCTTTACCAGTTCCTTATAAAGACTCAGCATTACAAACTTGTTTTGATATTCCTCTCAAAACGAATGCTAACGTAGCATTTGCCTTCCTCACCACTGACTCAACCTGCAAGTTAACCTTCAGGAAATCCTGCATGAGGACTCCCAAATCCCCTTGCCCCTCTGAATTTTGAATTCTTTCCCTGTTTGGAAAATAATCTGTGCTTTTATTCCTTCTACCTAAGTGCATTACTGTACACTTCCTGCAACTGTATTCCATCTGCCACTTCTTTGCCCATTCTCCTATTCTGTCCTTCTGTTTCCTCAACACTACCTACCCCTCCACTTATCTTCAAATCATCTGCAAACTAGGCCACAAAGCCATCAATTCCATCATCCAAATCATTGACATAAAAAGAACTGGTCCCAACACTGACCCTGCAGAATACCACTACTCACCAGCAGCCAATCAGAAATGGCTCCCTTCATTCCCATTCTTTGCCTCTTGCCAATTAGCTAAACCTCTATCTATGCTAGTATTCTATCCTGTTATACCATCAGTTCTTATCTTATCTCATATGTGGCACCTTGTCAAAGGTCTTCAGAAAATCCAAGTACACAACATCCACCGATTATCCTTTGTCCATCCTGCTTGTTATTTCCTCAAACAATTCCAACAGATTTATCAAGTAAAATTTTCCCTGAAAGAAACCATGCTGACTTTGACCTGTTTTATCATGTGCCTCCAAGTACCCTGAAATTGGACTGTGCAATCAAGTCAATCAAGATTTGAATAGCTCAGCAGAAAGCCATTGATTAGACAATCAAGATTTGAATAGCTCAGATTCAGCAGAAAGCAGCTGATTGGGCAATTGAGGTCAGGTGACCAAACAGTTTGAAAAGCTCAAACAAATAAATAGAGGGTTACCTCAAGCGGAGCAGCCTGTGGAAAGCAGCCAGTGAGTGAGTGTGCCAGTGAAGGAGTGGAGATTTGAGGCTTTGACTCGAGAGGCTTCGACGAGAAGAGGCTGAGGACGAGCTTCACTCCAAGTGAGGTAAGGCCAGGTAAGTTCCTTTCAAAGGAGAACGTTTCAAAAGTTGAGGCAAGTATTGGGTAGGTCATGGCAGCTGAGATCGGCCCCATGGTTTGTTCATCCTGCAGCATGTGGGAAATTAGGGATACTTCCAGTGTCCCTGACGACTATGTGTGCAGGAAGTGTGTCCAACTGCAGCTTCTGGCAGACTGCATTGAGCATCTGGAGCTGCGATTGGATTCATACTGGAGCATCCGCGATGCTGAGAAAGTCGTGAATAGCGCGTTCAGTGAGTTGGCCACACTGCAGGTAAAAGCTACACAGGCAGAAAGGGAAGGGGTGGCCACTAGACAGTGTAGCAGTAGGCAGGTAGTGCAGGAGTCCCCTGAGGTTATCTCCCTCCTAAACAGATATACTATTTTGGATACTGTTAGGGGAGATGTCTCATCAGGGGAAGGCAGCAGCAGCCGAGTTCATTGCACCATGGGTGGCTCTGCGGCACAGGAGGGAAGGAAAAGGAGTGGGAGAGCTATAGTGATAAGGGATTCGATTGTAAGGGGAATAGATAGGCGTTTCTGCGGCTGCAAACGAGACTCCAGGATGGTATGTTGCCTCCCTGGTGCAAGGGTCAAGGATGTCTCTGAGCGGCTGCAGGACATTCTGGAACGGGAGGGTGAACAGCCAGTGGTCGTGGTGCACATAGGTAGCAACGATATAGGTAAAAAACGGGATGAGGTCCTACAAGGTGAATTTAGGGAGTTAGGAGATAAACTAAAAAGTAGGACCACAAAGGTAATAATCTCTGAATTACTACCAGTACCACGTGCTAGTCAGAGTAGAAATAGGAGGATATTTCAGATGAATACGTGGCTTGAAAAATGGTGCAAGGGGGAGGGATTCAAACTTCTGGGGCATTGGAACCAGTTCTGGGGGAGGTGGGACCGGTATAAACAGGACGGTCTGCACCTGGGCTGGACTGGAACCAATGTCCTAGGGGGAGCGTTTGCTACTGCTGGAGGCTTTACTAGGAGGCTTTAAACTAATGTGGCAGGGGGATGGGAACAAGTGCAGAGAGACAGAGGGGTGTAAAATGAGGGTAGAAGCAAAAAGTAGTAAGGTGAAAAGTAAAAGTGGCAGACAGGCGAATCCAGGGCAAAAAGCAAAAAGAGCCACTTTTCAACATAATTGTATAAGGGCTAAGAGTGTTGTAAAAACAAGCCTGAAGGCTTTGTGTGTCAATGCGAGGAGCATTCATAACAAGGTGGATGAATTGAATGTGCAGATAGTTATTAATGAATATGATATAGTTGGGATCACAGAGACATGGCTCCAGGGTGACCAAGGATGGGAGCTCAACATCCAGGGATATTCAATATTCAGGAGGGATAGACAGGAAAGAAAAGGAGGTGGGGTAGCGTTGCTGGTTAGAGAGGAGATTAATGCAATAGAAGGGAAGGACGATGTGAAATCGATATGGGTAGAGCTGCATAACACTAAGGGGTAGAAAACGCTGGTGGGAGTTGTGTACAGGCCACCTAACAGTAGTAGTGAGGTTGGGGATAGCATTAAACAGGAAATTAGAAATGCATGCAATAAAGGAACAGTAGTTATAATGGGTGACTTCAATCTACATATAGATTGGGTGAACCAAATTGGTAAGGGTGCTGAGGAAGAGGATTTCTTGGAATGTATGCGGGATGGTTTTCTGAACCAACATGTCGAGGAACCAACTAGAGAGCAGGCCATTCTAGATTGGGTATTGAGCAATGAGGAAGGGTTAGTTAGCAATCTTGTCGTGTGAGGCCCCTTGGTTAAGAGTAACCATAATATGGTGGAATTCTTCATTAAGATGGAGAGTGACATAGTTAATTCAGAAACAAAGGTTCTGAACTTAAAGAAGGGTAACTTTGAAGGTATGAGACGTGAATTAGCTAAGGTAGACTGGCAAATGATACTTAAAGGGTTGACGGTGGATATGCAATGGCAAGCATTTAAAGATCGCATGGATGAACTACAACAATTGTTGATCCCGGTTTGGCAAAAGAATAAACCAAGGAAGGTAGTGCACCCATGGCTGACAAGGGAAATTAGGGATAGTATCAAGTCCAAAGAAGAAACATATCAATTAGCAAAAAAAAGTGGCACACCTGAGGACTGGGAGAAATTCAGAGACCAACAGAGGAGGACAAAGGGCTTAATTAGGAAAGGCAAAAAAGATTGAGAGAAAGCTGACAGGGAACATAAAAACTGACTGTAAAAGCTTTTATAGATATGTGAAAAGAAAAAGATTGGTCAAGACAAATGTAGGTCCTTTACAGTCAGAAACAGGTGAATTGATCATAGGGAACAAAGACATGGCAGACCAATTGAATAACTACTTTGGTTCTGTCTTCACTAAGGAGGACATAAATAATCTTCCGGAAATAGTAAGGGACCGAGGGTCTAGTGAGAGGGAGGCACTGAGGGAAATACATGTTAGTAGGGAAGTGGTGTTAGGTAAATTGAAGGGTATTAAAGGCAGATAAATCCCCAGGGCCAGATGATCAGCATCCCAGAGTGCTTAAGGAAGTAGCCCAAGAAATAGTGGATGCATTAGTGATAATTTTTCAAAACTCCTTAGATTCTGGATTAGTTCCTGAGGATGGAGGGTGGCTAATGTAACCCCACTTTTTAAAAAAGGAGGGAGAGAGAAACTGGGGAATTATAGACCAGTTAGTCTGACTTCGGTGGTGGGGAAAATGCTAGAGTTGGTTATCAAAGATGTGATAACAGCACATTTGGAAAGAGGTGAAATCATCAGACAAAGTCAGCATGGATTTGTGAAAGGAAAATCATGTCTGACGAATCTTATAGAATTTTTTGAAGATGTAACTAGTAGAGTGGATAGGGGAGAGCCAGTGGATGTGATATATTTAGATTTTCAAAAGGCTTTTGACAAGGTCCCACACAGGAGATTAGTGTGCAAACTTAAAGCACACGGTATTGGGGGTATGGTATTGATGTGGATCGAGAATCGGTTGGAAGCAAAGAGTGGGAGTAAACGGGACCTTTTCAGAATGGCAGGCAGTGACTAGTGGGGTACTGCAAGGCTCAGTGCTGGGACCCCAGTTGTTTACAATATATATTAATGATTTAGACAAGGGAATTAAATGCAGCATCTCCAAGTTTGCGGATGACACGAAGCTGGGCGGCGGTGTTAGCTGTGAGGAGGATGCTAAGAGGATGCAGGGTGACTTGGATAGGTTAGGTGAGTGGGCAAATCCATGGCAGATGCAATTTAATGTGGATAAATGTGAGGTTATCCACTTTGGTTGCAAGAACAGGAAAACAGGTTATTATCTGAACGGTGGCCGATTAGGAAAAGGGGAAGTGCAATGAGACCTGGGTGTCATTGTACACCAGCCATTGAAGGTGGGCATGCAGGTACAGCAGGCGGTGAAAAAGGCAAATGGTATGTTGGCATTCATAGCAAAAGGATTTGAGTACAGGAGCAGGGAGGTTCTACTGCAGTTGTACTATTGTGTGCAGTTTTGGTCCCCTAATCTGAGGAAAGACATTCTTGCCATAGAGGGAGTACAAAGAAGGTTCACCAGATTGATTCCTGGGATGGCAGGACTTTCATATGAAGAAAGACTGGATCGACTAGGCTTATACTCACTGGAATTTAGAAGATTGAGGGGGTATATTATTGAAACATATAAAATTCTAAAGGGATTGGACAGGCTAGATGCAGGAAGATTGTTTCCGATGTTGGGGAAGTCCAGAACGAGGGGTCACAGTTTAAGGATAAAGGGGAAGCCTTTTAGGACCGAGATGAGGAAAAACTTCTTCACACAGAGAGTGGTGAATCTGTGGAATTCTCTGCCACAGGAAACAGTTGAGGCCGGTTCATTGGCTATATTTAAGAGGAAGTTAAATATGGCCCTTGTGGCTAAAGGGATCGGGGGTATGGAGAGAAAGCAGGTACAGGGTTCTGAGTTGGATGATCAGCCATGATCATACTGAATGGCAGTGCAGGCTCGAAGGGCCAAATGGCCTACTCCTGCACCTATTTTCTATGTTTCTATGTCGTCAGGATCATCTGTCCCACCTCCGCCAGCTCTACTCCCGCCTGAGTGATTTCGGCCTCACGATCAACCCGGCCAAATGCCAGTTCGGTCTCGATACCATCGACTTCCTGGGCCACAGGATTACCAAAGATGGGGCAACACCTCTGCCCGCCAAGGTAGACGCGATCCGCCACTTTGCCCGGCCCAACACGGTCAAAGGCCTGCAGGAGTTTGTTGGTATGGTGAACTTCTACCACCATTTCCTCCCCTCAGCAGCCCCTATCATGTGCCCTTTGTACACCCTGATGTCGGGTAAAGGCAAGGACATTACTTGGGACGAGGAGGCCGCGGCCACTTTAGTTAAAGCCAAGGAAGCCTTGGCAGATGCCGCGATGCTAGTGCACCCCAGAACGGACGTTCCGACCGCACTCACGGTGGACGCATCCAACACAGCAGTCGGTGGGGTGCTGGAGCAACTCATCGAGGGGCGCTGGCAACCCCCGGCGTTCTTCAGCAAGCACCTACGACCACCCAAACTCAAGAACAGTGCTTTTGACCGGGAGCTGTTGGCACTGTATCTGGCAATCCAGCATTTCAGGTACTTCTTAAAAGGCAGGCTGTTCACCGCATTCAAGGACCACAAACCGTTGACCTTCGCGTTCACGAAGGTGTCCGATCCCTGGTCGGCTCGCCAGCAGCGACATCTGTCCTACATATCTGAGTACACAACGGACATCCAGCATGTCTCGGGAAAGGACAACGTCGTGGCGGACGCACTCTCCAGACCAGCTGTCCAGGCCTTGTCCCTGGGGGTGGACTATGCAGCACTGGTGGAGGCGCAGCAGGCAGATGATGAGATGCCCAGCTACAGGACCGCAGTCTCGGGTTTGCAGCTGCAAGACTTTCTCATAGGCCCAGGTGAGAGGACCCTCCTGTGTGACGCGGCTACTGGCCAACCTCGCCCCATTGTCCCGGCAGCCTGGAGGCGGCGAGTTTTTGACTCCATACACGGTTTGACGCACCCATCTATCAGGACAACCGTCTGGCTGGTCTCCAGCAAGTTTGCGTGGCACTCATCATCATCCGTCGCTCCAAGGAGAAAAGGCCGAGTTCACTCAACCTATTCTCATTAGGCTTGTTCCCCAATCCAGGCAACATCCTTGTAAATCTCCTCTGCACCCTTTCTATGGTTTCCACATCCTTCCTGTAGTGAGGTGACCAGACCTGAACACAGTACTCCAAGTGAAGTCTAACTGTGGTCTTGTATAGCTATAACATTACCTCACAGCTCTTGAACTCAATTCCATAGTTGATGAAGGCCAACACACCATACGCTTTCTTAACAACACTGTCAACCTGCGCAGCAGCTTTGTGTCCTATGGACATGGACCCCAAGATCTCGCTGATCCTCCACACTGCCAAGAGTCTTATCATTAATATTTTATTCTGTCTTCAAATTTGAAATGAACCACTTCACACTCATCCAAAGAGAAGGGGTCCCAGAACAGATCCCTGAGGCACACCACTGGTCATCAACCTCCATGCAGAATATGACCTGTCTACAACAACTCTTTGCCTTCTGTGGGCAAGCCAGTTCTGGATCCACAAAGCAAGGTCTCCTTGGATCCTATGTCTCATTACTTTCTGAATGAGCCTTGTATGGGGTACCTTATCAAATGCCTTGCTGAAATCCATATACACTACATCCACCAATTCAATCAGGCTCGTAGGGCACGACCTGCCCTTGACAAAGCCATGCTGACTAACCCATATCAGATTATGTCTCTCCAAATGTTCATAAATCCTGCCTCTCAGGATCTTCTCCAACAACTTGCACTGAAGTAAGACTCACTGGTCTATAATTTTCTAGGTTATCTCTGCTCCCTTTCTTAAACTGGGGAACAACGTTTGCAACTTTCCAATTCACTGGTACTTCTCCCGTCCCTATTGATGATGCAAGGATCACCACAAGAGACTGAGCAATCTCTTCCCTCGCTTCCCACCATTGCCTGGGTTATATCTCATCTGGTCCCAGTGACTTATCTAGTTTAATGTTTTTCAAAAGCTCCAGTGCATCCTCCTGTTCTCACTTTCCCTAGCTCGTGGCACCGGGAGTAATCCAGAGATTACTACTTTGGAGTCCTGCTCTTCAACCTCCTTCCCAGCTCCCTAAACTTACTGCGCAGGATCTCTACCCCTCTCCTGCCTATGTCATTGGTACCAATATGTACCACGACCTCTGGCTGCTCACCCTCTCCTTCAAGAATATTCTGCAACTGCTCAGAGACATCCTGGACCCTGCACCTGGGAGGCAGCACACTATCTTGGCATCACTTTTGCATCCAGATGGACAATATTATTAAGCCAGCTGCAAAATAACATGGTGGAGAAAGGGAATTGTTAAGTTGAAGTTAGGCCAAGATGAAGAGTACTATTGGACACTTGGATCATCAGAGTTGTATCTACATTATAGTTATGACCATCTTCCTCTATAACCTGCAAGCGGTTATTTCATGTACTGTAAGTGTGTCAGCTACTTTTCAATAAGGCATGTTTGATGCTTCTGGGCTTGTACTTGATGGAGTTTAGAAGGATAAGAGGGAATCTCATAGAAACCCATTGAATATTGAAAGACCTGGAGAGAATGGACATGGAAAAGATGTTTCCATTAGAAGGATTGTCTGGGATCCAAGAGCACAGGCTCAGAATATAAGATGTGCCTTTAAAATTTCATCAGCCAGAGGGTGTAGGATCTGTGGAACTTGTTGCAGAGAATGCCATGGATCATTGAGTGTATTTAAGGTAGAGATTGATAGGTTTCTGAATGGCAATGGTTTAAAGATTATAGGGAGAAGGCAGGAGAACGAGTTTGAAAAACAAAATTAGCCGGGTTTCCGGTGATGTCATCGTCAAGAATGGCAGCTTAAGTCACTAGCTCCTCCGGAAAAATGCATATTAAGCCCCGTTAACCCATCAAATATAGTATTTTTCAAAAAATATTTGAACTGAAAAGAGGGGCAAGAGTGGGGAAAAAGAATGAAAATTAAAAAAGTGACTCTGCGGAGCTTGCGGCCGAGAGGAGTCCGACGGCTCTCCTACCTGACCGCGTGCGAACAAGGCGGACGCTGGGCCTCGTTCAGGCGAAGCGGCGAATATGATCGAAATTTTGAAAGAGATAAGGGAGTTCCAGTTCCAGAAAGATATAAAGCAGCAGCTACATGATATTAATTCAGAGCTCGCCAACTTCAATCAAAAAATAGCGGTGGCAGAGACTCGAATTGAGAAGGTGGAAGGTCACGTTCAAAACGTGGAACGGATACTAAGTAAGACAATAAAAATATTAAATCACCAAGAAGGTAAACTGCTTGACCTGGAAGGAAGATCACGGTGGAAAAATATCAGAATATACAACGTTCCCAAAGGAGCGGAGGGCTTGTCTATGACGGAGTTTGTCGGAAAGTTGCTGCAGGACGCGCTGGAGCTTCCCTCGACTATGGAGCTGGAAATCAAGAGAACGCATCGCGTGCTAGTCCCGAAGTCTAACCAGGATAAGCCACGCTCAATAATAATTAAATTCCTTCGGTACAGTACCAAGGCAGCGATTCTACGAAGGGCCTGGGGTAAGAAGAGGGTGTTTTTAGACAATAAATTAATATATTTCGACCAAGATTACCCCCCTGCGGTCCTGCAGAAATGTAAAGAATACTCTGAAGTAAAGCAAGTACTAAAGCAAGAAAGGATTAGATTTTAAACTCTGTACCCTGCTAAACTTCGAGTGTTTTATGACAACGGGACGTGGTTGTACCAGACAGTGGAAGAGGCGACTACAGACATGAAGGCCAGAGAGTTGCCCGTCAGCGTGATCAAACCGAGGGAAAGCCTGGCAGAGGAATTATCCGGCTCCACTTGGGAAATAGTGTGAGAATCGAGAAGGCAGGAGACGGGAGGAGGCTGAGAGAAGTATATCAGGAAGAGACCGGGAGTTTTCCAAAGACAGTCCTCACCCCCTTCAGAAGAGCCATAAGGTTTGGCTAACTTTAAAAATGTTGAGAAGCTAAATGGAAGCAAAAGTAGACAGTATTATACCTATCTTGAGAAATACTTATTATAATGTGGATTTTATATTACTTAGTTGTTATTCTTTATTCGCTCACTTACTCCTTTTTCCCCACCAAAATGAGAATATATATATGTGTGTGTGTGAGTACACAGGGAAATCTTTTCTGTGTAATGGATTTGTTCACTGACTTTTATGAATACTGCAATGGGGGCCCTCAACTCACAAGTAGGAGGGGTTATCCCCCACAGCTAGACATTTCCTCTAGCTCAACACAGGGTCATCTACTAGAGACCTCAGCCTTGGAATCACACATTCGTTGCCATTTTTGTTATTACGTTTCTTGGTTCTTATTCAGGGAGTAGATCAATTAAGTTTTATTCTGCTAATTTAAATGATACATTGACAGATAAATACAGATGGCTGAGGACAAAGTAAAATTTATTTCTTTTAATGTCAATGGGCTAATAAATCCAATCAAACATAAGAGAATTTTATCCAAAATGGAAAAAGAACAAGCCCATGTAGTATATTTACAGGAAACTAATTTAAGTGATAATGAGCATAGAAAACTAAAGAGAATGGGTTTCACTAATTTGTTTTTCTCCTCATATAAATCAGGACATAGGAGAGGAGTTGCTATTCTTAACTCAAGTAAGCTAAATTTTGAAAAAGTATTCGAAATGGGAGATAAAGAGGGCGGATATATTCTGGTAAGGGGGAATATAGATGGAAATTCAGTTACTCTATTGAATATATACGCACCCCCGGGAAGTGATATTGGTTTCTTTCAGAAAATTACTGATATGGTAGCGGAAACAGAAGGTCTCCTGATATGTGGGAGAGACTTAAATTTACAATTACAACCGAACTTGGACTCTTCCAATAGAAAAACCTATGAAACAAAATCCTTACATAAGAAAGTTAATACACTTTTTGAGGATGTTGGTTTAATTGATATATGGAGAGACCTTTTCCCCGACAGAATGGATTACACTCATTATTCTGCTCCCCATTCTGTATATACAAGAATAGACTATTTCATAACATTTGGAAAAGACAAAGACAAAATAAACACCTGTGGAATTGGGACAATAGATGTAAGTGACCATGCACCTATATACTTATCTGTTGATTTTGACCTACAACCAAAAATTACTATTTGGAAACTAAATTCAAGTCTACTCAATGATCTGTACTTTCAGAAACAAATTAAAAGAGAAATTGGTCTCTACTTAGAATTTAATGATAATGGAGAGGTTTCACCTCCCATTTTATGGGATACTCTGAAGGCTGTCTTAAGAGGGAAAATTATAGTGATATCTTCATATAAGGAATAAAACATTAGAGGAATTAGAAAATAGGCTGAAGGAACTAGAGAAAAAACACAAATTGAATTTGGCACAGGATACATTAGGGGAAATTAAAAGAATGAGGAATGAAATTAATTGTTTGCCTATGCAAGAAATCAGGAAAAATTTAATGTTTCTGAAAAAGAGACATTATGAAGGTGGATCAAAATCTATGAAAATACTGGCATGGAAACTGAAAAAAATGATAGCAGAAAATACAATCCATAGAATTAGGGACCCAAGAACAAAAATGATAAAAAAAATAAGCTAAGTGAAATTCAAAAAGCTTTTGAAGTGTTTTACAAAACTCTATATTCCAAAGTTCCAGGGGGAAGCATAACCCAAATTGATACCTTCTTGAATTCTCTAGAGTTACCCACTTTAAGCGAAGAACAAAATAGAACGATAACTGCTGACATAACTGAAGTTGAATTAAAAGCTGCAATTAGTAGGCTTAAATTAAGCAAGTCACCAGGATCAGATGGGTATACGGCAGAGTGGTACAAAGAATTTAAAAATGAGTTAATTCCTGTTTTACTCTCCACACTGAACTGGGCTCTAAAAAAGGCACAAATGCTACCCAGTTGGAAGGAGGTGATCATCTCAGCTATACCGAAAGAAGACAAGGATAAAATGGAATGCAGGTCATTTAGACCTATATCCGTTCTTAATGTAGATTATAGATTATTTACCTCCATCATGGCCAAACAGTTAGAGGAGTTTCTACCCATACTGACGTAACGATCAGACAGGTTTTATACGACAATGCCAAACACAAGACAATATACAAAGGACACTTCACATTATGGATCATATACAATAAAATAAAATTGAAGCAATAGTAATAAGCGTGGACGCTGAAAAGGCATTTGATTCGGTTAATTGGAATTTTCTTTACAGAGTTTTACATAGATTTGGTTTCCAAGACACAATTATTAAAACTATACAGACACTATATGACAACCTTACTGCTAGGATTAAAATCAATGGATATTTATCAAATAGTCTTACCCTAGAAAGGGGCACGAGACAGGGTTGTGCATGGTCACTGCTACTCTTTGCATTATATCTGGAACCATTAGCTCAATACATCAGACAAAATGAAGATATCAGGGGAATTACTATTAAAGGGACAGAGCATAAATTGGCTTGTTACGTGGATGACATTTTGATCTATGTAGGGCAACCAACATATTCTTTACCTAAATTGATGCAATCCTTTGAACAATATGGTCAATTATCAGGATACAAGATCAACATAGATAAAACCCAATTACTTTCATATTACTATAGCCCACCAAGAGAAATTGAAAGTCAATACCCCTGGGCATGACACACAGAGTCTTTCAAATATTTGGGCATCATTATGCCGAAAGATTTGGCAAAATTATCAGAATGTAATTATCAGCCTTTATATTAAAAAAAATTAAGGAAGATATGGCAAGATGGAACCTGATTCCTTTTTTCAGTCATAGTTCAAGGATTGAGTCTATTAAAACGAATATACTACCCAGACTGGTCTGGGCAGGTCTCTTTCAGACCCTACCAATAGAGATTTATCAAAATCAATTCAATGAATGGAACAAGATGTTATCAAGGTATATTTGGCAGGGTAAAAGGCCTAGAGTTCATCTCAAAACTTTGCACTTAGCAAAGGAAAAGGGGGGATGGGGCAGTTGAGAGCTGTGATATGTTGGTGCAAACCATCATATGACGCTCAATGGAAAAACATTGAGGAGCGGGTACTTCTCATCCCCATACAAGCAATTTTGTCTGATAACAATCTGCAAAGGTACATAAATACTATTGATAACCCATGGGTGAAATTGACTCTTAAAATATGGAAAACTACTATAAAAGAATATAATCTAGAGGGAGATATTGCAATTCTTAAATGGTGGGCAGATGACTCAGATTTTACACCAAATAAATTGGATGCTAGATTTAAGGACTGGACAGCTAAAGGAATAACAGTTCTTTGCAACATAATGAAAGAAGGAACTCTGTTCAGTTTTGAAATGCTTAAAGAGAAACACATTAGAAAAACAAGATTTTTATTAGTATTTACAGATGTGACAATATGTTAATAAGACGCTTAAAAATGTAACCAAGGCAAGTACATGCTTGACAGAGCTATTTAGAAAAGCATATAATTCAGGTAACGGTAGTAGAATCATTTCAAGTGTGTATAAGGGGTTGTCAAATCTTAAAACACATTCGACTTCATAGATTAAAACAAAATGGGAGAAGGAAGGAGGGTTAATTATATCTGAGGAAGAATGGACAAAATTATGGAGGTATGAATGGAAGTGTACCAGTTCACAGAAATGGAGGGAGTTTGGATGGAAAAACTTGATAAGATATTTTATTACACCCTCTCAGAAATCCCATTATGATAGTAACCTCCCTGTTTGCTGGAGAAATTGTGGAAATTAAAATGCAAATCATTATCATATTTTTTGGGACTGCACTGTTATCAAAAACTATTGGAGGGGGATACACAATGCCCTACAAGACATCTTTAAATATGAAATACCCTTAGAGAGTAAGACCATATATTTTGGATATATACCTCAAGAATGGTTGAAAAGAGATAAATATTTAATGAATATACTGTTGGTGGCTGGTAAAAAGACTCTTACTAGGAAATGGTTATCACAGGAAAGCACAACTTTAAATGCATGGATGGAAATTACAATGGACATTCACAAAATGGACAAGATAACAGCATCTGTTAATCATAAGCTGGAACAATTTGATTCAAAAATGGTTTAACTACATAATGCCTCATAGGCCTGATTTTATTCTCACAAATCAATGAATATGTCGTTTTAAAAAAAAGATCACTCCCTACTTGTACATAGTTCTTTCCTTTTGCTTGTTTTTTTCTTTCCACTCTTTTCTATAAGTGTATACCTCAGATAAACACTTTGTGGAGATTTGTGATATATATGATTATATGATATATATGTACAATGTTTGAAATACATCTTATGGAAATGATGTTTGATGATGAACTTCAATAAAAAAATAAATTACAAAAAAAAAATAAAAACAAAATTAGCCATGATTCAATGGTGGAGCAGACTTGATGGCTAAATGGCCTAATTCTGTCCCTTTCTCTTATGGTCTTAAGATGTCATCTTATGCACCTTCCCTCAATATGCATAGAGGTAGAAACCACTTAGTGGGTCAGGTGACTATGTACCATGTAATATATCCAACATCATTCCCAACTGACTCACAAAAGCCATCAGAATCCTATGAACTTCAGGAATAATGGCAAGAAAACATTGAAACCACTCAACACTTCAAACTGTTTAGAAAATAGCAAGATCTTGCTGGAGCAATACTGGAGTAATAATGATGCTTACCTATCACGGACAAATTAACCAGCAAGTTCTGAAAACTAAGAAAGAGAAGGCCATACCATCCCCCACCATTCAATAAAATAATAGTTGCTTGTTCTCCAAACACTTGATTCTCCATTAGTACAAGACCTGTCTGTCTGAGCCTTGTACTTTTTGAATAACTCAGCCTCCACAGTTCTCTGGAATAGAACACACTGTGTGAAGAAATTGGGGAGACATTCTCTAGGCAAGGGGTTTCCAACCTTCTTGATGCCATGGACCCCGTCCATGACCCGAGGGGTGCATGGACCCCAGCTGGGAATCCCTGTTCTAAGTATTTATTTTTTCACACCCCTTCATATTCTTATATGTTTCACTAATTCTTCCAAACGTCAACAAGGATAGGTCTAAACTATCTTTCCTTCATAAGGCAACCAATTCATCCTAAGAATCAACCCTATGTATCATCACTCAAATGTCTCCAATGTATTAAATAAGGAAAACAAATTTGTAGCAATTTTCCAGGTGTGGTCTCATAAACATCTTGCAATATTTTTATATTCCCCTTGCAATAACAAGCTATTTTCTATATGTACTCCTTACTCCTTGCTAACTCTTTCTCTCAGGTATACTAGAAGAAATAAATCACCTTTTTGTTACTCTGAATATTAATATCTCCACCTTCTTCTCTGTTATTTAAAAAAAATTCTTGGAATTGCACAAGGCATGAATGTTGTGATCAACAGTGATCTAACGATGTCAAATTTAAAAAACACATCTGCCCCCAGTTGCTCACCAGAGGGAACTTGCAGGAGGAGGGCAACAGGTGCTGAGACGCCAAAGCATTGCATGCAGCAGAAAAGCAGTTGCCAGTAGGTGGCGCCTAAACTAACAAAGACAGACTCCAACTCAGATTTCAATAGTTCCAAATATATTTAAAAAACCTAGAAAGTTACATCCACTCCTGGACATTTTCAAGTATTTAGAAACATAAAAACATAGTAAACCTACAGCACAATAAAGGCCCTTCGGCCCACAAAGTTGTGCCGAACACATCCCTACCTTAGAAATTACTAGGCTTACCTATAGCCCTCTATTTTACTAAGCCCCATGTACCTATTTAAAAGCCCCTTAAAAGACCCTATCGTATCCGCTTCCACCACCATTGCCGGCAGCCCATTCCACGCACTCACCACTCTCTGAGTAAAAAACTTACCCCTGACATTTCCTCTGTACCTACTCCCCAGCACATTAAACCTGTGTCCTCTTGTGGCAACCATTTCATCCCTGGGAAAAAGCCTCTGACCATCCACACAATCAATGCCTCTCATCATCTTGTACACCTCTATCAGGTCCCCTCTCATCTTCTTCGCTCCAAGGACAAAAGGCTGAGTTGACTCAACCTATTCTCATAAGGCATGCTCCCCAATCCAGGCAACATCCTTGTAAATCTCCTCTTCACCCTTTCTATGGCTTCCACGTCCTTCATGTAGTGAGGCGATCAGAACTGAGCACAGTACTCAGAGTGAGGTCTGACCAGGGTCCAATATAGCTGCAATATTACCTCTCGGCTCCTAAATTCAATTCCACAATTGATGAAGGCCAATACACCATACGCCTTCTTAACCACAGAGTCAACCTGCACAGCTGCTTTGAGTGTCCTATGGACTTGGACCTCAAGATCCCTCTGTTCCTCCACACTGTCAAGAGTCTTACCATTAATACTATATTCTGCCATCATATTTCACCTACCGAAATGAACCACTTCACACTTATCTGGGTTGAACACCATCTGCCACTTCTCAGCCCAGTTTGGCATCCTATTAATCTCCCGCTGTAACCTCTGACAGCCCTCCACACTATCCACAACACCTCCAACCTTTGTGTTATCAGCAAACTTAATAACCCATACCTCCACTTCCTCATCCAGGTCATTTATAAAAATCATGAAGAGTAAGGGTCCCAGAACAGATCTCTGAGGCTCTCCACTGGTGACTGACCTCCATGCAGAATATGACCCGTCTACAACCATTCTTTGCCTTCTGTGGGCAAGCCAATTCTGGATCTCCCCTTGGATCCAATGCCTCCTTACTTTCTCAATAAGCCTTGCATGGGTTACCTTATCAAATGCCTTGCTGAAATCCATATACACTACATCTACTGCTCTTCCTTCATCAATGTGTTTAGTCACATCCTCAAAAAATTCAATTAGGCTTGTAAGGAACAACCTGCCCTTGACAAAGCCATGCTGACTACTCCTAATCATATTATACCTCTCCATATGTTCATAAATCCTGCCTCTCAGGATCTTTTCCATCAACTTACCAACCACTGAGGTAAGACTCACTGGTTTATATTTCCTGGGCTATCTCTACTCCCTTTCTTGAATAAAGGAACATCTGCAACCTTCCAATCCTCAGGAACCTCTCCCGTCCCCATTGATGACGCAAAGATCATTGCCAGAAGCTCAGCAATCTCCTCCCTCACCTCCCACAGTAGCCTGGGTTACATTTCATCTGATCCCAGCGACTTATCCAACTTGATGCTTTACAAAAGCTCCAGCACATCCTCTTTCTTAATATCTACATACTCAAGCTTTTCAGTCATCACTAAAATCACTAAGATCCTTTTCCATAGTGAATACTGAAGTAACGTATTCATTAAGTACCTCTGCTATTTCCTCCGGTTCCATACACACTTTCTCACTGTCACACTTGATAGGTCCTATTCTTTCACGTCTTATCCTCTTGCTCTTCATATACTTGTAGAATGACTTGGGGTTTTCCTTAATTCTGCCCACCAAGGCCTTCTCATGGCCCCTTCTGGCTCTCCTAATTTCCTTCTTAAGTTCCTTCCTAGTAACTTTATAATCTTCTAGATCTCTAACATTACCTAGCCCTCTGAACCTTCTGTAAGCTTTTCTTTTCTTCTTGACTAGATTTATTACAACCTTTGTACACCACGGTACCATAACTTCCTTGTCTCATTGGAACGTACCTATACAGAGCTCTACACAAATATCCCCTGAATATTTGCCACATTTCTTCTGTACTTTTCCCTGAGAACATCTGTTTCCAATTTAAGCCTGATAGCCTCATATTTCCCCTTACTCCAATTAAACGCTTTTCTAGCTTGTCTGTTCCTATCTCTCTCCAATGCTATTGTAAAGGAGATAGAATTATGATCACTATCTCCAAAATGCTCTCCCACTGAGAGATCTGACACCCAACCAGGTTCATTTCCTAATATCAAATAAGTACAGCCTCTCCTCTTGTAGGCTTATCTACATACTGTGTCAAGAACCCCTCCTGAACACACCTAACAAACTCCACCCCATCTAAACCCCTCGGTCTAGGGAGATGCCAATCGATATTTGGAAAATTAAAATTAAACATAGAAACACTTCTAAAAATATCAATTTCTGTGTCTTGCAGCCATTTTCTGTTCAAATCAATGGTAAAGGATTCCTTGTTAAATTCCCTGTGCTGTCTATCTAGGCAGCTATGAAGTATAGTCACTTTATTTAAAACAGCTTCTTTGATAAGATTTTATTCTATTTTATTTTAATTAGAGATGCAGCACAGAACAGGCCCTTGTGGCCCAATGAGCCACACCACCCAGCAACCCAGCTATTTAACCCTAGTCTAATCACAGGACAATTTACAGTGACCAGTGAGCCTACTAACATGTATGTCATTAGAATGTGGAAGGATCCCACATGCTTGGGTCATTGTGGTAAATGCTGCAGCTTTGAAAAGGCTCACAGTACAAGATGAATGCTAGGGTACATATTTCAATTCCTAAGAAAACCCTAACTTATAAAGAAACCAATCGCCTAGACATATCACTGATAAGTTGTTAATCAGTAACCCTTCATCAGGATTTTGTCATAAAGACATCTGTTTATTTCCTTCCAAAATTGCTGCCTCAGACTGAAACATCAACTGTGTATTTCCCTATGCAGATGCTGACTGACCTGCTGAGTTTCTCCAGCATTGTGTGTGTGTGTGTGTGTGTGTTTTGCTCAGGATTTCCAGCATCTATAGAGTATCTTGTGTCTATAGATTTTGCTTGGATGATTTTGTGCAACAGATTGTAAAGATAATGGTGTAAATCTGGCAAAGATATTTGAGCTGTAATGTTTACTCTGCTTCTCATTCCACAGATGATGTTTGACTTGCTAGAAACAGATGTCTCCAACATTTTCTACTTTTATTTCAGGTTTCCGACATCTGCAGTTTAAAAATTTTCAGTAAGTATGAAGCCTACTGTAGGAGCCATGCACCTGTTCACTATCTGTATTGAATTCTGTATTGTATGTTTATTATGGTAACTAGTCACATGAGTGGAGGGGCATGGTACCAGTGAAGGAAGTAAGTTACGTTTTTGTGCATCGTTTGTTGTCTGCTCAATTACGCATATTTACGCTTAAGTTTCATCGCTTCAAGATTGTACTGTATGTTTGAAAACTGCTAATAAAGGATCAAATACATATCTTCGACTTTCGGAAAAATCACTATTGGAGCTGAGGACACATTATTCTAGTATAAAAAGTCCTTGGGGGTCGCCAGCAGTGGCAATTTGGTTTGGCTACTTTAACAGGAAAATACACGGCTAAAATAGTCCCTGGCAGCTCTGACAAAACTGTTTCCATTTGACACATGTATTGTTTCATCCATCTCCATTACAGTTGGTCAGAGTATTTAGTTTTGGGAGGACTTCATGAAATCCTAGTGTGAATCATTAAGGGAGGTTGTTCAATAGCTCTCGATAGAAAAATAAAATCATAATGAACATGAAGCATAAACAAAACAACGTTTAGGCCAAATAAACATAACAGCCTACTGAATCGAACAGTGATCAGATAAGGACTAAAACACAGGCAAGGAAAGTCAAGCTAATCCAGGTAGCCTATTGACTTATCTGAAGCATCAAAACTGGACACCATCAAACCATGTCATCCTGGGAAAATCAAGAGACTGATAAAAATCTATAGTCAGTTAGATTAACAAATTCTCTCTGACCCTTGAGCATTTATAACTGTTTACCTGTATAATATTTTGCTTATGTTACCATGTGAGCCAGCTAGGAGTTTCTAGAGTTCCCTTTTCAAGTAAACCCATCAGTCAGGACTCATACTGACTGACCTGGTCTATCATACTCTAGAGAAAGAGGGCCAATGGACAATAAAACTGATTATGTCCATGTGATCTTATTCAATTAAAATAACTTATCAGTGGGCACATGAAAAATGTTTTCAAGCAGAGTAACAAAACTGCAGATTCTTGAAATCTAAGATAACAAAAAGTTGAAGATACTCAATGGGTCAGTTAGCGTCTGTTGGAGATGAACAAGTAAAGGCTGATTACCTTCATCAGATGAACATCTCCAATGTTTTCCATTTTTATTGAATCCTGTGCTACTTTGGTAGCAATGGAATCCATTTAGGATAATCTTTGCATCGGATGTGAAGGTGATGGAAGTTTACATATCTCAAAAATGAATAAACCAAGTTTTAAATCCCTGGGTAATCAAATTTAACTGTACATGACAGCTGAAATCCTCCTCTGGAATAATTCAATTTAATTTTTAGATTATTATTATTTTATTAGAATTTTTCTTTCTTACATTTTTTTGAGGGAGTAAAAATCTTTATGTTGTGGCTCCGTCACAATGTACAAACAATAAGGAAGGGAAATGTGGGAGGATACTTGCCAAACACTAAGATTGTACACATAATTGTTTTGTGTACATGTATGTTTAGCCAGATGTGTATTGATAAATCTGATGGTCTGGTGAAAAGAGCTTTCCTGGAGCCTGTTGGTCCTGGCTTTAATGCTGCTAGACAGTAGCAGCTGAAACAGTTTGTGGTTGGGGTGTCTGGAGTCCATGATGACCCTTCGGGCCCTTTTTACGTACCTGCTGTTGTACTTGTCCTGAATAGAGGAAACTTCACATCCACAGATGCGCTGGGCTGTCCTCACCACTCTCTGCAGTGCCCTGCGGAGACTTCCCATACCAGGCGGTGACACAGCCAGTCAGGATGCTCTCAATGGTGCCCCTAAAGAAAGTCCTGAGGATTTGGGGACTGCCATATTACCTACCATGTGAAGGAATCAAAACTGGAGATCATATTCTAATTCTGTTCTAACTGAAGTCTTATACCAGGAAAACATAGTTTTTTGTGTAGCCCTATAATATTGATAGTTTTATCACATACATCTTATTACATCATATAAATGTAATTTTGCAACAGTTTCTCTTCTTCCTTAGGAGTCTATGGAGATTAGGCATGTCATCAAAAACCTTGACAAACTTCTACAGATGTGTGTTGGAAAGGGTGCTGACTTGTTGCATTACAGCCTAGTATGGGAACACCAATATCCTTTGAGTGGAAAATCCTATAGAAGGTATTGGATTTGGCCCAGTACATCATGGGTAAAACCCTCCCAACCACAGAGCACATCTACATGAAACACTGCTGTAGAAAAGTTGCATCCATCATCAAAGATCCTCACCACCCAGGCCATGCTCTTTTCTCACTGCTGCCATCAGGGAGAAGATATAGAGGCCTCAGGACTTGCACCACCAGGTTCAAGAACAGTTACTACCCCTCATCAGGCTTTTGAACAAAAGAGGATAACTACACTCATTGTATTTCTGGTGTTCCCACAACCAATGATCTTACTTTAAGGGCTCTTTATCTTGTTACTTCATGCTCTCATTATTTATTGCTCCTTATTTACAGATACACTTCAGCAGTTCATTGTTGTCTTCTCTGCTCATGCTCTTTCATTGATCCTGTATACAGTCATTGTTACATAGAAACATAGAAAACCTACAGCACAATACAGGCCCTTCGGCCCACAAAGTCATGCCGAACATGTCTCTACCTTAGAAATTACTAGGCTTACCCATAGCCCACTATTTTTCCAAGCTCCATGTATCTATACAAAAGCCTCTTAAAAGACGCTATCATATCCGCCTCCACCACCATCATAGCCCATTCCATGCACTCACCACTCTCTGAGTAAAAAACTTACCCTTGACATCTCCTCTGTACCTACTCCCCAGCACCTTAAACCTGTGTCCTCTTGTGGCAACCACTTCAGCCCTGGGAAAAAGCCTTTGACTATCCACATGATCAATGCCTCTCATCATCTTCTACACCTCTATCAGGTCATCTCTCATCCTCCGTTGCTACAAGGAGAAAAGGATTCGCTGAGTATGCCTGCAGGCAAATGAACCTGAGGGTTGCAAGTGGTGACATGTATGTATTCTGATAGTAAATTTTACTTTGACTTTGACAAACAACAGCAGTTAGTACAATTGTGAGTATTCCTGCTCAAATACTTGACACTGTGCTTGCTTAATTATCATACGCCCAAACAATCTCTTCCCATTGCCTATCTAAATCCACTTTGAGGAGTTTATTCTCCACCACTCACAAACTTGGAGGGCACATAAAAATACACAAATATTGTGGACCTAACTCCAATCCCTCTGCTGATCAGTGACCAGCGGACAAATGTCAGGATTTGATATTTCTGCTGAAGGACTTCAATAGCTTTTTGGCAGATCAAAGGATGAACCATAAAAATTATCCCAGCTGTCTTGTGATGCCTTTGATTTGCCAGTGACTAATGTTAAAAGCTATTTGTTATACAGTAACATGAAACATTACAGCTGAGGTAGGTACAAGAGCATACATAATATTCTAGAGCGTCCTGACTGGCTGCATCACTGCCTGGTATGGGAACTGTATCCCTTAATCGCAGGACTCTGCAGAGAGGGGTGCGGACAGTCCAGCACATCTGTAGATGTGAACTTACCATGATTCAAGACATTTACAAAGACAGGTGTGAAAAAAGGGCACAAAGGATCATTGGGGACCCGAGTCACCCAAACCACAATCTATTCCAGCTGCTACCATCTGGGAAACAGTACTGCAGCATAAAAGCCAGGACCAACAAACTCTGAAACAGCTTCTTCCACCAGGCCATCAGACTGATAAACTCACGCTGATTTGAGTGTATTTCTATGTTACATTGACTGTTCTATTTATTATAAATTATTATTATAATAATAATTATACTATGATTGCACATTGCACGTTTAGACAGAGACATAATGTAAAGACTTTTACTCCTCATGTATGTGAAGGATGTAAGAAATAAAGTCCATTCGTCCATTCATCCATTCATTCATTCAATTTATTATCCACAGGGATATGCAAATATATGAATTAAATCAGCAATGATAACCAAATTCTCAACTGAAGCCCCACGATATTTGTTTAAGTTTTTTAAGGGAAGGAAATTGTTATTTTTACTTAGTAGGATCTTTATGTGAGTCCTGGCCCATGGCAACATTGCTAAATTTTAGCTGCTCTGTAAAATGACCAGCAAGCCACTCAGTTCCAGGACAATAAGAGCTTGTTATATCAGTCAGGAGTATCCTTTGAATGAACCAAAAACATATTGAGCTAAGCTAATTTAACAAGTGGAAGTGTGAGCTGTTGATTTCCCGGGCAACAAGAGACATTTTTCTAAACTGTTGGTTATATAGGGAGAGGTGCTTTACCAAGACTTCTCAAATATCAGGATATGAAGACCAAGCATTCTATAAAGGTAATTCAATACATTCCAAAGACTATCTTAGCTTCTATTAATAAAGATTAATACTGCTTTTGTTTAGCTACTAGATGAAATTTTATTTTCACAAAACACCAGCTAAGAGATGAATAAGTGTGGTCTTTCAGACAGATGCCCTAACAATATTAGGGTGGTACAGCTATAATTGATCAGTTAGATATTTAAGAATTATGGTGGAAATTCCATGACGTTCCATAGAGATAAAGCCTAAAGGTTATTTAGGTCAGTGTAAAACGGTGCTGTTGGTATTGCACTTTTCCCTGAACTATTTGCCCACTGGAAATTGGATCTTCCCAATATCCAAACATTTAAATTCCGATTCCCATTCTCTACAAATTCCGCCATCTCCAAAGGGATTTGACCACCAAACAATTTTTACATTCTTCACCCCCACCCCCACCCTCACTTTCCAAAGAGATAGCTCCCCCTGTGATTCCATGGTTCATTCACCCCTCCCTCCGGGCACATAACCCTGTGAGTGGCCTAAGTGCCACACCTGCCCATTCACCTCCTCCCTCACCTCCATTCAGGGCCCTGACCAGTCCTTCCAGGTGAGGCAATACTCCACCTGCAGATCTGCTGGGGTTGTCTGTTGTGTCCAGTGCTCCTGGTGCAGCCTCCTCTTCATTGGTGAGACCCATCAAAAATTGGGAGACTGCTTTGTCAAGCATCTCTACTCCTTCTGTCAAATGCGGATCTTCCCAGTGGGCAAACATTTTAATTCTTATTCCCACTCCCACTCCAACATGTTGGTTCATGGCCTCCTCTTGCACAACAATGAGGCCACACTTAGGGTGGAAGAGCAACACCTGGTATTCCATCTCCAACCTAATGGCATGAATATCGATTTCTCCTTCCAGTTAAAAAAAACTCTCCCAACCCCCTTCCCTCTTCTTCTATTCCACACTCTAACCTCTTATCTCTGCTATCTGTCTATCACCTCCCTCTGGGTCCACTGCCCTCTCTTATCAGAATCCTTCTTCTCTGGCTCTTTATCTTTTTCTACCCACCTGGCTTCACCCATCATCTTCATCCTCCTTACCCTCTCTCCACCTTTTTATTCTGGCATCTTCCCCCTTCTTTTCCAGTTCTGAAGAAGGGTCTCGACCCAAAACATTGACTCATTTTCATAGATGCTGCCTGACCTGCTGAACTCCTCCATCATTTTGTATGTGTTGCCGTGGTATTGTGCTATCAAGATTTTGGTTTGGGGCCAGATATCTGAGGCTAATTATTATGATAGAAATGTGCCTGGTGATGTTCCAACAGACATCTGTTAATTTCTCAGTTGACTGTTGTGTAGAGCAAATGTGGAGCCTCATTTATTACCTCCAAACATGCACCCCTGTTGAAAGGTTGTTGACTGGTATACGATAAGAAGTTTTGGGCACCCCTGGTGGAAGTATGTTGACTGGTATATGACAAGAAATTAAGGGTACTTCTGTTGAAGGTATGTTGGCTGGTATGCAACAGGAAATTTGGCACATTTCTGTTGCCGATATGTTGACTGGTGCACCACAGGAAATTTGGGGCACTTCAGTTGAAGGTATGCTGACTTGTGTACAGCAGGACATTTGAGGCAGACAGAAAAGCTGCAGGCTTTTGGAAACAGCCTTGGAGATTCTGGTTAAAGAAGATTAAAGGTCAGAGGTTAACAGCTTCTTGTACCTGCAGGAAGGTGTCCATTTTGTTCCTCAGTCACCACCCCCACCCCATTCACTCACACACACACACTTTTAATCGGATCATTCACAATGAGTCAGAGAATTGAAATGATACATTGTAAAGAGGTTTTCACTTGAGATAGGTTTAAAGTGTGGTATGAATTCAGAATAAGGGTCCTGTACTTAGGAATTGAGCTGCTTCTGGCCTGAGAGTTCTGGATATCGACAGAGTATTCAAAATGTAGTTAAGATATTCTATTCCCAACTTGAAACACTTAAATAGTTTTCATAACAATCAATAATATTTGGAAACTGTCAGTAAATTCTCCAGCAAACACGAGGAAATCTGCAGATGCTGGAAATTCAAACAACAACACACACAAAATGCTGGTAGAACACAGCAGGCCAGGCAGCATCAATAGGGAGAAGTGCTGTCGACGTTTCGGACCAAGACCCTTCGTCAGGACTAACCAGTAAATTCTCCAGCCAGTTTCTACAGGTACACTGTATCTCGGCTGATTTCCTTTACAATATTTGGAACCATCATTGGCCAGAGTAATTCTAGAGGCTGAGGAGAAAGACATTTTGGGAGGACTAATAAGACTAAGATGTACAGAACAAATGGTAAAACCTTAGGTGCAACTGAGGAATAGAGGAACTTCTGTGTACATGTCCAAGAATACGCTACAGCGCAGATAGATGTGGTTAAGAAGATTGTAAAGGACATTTGCCTTAATTAGACAGAGCATGGAATATTTTGATCCAAGTTTATAAAACATCAATTAGGTCATATCAGAGCGCTCTGCATAATTCTGGTTATCTCACTATAACAAAGTTCAAAGTAAATGTATTATCAAAGTACATATATGTCACCATATACTACCCTGAGATTCATTTTCTTGCAGGCATTCACAGTAGAACAAAAAAATACAATAGAGTCAATGAAAAAAAACTACACACAGACAAAAATTGACGAACAACCAATATGCAAGATAAGAAAAATCACACAAATAGCGAATATATAGATATACAGATAAATTCATTGAGTTGAGTTGAGTTGAGTGAAGTTATCCACACTGGTTCAGGAGCCTGATGGTTGAATAGTAATAACTGTTCCTGAACCTGGTGGCATGGGACCTATGGTTCCTGTACCTTCTTCCCGATGGCAGCAGCAAGAAGAGAGCATGGTGTGGATGGTGGGGGTCCTTGATGATGGATGTAGCTTTCTTGTGGCAGCGTTCCTTGTAGAAATGCTCAGTGGTGGGAAGGGCTTTAGGACTGGGCTGCAGGCTTTGCCATTCTTGTGCTTTGGAGTTTCCATGCCAGGCTGTGATGCAACCGGTCAGAACACTCTTCTCTGTTCATCTACAGAACTTTGTCAATGTTTCAGATGACATGCTGAATCTGTAGAAACTTCTAAGAAAGTAGAGGTACTGTTGTACATTCTTTGTGGTGGTCCCAGGATAGCGCCAAGGAATTTATTGTTGAGTCCTCCCAGGATGGTGTGTTTCAGTTATGACAAGAAACAGGATAAGCAGGATTTTCTTTCCTTGGAGCACAGGTGGCTGAGGGGTACTTGAAAAAGGTCAGCAAAATTAAGAGACGCATGGAAAAGGTAGATAGTAAGATTTTTTTTTACTTAGCAGAGCTGTCTCTAACCAGAGGTCATAAGAGCTAAGGGTGGGGACTTGGAGGATGGATGAGGAAGGATTTATTTTTCATCATGATCAATGGAACCCACTGAGGGGATAGTGGCGGCAGATGTTCTCACAACATATAGAATCATGACATCAAAGAAAGATAAAGAGTAAAATCAGGACCTTCTGCCTACTATGTCCACACCAACCATTAAGACCCATTTTACACCACAGTAATCTTCTCCACTGCACTGCCTACAGATAGGTGCATGACACACCATTGAAAGCTATGGGCCAAGTTCTGAAAAATAGATGCCTGATGCCAGAACATATGTGGTGGACCGAAAGGCCTGGTATTCAGTGTGATTCTAGGGGTAACAAAAGATTTTGGGATAGGATAGCGAGGGGAGAAAGAAAAGATGGGTATGACCTAGTGGGTAGCAAACCAAGATAAAAAGTCAGCTGTAATAGTTCCAAAGAGGAAGCTGGAATTGGCAAGCAAACAAACAAAGGAGGAATTCAAGTCACAAAGCCCGGAGCCAATGTACACCATCTGCAGAGATGTGGCACGGAGAGGGTAAACTGGGAGAGCCCAAGGTTAAGGAGTGATGATGTTCTCCTGTGGATGATTGAACCACTGTACGTAAAGAGTATTATAAGTTTGTTACATCAGTAGAGACGTTCAGAGACTTCTGTGGAGAAAGACTGAATCAAGGAGACTTTTGGGTAAACCATGGGTGACTGTGAGTTTCAGTTTGATCCAAATACTGAACACAAGTCTTAGCTTCAGGTTTGGTAGGGAGTTTTGGGGTGTTAGGAAAGGAACAGGAAGGAGTGGGAATATTGCTGCTGTATCTGTAGAAATGAATTCTTTCCATATGCATTATAGTTCATTAAATATGCAGAATTGTATTTAATGCAAATGTCAAACTCCACAGATAATTGCAGAGGCATTATTATTCCCTGTTAAATTCTTCTTCTGATTAGCTATCATAAACATTCTGCAGACAGAAGAGACTGCAGGTGCTGGAACCTGGACAATAAAACAAACTATTGGAGGAACTCAAGGGTTCAGACAATATCTGTGGGGGAAATGTTCAGGTCAGGGCCCTTCATCTGGACTGAGAGGGCAGAGGGGAGATGTGAAGGGGGTGGTAAAAGAGCTGGTTGGCTGGGTCAAAGAGCAGGAGAGCAGTGGAAATCACGGTGGGGGGGGGAGGTGGGAGGGAGCAGTGAGAGAGGGTCTCGTACCACATAATACAGCAGGAGGTATTTTATTCTGTGAGATTGTTTTTTTAAATCCTTCCCTTTCATTTCTAAACACCATTCATCCATTGATATTAACCAAGTCTGAGAAGGATTCAAGCACAGTGAATTCTTTCTGGACCAGGGCTTATCATGTTACTAGAGCTTAACCCAGTGCAGGAAGGGATCAAAAAGGCTGTGTCACTGCATTATCTGTCTCATTCTAACACTGCTCCTCACCTTCAAAAACATAAGCACAAGAGATAGTGCAGATGATGGAAATCTAAAGCAACCCCTGATGAAGGATCTCATCCTGAAACATCATCTGTTTATTCCCCTCCATAGACACTGCTTGACCTATGGAGAAGCATTTTGTGTGTTGCTTCTCATCTTCAAGTAGATTTCAGTAGGAGCATAGTTAATCTACAGGATAATTAGGAAATGTTTTAACCTTTATAATCTCCAGTTCAAGACAAAGATTACCCTAACCTAAGCCATTCATTTACAATATGCGGGTGACATTTGAATATTTGCAGGTAAAATGCAAAGTCATCATTGGCTTCTTCATCAAATTGTATCAGTGGAAGGGTTTACACATATGGAAGAGAAACCTGCCCTAAGGCACCATACTGACCTTTGACAGTCAGGAACCTCAAGACCCTGGAAGATGTGAATCACTTTCCTTGTCTCAGGAACCACTTCTCACCACAGGCAGATATTGATAATGAAATTTATTACCATTTCTTGTGCACCTTCTCAGCCTTCAGACTACTGAGGAAAACAATGTCTGAAGACCAAGGCCTTGAGGTTGACCAGGCTGCAGAAATCCTTGCCTTTTAGTATCCTTCAGGGACATGAAGAGCCTACAGTAGGAACTTCAAGACAATGGACATTCACCACGAATGGGCACTGCCTCCCAAGTCCACTGGCAGAATAGGTCAAGCAGTGTCGATGTCCTCTCTCAGGCCAACATCACTGACCAAACTCAACCCACTCTGTTGAAAAGGACACAACAGCCAGGTGGTCAAAACAAGTAGCTTTATTTGAGAAGCAAACAAACTGCTAGAGGAACTTAGTGGGTCATGCAGCATCTATTGGGTAAAGGAATGCCTGACATTTGGATCAAGCAGGATAGTTTGATTTTTGCTCCAGATTCCAGCATCTGTAGTCTTTTGTCTTTAGCTTTATGTTGACTCCCTCATTATAAGAAACCACCAGGACAGTGAAAAAAAACATTTCTGTGATGTTCTTAATCTCCTAGAAAAAAAAAGTGTCACAAGGGGACATGGAGACTGGACACAAATGCAGGACACAGGCACTGAAGTACTAGAGGCAGGACAGGAACAACTAAAGGATAGAACAAGATGGGGAGACAATAGACAATAGGTGCAGAAGTAGACCATTCGGCCCTTCGAGCCTGCACCACCATTTTGAGATCATGGCTGATCAATTACTATCAATACCCGGTTCCTGCCTTGTCCCCATATCCCTTGATTCCCCTATCCATAAGATACCTATCTAGCTCCTTCTTGAAAGCATCCAGAGAATTGGCCTCTGCTACCTTCTGAGGCAGTGCATTCCAGACCCCCACAACTCTCTGGGAGAAGTTTTTCCTTAACTCTGTCCTAAATGACCTACCCCCTATTCTCAAACCATGCCCTCTGGTACTGGACTCTCCCAGCATCTGGAACATATTTCCTGCCTCTATCTTGTCCAATCCCTTAATAATCTTATATGTTGCAATCAGATTCGTTTCCTTCCGAATGTCAATCTGTTTCATTTCCTCTGTTACCCCAAGTCCTTGGCCCATCCATACATCTGGGAGATTGCTAGTGTCTTCCTTAGTGAAAACAGATCTAAAGTACTCATTAAATTCTTCTGCCATTTCTCTGTTTCCCATAACAATTTCACCCAATTCATTCTTCAAGGGCCCAACATTGTTCTTAACTATCTTCTTTCTCTTCACATACCTAAAAAAGCTTTTGCTATCTTCCTTTATATTCCTGGCTAGCTTGCATTCGTACCTCATTTTTTCTCCCCATATTATCTTTTTAGTTAAGTTCTGTTGTTCCTTAAAAACTTCCCAATCATCTGTCCTCCCACTCACCTTAGCTCTGTCATATTTCCTTTTTTTTTTTTTTTTTTTTTTAAATGCAATGCAATCTCTGACTTCCTTTGACAACCACTGTGGCCCCTTTCCCCCCTTTGAATCCTTCCTTCTCTGGGGGATGAACTGATTTTGCACCTTGTGCATTATTCCCAAGAATACCTGCCATTGCTGTTCCACTGTCTTTTCTGCTAGGCTATCCGTCCAGTCAACTTTGGCTAGCTCCTCCCTCATGGCTCCATAGTTTCCCCTGTTCATCTGCAACACTGACACCACCGATCTGCCCTTATCCTTCTCAAATTGCAGATAAAAGCTTATCATATTATGATCACTACCTCCTAATGGCTCCTTTACTGCAAGATCACTTATCAAATCCTGTTCATTACATAACACTAAATCCAGAATAGTCTTGTCCCTGGTCAGCTCTCGTACAAGCTGTTCCAAGAATGCATCCTGTAGGCACTCTACAAACTCCCTATCCTGTGGTCCAGCACCAACCTGATTCTCCCAGTTCACCTGCATGTTGAAATCCCCCATAACTACTGCGACATTACCTTTGCCACATGCCAATGTTAACCATGGCATGCAAACATGATCCTGGGATTCAGAGAGAGTTCATGGCAAAGGCAGGACCCTGGAGTTCATGGCTAGACTAAAGGATGGGTCTATGGGACAAGGAATGCTAGGAGGATAGCCCCCTGGGTGGGTTGCATTACTTCTGGGCAGGGCCCAACCTCCCAGGCAGGAACACAGGGGTCTGGGCAGGTCACAGGGCACAACCCATCAGAAGAGAGGTAGGAAAGGTTCAGAGTACCCCACCAGGCAACAGCAGTCCGGCCTGCTTACCCACCAGAGGCAAGGGATCAGAAGGGAGCTTGGTCCAGGGTGACTATGAGAACAGACTTACAGAACTAGATGATTAACGGTGGGTACTCCAAGCCAGGGCAAATGGGACGAACAGCACAACCAGGTCAAAATGGGATAGGCAGACAGCACATACAAGAAGAACAGAACCCCCCAACTAGACTCAGTCCCAGAGCCCCTTATATACACCTGCCTGCCGATAGGCATCAGGTGCGCCTCCTTAAGCCAAGCTGATCCTATTTGGGCTTAAGGGTGAAAGGAGGGATGGCTACAAGACCCGGAGTCCGGAGCCTGCGGACCGGATCAAGACCCGGAATGCGGTCTCTGGACCAGACCATAACAAAATGTATAACAGTGTCATGGAGTCCTGGGAATTCCAGGTCCAGGAGGGGGAAGATGCACTCAGAAAGGCACTGAACACCTCATGTTCTAATGGCAGGAATACCCCAAAACAATCAACTCCAACATTTTCCCAACCACTGACTGGCCTATAATTTCCTTTCTTCTGCCTCCCTCTCTTCTTGAAGTGACATTTGCAATTTTGTTGTTTTCTGGAACCATTCCAGAATCTGGTGATTCTTGAAAGAGCATTACTAATGCCTCCACAATCCCTTCAGCTTATTCCTTCAGAACCCTGGGGTGTAGTTCATCTGGTCCAGGTGACTCATCTACCATCAGACCTTTCCGATTCCAAAGCACCTTCTCCCTATTAATAGCAACTTCACTCACTTCTGCTCCCTGACTCTCTTGAACTTCCAGCACACAGCTGCTGTATTTCACGGTGAAGACTGATATAAAATACTTGTTCAGTTCATCCACCATTTCCTTGTCCCCCATTATGACCACTCCAGCATCAGTTTTTAGTGGTCCGATATCTACTCTCGCCTCTCTTTTACTCTTTGCATATCTGGAAAATTTGGTACCTGCTTTGATACTATTGGCTAGCTTATCTTCATATACTGTATCATCTCTTCCGCCCTTGAGAATTTTTAGTTGCCTCCTGCTGGCTTTTAAAAGCTTCCCAGTCCTCTAACTTCTAACTAATTTTTGCACTATTTCATGCCCTCTCATTGGTTTTATGTTGGCTTTGACTTCCCTTGTCAGCCACAGTTGCATCATCATGCTTTTAGAACACTTTTTTTTGGTATGTTTCTATCCAACATCTTCCAAATTGCTCGCAGAAACTCCAGTCATTGCTGCTCTGCCATCAGCCTTGCTAGTGCCCCCTTCCAATTAACTTCGGCCAGCTTCTCTTTCATACTTCTGTAATTCCCTTTAATAGTGATACATCCAACTTTAGCTTTTCCCTCTCCCATTTCAGGGTGAATTCTATCATATTATGATCACTGTCTCCTACGGGTTTCTTTATCTTAAGCTCTCTAACCAAATCCGGTTCATTACACAACACCCGATCCAGAACAGCATACAAATTCCCTCTCTTAGGTTCCCGCACCAACTTGATTTTTCCAAACCTACCAGTATATTGAAAACCCCCATAAAATTGTAACATTCTCCTTTTCACGTGCCTTCTTTATCTCCCGTTTCAATTTGTACCCCACATCCTGGCCATTGTTCAGAGGCCAGTATATAACTCCCATCTTTTTACCCTTGCAGTTTCTCAACACTTCCCACAATGATTCTACATCGTCAGATATTCTGAATCTGATATTCGTCAGCCAGAGGTTTTAAGGGATATGGGTAAAGCTGGATATTTGGCATCAGATCACTGAGAAACCTGGATCCTCTGGTGTGGTGGAACAGAACTGAGAGATTAAATTGCATACTCCAGTTCCCATGACTTGTTGTTATTGCCCATCAATGATTTTGATAATGATGCCTACAAGGCCAGCCAAACACATTGCACACTTTTCCTTCTGTTTGACCTTTAAGAAAATGAGCATCTGAAAAGTAACACAGGATGCCACGTGATTTAAAAATAGACATTAGAGTGAAAAACATTATTAACTGGTAGTTCACTGATGTCTTTTTTTGTGTATATAAAACTCATCGAGCAACTCACAAATGCCTACAGGAAACATAAACTGTAAATGCTTTTACTGGGATTCATAGTTCAGCAAACACAGTGAAAGAACAGATTGTCCCATCTAATAAAGGATTGAAGTGGAGCCAAGTATTTGTGAAGGCTTACGTCATTCATTGTTGCATTCTGGTACTGGGGAGATTGACATTGTGTTCACTGATTTAACAGAAAAACAATCACCAGATTAGTTTGGAGTACTAAATGCCACTAAATGACTGCACATACGTAAATGAGTTTCAAGTAGTAAACATAAAACACTTGAAATCAACTATGACTGGTTACCTTGGTCTATATCTCTTGCAAAATGCCCCAGAATGGATTTTAAATGCAAACCCTTCTCAGACAAAGACTTGATCTACCAGTAATTGTAAAGGGTTGATACACATTTTGTTTGGAGTAGGGGTGGAGGCCATTGTGTCTTTCTTTAATTACAGGCGGGAGACATGTAGCGACCTATCATAATTTTCTCTTTAGTATCACTCAGTGCTTGCCTGAGCATGTCAATTTCTTGGAACTTGTTTTATCGATGTGAGAAATAAAGAGGGAGAAACAGCCAAATGAAAACCTAAAACAAAACCAAAATATTGCAGCTTCTGACAATACAGCACAAAATGTTGGAAAATGTTCACTGGGTCAGACAACAGTTATGGAGGGAGAAACAAAGTGATTGTTTCAAACTGATGATATTTAATTAGAGCTCAACAATGAACCATCACTGATTCAAACATTGACTGTAACTCATTCATGAATTGCTGCCAGACCTAATAAGTATTTTCACCATTTTTTATTTTTCTTTCAAGTAAAATTCAAGTGTGTTGTGTTTTGTAACTCCAGAAATTAATCAAAAGAAAAACATGGGAGAGCCGGGGATAATGTGCGTTGAACTTAATTTGTTCACTTTCAGTGAGGTGTGCACATATGACATGGTAGCTTCATGATGTATGCCATATATGTACTTTTACATATGACCCATAATGAATTATTTAAATAAAGAATGCTTATTCAAACAATAAATTTTCTGATTCTGATTCTGAATTTACTATATTATTCAAATTTTACTGAAATAGTAACTACACAACATTCCTCCCTGCTCAGCTATAAACTCCAATTCAACACATATACAGTATACTATATAATACAACTACTATATTTAGTGTTGGTTATTGAGGGAGAGTGCAGAGCACACCAGGACACCAGCTTGCAGGATACTCACCTGAACTTTATTGATAACCCAGTATGTGAACTCCTCCTATGTGGGTGTGGTTAACTGAGTGGCATAGGAATACCACTATTAACTACCACTACATTTTCCCTTCTTGGAAAAAAAATGAAAAACTAGCTACGTACTTCTTGTCCATAGAACTGCATTGAAATTATAGGCAGTGGAATTGAGCGATTCAGGTCACTTTACCTATAGCATGTAACTTATGGTCCTTACATATGACATAAAAAAAGAATTGCCCATATTATAACTGTCTTTCTCTTTGTTTTTAATGGTCTCTCTCTCTCTCTCTCTCTCTGCTTTCCTCCGTTTCCTCAGTAATGCTTGACCTTGATGCAGATTTGTTCATCCACTTTACTGTGGTGCAGGAAAGCTTTCACGTACCTGAGCTAAGTAGATGTTAGTATCTTCCATGACAGAGGAGTCAGCTTCCATCCACTCGCTTTTGTATGGTGTCCTCTTCAGAGTGTCTAGAGTTGTGAAAGATTTGCCGGGAACATGTTCAATGGCATGACAGTATCACTTAAGCCATATTCTGAACCTTTGCAGACGTGGAGGTAAGTCATTCAAGTGTTTTGACCCGAGGAGGCTGACAAGTGGCTTGTGGTCTGTTTCAAGTAGAAATTTAGTGCCTATTGAGTAACAGCTGAAGCTTTCACAAGCCCACACGAGAGCCTGTGTTTCCTTTTCGATTTGGGCGTAATGTTGTTCAGCAGAAATCAGTGCTCACGACGCATATGCCACTGGTTTCCACACACCACTGCAGTTTGGCCTGAGCACTCCCCCTAGGCCAAAGGAAGAGGTGTCTGATGAGCCCTTGGTTGCTTTGTTCAAAAAACACCAATGTTGGCGGAGAGATAAGCTCTGCTTTAAGCGATGAGAATGATTTCTCCTGTGGTGCTTCCCGGGTCTAAACATTTCTCTGAGAGAGGAGGTCACATAGTGACTTTGTTCTCCCTGGCAAACCTAGAATGAACTTTCCCAGCTGGTCTACCATGCCAAGGAAACTGCAGACCTCTAATGCATTTATAGGTTATTCCATTTTCTGAACTCCTGCCAGTTTTTCTGAATCTGAAGACAGAGGACACTCCCTCTGAGGACAGTTGGTGGCCTAAGAACTTCTCCTCCAACTTTGCAATTTCACTTATCTTTTGTGATTCTGGCCTGTTTCAGTTTCTCCAAAGCAACTTCCACTTTTTTTGGCATGTTCCTCACCTGAGCCTCCGAAGTTGAACATATTGTCCATATGGCAGACTACTCCTTCTAGTCCCTCCAAAATTTGTTTCCTCCACATCTGAAAGAGTTCAGGGGCTGATGAGATGCCAAAAGGGGAGTCTCTTGAAGGCATAGCATCCAGATGGGGTGATAAAGGTTGTGAACTTCTGTGAATCAAGAGTTAAATAGATCTGCCAGAATAAACTTCTCTGTGCTCAACAGAGGGCAGAGTAAACTTCTTCCACCTCACTGCACTATTCAATTTTGTTAGATCAACACAGATCCTTACTGTGCCATCTGGCTTGGGAACAGGAACAATGCCCACACACCAGTCAATAGGTCCACTCACTCTAGTTATGATGTTAAGTGCCTCCATTCCCTCAAATTCAGTTTTGACTTTGTTCATCAATGGGACTGGTATACACCTCGCTGTGGTCAAAAAGTAGGATGTCACTCCTGGACTCAGCTGGATAAGGTCCTCTTCTTTCAGTACCCCCAGGCCTGTGAACATCTCTGGATACCTCTCCTGACACTGAACCTAACCTTATAATGAGGTTTGGCTTTTCTATGGAATTCATCCAGTGGTGAGGACAAGAGATTCTGAACAACATAGACATACTCTTTTAACTTTCTCATCTTTATGGATGGAAAAAGTAAACATTCCTCTCACACTGAGCTTCTGTTTCCCTGGCTCCATGAACACTTCCTTTGTTGGGTTTAGCGTGGTGCCTGATTTCTTTGTCAGTTTTGTGAACAGACATTTGGGGATGGCTGTAACATCTGCCCCAGTATCCATTTTGGACATCACTGCCTCATTTTGCAACTGAACCATAGTACAGTAGCATTGTCTATTTGAATCTAGAGCCCCAAGGAAAGCTCTTTTCTCATCTGAATCATGGTCTTCTTTGACCTCCTGAAGAACTGTTTTTGACTGACACTGGCTTTGATAATGGCCAACTCTATTGTATTGGAGACATTACATTTATTTTGCTGGACAGAGCTCTTTGATGTGGAATGGAGACTTGCTGCATATCATGCAGTTGGATATTTTACCTGCTCTTTGTTTCGCTTGCCTGTTTTGTTTAAGCTGAGCTCTACTGTCCCCTCTTTCTGTAGTCTTTCTGACTGTACCTTGTTTGTACCTTTCCTTTCGTACAGCTTCTAGCTTTACTACAGCATTGTTTTTGTGCCTGAATACTGCCTGTTGCTGATGAACATTCTCAATCTGCCTAACCATTGTAATAGCTTTCTTTAGTGTGAGATATGCCTGCAACTGGAGTCTCTCTGACAATTTGGTGTCTGGTAGCCCAACTGCAATTCTGTCTCAATCTCTCAGATTTCCATATGCACAGTTGTACAATGCTGTAATATACAAATCTGTAAGCTTTAGTTTAGTATATTTGGAATGCCATTCAAAATCTTTTAGTGGAAGACTAAAACAGCCGAGCCAGTGTCCAATTATATTTTAATTAATTTTCCATTCACATTTGTTTTACAAATGTACAAAACTTTATACAAATATAAAACACATAGAAAGTTTAGGTGTTACTATACAGCTAGTGAATTCAAATTATAAAACAATTATTACCATATATAATACTCAATTCCCTGGGAGGTCCACCTTTCCTAGATATCCACCTCTGTACAAATAATGGTCGCATACTCTGTCTGCTGGAATGGATGTAGCCCCAGAAGAAGAACAGGCAGTTGGTTCGGACAGAGCCCTCAGCAGCTTGCTGCCTGGACCCACAAATGCCAAACCTGGCCAGGCCCAAAAGCAACACACCCCCTAACCCCCCCCCCCCATACTGGGTGCCCATAAACCAGGTGCGTGGGGCCGAATAGCAGCTAAAACTTGAGGCGTAGTTCCTTCAGATATTCAAACAGGGGCTGCAACCTCTTGCACTCCATGTAGATATGGTACACTACTCCTTCTGTCAACAGAAAGGACAGGTGGACAGGTGTCAGTGAACCTGATCAGGAATCGATTACACAGTACTACCATTTAGATGCTGCAATTTTGTTCATGCTCGCTTTCATTCCTGACTGCAATTCTATTGCATCTCTGTCTGTCATTTCCATTCGTACAGCAATTTCAACTGCTCTTTTAAATGTCAGTTGTGCTTCAGTTAGGAGCAAGTTTTGAATGCTTTCTTGTAAGGTTCCACAGATTAAATGATCTTTCATTGCATCAATAAGGCCATCACTGAATTAACAATGCTCAGACATCTCTTCAATTCAGCCACAGATGTTGAAACGGACTCCCCTTCCTTTTAATTCCACTTATGGAACCTAAAGTATTCAGCAAACAACAATGGTTTCAATTCTAGGCATTCCTGCATTACATTCATGATATTAGCAAAGCTCATTTTGGCTGGTTTGGTTGGAGGAGTCAAACTTCTAAGCAAATTGTATTGCCTTTCTGACCAATGCACGTAGCAAAACTGGCACAACAGCACCTCTTTCACCTCAGATGGTTGAAGAAGTTTAGCATGAGTCCCCAAATCCTAAGGACTTTCTACAGAAGCACAATTGAGAGCATCCTGACTGGCTGCATCACAGTATGAGAACTGTACTTCCCTCAATCGCAGTACTCTGCAGAGAAGGTTGCGGACAGCCCAGTGCATCTGTGGATGTGAACTTCCCACTATTCTAGATGTTTACAGAGACAGGTGTGTAAAAAGAACCCAAAGGATCATTGGGGACCCAAGTCACCCCAGACACAAACTGTTCCAGCTGCTACCATCCAGAAAATAGTACCGCAGCATAATAGTCAGGACTAACAGGCTCCGGGACAGCTTCTTCCACCAGGCCATCAGACTGATGAATTCATGCTGATACAATTGTACTTGTATGCTATATTGACTGTCCTATTGTACACATGACTTATTACAAATTTCTATAAATTGCACATTTAGACAGAGACATAATGTAAAGATTTTTATGTGAAGGATGTAAGGAATAAAGTCAATTCAATTTAATTCAAATCATTGCTATTTCAATTGCTTCAAAATACTGCTCAATTCACTCAATATACATCAACTAGTTCTCTCTTGTGCAATTAAACATATCCATCTTTCTGATGTAGCCAGCAATTTCTGCTTTATTAAATTTATGGTTATTATCACTCAGTATTTACTGTTTATGAACCTGTGAATTTCATCTGTTTTCTGCATTTTTGTTAAACTCAGCTAACTTTTTCCTTCCGAAGAATGATTTTGTACGATTTTTTTAAAAATTCAAACGTCTCTCAGCACTTTTACAAAAATTCAAACATCTCACTGTGCTTTAATAGGTATGTGGTCAGTTAGGGTTTGCTTAAAACTTCCTTGCCGCCACTGTTATGTTTGTAAATCCAGAAATTAATTGAAGGAAACACAGGAGAACTGGGAAAACATGTCTGATTTTGTTTTTACTTTTAAATGAGGTACATACATATGACATGATATTGATATTATGTATGCCATTCACGTACTTTTACATATAACCCATAATGAATTATTTAAAAATCAATAATTAAACCAAATATTTACAATACTACTGAAAGTGAGGGTAATAATAGGATGACTTAGCAGATAAATGCGTGTTTGAGAAACTGGTCCAGGGGGCAGGGTTTCTGATTTCCGGACCATTGTTCTCTTTGGGAAAGGTGTGAACTGTACAAAAGCGACGGGTTACACCTGAACCTGAGGTGGAGCAAAATCCTTTTCTTTTCTTTTTACAATATTTTTATTCAGAAGAATAAAAAGCAAGATTTACAGAGTGCAACACATAGATACATCTCAACATAACTTGTGTACATTCATATATTGTAATAAAATTGATCAAAATGTTATAGCATAACACATAAAGGTATACCAATCTGTAATCAAAAATTTAAAGATAAGTCATACATCAAAAAAGAAATTTTTTATATAAAAAAAGTCAACCCCCTACCAACTACCAAAGAAAAAAGCTGATGGATGACAATGGATAATTAGAAAAAAGACATATTCACTTAAGAAGAGAAGATAAAAATATACATAAAAGTCTGTGCACTGTTAAACTTTATAAATTGGAAAAGTAATTTAGGAAAGGTCCCCAAATATCATAAAAAGATTGTTTCGAATTTAAGACTGAGCAGCGGATCTTTTCTAAATTTAAATAAGTCATAATATCACGTAGCCATTGAAGATGTGTAGGAGGGGTAGACTCCTTCCATTTAAGCAAGATTGCTCTTCTTGCTAAAAGAGAGGTAAAAACTAAAACCTGTAGGTTAGGAGTATTTAAAGTTATATCTTCATTTGCAATAATACCAAACAAGGCAGTAAGGGGATTTGGGTCAAATTGGACCCTAAAAAGTTGTGAGAAGGTATGAAATACTTCCCACCAAAACTTTTCAATTGTAGGGCAAAACCAAAACATATGAATTAAAGAGGCATCAGCAGAGTTGCATTTATTACAAAGTGGAAGAACATTCGGGTAAAAACTGGACAGCTTCTGTTTAGAAATGTGAGCTCTATGAACCACTTTAAATTGTAGAAGAGAATGATGAGCACAGAAAGATGATTTATTAACCCGTTTAAGAATTTTATTCCATCTATCATCAGAAATCTAACAATTTAGGTCATCCTCCCAAGCTTTTTTTATTTTATCTAAAAAGTCTTGTCTAGAATCAATCAACAAGTTATAGATACCAGTAATAGAACTATTAGCAAAAGGTTTTAAAATTAAAAGATCGTCCAGTAAATTTTTATCAGGACCTGTAGGAAAAGTAGCTAATTGGAAAAGTAGAAAATCTCTAATTTGAAGGTATCTGTAAAAATGTGTTTTGGGGAGTGCAAATTTATTTGACAATTGGTCAAATGAAGCAAGAGATCCTGAGATAAACAGGTCCCAAAAACACTTAATACCTAGTTCATCCCAATCCTTAAAGACTTTGTCAGTCATGGAAGGGATAAAAAAAATTAAGGAGAATGGGAGATGATAATGAAAAAGTCGCTAAACCAAAAAATTTTCTAAATTGAGACCAGATCCTTAAAGTTTGCTTAACAATTATGTTATCTGTTGTTTTATTTGCTGAAAAAGAGTATGATCCAAGAAGAGAGACAATAGAGGAAATTTTTACAGAATTAACTTCTAAGACCCATGGTGGGCAATCTTTACGATAAATATAATAGGACCAGAAAGTAATATTACTTGTATTGGCAGCACAATAGTAAAACCTAAAATTGGGTAGGGCTAGTCCACCCATCTCTTTATTTCTTTGTAAGTAAACTTTACTTAAACAAGCTTGTTTATTATTCCAAATATAAGAGGTTAAAATTGAATCTAAAGAATCAAAGTACGTCTTAGGAATAAAAATAGGTAAGGCCTGAAAAAGATATAAAAATTTAGGAAGAATCTTCATTTTAATCAAATTAATTTGGCCAATTAGGGATAAAGAAAGAGGGGACCTTTTAGAAAGCGTCTTTTTCACATAATTCAATAAGGGGTTAAGTTTTCTTTAAATAAATTCTTGAAGTTTTTAGTAATTGTTACACCTAGATATGTAAATTGACTTGTAACAACTTTGAACGGAAATTTGGCATTTGATGACATTAGGTCATTTAAAGGAAATAGCTCACTTTTATGTAGGTTCAGCTTATATCCTGAAAAAGAACTAAACTGGGAGATTAAAGAAAGAACCAAAGGTAAAGAACTTTCAGTGTTAGAGAAAAAAAGTAAAATATAATCAGCGTATAATGAAATTTTATGAGACATACCTTCCCTTAGTATACCAGAAATGTCCTTAGATTCTCAAAGTGCTATTGCTAAGGGTTCTATAGCTAAAGCAAAAATTAAAGGACTAAGAGGACGACCTTGTCTAGTTCCCCGCTGTAATTTAAAGGGCTTAGAAATTTGGGAGTTAGTAATAACCTGAGCGGTAGGAGACAAGTAGATTAATTTAACCCAACGAATAAAATTAGGCCCAAAATTAAACTTTTCTAAGGTCTTTAAAAAGATAATAGCAAAATCCACGTAGGCAGGTTTGCTAGAGCTGTGAGGAGGATTTCAACTAATTTGGCTGGGGGATGGGAACCAGGGTGATGAGGCTGTTGGTTTACAAGCAGGGACAGTGTTTAGTGAGATGGTCAGGAAAGACGGCAAATAATAGGGGAAAATTGCAGTCAGTGAGATGAGTTGCAGTGTAAATGGGGGACAAACTCAAAATGGGTGACAGATACAGGGCTGAAGGTGTTATATTTGAATTCACATTGTATACGGAATAAGGCAGATGATCTTCTAGCACAGTTAGAAATTGGAAGGTATGATGCTGGAAGTATCACTGAGTCGTGGCTGAAAGCAGATTACAGTTGGGAGATCAACATCCAAGGAAACACATTGTACTGAAAGGACACACAGGTAGGCGGATTGGGTGGCATGGCTCTGTTGGTAAAAAATGAAATCAAATCTGTAGAAAGAGGTGACGTAGGGTTGGAACATGTAGAATCCTTGTGGATAGAGTTCAGAAACTGCAAGGGTAAAAAGGTGCTGATGAAAGTTGTGTATAGGCCTCCAAACAGAAGCTAGGATGTGGGCTACAAATTACAATGGGAGATAGAAAAGGTAAATCAAAAGTTACATTGTCATGGGGGATTTCAATTTGCAGATAGATTGGGAAAACCAGGTTGGGGCTGGATCCCAAGACAGGGAACTTGTAGAATGCCTGCAAGGTTCTTTTTAGAGTGGCTTGTGATTGAGCCTACTAATGGATCAGCTATTCTGGATTGGTTGTTGTGTGATGAACCAGATTTGATTAGGGAGCTTACAGTAAAGGAACCTTTAGGAGGCAATGTTCATAATATGAAAGAATTCACCCTGCAATTTGAGAGGGAGAAGCTAAAGTCAGTTGTATCAATATTACAGTGGACTATAAGGACAAGATAGGAGCTGGCCAAAGTTGATTGGCAGGGGGCGCTAGCAGAGATGATGACAGAACAGCAGTGGCTGGAGTTCCTGGAAACAATTTGGAAGATGCAGGATAGATACATTCCAAAGAAGAAGTATCCTAAAAGCAGGATGATCCAACCATGGGAAGTCAAAGGCAAGATAAAACCAATAAGTGGGTGTGTAATAGAGCAAACATTAGAGGATTGAGAAGCTTTCAACAACAACAGAAGGCAACCAAAAAGACTTTGGGAAGGGGAGGGAAGATGAAATATGAAAGTAAGCTAGAAAGCAATATCAAAGAGGATACCAATTATTTTTTCGGGTTTATAAAGAGTAAAAGAGAGCTGAGAGTAGCTATTGGACCACTGGAGAGGTAGTAATGGGGTCAAGGAAATGGTGGACAAACTGAATAATTATTTTGCATCAGTCTTCAAAGTACAAGACACTAGCTATATGCCGGATGTCTGAGTGTGTGAAGGGACAGAAGTGAGTGCAGTTACTATTACTAGGGAGAAGGTGCTTGGGGAACTAGAAGGTCTGAAGGTAGATACGTCACCTGGACCAGATGGACTACTCCCCAGGGTTCTGAAACAGGTAGCTGAAGTAATTGTGGAGGCACTAGCAATGATTTTTCTAGAATCACTAGATTCAGGAATGGTTTTGGAGGACCAGAAAAATGCAAATGTCACTCCACTCTTCAAGAAAGGAGGAAGGCAGAAAAAAATGAGACCTCAGTGGTTGGGAAGATGTTGGAATCAATTGTTAAGTATCTGGTGTTGGGGCACTTGGAGGCATATGATAAAATAGGCCAAATTTCCTTAAGGGAAAATCTTGCCTGACAGACTGGTGGAATTATTTTGGAAATAACTAGCAGGCTAGACCAAAGAGAATAGGTGATTGTTGCGTACTTGGACTTTCAGAAGGCCTTTGACAAGGTGCCACACATGAGGCTGCTTAACAATTTAGAGCTTACGGTATTACCGGAAAGATACTAGCATGGATAGGGCAGTAGCTGATCGGCAGGAGGCAAAGAGTGGGGAATAAAGGAAGCATTTTCTGATTGGCAGCTGGTGACTAATGGTGTCCACAGGGGTCGCTTCTTTTTTACATTTTATATCAATGATTTGGATGACAGGATCAATGGTTTTGTGGCCATATTTGCAGACAATACGCAGATAGGTGGAGGGGCAGGTAGTGTTGAGGCAGTAGGGAAGGTGCAGAAGAACTTGGGCAGATTTGGAAATGGGCAGAGAAGTAGCAAATGGAATACAGTAGAAGGAATAAAAGCATAGACCATTTTCTAAAAGGGGAGAAAATTCAAAAATCCGGGTTGCAAAGGGACTCAGAACTCCTTGAAAATTGTGGAGCATTCCCTCAACTGGCTTATTTGTAGGTTGAGTTGGTGGTGAGGAAGGAAAATGCAAGAGGATTAGAATATAAAAGCAAGAATGTAATGCTGAGGCTTCATAAAGCACTAGCAAGGCCTCACTTGGAGTATAGTGTCCAGTTTGGGGGCCACTTATTTAAAAGAGAATGTGCTAACATTGGAGAGGGTTCAGAGGAGGTTCATGACTATGATTCTGGAATGAAAGGCTTGTCATATGAGTAGCAACGGTTGGCTCTGGGACTTTATTTGCTGGAATTTTGAAGAATGATGGGGGGGACCTCATTGAAACCTATCAAATGTTGAGAGGCCTGTATAGAGTGGATGTGGAGAGGATGCTTCCTATGGTGGAGGAGTCCAGAACTGGAGGGCACAACCTCAGAATAGAGGGAGGTCCAGTGAGAACGTAGATGAGGAGGAATTTCTTTAATCAGAGGGTGGTAAATCTGTGGAATTCTTTACCACAGGTGGCTGTGAAGGTCAGGTCAATGGTGTATTTAAGATAGAGGTTGATAGCTTCTTGACAAGTCAGGGCATGAAAAGATACAGGGAGAAAGTGAGAGATTGGGGCTGAGAGGAAATGGATCAGCCATGATCAAATGGTGGAGCAGATGCGATGGGCTGAATGACCTAATCTTGTGGTCTAAATAGTAAATACACAACAAAGTGTTTTAACTTGCTCCTCCCCTTTAATTAATCCCCTTTGCTTAAAAAATGCTGGAGTGTATCCCCATACCTACTGACTGCTGTATACCTACTGACTAGGTATGGACCTAGCACAATTGTTTATTTCATCCTTATGATGTAGTTTGATGAATGGCTATTGACTTGTAACGTTAACTCAATTTCTTCTTTCACAGATGTGGCTTGACCTGTTGAATGCTCATGGTGATTTATGTTTTTAACTATAGATGTGCTCCTTTAGATAGCAAGTGCTACATATTCTCAAGAAATGTGCTGTGAGTGGGTGTGAACATAATGGAGAGCAGAGTATAAATAAAATGGCTGGTTTTGTCCCTGCTTCCTATCCCAAGATGCATTTCACCTTCCCATTTGCTGGGCACATGTTGTATACAGCTTTTCAAAGGAACCAGTATTCAGCTTCCCAGTACAACGTCCCACCAGCCTGTCCTAACTCTGTTCCCTGGATCAGTCAGAAAAATGTGTCAGTAGGTCCAAGATGGTAAAGCCCTATTTTTTTCTGAATGGAGAGAAAAGATGCCTCCTCTTCTCCTGATGCTATGGCAACACCAACCCCATTCGCTTTTGAGAGACAGAAATTCTAGGAGGAGCCTCTTCCTACATTACATACCATTTCTGAGCCAGGAAAAGCACTCAGCATCATGCAGTCAGGATGGAAGTAAGAAAGCTCGTCCCTTGATAACCCTTTGGAAAAGGGTCAGTGCCCTCCCAAATGTCATCAGTCTGCTTAACGAAAGAACACTGCAACAAGATGATCCCCATCAATGTTCATATCTATAAAATTACATAAAGATGCCCGAGATAATAACTTACCCAATTCCAAGGTTGCTGTTGTTACACAACTCAACCAGCCAGTACATCGCACTCTTGTATACCTCATCACAATCTGCAATTCTGCCAAAAATAGTGCTGTCATCGGCAAATTTATAGAAGGCGTGCGAGCTGTGCCTGGCCACACAGGAATGAACAGAGGGAGAAGAGCAGTGAGCTAACCATGTATCCTTGAGATAAGCCTGTGTTGATCGCCAGTGAGGAAGAGATGTTATTACCAATCCACGTTGACTACAGTTTCTCGATGAGGAAGGATTCAGTTGCAGAGGGAGGTATAGAAGCCCATGTTTTGAAGGTTGTTAATTGGGACTGAGGGGATGGTGGTGTTAAACACTGAGTTGCAATCAATAAATAGCAGCCTGATGTATGTATTGCCATTGTCCAGGCAATCCAAGGCTGAGTGGAGAGCCTGTGAGATCATATCCACTGTAGACCTGTTGTGGCAGTCAGCAAATTGCAGCAGATCCAGGTCCTTGCTCAGACGGGAGTTAATTCTAGCCATGACCAAACTCTCAAGCACTTCATCACAGTAGATGTGAGTGCAACTGGGCAGTAGTCGTGGAGGAAGTTCACCCTGTCCTTCTTGGGCATCGGTATGATTGATGTCCTTTTGAAGCAGGTGGGAGCCTCAAGCTGCAGCAGTGAGAGGTTGAAGATGTTTGTGAACACTCAAGCCAGCTGGTCAGAGCAGGCTTTCGGAACCCAGCCAGGTCCACCACTAGTGCCTAATGCCTTGCAAGAGTTCAATCTTGAAGAATGTTCTGACTTCAGCCTCTGAGATAGAAATCACAGGGTCACCAGATCTGTGCCTTTAGTATATGCGTCTTTATTACATTTTAAAACATCAGTTACAAATGTTGCAGACAGTTGCTAGTCATGAACAATTGACAGTATTTGGAACTGTATCAGAACACATTAAGGTGCTCAAGGAGTACAAACATGCTTTTGGTATACATACTATAGGTATAATAAAGGAGTAGAAGTACCATGTTGGTACAGATATATTTGGCAATTATACTCACTGTTTTGGTAAATACAAATATTAAGGTGTGTAGCCAATGAATGTGTGTACATTGCTTTACACTGAGCAGCTTTCAGAAAGCTGATAAACACGTATTTAACAGCTTTGGTCAAGGTTCTAATAAAGACTTGAGTGTTAAAGACATGTTGTTGATGCAAGAAGAGATGCTCAGGGAATGTGTCTACAGTGACGACACAGGCAGCTACGCTCACCAAGTCCAGTCATGGTAGGCGCACACTCAAGGAGTGTGGTCAGCAGAGTGCAGTCACACCTACGTAAAGCAAAAATCTGCTTTTGGTTTGAGAAGTGGACTCAAGCTTGCAGAAGGATAGGAGCTAGGGGGATGAAGGCAGGGGAAGAAAGCAGTTCAAAGTTACCCATAAATTCAAAATGGGAGGAGCTCTGATCATTTTCAAATTTAAATTACAGACAGACATACTTTATTGATCCGGAGGGAAACTGGGTTTTGTTACAGTCGCACCACCAAGAATAGTGTAGAAATATAGCAATATAAAACCATAAATAATTAAATAATAAGTAAATTATGCCAAGTGGAAATAAGTCCAGGACCAGCCTATTGGCTGAGGGTGTCTGACACTCCAAGGGAGGAGTTGTAAAGTTTGATGGCCACAGGCAGGAATGACTTCCTATGACGCTCAGTGTTGCATCTCGGTGGAATGAGTCTCTGGCTGATTGTACTCCTGTGCCTAACCAGTACATTATGGAGCGGATGGGAGACATTGTCCAAGATGGCATTCAACTCCACCTACAGTAGCTTCATTCAGTTACCAAGGCTCTGCGTTCTGGAATTCCTTCTCTAACCTCCAATGTTTTCCTTTATTATGAGTCACAACACTTGGTTATTGCTATCTACTCCTTCGGTGAGGGACCTACTTAATGCCAACAAGTCAACAAAGCAACTCAGGATGTTTTACTAAATTAAAAGGCACTGTATTTTTGGTGTTAATAGCAAAACAGTAAAACAATTCATGTAGAGAAGAGCTCAGGAGATGGGAGAGACCGAGAATGGGATAAGAGTTGGAAAAAAGTATATAACATTGCAAAGTGTGGAATCAAGAGAACGTTGGATAGATGATTAAAAACGAAAGTGTAGTTGGGGATGGAGAGGAGATTGTAGAGGGAGAGCGAGAGGGAACAGCAAAAAGGAAGGAATTCAATGAAGTAAAAAAAATGCAAGAGAATGTAAAATTAACACAACTATTCAGGTTCCTCAAATCTCAGCTTCTGAATGTACTGCAGGCAGGCACCTCACATTGTGTCAATATGTAATACCTTATAACAGTGATAGCACTGGGGCTGGACAACATGACTATTATTTATAAACAATATTCAAGCATTTTCAGGTACTGAGGTTTTGTAGATGTTTGGTTTGCATATGGTGTTTGAGCAGATATCAGAATACGGGCAGTTAAGATAATTTACCTTTCTACACCAAGGAACCTACATTTTTTTGTCTTGGCCTTCTTGTCACATTCCATTTTCACAACCAGCAACCAACCTGCATTTGGTTTCAATAAATACACCCTAACAAAGTTCAACTTTATATCAAAAGATTCTCAGCATCAGCTTCTGAACACAATCCCAATGGAATTATAGACAAGTGACACAAGTTGCCCACAAAACCTGAAGAAAATTGTAGACTAGTATGTACATTAATAATGTTACAGATCTAAATTATTACTGGTTTGTCCTTCCCAGTTCATGTGGCACCTTCCCTTTTTTCCTCAATATTCCCTTTTTCCATTATCTCCCAACATATCTGGAAAACCGGGATTCCCACCTACGGCATGCTATGGAGTTGATGATGGCTGAATTTCAGTATCAGACCAGAGATGGTGGTAAGGAGAGCACTGGGAAGTACAGCAAGACTATCTTAGCAATGTGTAATGACCCTGATCACTACAGATGTGAACAAACCACACACTACTAGCGTTCAAAAAGGGGAAAGTATAAACACAATTGCCACAAATCAGTCCTGATGAAGGGTCTGGGCCCGAAACGTCGACAGCGCTTCTCTCTATAGATGCTGCCTGGCCTGCTGCATTCCACCAGCATTTTGTGTGTGTTGCCACAAATTAAGTTGATTGCTGGGAAACTTGGGCTGTCAAGGTAGAGTGAAGATGGCTAAGAAAGGGGTAAATGGAAACCCTCCCCCATTTTTCCCTAGTCAGTATGTCACAGATCACAAGTTTTGGAACAGAACAGCTTTCAGGCCCTCCAAAATTAGATTACCAACATTTACAATCAAGTGTGTAGATAAAGGATGATTGGCAATGGTCCTAGCACCTGTACAATTGCATCCCAGCACAACCCAGCCATGCAGTCAGCAGATTTGGCAGAAATCTGGGGGATTTTTACATCGTTTCAAAAATAAAATTTTATAATTTAAAACCCTACTTCATAATCCTCCATACATTCCATTCAATGGTGAAAGGCATTTCTTAAATGATTGTTGCATGTTCTAAACTCAATGAAGATAAAGGAAACAAAAATTCAAACCCAATTATGTATCAACAGGCTTTCAATTAGATTAGATTGTTAAAACGCAATCATAATGTTAAATATTGCACATGGAGATTCTCATTTTTAAACTGAATCATTTAAATTTGGCTCTTCTCAGTCCATTTTCTCTTCTTCCTCATGTATTGAATTCAAATGATCAGAATGCAAGTGCATAAATTTGTGTATTAGTTGAGGGGATCTAATGAGAGCAGAAAATGATGATTTTCTAGTAACAGCATTAGATGATTTTTGCTGACTGATGTCGTTAGCTGAGAATGTGCTGCTTATTTGAGAAGGCTTTGCAAGTTTATGTTGAGGAGCACCCAACAGCTGGAAGCAGTCTCTGGGAGAATCACTATTCAGGTACTGCCAAGGTTTTTTGCCACTATGGTCCCTTATATTAAGATTTGCGTTGTATTTGTTAACTAGGCATTGAATAACTTTTAATTGTCCATACATAGTGGCTATGTGCAGAGGAGTATAGCCACAGTTAGATCTAATGTTCACATTTAAAGTAACTTTACACTTTCTTGCACAACTAATGAATCTAGTGAGTTCACGATGGTTGCCATGCTTTGCTATCCAGTGAAGGACTGTATATCCAGAAATAAAGTCTTTTTTTATGGCCAGATTGGGGTTATCACAGAATAAGGCTCGCACTTGTTCAAACAATCCTGCAGCCGTTTGCACTATCCACTGATGCTCTTTTGAGTTAAGTGGAACCAATGAAGATTCCTCAGATGGTCCTTTATTTTCTAAGGGTTCCTCCTTTCTCCAGTCTCTGTGGTTTGAGGTCTGGGTTGAACTTGCCGGCGTATCCTTTACGTTCGGAGGTGCATCAATTACTTTCGGAACAGTTGTATGAATATTGACTTTGGACATGTCGTGAGGAGGTCCATTCGTTCCTTTAAGAGGGGCCACGTGTTTTTCAGGCGAATCCTTTTCAGGATGCCATCCGTTACCCACTGGCTGCCCACTCACAGCAAGCGGCCAACAACCCAGTTCTCCCTGGTTCTGATGGATACGTTCTCCTGAACCTGCAGGCGACACCTGCACGTCCCCACTAGTCAGGAGTTCTTCCGGTACTTTTGCATTGCTCCGGCGTGTCTTCGAAGACAAGCCCCTACAATGACTGGTCAGTTTTGTAGCACAAGGCGGATTTCCCTCTGTTCTCTGAGAAGCGTACACTCCTACAAAATTTCCAATGGAATTATCGTTATATTTACACGGTGCGAATTCAGAGATGGGTTTTACAGAATTGCAGTCTGGAAGTTCTTTATCGGTATGTTTTCGCTCTTTATTTTTAGCAACAGGCGGGGCAACATGAGAAAGGATAGGCGAGGCTGTGGCAGAAACCAAAAGAGGTTGACCGAAATTGCCTCCGCAATTACCATTAGCATCGAACAATCTCGCAGTATCACCTGTACGCTCTATAGAAGCAGCGGGATTTGTGTTGCGTTTATGTTTTCTGGCGCTCTGTGCTTTTGACTTGCAAGCAACAGATCTTTCAACGTTGTTGAGCACTGCCGCAGGGCGATCCTTTTGACGAGCCGGTTGATCCTCACTCGCTCTTTTGCTGACGTCCCTGGCCGACTCGGTCTGTGAGCCACTCTCCTCATCGGCACCGTTTCCACCTCGCACCACTGCGGGCAGTCCTCCGGACGAGAGGTTCCGCGCCTGTACAACGCCGCAGGAAACGTCCGGATTCTCCCCGGCTGAATAGTCAGGCGGCTGGCGGGTCCGGCGGGTCCTGCCGCTCCCTTTCGGAGTCTTACGCTCCCGGTGCTTTAGCTCGGGCCCGAGTGCACTCGGTTGTCCCGAAAGCTGCCCACTATCCCGAGGCAGGCCACTTTTGGCTACCTTCGGTTTTACCTTCTCACGCTCAATCAGCACCTCGCTTGGAGTAGGAGCCTCTTCGGGGATGAATTCCGCGTATCTTTTCTTCAGGGCGATGTATTTGACACCGTCTTCTACCTTCACCACGGCCAGCGAGTTGACAAACTTTTTAAACCGCTCTCGGTTCTCCAGCTGCCCCTCAGGGTCCCTCAGGAAGCTTCTGAAATGAGCGGTCAAGTCCACATTCTGCACCTTTCCACCGTGGCGAAGGAGGAAATCCAAAACGGCCTCCTGACTGAAAGCTTCGGCCATTCCTCGAGAGTACGTAAACACTCACATAAGTCACTCCTGCTGCTGAACTCAGCGCCGCTCCCCTCGCACTTATGCTCACCTGCCCTACGGTCCGCCCACACTGCACCCCGATTGGCTCTTAGCCCTGATAGATGTGTCAGTTATCAAACCCGGTGACAGCTACTCGAGTTTCGAGTGTTTGTAACCAATCAGTGGCCGCGTACAGCGAACGGAGAGCTTTAGGTGAGTCGCGGCCGTTCGACGTGCGATGTGAGGCGAACTGCGGGGCTTCAGAAGAATAAAATGGCCTGCAACATGCTTGGAAATAAAGTGGCCCGTTTCTAGTTGGTCGCAGGTCGCAGACTTCAGTTAACTGGCAAAAAGACACGCAAGAGAAAGATTAAAAATATGTTAACACCACGATTTAAACGGCTGTCAAGGAGGCCGACCAACTGTACAAAGATATTGCAGGTGAACGACCGCAGACTGTTTACCTACCAGTATCCTCGGCATTGCCGATTCAGCGGCAAGAGGTCCCAAGATAACTTTTCCAAGACTAAGTCCGGATTTCATACATGGGATGTGGGCGTTGCTGATAAAAGTGGCGTCATTGCCTGTTTCTTAATCACAGTGGAATAGCACGCTGAGCCACTACAGAGTGTAATTATAAAGTGCCAACAAACTCGTGGATAAATTGGTTTATTATTGTCCTATCTATCAAGGTACAGTGAAAATGATGTTCAGTTCGGTATCGCAATTTAACAGCGAAATTATGCTTCTTAATTACAATTTTTGATTAACATTTTTAAAAATAACTTAACGGGTTGGTGTCTAATGTTTGACATTTGAACTCGTCATCATCTGGACTTTCGATCAAGCTTCAGAATTACCACTACAGAAACCAAAACCAGACTTATAATCGAAGACTATGACCTATGGACTCACTTTCAAGGACACTTTACAATTCATATTCTCAGTATCATTTTTTATTTGAAGAATTTGTCTTCTTTTGCACAATTGCTGTTTATATATGTACAGCATAGCATTTCGGAAATTCTAGTGTATTTTTTATTTTTCTGTAAATGCCTGCAAGGAAATGAATCTCAAGGTAGTATATGGTAACGTATAGGCATTATGATAATACATTTACTTTGAGATCCAATTTATCTCGCTATCCTGCTCTTCGTTTTCACTATTTATTGCATCCAATTTCTTTTTAAAGTTAACACTGAATTTGTTTCTATTATTGTGCCAATTTAAATCTGTGACGTCTCTACAGCAAGAAATTATATTTATTTCAACAAGATCCTTCATAGTTTTGAATGCCTTTATTAAATGTTCACTTTTACTTCATTGTTAAAAGGAAAACAATCCCAGTTTTTCCAAGTGTCTCTGAAGAACAAGAAGGCTTGTCAGAATCAGAACCAGGTTTAATATCACTGGCATATGTCCTGAAATTTGTTGTTTTGCAGCAGCAGTACATTGCAATACAAAATAGTTTTAAAATCTGTAAATTACAATAAGAAATACAGTTTTTAATTAAGTAGTGTAAAAAGAGAGCAAAAATGGAAAAAATATAGTAGTGTAGATGGGTTCATCGTCTGTTCAGAAATTTGAAGGCAGAGGGGAAGAGGCTTTACCTAAAATGTTGAGTGTGTGCCTCATCCTTGATTGTAGCAATGAGAAATGGGCATGTCCTGAGTGATTGATGGGGGTCCTTAATGATAGATGCCACCTTTTTGAAGCATCACCTTTTGAAGATGTCCTTGTTGGGAGGGCTAGTGCCCATGATGGAGCTGGCTAAGTTTGCAACTTCCTGCAGCTACTTCTGATCTGTGCAGTGGCCCCTCCATACCAGATGGATCACAGTTAGAATGCTCTACATAGTACATCTGTAGAAATCCCCAAGAGTCTTTGGTGACATACCAAGTCTCCTTAAATTCCTAATAAAATATAGCCACTGTGGTGCCCTCTTTGTAATTGCATCAAAATGTTGGGTCCCAGGTGGATCCTCAGAGGTGTTGACCTGGGAACCTGAAACTGCTCACCCTTTCCTCTGCTGATTTTTCAATGAGGACTAGTGTGTGTTCCCCTGATTTCCCCTTCCTGAAGTCCTTGGTCTTAATGACATTGAGTGCAAAGTTGTTTTTGCAACCCAGACTGCTGATACATCTCTTTCTTGTACATCTTCTCATCACCATCTGGATTTCTGCCATCAATAGTTATGTCATTGGCCAATTACTAGATTGCATTTGAGCTGTACATAGCCACACAGTGGTGGGTGTAGATGGAATAGAGCAGCAGGCTAAGTATGTATCCTTGAGGTGCACCAGTGTTGACTGTCAGCAAGGAGGAGATGTTATTTTAAATCCGCAGTGACGTTGGTCTGCCAAAGAGGATATCAAGGATCCATTTGCAGAGGGAGGTACAGAGGCCCAGGTTTTGGATCTTGTTGATTCATACTGAGGGTATGATTGTGTTAAATCAATAAATAGCAGCGTGATGTAGGTATTTCTGTTGTCCAGCTGGTCTATGCCTGAGTGGAGAGCCTGTGTGATTAAATCTACTTTTGTCGCAATAGGCTAATTGCAGTGGGTCCAGGTACCTGGTTAGGCAGGAGCTGATTCTGCCTGTGACCAACCTCACAAAGCACTTCATCACAGCAGATGTGAGTAAAACTGGATAGCATTGAAGCAGCTCTCTCTACTCTTCTTGGACTCTGGTATGATTGTTGTCATTTTGAAGCAGGTGAGAATCTCCAACTGCAGCAGTGAGAGATTGAAGATGTCCTTGAACACTTCCACCGGGTGGATGGCACAGGTTTTCAGACCCTACCAAGTACACTGTCAAAAGATATTCTGACATCAGCCTTCACTACTGGGTCACTAGATGCTGCAGGGATTCGCACAGGTGTAATTTTATTTTCCCTTTCAAAGCATGCATAAAGGAGTTGAGCTCATCTGGGAGTGAAGCGTCACTGCCATTCATGATGTTAGGTTTTGCTTTGTAGGAAATAATGACTGCTTGATGTTCTAGGTTGGGTGAACAGGATTGAGTCAGACCTGCCACGTCTATGCATCACACTGAGTTAATCCTGAACATAGTCCACCTGCTTTACCTCTGGAAGACTCAACTGTAAAATATTTTGTGTACCCTTTTCAAGGCATGAATATATTTGAAAATTGATTGTGGATCTCATACAGGAGTCTCATCATAAAGATTTAGTATTGCTTTGTTACCCAGCTTTATCTTCTTTCAATTCAGTTTTGTGATCTGGTCATTGCTGTTTGTTGCCCATCTGTTATTGCTTTTGAGATATTGGTGTGGAAGTGTTTTCTTGAACCTGTTTCAGTCTTTCTGGTTTATATATTCAAACTGTGCTTTTATGTAGGAAACTCCAAGGGCTAGGCCAAGCAACTATGAAGGTTCAATTATGTGTTTCCAAATCAGAAGGGTGTACAATTTTACAAAAATCTGGTGGCAGTGGTCCTATGCTCCTGCTGCCCTTGACCTTCTTGGTGGTAGAAGATGAAAGTTTGATAGGTGATGCTAGATTAGCCTTCATGATTAATTCCAGTGTATATGGTTGACAGTACACCCTGCAGCCAGTGTGAGAGGGGATGAATATTTAGGGAACTTGATGGAGTGCCATTCAAGCAGGTTGCTTTTTCCTGGATGATTTTGATTTTCTCTGGTTGGAGCTACCATCATTCTAGCAAGTAGAGAGTATTCTATCACATTCTTGACTTGCGCCTCATATTTATTAGAAATACTTCCAAGCAGACTAACTGGCCCAAGGGTCTGTTTCTGTGCTTTAGTGTTCTACAACCGCATGACACTATGTCAGAAATGGAGCCACTTACTATGAGATATCCACTCTCTGATTTGCTCTTGTGGCTAGTTGAGATTCTGGTCAAATGTGACCTCTAGAAAATTGATGCTGAGGAATTTTAAAAAAAATTATAATGCCATTGAATGTTAAGGGTAAATCTTTGGACTCTTGCTTGTTTGAGGTAGTCACTGCCTACATATTTGTGGTGCAAATGTTGCTTGCCAACATAAAAACAACCAGCTCAGAGATTGCACCCAACCCAGCCGTTTTATCTTCTCTCCTCTCCTATCTGTTAGAAGATACAAAAGCCTGAAAGCATACACCAGCTGCTGTAATAAGACAATTAAATGGATCCCTAGTACAAGATGGACTCCTGACCTCACAATCTACCTAATTACGATCTTGCTCATTGTTGTTTACCTGCACTGAACTTCCTCTGCGTTGTTACACTTTATTCTACATTGCTATTATTTTACCTTCTACCTGAGTGTGGAATGATTTGATCTGTATGCCAGACAAGTTTTTCACCGCATCTCCATACATGTGATAATAATAAACTAATTCCAAGCCAAGAGTTATAGCATTTTGTAGTCATAGCAATAAAATCTTTCCACACACCTTATCCAAGCTGGCAGTGATGCCCATCTATGCTAATTCCATTTGTCTGTATTAGGCTTGTATTCCTCTTCTCCTTTCCTATCCAAGTCCTTGTGCAATGTGCCTAACCAATCGCCTTTTATAAATATAGCCCTTGATTCCAGGCAACAATCTGGTGATTCTCATCTGTGCTCCCTCCATTTCTACCACATCCTTCCTGTAGTGAGGCAACCAGAACTCTACATGATAATCTTAAGTGTGGTCTCACCATGGTTTTGTACAACTGCAACATGACAGCCCCAATTTTTATATTTAAATATATTTCTTACATTGTCTCTTATATTGACTCTTTTCAATACGCTATTCACCTGTGTCAACACTTTCAGGGAGTTGTGAACTTATACACCAAGCTCTCTCTGCACATCATTGCTCCTAAGGTCGCTGCCATTTATTCTATATGTACTACAATGAACATTGATCTCAAAGTGCATTACCTCATAATTCTCTGGATTGAATTCCATCAACCACTGCTCCAGTCATCTTTTCAACTGTGTCCCACCCCGGGACAACCTTTTTCAATATATATCTAACAATTTTTTTTATTGTTTCACTTGCAGACTTGTTAACAATTCCCCCCTGCATTTACACCCAAATACTTTACCATCAACAAACTCCCAGCAGTGCATTAAAAAGCCACTGCTGCACAGGATTTTGTACTGAGCGTTAGATTTTCCTGCCATCCTCTTGTTACAGATTTCATTTACCACTACCCTCCATTTCCCATCACCATGGCAATTTTGCATCCAATTTGTCAACACCCATCAGATCCCTTGAGCCTTCAGCTTCTTCACCAGACTTCCATGTGGAAATTTGCAAAAGCCCATGTAAACCACATCTAGCACTTTGCCTTTATCAATTTTCTTAATTGAAGGAAAGGATCTTGAGTGCCCTTTTAACAATCGTTTTTACTTGTCAGCCTCCTTCATACACTTCTGGACAGTCATGCTTTAGTCTTCTCTACATTCCTCTTAAAATTGTATAATTTGTTTTAAATTGCTTTAAAAAGAATTCTTCCTACCAAATTAATTCATCTCACACTTGTGTTGCAAGTAAATTTTAAAATCTCCCCATTTCACCAACTTAGTAACATTCTCCTGAACTCTTACTACCCTTATCTTTGTTAATTGTGTTAAGCTGTACAAATTCTTTATTATATTTCATTAGTATCCAACTTGTAATTCAAAACTCCTATTTAGTCCTATGCCTGCTATTTAATAATTATATTTAATTAGAGTTTCGGTAATCATTTTAATTACAGTCAGTTCCATTTCTAATTATGGTTGTTAATACGATTCTTATATTGTAGTACTTGTTTTGGTGAATGTAAGCAACTTGGAATCAAGTCAATGTTTGACATGCCTAAAAATGTTTATATGCCTTCACTAAATACCAAATAATTTAGTGATCAGATGGTGGTGAGTTTTGGATCTATACCACACTGCTGATATTTTTGAACATTGTTATTGTAATCAAGAAGCAAACTATTTCTGGAACATTTCATTACAGTATAATTAAAGCCACAAGACATCGGAGCAGAATTAGGCCATTTGGCCCTTCACATCTGCTCCACCATTCTCCTGCCTTTCCCCATAACATTCAACTCCCTTACTAATCAACCTCCCTTTAAATATACCCAATGACTCGGTCTCCACAGCTGTCTGTGGCAATGAATTTCAAAGATTCACCACCCTCTGGCTAAGGAAATTCCCCTTCAGTTCATTGCTGATCAACTACAAGCAAAGCACAAGTTATCTTCCTGGAATTTTGCCTGTATTAGGATTTATGAAATGAGGTTGTATTAAAGGAGTGACACAAGCAGAGCATTAAAAAGGATTTTGTGCTGAGCATTAGATTTTCCTGCCATCCTCTTGGTTTAGTGGATTAATTTTAGACTTTATCTGCAAGATTACATATTAACTCAGATGGCACACTAGCATAAAAATGTGTTCGTTGATGGTGGCATTGCAACAGTATAAATGTAATAAATCATTTGGATTCATGATTAATGTCTCAGCGTAGAAAGGAGTAGAAATTGAAATTCAGCTGACAGCACTAAATATACAATATAGGAGCAGCTGTGTGAGGGTACTTGTTTCTGAGATTCAGCTCCATTAACTATAATGAAGCCAAACTGGGAAGTGGAGAACATTGCACACTTGATGTAATAATTGCTTGTGTTCACTCAAGACCTCCTCCAAGAGGATCACAACCTTGTTGTGATTTGGAGTAATGTGTGCCTCAATGACCTGGAGAGCTGTGTTGGCAGGAGTCAGAGCTTTATGCTTTAGCTCTTGGTAGGGTCACCCATGCTAAATAGTAAAAGGGTAGAGGCCAGACTAAGAGTGGTCCACTGGTCGTCCAGGTTTGGAGGTTCAGCTCAGGGTTAACAACCCTGACTGGTGAAACAAAATTGTTATGGAAACAGCAATGAAGAATCCTTCTACATCTGAGTATGACAGTATTCCTGAGTCTCCACTCGGCTGAACACCGAGGAGAAGCTACTGACATGATGTAGGAAGCCCTGAACACTGCCAGAGATGGAGGACCTTCATTGCTGCCTAAACACTAATAGTGCAACAGGCAATGGGTACTTAATACCTAGATGGCAGAGGGAAGACTTTTATACTCAAGATCTTCTAGCAAGAGTGTGGTAACAAGAATTACAGATTATATTTAAATTCCACCTCTAAAGTAGTAAAATGCAACATTAAGCACTTGCAAAAATATTCTTAATCAAGACTTTCCCTGACAATTTTTGGCTCTTACTTTTCTCATTGTTTTAATGAGGACAAATGATCAAAGGTTGGTTATAAAGGTTGGTTTTGAGGTACTGAAGGAAAGATGTGGTGTGAGATGGAGCAAGATCTCCTTGGTAGCTGAGGGCATAACCACAAATGATTAAATCTGGAATTGATCGAGGCTAAAATTGAAGGCTGATGGTGCTGAAGGAAGGGAAAACTCCAGGATTTTGAAACTAAGGGTGAATGAATTAAGACTGATGATTTGCTTAAACAAGAAACATTGAATGCCAGCAGAGAAAAGAGTGATGAATGATTATGGCTTACTGCTTGTAAGAACGATGGTGTAAGAGTTTGGAGAAAAATATCTAGGTGGGTAAAATGAAAAAAAAAGTTCACGATCAAGTTGTTGAGCAAGTCAGGTTTAAATATCAGATCTGATATCTGGGATCACCTTTCGCAAAATTCACATTTATAGAATGGTTTAAGTGTTGACATAGATAAGTAAGAAGGCATTTGCTTTCATTAGCCAGGACATCAAATATGAAAGTAGGGAGATTCAAAGTTCCAAGAGAAGGTATTATCAAAGAACATACATACACACACACACACACACACACACACACACACACACACACACACACACACACACACACACAGAGAGAGAGAGATTCATTTTCCTGCGAGCAATCACAGTAAAGAAATAGAATCAATTCTGTACACAACTGTACACAAAGATGGACAAAAGACAAGAAATTGTGCAAATACAAGAACAAAATAATACCAAATTAATAAATATCGAGAGCATGCATTATGGCAGAAACTGGAGTATTTTGTCCAGTTTTGGTTGCAAAACTCAAAGTAAGGGTGTTATTATGCTGGGTGCATTCCAGCACAATCACACAGGAATATCTCACCAGAATGATGCTTGTGACAGGGCATTTCATTTGTAAGGATAGGTTGGGTTTGCTATATGAAGAGTTTAGACAATAGAAAGATTTAGTTGGGAAAAGTTAACAAATGTAGCTAAAACCAGAGAGCACAGGTTGAAGGGGAGTGTTAAGAGCGTTGGAGTACTGCACAGACGCAACAGGAGCATTCCAGCAGAGGTCCAAAAAAGAGCTTGAAAAAGCAGCAAGTTTTTCCAATGGGAGTCATTGATTGAAGTACTGTGCAGATGCAACAGGAGCATTCCTGAACAGGTCCAACAAAGCTTTTCAATGGGAACCCAGTCCCTATAAAAGAGAGATACCCCCTGGTGAAGCAGTCATTGTGGGAGCAGTCGTCGGAGTAGTCTGAGGCAGGGTAGTAAGGCTTTGGCGCGAATAGGCCAAGACAAGGTAAGTTCATTCCTAATTTCTTATTCAACTATAGAGAGAATAGGGGTATGTCTATAGGACCAGTGTTCTGTTCTGGGTGTCAGATGTAGAATTTCCAGGAGACTTCCAGCCTCCTGGATGGCCACATCTGCAACAGGTGCATCGAGGTGCAGCTTCTTAGAGATCATGTTAAGGAACTCCAGCTGCAGTTTTATGACCTTTGGCTTGTTATGGAAAGTGAAGAGGTGATAGACAGAAACTACAGGGAGGTAAGCATCCCAGGGCTACAGGAGACAGATAAATGGGTGACTGCCAGGAGAGGGAATGGGAACATCAGGTAGTGGAGAGCAGCCCTGTGGCTGTCCCGCTCAACAATGTACTCCTTTTTGAGTATTTTTGGGGATGGCTACCTGGGGGAAGTAACAGGCACTGAGTCTGGCCCTGTGGCTCAGAAAGGTAGGGCACTGAAGAAGATGGTATCATATCGGTACCAACAACATAGGAAGAAAGAGGGAGGCCCTGAAAACAGAATGTAGGGAGTCAGGAGGAAGCTGAGAAGCAGGACCTCAAGGACAGTTATCTCAGAATTACTGCCTGTGCCTTTTGACAGTGAGGATAAGAATAGAATGAGGTGGCAGATAAATGCGTGGCTCAAGAATTGGAGCAGGGGCAAGGATTCAGATTTCTGGATAATTGAGACCTCATCTAGAGCAGGTGTGACCTGTACAAAAGGGACGGGTTGCACTTGAATCTGAGGGGACTAATATTCTCGTGGGCAGGTTTACTCGAGCTGTTGGGAGTGGTTTAAACTAATATGCCAGAGGTATGGAAACCCAGATAACAGAGCTGAGTATGAGCCAGCAGGTTTACAAGTAGATGATGGGTGTAACATGGATGTAGGAAGGACGTCAATGTTTGGGTACAAATGCAGAATTATATTGTACCACAGAGGCAAAACTCAAAAAGCAAAATATGCAGGACTGAAGGTGCTGTATTTAAATGCACATAGCATTCAGAATAAGGTGGACAAACTCATGGTACAATCAGAGACTGTTTGGTATGAAATTGTGGGCATCACTAAGTCTTGGCTGAAAGAAGGTCATAGTTGGAAGCTTAACGTACATAGAAACATAGAAAACCTACAGCGCAATAAAGGCCCTTTGGCTCACAAAGTTGTGCCGAACACATCCCTACCTTAGAAATTACTAGGCTTACCTATAGCCCTCTATTTTACTAAGCATGTACTTATCTAAAAGTCTCTCAAAAGACCCTATTGTATCTGCCTCCACCACCGTTGCCAGCAGCCCATTCCACGCAGTCACCACTCTCTGAGTAAAAAACTTACCCCTGACATCTCCTCTGTACCTACTCCCCAGCATCTTAAACCTGTGTCCCCTTGTGGCAACTATTTCAGCCCTGGGAAAAAGCCTCTGACTATCCACATGATCAATGCCTCTCATCATCTTGTACACCTCTATCAGGTCACCTCTCATCCTCCTTTGCTCCAAGGAGAAAAGGCCGAGTTCACTCAACCTATTCTCATAAGACATGCTCCCCAATCCAGGCAACATCCTTGTAAATCTCCTCTGCACCCTTTCTATGGTTTCCACATCCTTCCTGTAGTGAGGCAACCAGAACTGAGCACAGTACTCCAAGTGTGGTCTAACCAGGGTCCTATATAGCTGCAACATTACCTCTTGGCTCCTAAATTCAATTCCAGGTCAATGCACCATATGCTTTCTTAACCATAGAGTCAACCTGCGCAGCTGCTTTGAACGTCCTATGAACTCGGACCCCAAAAACCCTCTGATCCTCCACACTGCCAAGAGTCTTACCATTAATACTGTATTCTGCCATCATATTTGACCTACCAAAATGAACCACTTCACACTGTTATGATCCCAGCCCCCTCCTTTGTGAGAATTGCCAGAGCCCTAGTGACCCAAGAGAAGAGAGAGATACGTGCAGTGTCCCTCGTTTCACGGCGAGGCAAAGCTGGCGACTGTGGTCATTGTCTCGTGGAGACACCTTTGTGAATTGGGAACTGTACTACGTGTATACCCTCAGGACAACGTGGGTGGAGAGATGGAGAGAGATTGCATCATCCCAACCTGATTGACATCTGAGTTCAGATAAAAGAGGGATTGTAAAGACGGCCCCCTCAGACACACCAGAAGACACGCTAGAAATCCTGCGACAGCGTTTAATAGCGACAGCCGGTGGGGGGGGTTCGTGTGCGTCTTTTCCTTGCCTGGGATTGGCGACCTCACCACGAAAGAACGGCTTTAGCTACCGGAGAGGCCACAAGTGACCGGCCACCCTCCAATGAGACTCCGACGGATCGAACTCCTAAAGGTTGGAAAAAACCCGCCGGGTAACTGTTTCATTCTATACCTATCTCTCTCTCTCTCCAACAAAGTGCACCACCGCGACACCCAAAAGACGGCAGCTGGTGAAACTGCAGTGAACGCAAGAGACTTTTAGATATACAGCGGACAATATATACCTGACCCCTAGACAACGATAGAGCTTATTTCTTATTGATTATTACTATACCTGCACTTTAGATTGAGTATTGATGACGTATTTTATCTGAATGTTTGTATTAACCTTACTTTTGTGCCCCTTTATAAATAAAAACGTTTGAAAATGGTACCATCAGACTTCAGCTGACCTCTCTATCTTTGCTGGTAAGTGATCCAGTTACGGGATACGTAACAACACTTATCTGGGTTGAACTCCATCTGCCACTTCTCAGCCCAGTTTTGCATCCTATCAATGTCCCGCTGTAACCTCTGACAGCCCTCCACACTATCCACAACACCTCCAACCTTTGTGTCATCAGCAAACTTACTAACCCATACCTCCACTTCCTCATCCAGGTCATTTATAAAAATCACAGAGTAAGGGTCCCAGAACAGATCCCTGAGGCACTCCACTGGTGACCGACCTCCATGCAGAATATGACCCATCTACAACCACTCTTTGCCTTCTGTGGGCAAGCCAGTTCTGGATCCACAAAGCAATGTCCCCTTGGATCCCATGCCTCCTTACTTTCTCAATAAGCCTTGCATGGGGTACCTTGTCAAATGCCTTGCTGAAATCCATATACACTACATCTACTGCTCTACCTTCAATGGGTTTAGTCACATCCTCAAAAAAAAAATCAGTCAGGCTCGTAAGGCACGACATGCCTTTGACAAAACCATGCTGACTACTCCTAATTATATTATACCTTTCCAAATGTTCATAAATCCTGCCTCTCAGGATCTTTTCCATCAACTTACCAACCACTGAGGTAAGACTCACTGTTTTATAATTTCCTGGGCTAACTCTACTCCCTTTCTTGAATAAAGGAACAACATCTGCAACTCTCCAATCCTCGTGAACCTCTCCCGCCCCCATTGATGATGCAAAGATCATTGCCAGAGGCTCAGCAATCTCCTCCCTCACCTCCCACAGTAGCCTGGGGTACATTTCAGCCGGTCCCAGCGACTTATCCAACTTGATGCTTTACAAAAGATCCAGCACATCCTCTTTCTTAATATATACATGCTCAAGCTTTTCAGCCTGCTAAAAGGTCATCACTACAATCACTAAGATCCTTTTCCATAGTGAATACTGAAGTATTCATTAAGTACCTCTGCTATTTCCTCCAGTTCCATACACACTTTCCCACTGTCACACTTGATAGGTCCTATTCTTTCACGTCTTATCCTCTTGCTCTTCACATACTTGTAGAATACCTTGGAGTTTTCCTTAATTCTGCCCACCAAGGCCTTTTCATGGCCCCTTCTGGCTCTCCTAATTTCCTTCTTAAGCTCCTTCCTAGTAGCCTTATAATCTTCTAGATCTCTAACATTACCTAGCTCTCTGAACCTTTTGTAAGTTTTTCTTTTCTTCTTGACTAGATTTATTACAGCCTTTGTACACCACGGTTCCTGTACCCTACCATAACTTCCCTGCCTCATTGGAATGTACCTATGCAGAACTCCATGCAAACATCCCCTGAACATTTGCCATATTTCTTCCGTACATTTCCCCAAGAAAATCCATTCACAATTTATGCTTCCAACTTCCTGCCTGATAGCCTCATATTTCCCCTTACTCCAATTAAATGTTTTCTTAACCTGTCTGTTCCTATCCCTCTCCATGCTATGGTAAAGGAGATAGAATTGCGATCACTGTCTCCAAAATGAGACAGATCTCACTGAGAGATCTGACACCTGACCAGGTTTATTTCCCAATACCAGATCAAGTACAGCTCTTGTAGGCTTATCTACATATTGTGTCAAGAAACTTTCTTGAACACACCTAACAAACTCCATACCATCTAAACCCCTCGCTCTAGGGAGATGCCAATCAATATTTGGGAAATTAAAATCTCCCACCACGACAACCCTGTTATTATTACATCTTTCCAGAATCTGTCTCTCTATCTGCTCCCGATGTCCCTGTTACTATTGGGTGGTCTATAAAGAAAACACCCAGTAGAGTTATTGACCCCTCCCTGTTCCTAACTTCCACCCACAGAGACTCCATAGACAATCCCTCCATGTCTTCCTCCTTTTCTGCACCTGTGGCACTATCTCTGATCAGCAGTACCACGCCCCCCACCTCTTTTGCCTCCCTCCCTGTCCTTTCTAAAGCATCTAAAACCCAGCACTCAAAGTAACCATTCCTGCCCTGAGCCATCCAGGTCTCTGTAATGGCCACAACATCATAGCTCCAAGTACAGATCCACTCTCTAAGCTCATTCAGTTTGTTCATAACACTCCTTGCATTAAAATAGACACATCTCAAACCATCAGTCTGAGCGCGTCCCTTCTCTATCACCTGCCTATCCTCCCTCACACACTGTCTCCAAGCTTTCTCTATTTGTGGAGCCAACTACCTCTTCCTCCATCTCTTCAGTTTGGTTCCCACCTCCCAGCAATCCTAGTTTAAACTCTCCCCAATAGCCTTAGTAAACCTCTCTGCCAGCATATTGGTCCCCCTGGGATTCAAGTGCAACCCGTCCTCTTTGTACAGGTCACTCCTGCCCCAAAAGAGCTCCCAATGATCCAGCAATCTGAATCCCTGCCTGCTGCTCCAATCCCTCAGCCATGCATTTATCCTCCATCTCATTCTATTCCTATTCTCACTGTTGTGTGGCGCAGGCAGCAATCCTGAGATTACTACCTTTGTGGTCCTGCTTCTCAACTCCCTGTAGTCTGTTTTCAGGACCTCCTCTCTTTTCCTGCCTATGTCATTGGTACCAATATGTACCACGACCTCTTCCTGTTCACCTTTGTGGACGCAATCAGAAACATCCTGGATCCTGGCACCTGGGAGGCAAACTACCATCCGTGCTTCTTTCCTGCATCCACAGAATTGCCTGTCTAACCCCCTCAAACTATGGAGTCCACTATCACTGCTGCCATCCTCTTCCTTTCTCTATCCTTCGGAGCCACAGGGCCAGACTTTGTGCCAGAGGTGCAGCCACTGTTGCTTACCCCAGGAAGGCCATCCCTCCCAACTGTACTCAAACAGGAGTACTTATTGTCAAGGGGTACAGCCACAGGGGTACTCTCTAGTATCTGACTCCTGCCCTTACCTCTGACTGTTACCCACTTATCTGTCCCCCCAGGCCCCAGTGTGACTACTTGCCTATAGCTCCTCTCTATCACCTCCTCACTCCCTCTGACCAGACAAAGGTCATCAAGCTGCATCTCCATTTCCCTAACGTGGTCCCTAAGGAGCTGCAGCTTGATGCACTGAATGTGTTGTCACTGGAGAGAGTCCAGAGGATGTTCACGAGGATGATTCCAGGAATGAAGGTGTTAACATACGAGGAGCTTTTGGCAGCTTTGGGCCTGTACTGACTGCTGGAATTTAGAAGAATGCATGCGGATCTTATTGAAACTACTGAATGTTGAAAGGACTAGATAGGATGGATGTGGAGAGGATGCTTCCTATGGTGGGGGTATCCAGAACTAGAGGGCACAGCCTCAAAATTGATGGGTCACCCTTTATAACAGAGGTAAGGAGAATTTTTTTTTATCCAGAGAGTGGTGAATCTGTGGAGTGCTCTGCCACAGACTGCAGTGGAGGCCAAGTCCATGGGTATATTTAAGGTGGAATTTGATTGTTTCCTGATTGGTCAAGGCATCAAAGGATATGACAAGATGACAGGTGTATGGTGTTGAGTGGGATCTGGGATCAGCCATGATGGAATGGCAGAACAGACTTGATGGGCTGAATGGCCTAATTCTGCTTCTATGTTTTTATGATTTTATAGTGGGCATCCTGAGGAAGAATTTTTTCCCAGGCCGATGGCAACTGGAATCTGGAATACACTACTGGTGGAAGGAGGTGGGCACAGAAATTCTCACAACACTAAGATATCTCCAGAATTACTTGAATCTCCAAAGTATAGATACCTAGAGGCCAAGTGTTGGAAAATGTGATTAGTAAGGATAGGTAATTAGTGCTCTGTATGGACAAGTGGACCAAAAAGCTTGTTCCAATGCTGTAGATTAAAAAATAAAACATTAAAGTAATTCAGCACATTCTGCTCTTGTCATTTTACTAACTTCTCTTTCTTTTTATCTTGTAAAGTTTAATGGCGGTTGGCAGACAAACACAATGGCGTTGGAGTGTGGAGCAGAGACAGGAAATTTATTCACTAAATCCCCTCCCCCAAAGGAAAACTCAATTTACATCAAAAAGGCCAATACATAGAAAGTCAAATACACACATATATACATTACAATGGCAGTGATACCCTAACAAATTTTACACATTAAACCCTGTCTTTTCCAAAGATCTCAATTTAGCAATTAGATCTCTTACTATCTTTCCTTTCGGTTAGTCCTGATGAAGGGTCTCGCCCGAAACGTCAACAGCGCTTCTCCCTATAGATGCTGCCTGGCCTGCTGCGTTCTACCAGCATTTTGTGTGTATTGTTGTTTGAATTTCCAGCATCTGCAGATTTCCTCGTGTTTGCTCTTAGCAATTAGATGTTTCCTTTGTACCTAATAGGAACTACATTTGAACTATATATGCTGCACCCCATTTCTTGACAAGTACACGTCCCACAGATGCCAGTATCATGTTTATTAATTCTGAAAAGGGAATTATTCAACCTAGTATTGTTACAAATGTGCCACAACTCAAAGGGTACAAAGTCGCCCCCTCCTTTTTGAGAATCGCAAGATCGCTATTAATTCGAGTCTGGAACCCAGGAAATGAAAGAGAGACACGCAGAATCCACAAGGTTTTGGAATGTGTCCTGGCCTCAGCAAGACGGAACCATTGATAACGGCTGTTGTCTCTTGGAGACAGAATTGTGTATTGAGTACTGTACTATTCATTGAAGCCCTCCGGGGATGACCAGAGTGGGCTGGTTGAGGGATTGCATCATCCCAACCTGATTGACATCTGAGACCCCGTGAGTAAGGATAAAAGAGGGTCTGGGGAACAACCCCTTTAGACGGACCAGGAGAAACGCTAGAAATCCCGTGACAGCATTTAATAGCGACAGCCGGTGGGGCTCGCGTGCGTCCTTTTCCCTTGCCTGGGAATTGGCGGGCTCGCCACAGAAGAACGGCTTTAACTAAAGGAGAGGCCACACCAACAAAATTCCGAAAGATCGAAATCATAAAAAGGAAAGCCGGCAAGTTTTCTAAAAATCTCTCTTTACTCCAACCAAAGGCTGCAGCCTGAATGAACTGAGTGACTTTTATATTTCCATCGGACAATACATTATCCCCTAGACAACGATAGAGCTTATTTCTTATTGATTATATTATACCCGCACTTTTAGATTTAGTACTGATGACGTATATCAGGGGTGTCAAACTCATTTTAGGTCACGGGCCGGATTGAGCAAAATGCAGCTTCATGCGGGCCGGATCAGTCGGACGCGTGCGAACGCAGCTTTCGTTGCCTCCATTTTTTCAGCCTGCTCTCATGTGTCTCAGTCTCTGCTATAACTACAAAGTGTTTCACTTTACAAATTCCGTTTCTTATGAAGAAGACTGCCGAGCAAGTCTGCCGAATAAACACTAAAAACCCTGAAAACCTGGTACCTGAATAAACTCAGCATTAGCCATATCATACGCCATAGGTGCTTCGATTACTGGGGCCAGCTTTAATAGTAATTAGATATTATCTCGTGGGCCAAAGATAATTCCACCGCGGGCCAGATTATCAGTGAAGAAAGGGTTAACCTTGGTAATAGTGGGAAGTGAGAGTTCCCAGGTGTTTGTGCTCGAAGGTGTGTTAAAAGTTAGTGAGGAGATAACAGGTGGTGAGGTGAATTTTGTGCCCATTCATTTCCCATTCACTCAAAACTGAAGATCTTACGAATACAGTGCTCCCAGCACTCTACTAGTGTTATTAATATTGGACAACCACCTTTATGTTCTCTTACATTAACCCAACAAACCATTGCTAACCACAACCTGCACAGACATAAAAGTTCTTCATCCATTTTTACCAGTAATGCTGAAATTCAGGACTATTTAACAGCACCACAACATAATCTCATTAATTAAGAGTGAACTTTATCTTAAGACTGCTGATGAGGTTGATCTACCAGTGACACATCCATAATCAAAGAGATCTGATTAAAGCAATATTTAAGTGACTTCCTACTTACACCTCAATCACAACCAACTAGGCACCTGAACACATTAAGGGCTTTTTTAACACTACTCTAGAATTTTATTTACATGCACCTTTCATGTTAGCCTTGTGTCCATCCACATACCTAGAAACTCTACCACTAATTTTTGTTTGAGACTTACCATACAACTCGAGATCAATTGTGGGTGTAATGTTCCTTTTAGAAAAACAAATAACTTGAATGTTTGCAACAGAAAATTTAAACCCCCACTGATATCCCCATTCCTCTACTTCACTAATAGCTGTGTGCATTTTCCTAACTATATAATTTATATTACTGCCACAGTGCACCACCATCATCAAACAATGTGGAAATGCCTGAGCCAACATTTAAAATATCAATATTCATAATATTATAAAGGAGTGGGCTACACACACTCCCCTAGGAGTCCAATTCTTTATCTCATACTTAGAAAATGTTGTTCCTATCCAACCCTAACTTGTATCTTTATCACAAAAATCCTTGAATCCAATTGAACATTCTGCCACCGATTCCCATTTGTCCAGTTTAAGCAGCAACCCTTGTGTCCATAACATTTCATAAACTTTCTCTATATCAAATAAAACTACTACCACTGATTCTTCATTAACTTGGGCCTTAGGAATATCAGATTCTAAACTTAACACTGAGCCCACGGTCATTCTCCCTTTACAAAATCCAGATTACCTTAGATTCCGGATTTTAAGCTGCTACTTTTTTCCCACATTTTGAACTGCTTTGAACTTTGCGGCCTTTAATACGGAGCGGCTAATGCATTATTTTTTTTCATGCCGCCTCGTAAACATTTTGCCTTGTAACAGTAGACCAATAAAATTGATGAGTAGTTCACAGAGGTCCAATGAAATTGTACGATAAATCAAGCGCACTTTCACAATTAAATTATTGTAAATCAGTCATTTGTACTCACCCTCATCAACATGGAAAACACTCGAAGAAAAGCATTGTGCTGCCTTTATGGCAGTTATTTAGTTTATAATATTTTCGCTTAGTAATTCATTTTCTAGTTAAAGTTAGAAGAGTTTTAACTATATTTGTTTTCTGTACTACATCGCGGGATGCTATGACGTCACACCCGGTTTCGCCGCGTCTTGTGGGAAAAATGCCAGTTTGCGATAAACGGAAAGGAGGGGGGGAGCGGCGGAGCCAAAATGCTGCTTTTAAGTTAAAGGCGATCAATAACTTTTCCTGGTAGGCTGCAGTATATATATTTTTTACCAGTCGTTAGGAGATATTGGAATGTTGTTCAGTAAAGAAGTATACGCAACGTATATTTAAAAGTAGCCGCGTTACGGGCACGGTTCGAAAAAAAGCATTTGCAATATGTATTTGTTTTTGTTACCATATGGATTTAATTAAAAGTTAAAAAATCCTCACGTGTAATATCTTTCTGTGTAAATATCTCATATTACAACGTGGGACACCTGCGGCCGAAAATCCGGTGCGGCCTAAAATCCGGTGCGGCCTTTACAAGTAAAAAATTGATTTTATTTCTAAAATTAGAGCCAGCGGCTTTTAATCAGGTGCGCTCTGTAGTCCGGAATCTACGGTAGTATACAGATAATTTTCCACTGCCTTCCACAAAATAAGAAAGCCTTGCTCTAACAACTTGTTTCATGTTTGCACATCCACATGCAGTTAGTGAAATAGGTCTACAACTATAAGGATCTGATTAATCCTTACCAGGTTTCAATATCAGGATAACAACCGGTCGGTAATTGGCAGGAATCAGGAAGTCTCCCTTCAACCCATATTGTATTAAAACAATTTCAAAACCAATACAAGTTTTGAATCCGATAACTGTGTAAACATACTATAACAAATATCATCTTTCCCAGGTGATGACTGATCAGCACTATTACTAGCCCTTTTAAGTTCTGACAATGCAAATTTGACATCCAAATAGGAACTTGAACATTCTTTTTTCCACTTGGCCATCTGAAGATTGCTTGCCAAAACTACTTCTTGATAAGGCCTCTCTTCTTTACCCAAATTGGCTGAACTATGTACACTAACATACGTTTTTGCAAATATCTCTGCTTTTTCAGAGACAGTAACTGTATTTTCCCCCCCACCATACAAAACCAGTAATGCATCAAGTTTTCTAATACTCCATCTTCTGTTATCATACCCCAAACTTTCTCTACCTGGGTCTTTTCCCCCCCCAATGCATTTTCCAATACATTTTCTTTTCCCATCTTACTACTTTTCTAACTACAGCTTGAGCTCCTTTATATTGTATGACAGACGAATAGGAGTGACACTGCCTAACTTCCCAAAAAGCTGTACTCCACTCCTTCACATTCATACGTCCACCAGGAACATCTCTCTTTTCGTTATCTCCCAACAATCTGGGAATTGATTCCTTAGCTATTGAGTGGAGTACAGAGCACAAGGTATTATTACTCAACTCCATATCCTCCAAAACCAAACGATCAGGAAATCTACTTTCACTTAAATCATCCCATTTTGCCTTTTTAAAATTCCACCTGGGGATATGAGCTCCTTTCCTGTTACACATCAATTCTCATTATACAGAAATGATCACTCCCCACTGTTGTGTCATTATACCCTTCCCAATTATACACTCTTGTTATATCCTCAGATACTAGCACAAGATCTTATAGCAGAAAGTGTTGTTAGATTTAGCCTTGTACTTGAACCATCATCCAAGCACACCAAACACATCCCCCCTGAAACTCTTCCACCACCATTCCATTCACACAACCCCGCATTAAAATCTCCACATCATATAACTTTAATTTTCCCATTGCCACCCGCACTTTCCAATATATCAAGTGTTAACCTTTCACAAGGGTTATAACAATATATTATCTGTACTTTATTTCCCCCCCCCAAATTTCAACCACAATTCACTCAAATAACTCCAATTTCCAAAACTCTGTATGCTCTCCCTTTTTTGACAAAGGTTGCCACTCCTTCATTGCCCATTTTCCAATCATGTCTTTCATCAATATAACCTTGTATCTCAAAACTTGGACAAGATTTCCTGTGAACATATAACATTAGGTTTATTTGGTAAATCTTCAATAAATTTCTTTAAATTCTTGACCATTAGCCAACAGGCTTCTAGCATTCCAGTACGTTAGAAAAAGGCATTACCAACCCTCCTTTGAAGTCTGCACATTATTTACTTCTCCTTGTAAGGGATCATTAACTTCTAGACTTAAGTCTTCCATCTCTAGATGTTTTTTTCTGCAGCTTTTAATACAATTTTATTTTTTTTCTGCTGTACAATTTGTCACATCTGCCATGAAAGTGACAAAACTTTAGTTTATCGACTTTGTGCACTTTACACACCATCTTTAAACTATCTGTATTCTGGATACTAATATCCAGAAGACATTGACTCTGTCTTCTGTACTTTCTGCTGAGCTTCTGCATTTGAAATGCCCATTTCCACCCGAACACGCTGCACTTCCAATTTTCTGATATACAGCTGCATAAGCAGAGCTAGTCTCTCCACAGTTGCTACAATTTAGCCTCACACCTTCTCCACAGTTGCCATAATCATGTTCTCCACCACATCACTTTTTACCTTACACAGTTGGTACCGGATCAAGCTTCCGTTATTGATAACATCTCAGAGGGGGCAGCAAACCATACAACTTATATGACCTAATTTAACCCTATCCAACAACTCATGCCCCCCCAATCAAATTTACAACATTTATCTGTTCTAACTTCACCACGAAACATTTAGCGCCCATAACTTTCCCCAACAACTACATTATTTTTAACTCAGTCCACGGATACATCTAGAAGCACTCCACAGATCACTCCCCACATCCATTAACATTCAATATATCTTGGTGTTACTTTTCGTCCTCTCGTAGCTTTTAACTTCAAAGCTTTCTCACATTGCTTACTATTTTTACAAAATACGAAGAGTGCTTCATCTCTCAAAGGTTTCGCACCCAGAATATATCCTACTGTCCCCCCCCCGCTCCTTAGTTTAATTGGATTAATATCAGAAACAGTACCATATTCAAAACGCAACGAGAGTTTAAACTCTCATTTTTTAATTTAAATCCTGCCTACTGCCTTCCTCCACACAACTCCTATTACCCAATACCACTTCTCCTTCACTACCCCCGTCTTCTCCGTTGCTTCCTGCCTGAGAGTAAACTCCGAACAGCCGGCTCAGTCCACTGCTCCAACTCTACTCAGCTTCACCACGTCCTCCCTCGATCCAGAAAGAGCTGCGCACTCTCTCAATTCTGCACCCATCTGCTGATTGGCTGCTTCCCCTCCACACTCGGGCCCCTAACTTCTCGTTTTGTGGTTGCTGATCGTATGAACACCGATTGCCTGTACTGTACCTTAACAAATCATCATCAGTCACGTGGAGTGTATAACGATAAAACTCTTAAAGCTATACATTTCAAGCTGGCATTCAGGAGCAATAACTGTCCAAAAATTGTTTTTCCCCCATTAATCCTGGAATTTGTTAAAACTTGAACTTTGCACATTGATCAAGTATTTGTAAATTATAAAGATTTCTTTATAACATTAGTCCCGCTGTTATTCATTTTAAATCATACTTTAAAAAATCTTTACATATATTTGAGAGTGGCTGCTCTCCTCATGCCATTTCAAATTGATTAACTGAAAGGTTCCGTCTGTACCCACTAAACTAAAACGCATTCTGAACGAGGAAGCATCATTACCGCGAGTGGTCCATTTGAACTAAAACTCTACGCCAATTCAATTAATATTTGATGCGCATAGTCGATGACACAACCAAATTGTGATGTCCGCCGATCGTGGAAGGCTTCAAGTATACGGATGGGCTCCGTGTGACTCACACATGGTATGTCCTGTTTTTGCTTCATATTTCTAGCATCTTCAACTTAGGTTCGTTAACAATAATGATTATATTGTCGGAAACGAACGATTTAGGATGTGTTCCACGAAGTTAGCGCACACACCCGTGATGCAAAGCGAAATGATTTGATTATCCAAATGTGTGGTTTGAGTGGCACATTAAGCGGCAGCGCATTAAACATTCTGTTAATTAAGGTGTTTTACTTAGAATTCCGGAGAAATACTGCGGAGAAACAGCCGCCGACACTGAACTTCCAGGAGAGGCAGACAAGTATCTGTTTATCTCCTCCTCCCGTGGACCACAGCAAGTCAGGGCTGCCGAGAGGGGTGTCCGTTTCCTTTAGCCCTGTGAAAGTTGCCGCGACGGCGTTTCGCGGGGGTTGTTCCCCGCCGGGTTTGCTGCCAGGAGCAGGACAAACCGGCTGCACGGACGTACCCCGCTGCAGGAGGCGGACAGCCCGTAACGAGTGGCCGCGGCCGACTCGGCCGCACCCTCCGGGGCCGGGGTGCGGGGCGCCGGGGCGCGGGGTGCCATATTGCGCGAGCCAGCGACAGGCTGCGAGTCCCGGGACAGGAGGCGAGGCGAGGCGAGGCGGCTGTTCGTCCGTCGTGTCAGCTCCGTGTGGTAACACCAGCAGGCGGGATGGCTGCGGTGGTCGGGAGGAAACCCGTGAGTGCGCATTCCTCTCACCCTCCTCTCCTCCCCAGGTGTAATGTGACTGCAGAGGCTCCAGAACGTGACTGGACTCCTGTTGCCAATTTGAAATACCGTTAACCAGCCCGATGGGCTGCTACTAGACAGCGGCTAAACGGTTAAAAACTGCAGCCTGATTAGTTACTTCGGTTGGAAAAATTGCGTTTTAAATATTTCGGTGAAAGGTGCCTGATAGATGTATATTTTTTAATTTATTAGCAGTTGGGTGGCGGAGGTTGACATGTGCCCATTCTCCTTTCCGTTACCCAGTGTCTAATGGCGTCGCTGAAATGTTGGATTTTTTTTTGATGTGGGAGATGAGTTTTCTGTTAAGACCGCGGTTCTCGTGGATGAAACGGGATAGGATGCGCGTCTGCCTGCCTCGCCCCTCATGCTGAATAGACTTCCTATCGTCAGAGGAAGCTGAGAAACCGGGGGCCTGTACTCGCCAACTGAGCTCTTGAACTTACCAAGCTAGGCACTTTAGTTTCTGTAATTTTATTTTTTTGTAAAAAGATTACTGACTGGTGTAAAACTTTCTCTACTATTTTATGAACTTGGTTCTTTTCATTTGGTTTCTCTCTGTATATTGAGGCGCAGATGGGATTGTCTGCACGGTTAGATGCAAACGTGCATCTTGAATTAATTTTACTCCCCGTTTGACATGTGGCCTATGACTGAATACCATTGGTTTGGCAAAAAGGAGGAGGGAAGAAAGATTGGGGTGGAGCCAAATTAAAAGTTAAGATAATATACAATAATTGATCATCTTTAAAAAAATAATGCTACCATGCCCTCTGACAGCAGCATCAATAAAATAAAATGATGAATCTAGGCAGGAAGTCTTGATTGAATTGGTATTTAAATTAACACTCAACAGCTTGCACGTACGCAGTGAGGGAGGGATAAAGTGCTCCCAGTAAGATTAATAGTAAAAACGTATTTCGTTGGAAACACAAAAGGAAATGATGGAGCAGGCCTGGAGTGGGGGGCGATAAGAGTGCATTGCTTGAGTGGAGAGAGTATAGAATGAGTGATGTGGGCTGAGATAAATGTAAGATGTGGCGTTAAAGATCACTAAGATATGGTGGAGTGCAGAGAGATTTTTGAAATAAGCAAAAAGATCTTGGAGCTTTTAGGACAGCTGGGAAGTTTCACAGACTAACTTTGTGCAGGAGAAGTCATGGGCTCTTGCTCTAGTCTAGTCAGTATTTTTGCAGAATTTGGAAGGAGGTGTTAAAAAGTGTTGGTAAAGCTTGTTGATATTATGAGGTATTTTAGCAATAGGAGGGGAGGACTGTGTAAATGGTGAAGTGATAGAACAATGTGGCCTTTCTGAAACCTGAGAAGAGCTGATTTGTCAAGTTGATACTGTTCTTCACTCAGTTCAGTTGCTGCTAAAACTTGTCCATGTAATTGTTTGACTGTTTCAACACATCTGAGTGACTTCTGGATGAATTCAAGTTTGCATACAAGAGAAGTGCAGCTCGAGTCCCAACTCACTTGATCTCTTACCAGCCCACAAATTAACCTACACTGGCTTCTAGTTTAGAAATACGCAATCACTCTGGAAAAATTAAGCTGATGTCAGAACAAAATATTCTATTCTGTAATACAAAGTAAAAAGAACATTATGTTCATGGGTTGTATATAAAATTACAGTTAATGTGGCAATACTGTCAAATGAGGCTTGTCAATCCAAGGTACTGAATTTATGTAATACCTTTGAGTTTGAAATTTTCTAAATTTAAAGTGGACATCATTTTTCAGCAGTTTTGTTTAGTTGCTGCAAGTCTTCAAGTCAAGCATGGAAGTTGGGTGCACAGTCTTAAATGTAACTAAAATGAAGTTCTAAAGTAACATTTTAAGCATTGTACAATCCTTCATCAAATTTTGGCCAACTGGTTCAAACGGCAAAAGAAATGTGGTCTTTAGACTGCTTTGGGTAACTGGTGTGTATAATTTTGGCTTCCATTTAATGTTTTTTTTTGTTTACTCTTCAATGTGGGAGCACGGCATGACATCTATTTATCAGCATTCATGATACATGACATCCATTTTAATTAAAGTAACTGATCAGTTCATTGCTTAAAACTTGGAAGAGAAAGGTTAATCATTTAGTTATAACTACATGTACTTCTTCAACACTTTCCACTCTTTGTTTTATTTTTAGTCTTGAGCTTGCTTGGATAATTAGAAGTTTGAAGGCTTTAAGCAGTAGTAGAGTCATTAGAAATTGAACCCTAGAAGCAAGAGCTACAGCTTAAAGAAACCAGAACTTAAGATGTTTTGTGGAGTTTTGTTGGACTGTGAGACAGGATGGACTGTTTAAGCTGGGTTTCATCTCTCTGCAAGAGATGGAGCTGTCAGGCATATCATTTCCCTCTTTTCTGTCAAACCAACCAGATAATTAGAGTTGGACACCTATCACACTTGAGTTTCCCCCCCCCCCCCCCCTTTCTGCCTGGGATATACTGTAGAGCTTCTATTATTTAAATATCTGGCTGAGAAGAATATCACCACCCATTGGAATTCCTGACTGTTAGTGACTATTGAGTGTAGCAGATGTGTATGTCTTGAAATAGAAAAACCCTTCTGATGCACTTGAAGAGTAAAGGAAAATAGTCTTTTGACCAGGCTAGGAGAGAATAATTGGCTAGATGCAGAAATAAAGTTTGTTACTTATTTAGGGGTCTGCTAGATTTGATTTTTAAAAAATCCTTGTTAATGGAATTAATCTGAATAAATATGTTAGTCAGTTGTGCAAGGTTTCCAATAATGGGACTAAAGCATGTTTAGTTGGGGAATGTAAATGCAACATAGTGGCTCAATTTCTAGTGTTGTAGAGACAAATTTGAATCTTGTAGTGGGAACTGGGATATTTAAGTTTACAAATTAAATCTGGACTAGAAAACTATATTTTTATAATGGCAAATATGAAATAAGATAGATTATTTTTTATTCCCATCTAGATTCTAAACACAGGGATTAGCGGCTCTAGACCCATAGCAATTTGACTCTCAACTTCCCTTTATAGCTTGACTATAATAAACAGATCACATGTCTTATGAATCATAAGATTAAAAATTAAAAAATAACCTTGCTATTATAAATATGAATGAGGGAAATCAGTGTAAAACAGCAAGATTTTAACTCTTCCACATAGCAAGTGGGTAGTTTGTATCTTGTTTTAGTGTTGTCCAGTACTTCAAACAGTCCATTTGCTTCCTGGAAATTTACAAGTCCCTCCTAAAATCCAGTTTATGTTCAACCATTGAACAATGCCAAGATTGTGTTATTTTAAAAAAAGGTTAAATTTCTGAGCAGTGCCATTTGATTGGTTATGACTTGACAGATTAAATTACAAATGAATATTGTGTTAGGTCTGCATTGCCCACTATAACTGCCAATAAAATAAGATTAACAATGCATGCCAATAATACTTAATGACACTGTCAGAACTTTGCTTGTTTTAATTGGTCTAATGTGGAAAAACATGCATATGGAAAATGTTCTTTTCTGTTGTGCTTACTCACTGCTTTCAGTTGTGTAAGCTTAATAAAGTAAATCAAAGTGGGAATAATGATAGAAACCAGAAAATATTATATCAAAGAGAAGGAAGTGGAGGGAAATTAAGTAGAGGCCCAGAGTTGCTGGGAAAGGAGGGGGAACTTTGAGTTTTCTGTAGACGTTGAGCCTTCACTGTTGTAGTTTGCAGGCCTCACTCTCCTGCTCCATAGCTGTTATGTAAATGTTCCCACTCAATCCAGATTAGTTCAAATTTCCTCTAAATTTGTAATGAGGGTGGTTAAACCTATGAAACAAAGTAATGTAAGTGTCTCTGGAAGCACACTTTATCCATGACAGACTTATGGTGATTGAAATGCTTGATGCCAGAATAGAAAATATAAATGAACAGTTCAGTTGCATTGTGCAGATTTTGGGAGGTGGACTGCAGCTTTGGGACTTGTCAATGGGCCAGCAATCAATGTGCTCTCAGCTTTCTATCTTGGGCAGCTTGATCACAGGTTGGCCACAGCAATGATTACAGTTGGCTGTAAATACGCTGTGGACATCCTGAAGTCACAAAAAGTGCTCTGTAAATGCAATTTTTTTTTGTATTTGTAGTCATCTGCTCTCTCCAAATTCTTCCTGTTGAAATGATGTTGAGATAGCTGAGTTATGGTGCCATTACTTTTATAGGGGAAGATGTTCTCTTAATTTAGTCATCTATTTTTTTCTTTGCCTTCAGACTTTGCCCTTTGTTTCCCAAAAAGCTGCTTGAATGATTTGTGTGAGCAGAATGAATGCAGATTTTTTTCCCCCCGTTGGCTGTGGTGGGCATTTCCTGAGAGTTCCATAGTTCCAGAAGTAACATGATAGTTGACTTGCATTGCTGTAGACGTTGAAATTGCTGACAGTGGCAACTGTAATGCTGGTTTGTGTTTTTCAGGGATTAACCATACACTTACAAAAATGAGAGTTTGTATAAATAGTCATACTCAATAAAAGGGTCACTGGTTGGAGGGAAGGGGGTGGAGAGAATTGCATTAAATTTTTTGTCGTGATGATAATGGTTACTTTCTGCCTCTGTATATTTAATCCATTTCAGTTTGGTTGTATAACTGTCAAGTATTTGTATCAAGGTTCAAAGATGCCAACTAAATCTAATAAGTGTTAAGATTCCTATACGAGAAATGTGTTTATGCAGATATTTTCAACAAATTATCTTATCTCCTTACTATTTGATTAATGCCTTTATTAATTTCCAATTTGAATTACAGTAATTCTTCCAATCTATTGTCTGTTATTACTTCAGAGGCACAAGCTGAGTATTGCACTTATTAGCATGGCTTATTGCTGGGAACATTCTCATTATGAACTCCCTTCAAAATTTGCTTTATTTTCTGTTGATGAGTTTATAATGCATCTCTAAGAGTTTCTGTAAAGAATGTGCTGCGTACTATTTGACAAAGAAAGGGGGATAATATGTGGGATGCCTGATCTGATTGGAATACATTTACTCTTTGTTTAACCCATTGGTACTCATTAGGATTATAAATAGTATTTGCCTTACCCTTTCACTGCTGGTTTCTCATTTTTCTTGTGGCATTGGAGGAAGCTCTGCAACTCAATGAGTTGATGTTGACCATCAATCTCATTTCCTCTTGCTTTTCTTGCCCTTGTAATGCTCTGTAATTCACAGCCAATGCTTATGAAGTGTCTTTGAACTCACCTGTTATGTAATAATCAAGAATGTCCACTATGGCAAATTGATTTGCACCACACTAACTGAAGGATCTGAAGATGATTTATCTTTTATTACTTTTTGGATAATTACCAAGACTATATGTTACTGGCCCCTCAAAGCTTAAGCAGCTCTGGCATGGGTTGGGTTTGAAGCTAGGTGTGTCCTGGTCTGTTTGAACCAGTTGCTTGCTCATCTAGTGTTAGTGGCGAACAGTACTATTTCACTTTTCAGGCAGGTCAATAGTCGAAGTATCTCCTTGGGCAGTCCTGTATTTCTGTGTCTAATACCGTAGATTTCGCACTACAGAGCGCACCTGATTAAAAGCCGCTGGCTCTAATTTTAGAAAGAAAATCAATTTTGTACTTGTACAAGCCGCACCGGATTTTAGGCCGCAGGTGTCCCACGTTGTAATATGAGATATTTACACAGAAAGATATTACACGTGAGGATTTTTTAACTTTTAATTAAATCCATATGGTAACATAAACAAATACATATTGCAAATGCTTTTTTTCGAACCGTGCCTGTAACATGGCTACTTTAAAATATACATACGTATCGGTAACACACAAATTACGTTGCGTATACATTCCAATATCTCCTAACGACTGGTAAAAAAATATATACTGCAGCCTACCAGGAAAAGTTATTGATCGCCTTTAACTTAAAAGCAGCATTTCGCGCTCGCCTAATGCCCCCACCTTCCTGTTTATCGCAAACCGGTATTTCCCACAAGACGCGGCGAAACCGGATGTGACGTCATAGTATCCCGGGATGTAGTACTTCTAACTTTAACTAGAAAATACTAACAAATGAATTACTAAGCGAAAATATTATAAACTAAATAACTGCCATAAAGGCAGCACAATGCTTTTCTTCGAGTGTTTTCCATGTTGATGAGGGTGAGTACAAATGACTGATTTACAATAATTTAATTGGGAAAGTGCGCTTGATTTATCGTACAATTTCATTGGACCTCTGTGAACTACTCATCAATTTTATTGGTCTACTGTTACGAAGCAAAATGTTTTTGGCAGCATGAAAAAAAATCATGCATTAGCCGCACCGTAGTAAAGGCCGCAGTGTTCAAAGCTGTTCAAAATGTGGGAAAAAAGTAGCGGCTTATAATCCGACATCTACGGTAGTTCTTTTCTGCCTTCCAAGAGAAGTTTTTTTTCTTAACTGATAGTACTGCCTTTTCTAGCAAATTTGTTATCTTTTCTGTGTTAATTAAAAATATGGAGTTGGAAAGAAGCTATTTGCATTTAAGTTGACTCCAAGTACTTTAGAATCAATCAAGTACTTTGGAAAATGTAAATACTGTGGTTGTACAGATGAGGATGACTAGCCCTTGACTGGCAGCACACCCTCACCAAGTATTAGGCCAGGTCACGTACACAAGTCTGCTTTCAAAAATATGTTCATTCGAATTTATGCAAACTGTCTTTGTTTAACCCTTAAATCTTAAGCCTCATTCCTATCTTCAGTGATGACAGTGCTAAAGAAAAGACAATTCATTTGCAGTTATATTCAGCAGGAAGTACCAAACACGGATGACTCATCTCTGCTTCATCCTGAGGTCCCCAACGTCTGCAAGTGGTCTCCAGTCAATTTGATACACTCCATGTGATATCAAGATACAGATGAGTGTACTGGATACAGTAAAGAATATGGCAGCATTCTGTCTTTAGTACTTTTAAGGTGTGTGCTTCAAAATTAGCCATGTCTCTAACTAAGTTAATTCAATACTGTTAGAGCATTTACCTAACAACATGTAAAATTACTCACGTACAACACGCTGGAGGAACTCAGCAGCATCCGTGGAAACGAGCAGTCAATGTTTTGGGCCGAGACCCCTCATCAGGACTGAAGAGGGAGGGGGTGGAAAGGAGAAGGCTGGTGGGTGCTAGATGAAAAACCCAGTAAGAGGAAAGATCAAGGGATGGGGGAGGGGAAGCAGGGAGAGGATAGGCAGGAAAGGTGGTGAAGGAATATAAGGGGAAAGCATTATGTGTAGTAGAAGGCAGAAACGTGAGAGAGGTGATAGGCAGCTGGAGGAGGAGGCAGAATGAAACTGGGATGGGGGAAGGGAGAGGGAGGGAATTACTGGAAGTTGGAGAATTCAATGACTGCTCGTTTCCGCGGATGCTGCCCGACCTGCTGAGTTCCGCCAGCGTGTTGTACGTGTTGCTTTGACCACAACATCTGCAGTGTACTTTGTGTAAAATTGCTCAGATGTGTCCTCTTCACAAAAAGCACGATAATATTGTTCACCTAATTACCTGCTAATCAGCCTCCTCTCAATTATCAGCAAGTAATTGGTGCTACCGGCAACTGTGTGATAAGTCACTAATGGCTCACTAAAATCACTATTGCAGGGAGGGTTTCCCAACTTTATGCCATGGACCAATGCCATAAAGCAAAGGGCCCATGGACCCCAGGTTGAGAACTTCTGCACTGTTGCTGAGTTTGTTTCACCTCAACTGCATTATACAGTCTTTGTAGTAATGTGGACCAAAATGCTGAATTCCAGAGGCTGGGGTGAAAGTAATTGTTCTGGACTATGAAGGTAACATTTAACCTTGTGTGACATCAAGCAACCCTGCCAAATGGATGGAAGAGGAAAAGGTTGGAGTTATATTTCATGTTAAAGTATTTGTGGTTGCCAGAAGTTAATCATCCCATAGGCTTCATTGCTGGCTGTAAATCATGGAGCCCCTCCTGCATAGGACCTTTAGAGCATCTTCATATGAAGAACTGCAGGAGTTCAAACAGATGGCTTAAGGGCAATTGGGAATTCCGGTTTAAAATGGTGCTGGCAGCAAACACAGCTATTAACTACTTTATTAATCTCCGATCTTTCTCAAACAATCACTGCGATCAATTATATGTACTGTCCTTTTGGAATTGAGCTTTCGAACTGCCTGTACGACCTGGCATTTTTGTGGTGTGAACTAAAGTCTAGAAGGTGCTGGGTGGTTGCAGTGAGGCTTGTAGGGCCAAAAGGAAGTGATGGGGCTCGGGCCCGAGAGTGGGGAGTGAGCCAATGTTTGGCCATTGCTGGTGTGGGCTTGGAGATGATTTGAAGCAGCAGAACAAAGGTGAGGCAATGATAACAGGGCCCGGTATCGGGGCAGGGAACGACCTGCTGTTTGGCTGATTTAAACATGGGCTAGATTGAAAAGGTCAAGGGTCACAGCTAGAGACTAGGGACGGACTGGTGTTCATCTGACTGCTCTGTGAGGTGTACTCATCCCTGTGCTAAACTGAGGCTGTGGCCTGCAACTCACGAGCTCCTGGATCAGCCATGACCGGCTTTGTGGCTGCTGACTCACTTTTCTTTCCCTCATGAGCTTCAGTTGAGTGTTATTTGCTTTTATTGTTAGCACAATTTGCTTCTTTTCTGCACATTGGGTGTTTTTTTTAAAATGGGTTCTATTGTTTTTTTTCCCCTGTGGTTGCCTTTAAGGAGATGAATCTCAAGGTTGTATATAGTATATGTACTTTGGGAATAAATGCTGACCTTCCCTGCAATTAAATTCAGTTTGTTAGAAAAGGCTGTTAAGGATATTGCAAGGCTGGGTATTGGGTGGATATCCTGTGTTATTATGCTCTTGATCAGTAAATTAAGAGTCATCTCGTGTGCTAATGTGCACCAATGCTATCTGCCCACCTGTCTTGAGAGCGCTTGTCTACATTGGGTTCCAAGTGCTTAAGTTTTAAAATCTTGCTGCTTGTGCACAAATTCCTTTTGAGTTCAATGCGTTTCTTTGATTATAGACTCTTGCAAACTCCCATTTTTCTCTCACGGTGTTAGACTAGGCTCCAAGCCTGGGAATTCTCCCCGTTAGGCCTTCTTGTTCTTCTGTAATATATTCTTTAACACCAAGCTTTTCACTTTATCTCATTTTGGCTTCGTTTCAGTTTTTAATTACTTGCATTTTTGGTGAGCGGTGGGCACTGTAGGAATATGTGGTGATAGTGTCACCATCATTATCATTTACTTCAAGCTTTTCTTCTCCCATTGTCTTCCGCCTTCCAGCATCAACCCTCAGCCCCACCACCCCCACACTTGTCACCAGTGAAATGATTCTTAGGTTGTACCATACGTAAACTGGTGGAGGATGACTTTCATTAGAGGGCTTGTGTGTTGTGCTTTGACCAAAAGTAGTACTTCAACAATCTGTACTGTCATGGAAGTGAATTTACCCTTCACTGTAAATGGTAGTTGTTGTAATGTTTGCCCAGCTGCATACACACAGTGGCCTCTTTTTATTAGATATAGAGGTACCGAATAAACTGGCCGCTGAGTGTATGTGCGTGGTATTCTGCTGCTGTAACCCATCCACATAAAGATGTGTCTTGTGTATTCAGAGAGGCTCTTCTGCATACCACTGTAGTAACATGTGGTTATTTAAGTTGCAGTCGCCTTCCTGTCAGCTTGTACCATTCTCCTGACTTCTCTCATTCACAAAGCATTCCCCCCTGTCCCCCCTGAACTGTTCTTTATTGGATGCTTTTTTTTAACTAATTTCCATTCTCTGTAAACTCCTGAGGCTGTTGTGCTTGAAAATCCCAAGAGATTAGCAGTTTTGAGATACTGAAACCACTCCATCTGGCACCAACAATCATTCCACACAGTCACTTAGATCACATTTCTTCCCTGTTCTGATGTTTGGTCTGGACCTCTTGAACACATCTGCGTGCCTTTATGCAGTGAATTGCTGCCGCATGATCGGCTGATTAGATTTTGCATTAAAGACCAGAAATACATAATGAAGTGGCCGTTGAGTGTAGCTAGCAATGGGCGCTTCATAATTTCAATTCCTGGTGATAATGTGGTTCTGATTATACTTTTCTACTGTTTTAAAAGATTTATATACAGATAAAAACTTATCAATAATTTTTTAAATTACAAAGCAAGGTTGTCCTTATGAATTACTTTTGGATGCCAGTGGCGTAAAGGCTAAGGCGGTAGTGTTACTCACTCAGGTTCTGTCCTGATCTCAGATGCTGTCCGTGACTTTACACATTCTCCCTTTACTTGTATGAGTTTCCTCATGTGGTATTCTTCCATGTTCCAAAGGGGTACTGATTGGTACAGTAATTGGCCACTATAAAGTGCTAGTGAGTAGTAGCATCTGGGAATATTTTTAAAAAACATTGATATCAATGGATGATAAATTAAAATGGATGGTTAGTGCAGAGTGTAGCCTGAAAGGTCTGTTTCTGTGCTGTAATGTTAGTTAGTTAGTAGTAGTCTCTCGAAGTCCGAAGCGCAGATGCGGTTGCAGATGGGGCAAAGAGCACCGCCTGTTGGGGCAGGAGCGGACGCCTTCCTGTTTCTTTCTTGACTCGCCTTGAGGCGCCCATGTGCCAGTTGGCTTGGAAGTTGTTTGCTGCCTTGGAGCGTAGATTGTGCCACTTGGACCGATCAGCAGCAGTGTGTTCGAGATCGCAGGGCTGGAGTTTGACCCACTTAAGGTTTGACTTGAGGTTGTCCTTGTACCTCTTCCTTGGGTGACCTTGGGCACGGTTGCCCTGCTCCAGTTCTCCGTAGAACAACTGACACCGCATTCTGGACTCATCCATGCAGATCACATGGCCGGTCCATCTGAGCTGAGCCTTCAAAACCTTGGCTTCAATGCTTGTGGAATTGGCTCGGTCCAGGACTGTCAGGTTGGAGATACGGTCTTGGCAGTGGATTTGCATGATTGATCACAGAGCGCGATTGTGGAATTGTTCAAGCTATTTGACATGTCTGCGATACAGTGTTCAGGTTTCACAGCCATATAGAAGTGATGAGACCACAACAGCATTGTAAACCTTCAATTTAGTGGAGAGGTGAATGTCTTTGTGCTGCAGAACTGTGACACGGAGCCTTCCGAGCGCCTGGCTTGCTTTCTGGATCCTTGACATGATTTCTTTATCAAGGGCACCATCGTTGAAGATGGTACTCCCCAGGTATTTGAAGTTGTCAACGTTCCGTAGTTGTGTGTCATCGATGGTGATGCATGGCTATGGCGGGGCGCTGTTAGGTGCAGGCTGCAGGAGGACCTCTGTTTTACTGAGGCTGATTGTCAAGCTGAAAAATTTAGATGTGGCGGAAAATCTGCTGACCACTGTTTGTAGGTGGCCCTCTTGGTGCGCCATGAGTGCGCAGTCATCTGCAAAGAGCGCTTCTATGAACAGCTTTTGGAGGGTCCTTGTGTGTGCTGCAAGGCGACGTAGGTCAAAGAGTGACCCATCCAGGCGGTATTTGATATAAATGCCCAGGTTTAGGTCTTTGACGGCATGCATTATTACTTGAGTGAAGAAAAGGTTGAAAAGTACTGGTGCAAGCACACAGCCCTGTTTAACGCCGTTGGAGATGTCAAATTTCTCGCTAGGGTCGTCAGCTGAGAGAATTTCTCCATTCATGTTGTCGTGGAAGAGGCGTATGAGGTTGATGAATTTTGGAGGGCAGCCAAGTTTCCCGAGGATGATCCACAAGGCTTCTCTTTGATAGTATCAAACGCTTTAGTCAGATCAATGAAGACAAAGTACAAGTTCATGTTCTGCTCCAGGCACTGATCTAAAATAGTTATTAGTCAAGGAATTTTTAGCTAATGACTATCCTCTTTCCAGGTGTAATGCACCATTGTCACTCTTAAGCTTCTGCCCAAGGGAATGCAATTTTTTTTCAATTTTTTTCTGTTTGTCCTGATAGGATCTTCACGTTATCATAATCTTCTTAATGGTCTTGATGTAGACTTGAATCTCTTTGGTTCTGTCTGGTTTCTATATTTGCATTGTAATCACTTGCCAATAAAAAAAATCTTTGACAGAAATTTTGTATGTTTAGGTTTGCTTTTGGTGCCAGGTAAACTGGGCAGATAGACAATAGGTGCAGAAGTAGACCATTTGGCCCTTCGAGCCTGCACCGCCATTTTGAGATCATGGCTGATCATCTACTATCAATACCCGGTTCCTGCCTTGTCCCCATATCCCTTGATTCCCCTATCCATAAGATACCTATCTAGCTCCTTCTTGAAAGCACCCAGAGAATTGGCCTCCACTACCTTCCGAGGCAGTGCATTCCAGACCCCCACAACTCTCTGGGAGAAGAAGTTTTTCCTTAACTGTGTCCTAAATGACCTACCCCTTATTCTCAAACCATGCTGTCTGGTACTGGACTCTCCCAGCATCTGGAACATATTTCCTGCCTCTATCTTGTCCAATCCCTTAATAATCTTATATGTTTCAATCAGATCCCCTCTCAATCTCCATAATTCCAGCGTGTACAAGCCCAGTCTCTCTAACCTCTCTGCGTAAGACAGTCCAGACATCCCAGGAATTAACATCGTGAATCTACGCTGCCCTTCCTCTACAGCAGGATGTCCTTCCTTAACCCTGGAGACCAAAACTGTACACAGTACTCCAGATGTGGTTTCACCAGGGCTCTGTACAAATGCAAGAGGATTTCCTTGCTCTTGTACTCAATTCCCTTTGTAATAAAGGCCAACATTCTATTAGCCTTCTTCACTGCCTGCTGCACTTGCTCATTCACCTTCAGTGACTGATGAACAAGGACTCCTAGATCTCTTTGTATTTCTCCCTTACCTAACTCTACACCGTTCAGATAATAATCTGCCTTTCTGTCCTTACTCCCAAAGTGGATAACCTCACACTTATTCACATTAAACGCCATCTGCCAAGTATCTGCCCACTCACCCAGCCTATCCAAGTCGCTCTGAATTCTCCTAACATCCTCATCACATGTCACATTGCCACCCAGCTTAGTATCATCAGCAAACTTGCTGATGTTATTCTCAATGCCTTCATCTAAATCGTTGACGTAAATCGTAAACAGCTGTGGTCCCAATACCGAGCCCTGTGGCACCCCACTAGTCACCACCCGCCATTCCGAGAAACACCCATTCACCGCTACCCTTTGCTTTCTATCTGCCAACCAGTTTTCTATCCATGTCAATGTCTTCCCCCCAATGCCATGAGCTTTGATTTTACCCACCAATCTCCTATGTGGGACCTTATCAAATGCCTCCTGAAAATCGAGGTACACTACATCCACTGGATCTCCCCCGTCTAACTTCCTGGTTACATCCTCGAAAAACTCCAATAGATTAGTCAAGAATGATTTACCCTTGGTAAATCCATGCTGGCTCAGCCCAATCCTATCACTGCTATCTAGATATGCCACTATTTCATCCTTAATAATGGACTCTAGCATCTTCCCCACCACCGATGTCAGGCTGACAGGTCAATAGTTCTCTGTTTTCTCCCTCCCTCCTTTCTTAAAAAGTGGGATAACATTAGCCATTCTCCAATCCTCAGGAACTGATCTTGAAACTAAGGAACATTGGAAAATGATTACCAATGCATCCGCAATTTCCAGGGCCACCTCCTTTAGTACCCTAGGATGCAGACCATCTGGACCTGGGGATTTGTCAGCCTTCAGTCCCATCAGTCTACTCATCACTGTTTCCTTCCTAATGTCAATCTGTTTCATTTCCTCTGTTACCCTATGTCCTTGGTCCATCCATACATCTGGGAGATTGCTTGTGTCTTCCTTAGTGAAGACAGATCTAAAGTACTTATTAAATTCTTCTGCCATTTCTCTGTTTCCTATAACAATTTCACCCAATTCAATCTTCAAGGGCCCAACATTGTTCTTAACTATCTTCTTTCTCTTCACATACCTATGTTACGAATGTGCCACAACTCTGAGGGGCCGAAGGGTACAAAGTAGCCCCCTCCTTTTTGAGAATCGCAAGATCGCTATTAATTCGGGTCTGGGACCCAGGAAATGAGAGAGAGACGTTCAGAATACACAAGGCTTGGAATGTGTCCTGGCGTCAGCAAGACGGAACCACTGATAACGGCCATTGTCTCTTGGAGACAGAATTGTGTATTGAGTACTGTACTATTCATTGAAGCCCTCAGGGAATGACCAGAGTGGGCTGGTTGAGGGATTGCATCATCCCAACCTGATTGACATCTGAGACCCCGTGAGTAAGGATAAAAGAGGGTCTGGGGAACAACCCCTTCAGACGCACCAGGAGAAACGCTAGAAATCCCGTGACAGCGTTTAATAGCGACAGCCGGTGGGGCTCGCGTGCGTCCTTTTCCCTTGCCTGGGAATTGGCAGGGTCGCCACGGAAGAACGGCTTTGGCTAAAGGAGAGGCCACACCAACGGAACTCTCGGAGGTTCGAAATCATTAAAAGGAAAAGCTGGTAAGTTTCTAAAAATCTCTCTCTTGACTCCAACCAAAGGCTGCAGCCTGAATGAACTGAGTGACTTTTATATTTCCATCGGACAATACATTATCCCCTAGACAACAATAGAGTTATTTCTTATTGATTATTATTATACCCGCACTTTTAGATTTAGTATTGATGACGTATAGTAGCTGTATGTTTGCATTGATATTATTTTTGTGTATTTTTACCAATAAATACTGTTAAAAATAGTACCATCAGACTTCAACGGACCCCTCTATCTTTGCTGGTAAGTGACCCAGTTACGGGGTTCATAACACCTTTTTTAAAAAAAAAACTTTTGCTATCCTCCTTTATATTCCTGGCTAGCTTGCATTCGTACCTCATTTTTTTCTCCCTGTACTGCCTTTTTAGTTAAGTTCTATTGTTCCTTAAAAACTTCCCAATCGTCTGTCCTCCCACTCACCTTAGCTCTGTCATACTTCCTTTTTTTTAATGCTATGCAATCTCTGACTTCCTTTGTCAACCACTGAGGCCCCTTTCCCCCCTTTGAATCCTTCCTTCTCTGGGGGATGAACTGATTTTGCACCTTGTGCATTATTCCCAAGAATACCTGCCATTGCTGTTCCACTGTCTTTTCTGCTAGGCTATCTGTCCAGTTAACTTTGGCCAGCTCCTCCCTCATGGTTCCATAGTTTCCTTTGTTCATCTGCAACACTGACACCTCCAAGCTGCCCTTATCCTTCTCAAATTGCAGATAAAAACTTATCATATTATGATCACTACCTCCTAATGGCTCCTTTACTTCAAGATCGCTTATCAAATCCTGTTCATTACATAACACTAAATCCAGAATAGCCTTGTCCCTGGTCGGCTCTCGTACAAGCTGTTCCAAGAATGCATCCCTCAGGCACTCTACAAACTCCCTATCCTGTGGTCCAGCACCAACCTGATTCTCCCAGTTCACCTGCATGTTGAAATCCCCCATAACTACTGCGACATTACCTTTGCCACATGCCAATGTTAACTCCCTATTCAATTTGCACCCAATATCCATGCTACTGTTTGGTGGCCTGTAGACAACACCCATTAGGGTCCTTTTGCCCTTACTGTTCCTCAATTCTATCCACACAGACTCCACTTCTCCTGATCCTATGTCCCCCCTTGCAAAGGACTGAATCTCATTCTTCACCAACAGGGCCACCCCACCCCCTCTGCCCACAGTTCTGTCCCTACGATAGCACGTATACCCTTGTACATTCATTTCCCAGGTCTGATCTCCCTGCAGCCATGTCTCCGTTATCCCAACAACATCATAGTTACCCATTCGCACCTGAGCTTCAAGCTCATCCGCCTTATTTCTGACACTTCGTGCATTCAGATATAGAATTTTTAGCCCATTTCTCCTCTCTCTGTTTGAATCTCTGCCTATTGTGCTTAACCCAGCTCCCCGAACTCCCATCTGTTAGTACCGCTCTAGTTCAGGTGTAAACCGTCCCTTCGGAACAGATCCCACCTTCCCTGGAACAAAACCCAATTATCTAAAAACCTGAAGCCCTCCCTCCTGCACCATCCTCTCAGCCATGTATTAATCTGTATAATCTTTCTGTTCCTTGCCTCACTCGCACGTGGCACAGGTAGCAATCCTGAGATTGTTACCCTCGAGGTCCTGCTCTTCAGCTTCGCACCTAACTCTCTGAACTCTCTACACAGGACCCCCTCACTCATCCTACCCACGTCATTGGTCCCTACATGGACCACAACATCTGGATTCTTGCCCTCCCTCTCGAGAATAACCTGCACCCGATCTGAGATGTCTCGGACCTGGCACCAGGGAAGCAACATACCATCCGAGACTCCCGATCTTCCCCACAAAATCTCCTATCCGCCCCCCCTGACTATAGAATCCCCTATCACTACCGCTGTCTTCTCTTCCCTCCTCCCCTTCCTAGTCAAGGGTCCAACCTCAGTGCCAGAGGCAGGACCACTGCAACTTGTTCCTGGTAGGTCATCTCCAAAACGGTATACTTATTTTTGATGGGAACAGCCACAGGGGTGCTCTGCTCTCTCTGTCTGCTCCCCCGCCTCTCTTGACTGTCACCCATTTGCCTACCTCCTGTCTTTTCGGTGTGACTACCTCCGGATAACTCTTATCTATCTCTGCCTCTGCCTCCCGAATGATCCGTAGTTCATCCAGCTCCTGCTCCAATTCCCTAACTCGGTCTGATAGGATCTTGTTTAAAAGGTATTTTGGTGATCTATAACTTGGATTGCTTTTTTCCTTGTGTAAATATTCATTTTATTGCTGTTTTTCTTGGCAGCCTTAGTACAGTCATTAGCATAGGTCTTTCGGCCGATCACTTCTGCAGTTATCATCATGCACTCTTTTTGCTCTCATCTCATTTTCTCTCCACATTCCCATTAGTCTCCCTCACCCCCCCCCCCCCCCCCCCCCACAAGTTGTATAATCTGCCTGTAGACCGAGGAAAATTGCAGTGGTCAGCTAACCTACCAACAAGCAAGTGTTAGGCATTAACAAGGAGACCCGAGTACCCCAGAGAAAATCACTTGGTCATGTGGAGAATGTGTAAATGCCGCAGAGATAGCACTGGATACCAGGTTGGAATTCGGATCACTGGAGGTGTGAGGCAGTGGTTCGATATCTGTGCTACTGTTTTCCCTATATCTAATCCAATAGACAGAAAAAAGAGAAACAAAATTTCACTAGGCAGCATTGGGGAGAAGACCCATGTGAAGTTGTTTTCCTTGCTGTATGGCTTCCTGAGGTCTGTTTACAGCACTTCAGTGGACGTGAAGCTGAGATGGTATGGCCACGTAACAAGACCGTTGCAAAGACCGTTCTACAAGGAACTGTGGAGGGGAAAAGGAGGAGAGTCAGACAGAGGAAAAGATGGACGGACAACATTAAAGAATGGACAGGGAAAACATTTGCGGTGACCCAGGCTCTGGCACACAACTGCGACAGATGGAACAGACTGATGCAAAGCTTGTCATGACGGCGCCCCGACATCTCCGCCAGGAGTTAAGGGCACAAGAAGAAGAAGAGTGGATGTGGCATTAACTTGAGTTGTAAGGGTAGGATGAGGTTGAAGCCCATAGAATGTAAGAGGTTAAATAATAGAGGCCTGTGATACCTTTTTAAGGGTGTTATCACATTGTTTCTTTTTTGTTTTCATAATTGGTAAAATTAGGGAAATGATATAAATGGCTTTAAAAAGCTTTACAGATTCCCTGAATGTTTTTCTGAACTCTCATTGAAGTTTCAATGAACACTTTTCAAATTTATTGCCAAATATAAAATGTGTTTGTGAAATTGTCTACATAACGAAAACCTTTAACGAATACTGTTTGTAGTGATGTTGAGTCGTGTTGATGCCTTTTAATGTTGAATGCCTTTCTGTGGCACTTCCTGTCTAGTGAGAATAGGAACCTATGTGGCCGTTTCAGTGTCACTTTGCCCTGTATATGAATCTATAGAGATGACAGAATGTTTCTCAGGATATCTCTTTGCGCAGTATGGGAAATTTTGCATGACGTTCTCAGTAATGTCTTGCCCTGGTTGGCTATTTCAGTGCTCGTTTCTTGCCGTTCATCTAATCTCTATGTAGCTTGTGTTATTGACAATGGCTTCAGTTATCTACCTTGAAAACTATCTATATGTAGTCCTTTTGTCTTGCACAGCCTCTCGCTCTCCCTGCTGGACGGGCCAAGACTAGAACTTATCTGACACCAGGTATGGCTTTGCCCTCGATTCTATGGCCTTGAATTGCATAGTTCTTGGTCTTTTTGCTTTGCTAAAATGTAAGTTGTTGTGATTGGGTGGTCATTTGGGATCTGTCTGTGAGTTAAAACTGCCATTTTGGAAGAGTAATCAGAATTTAACATTTGAATCACTGGATCCTAGTCATTTGTCCTGAATGCTGTTGTGTGAAAAATCCAGAGAGAATATGTGAATGGATAAAATGAAGAGCTGAGCCGTAGAGAACTCTTGCAACCCACATTCCTCAGAACTCTGCTGATCTTTATTCTCTCGCCATTTGAAAATTCACATTTTTAAAGATAAAGTGGATATCTTGATATTTTTCATATTTCTAATTCCATGCAGATTTGTGCTTGGGCTGTCTATGTCCCCTTGCAGCTTCCCTGCTATTGAGTTTGCTTGTGAGGTTCCCATGCTGGTTTGCACATGAAGATTTATTGATTTCACTGGAACTGCCCTCGGATGAGGAGCAGATGCTCTTAAAAACTGAAGGAAGTGGTGTCGGTATTAATGCAAGGACAAATATTCTTTACAGTAAGAGAGTAAAGCTGCCAGAAGTGGACCTTAACTCTTATTTTCATAATATTCGAATAAAGTCCAAATGGTGAATGATATTGGATATTCAGTATAAAGCATGCACTCCAGATTTTGCCATTGGAGAGAACTACAACTGAAGACTTAATGACCGTAGAGACTTCAGCAGTGGTATAGAGTTTGGATTTTTTTTGGTGTAGATGTGAATACATAAATTACTTTCAGTATAAGTAATAGTAGGTGTGGGGTAGAGGTGAATATCACAATGTCAGCATCTCCTACAAACAGCATGAATCATTCTTAGAGCAAATTGGCATATATTCTTGAATTTCTAAGCATGATTCTATATTTAAATGTTCCCTTCTGTTACCTGTTTTGAGGAGAAATATTGGCGAGGAGTACATTTTTTTTAAAAGTTGCATAGTAACTGAAGAGAAAATACTAGCTGTAATTTGTGATAAAGATCTAACAATTATTCAGATTTGTGGAGTCATGTCAAGCAAATGTATTCATAACAATGTATGGTATGTGTTGTTGGTATTGAATGGTTGAAGTTTTGTAATTTTTTTAATTGAGTGGTTTCTGGTACATAAGCACTCAGCTAAAGAATGTTGTGAATTTTTTGGGTTTATTACAGAGAAATCCTGTGGAATGTGGATGAAATCTGAGGCTTCCTTAATTGAATGGAAAGCCGTCTGAAAATGTTTTATAACTGACTGTTCCACTGAATAATTTAGTGATAAATAACGGAAATGAAGAGTGGTTGAAGAGAAAAATAATGCCACAATAGGAGCAGAGAATGAAATGAATGTACTTCCAATAACTTTGTGTTCCTTCTAGAATTCTGTTTTGTATACTTCAGTAGCTGAAATCCTGTATTCCTGGTTTATACCTGTTAGTTATTTGTGGATTGGATTTCACACTGATTTTACCACAAAATATAGCCATTTGGCCCACCGAGACTGCTCCACCATTTTATCATGGCTGATCCACTTCCCTCTCAGCCACAATCTCCTGCCGTCTCCTCATATCTTTTCATGCCAAAAACATATTAACTTCTGCCTTAAATATACCCAATGACTTTACCTCACAGCTGCCTGTGGCAAGAAATTCCAGATTCACTACTCTAAAGAAATTCTTCCTCCTCTCCATTCTAAATGGGCGTCCCTTTATTCTGAGGTTGTGCCTCTGGTCCTAGACCCTCACACCATAGGAAACATCCTCTCCACAACCTCTCTATTGAGGCCTTACAACAGTTGATCGGTTTCAATGAGATCCCCCTCATTCTTCTGAATTTCAGTAAGTACAGGCACAGAGCCATCAATTGGTCCTCGTTCCTGGAATCATTCTCATGAACTTCCTCTGAACCTTTCCAATGTCAGCACGTCCTTTCTTAGATAAGGGACCCAAAATTGCTCGCAATACTCCAAGTGAGGCTTTACCAGTGCATTATAAAGCATCAAAAATACATCCTTTTATATTCCAATCCTCCCGAAAGCCATGCTAACATTGCTTTTGCCTTCCTCGCCATAGACTCAACTTCAAATTAACTTTGGGGAATCCTGCATGAGGATTTCCAAGTCCCTTAGCACCTCTGCTTTTTGAATTTTCTCTCCATTGAGAAAATAGTCTACCCTTTTATTTCTTCTACCAAAGTGCATGACCATACACTTCACAGCACTTTTCCATTTGCCACCTCTTTGCCCATTCTCCCAATCTAAGTTCTTCTGCAGACTCCCTGCTTCCTCAACACTGCCTGCCCATCCATCTGTCTTCATATCATCCGCAAACCTAGCCACAAAGCTATCAATTCCTTCACCCAAGTAATTGACATAATGTAAAAAGTGTTTCCAACACTGGACCCCTGTAGAACACCCCTAGTCACCTGCAACCAGCTAGAAAAGGCTCCCTTTATTCCCACTCTTTCCCTCCTGTCTATCAGCTAATGCTCTATCCATGCTAGTATCTTTCCTGTAATACCATGAGCTCTAAATTATTAAGCAGTCTCATGTGAGGCACCATGCCAAAGGCCTTCTGAAAATCCAAGTACACTACACCCACCATTTCTCCTTTATCTGGCTTGCTTGTTATTTCTTCAAAGAATTCCAATAGATTTAACAGGCAAGATTTTTCCTTAAGGAAATCATGCTGGCATTGGCTATAAAATATAAAATAAACTATAAAATATTATCATGTTCCTTCAAGTACCCCAAAACCACATCCTTAACAATTTGCTCAATATCATCCCAACCACTGAAGTCAGATGAAATGGCTCCTTTCCTCTGCCTCTCTCTGTTCTTTTTTAAAAAATATTATTTATTTATTGAATTTTAGAAATTACAAGAATAAATGTAATAATAAAATAGTAAGAAAAGTGATATTAACCTTCCCCCCTCCCCTTAACCCTTATCTAAAGAAAAAGAAAAAAAAAGAAAGAAAAGAGAAGAAAGATTGCCTGGATATCGGAGGATCCCCACACGTTCCATGGAGTTCAAAATAATTTTGATATTTATTTTCACTTTCCCCAATTACTATAGTTTTATCTTCAAAGGACCTATGTATCTAATCCTGTCTTTCATAAGTATGGTGACCAAATTTTCAAAAGTATCTCATATTCATTTCTTAAATTATACATAATTTTTTCAAATGGAATACAACTATGTATTTCATTATTCCAACGATCCATAGTTAAATTTAAATCAGATTTCCAAGTAACTGCGATAACTTTTTTGGCTACTGCCAAAGCAATTTTTATAAATTTTTTCTGATTCAATTTAATATAAATTCAATTTAAATTTCGTATTGTCCCTTCAATGTCTCCTAATAAAAATAGCAATGGACTATGTGGAAGTTGTACTCCAATAATTTGCTCCAATAAAAATCTTAAATTAATCCAAAATGGTTGAATTTTAGAACAAGACCAAGTAGAATGTAAGAAAGTACCAATTTCTTTTTTACATCGAAAACATTGGTCAGACATATTTGAATTTAATCTATTTATTTTCTGTGGTATTATATATAATTGATGTAAAAAATTATATTGTATTAATCTAAGTCGAACATTTATTGTATTTCTCATACTATCAGAACATAATCTTGACCAATTTTTTCCATCAATTTTAACATTCAGATCAGATTCCCATTTTTGCCTTGATTTATGAATTCCTAATTTAATTGTCTGCTTTTGAATCAAATTATACATACAAGATATAATTTTTAAAATTTTTCCTTTCTGAATTAATATTTCTATTTCACTAGGTTTTGGCATCAACATTGTTTGTCCCAGCTTTTCTCGTAAATAAGCTTTTAATTGAAAATAACAGAAAAGAGTGTTATTTGATATTTTATATTTATTTTTTAATTGATCAAACAACATCAATATACCTCCTTCAAAACAGTCACCTATATATTTAATCCCCTTTTGAAACCAATTATGTAAAAGTTCATTATCCATTGTAAAAGGAATAAGCCTATTTTGAATTAAAGTCCTTTTTGCTAATAAAGATTTCTTTATCTCATCATCCATATTTACCTTATTCCATAAATCAATCAAATGTCTTAATATAGGAGATTCTTTTTTTTCCGTATCCTTTTGGATTCCCATTTATATGTAAAATCTTCTGGTGTATTTTCTCCTATCTTATCTAATTCTATTCTAATCCATGCCGGTTTTTCTTCATCAAAAAAAGACGCAATAAATCGAAGTTGATTTGCTTTATAATAATTCTTAAAGTTTGGAAGTTGTAACCCTCCTAAATCAAATTTACTTGAAGAGTGGAGTGACATTTGCAATTTTCCAGTCCTCTGGAGCCATTCCAGAACCTAGTGATTCTTGATCATTACTAATGCCTCCACGATCTCTTCAGCCACCTCTTTCAGAACCCTGGGGTGTAGTTGATCTGGTCCAGGTGACTTGTCTACCTTCAGACCTTTTCATTTTCCCAGGCACCTTCTCTTGAGTAATAGCAACTTCACTCATTTCTGCACCCTGGCACTCTTAAAACCTCTGGCATACTGCTGGTGTCTTCCACAGTGAAGACAAGGCAAAATACTTATTCAGTTTGTCCACCATTTCCTTGTCCCCCATCTTAATTTTCCAGTGGTCCAATGTCTACTCTTGCCTCTCTTTTATTCTGTATATATCTGAAGAAACTTTTGGTATCCTCTTTAATATTATTGATAAACTTTAGTATTCCATCTTTTCCTTCTTTATAACTTTTTAGTTGCCCTATGTTGATTTTTAAGCTTCGCAATCCTCTAACTTCCCACTATTTTTGCTCTATTATATCCCCTCTCTTTTGCTTTTGTGTTGGCTTTGACTTACCTAATCAGCTATGGTTGTGACATCCTTCATTTATAATACTACTTTGGGATGTACCTAATCTGCACCTTCTGAATTGTTCCCAAAAATTCCAGCCATTGCTGTTCTGCCATCATCCTTGCTAGTGTTCCCTTCCAATCAACTTTGGCCAGCTCCCCTCTCATGCCTCTGTAATTCCCTTTACTGCACTGTAATGCTGATGCATCTGATATTTGCTTCTCCCCCTCAAATTGCAGGCTGAATTCTATCATATTGTGATCACTGTTCCCTACGGGACAGTATGCAATATTCCGTATGCTGTGTACATTCAAATATAACACCTTCAGTCCTGTATTCATCACCCTTTTTGATTTGTTCCCCCTTTTTACATTGCACTCATTCTGCTGACTGAAATTTTGCCCTATCATCAGCATGTCCTTGCTAGCAGACTCAGTACACACTGCTTCTGTTTGTAAACCAACTGCTCTATCCTCCGCCCTATCACTCTGGTTCCAGTCCTCTTGCCAAATTAGTTTAAACCCTCTTCAACAGGTCAAGCAAACCTGCCCACAAACATGCTGGTCCTTTTGGGTTCAGGTGTAACCTGTCTCTTTTGTGCAAGTCGTATCTTCCCCAGAATAGATCCTAATGACTCAGAAATCTGAACCCGTGCCCCCTGCTCCAGTTCCTCAGCCACGTGTTCGTCTGCCAGATGTCCTATTCTTGCCCTCACTGGCATGTGGTACAGTCAGCAATCCCAAGATTACTACCCCGGTGGTCCTGCTTTTCAGTTTTCTACCTAGCTCCCTAAAATCCTTCAGGTCCTCCCTTGCTTTTCCTAACCATGTCATTGATGCCAATATGTATCAAGACTTCTTGCTGTATTCCCCCCCCCCCCCCCCAATCTCTGTCGTACTCAGTAAGTTTTGCAAGGAACACTAGTTGACAGTCATAAGAACATGTCTGTTTCGCTTGGCTGCTTTAATATCTGAACTGACATCCTCTTGACATCTTGTAAATTCAAATTTGCATTTTAGACTTCTGCTTTATCACCTTTATTTTTATCTTCTTTCTCACTAGCTGGGAGTTATCATGCTGCCTCTTACTGACTGTTGAAGTTTGAGGAATTGGACATGAAGTTTGGTTAATTAACTACACCACTGGCCAAGCTTTCAGGATGAGTAGTCTAATATTCTATTGGTGAGGGATAAATTGAAGATTCTGTGTTTGTCTGCCCAGTACATTTCCCCCACCCACCCCCATTGGTTAAGTTTTGAGTTACTTGCCTTCTATGCCTCCTTGCTGGACTGTGCAATGTTCCCTGGGATATTTTACTTAAAACTTGTATATAAATGCTGGTCAGTGGTGTAGTGGCATCTGCACTGGGCTTCGAGGCGAGTGGTCCTGGTTTCAAATCTGGCCAGCTTCGTGCACACTTTCTATCCATGCTGGGTTGAGCACTGAGCAAGCAACTTGGCCTCGTTTTTTAAAAAAAAAAGCAGACAGACAAAAAATGCTAAAGAAATGTCAAGGTTGCTGCCCAGTGCATCACAAGGTGCAGAGAGGAATAGTATCAGGATTTATTTATTAGTGTGTATATTTGTGCAACCACATATATAATACGGTATGTCTAGATTTTCAGTTTTTTTATGTCTGTTGTAACACACACAATATTGGAAGAACTCAGCAGGCCAAGCAACAGCTATGCAGAGGAATAAACAGCTGACATTTTGACTGTGTCCCTTCATTAGGCCATGAACCCTCATCCTGATGTAGGGTCTCAGCCTGAAATGTTAACTCATTATTCCCTTGCATAGAAGCTGCCTGCCCTGTTGAGTTCCTCCAGCATCTTGTGCGTTACTCTGGATTCCAGCATCTGCAGAATCTCTTGTTTATCTGAATGCTGTTGCTTGATCTCCAAATATTGTTGCTCTGCTTGGAGCCTGAGAAGCAATCAGCCATGTGAATAATTCTTGAGAATTTGTAGTAGTACAAGTTTAAATTCTTGATTGTCTAGAATAAACACTATTCCAGAGAGCTCACTATAATGGGAAGTTCTTAGAATTGGCTCTGAATATAAATGCATTGCTTGAAATTCATCCTTGTGCTGGATCCTGTAGTTAGTGAGTCTCTTTGCAAATTTAATTGCTGCTGGCCCCCACCTATGGCCACCTTTTCGTTATAACAAGCCTGAATGTCCGGGTAGGCCCATTGTCTCTGCCGCCTCCTGCCCCACTGAACTTGTGTCCTCGTACCATGACTCCATTCTATCAATTTCATCAACTTTGCTTCCAAGTTCCACCCTGCTCTTAAACACACTTGGTCCATTTCTGACCTCTCCTTCCCCTTCCTCAATCTATCTCCATCTCTGGAGGTAAGCTGTTGACCAACATCTTTTATAAATACAGATTCTCATGGTTATCTTAACTATAATTCTTCCCACCCTTTTCTCAGTTCATGTATCTGTGCCACATCTGTTCCCAGGATGAGGCTTTCCTTTCCATTGGAGATGTCTTCTTCCTTCAAAGAACGTGGTTTCCCTTCCTCCACCACTGATGCTACCCTTACCTGCATCTCGTCCACTTTCCCATACATCCGCTTATACTCCATCTTCCCGCTGCATAAACAGTAATAGTTCTCTTGATCTCTCCATGACTGTATGGGTTTCCTTGCGCATTCAAAAATCATATGGTAGAGTTAGTGAGTTGTGGGTATGCTATGTTGATGCTAGAAGTGTGGCAACACCTGCGGGCTGCTCACACAATCCTCACTGGTTTGATTTGATGCAAACAATGCATTTTACTGTATGTTTCAATGTACACATGACAAAGCTTATCATTATCTATCTTTGTCCCTTAAGCTATATCTTTTGTTCAGTTAAGTCATCAGCAATTCTGTCCTTATGAAAATCAAAGAAAAACTACCAACGCTCAAAACTGATGGAAGGTCCTTTGTATAAAGGTTAACAACTATTTGTCTTTTGCTGACCCGAGTGTTTTAATGCTTTCTTGACTTTTGCCTTTACCAAGAATCCATATGCACTTCCAGTTTTCAACTGGTATTGTCAAATTATTAACAATAGGAACAGAGATAGGGAGATTCTGGCTTAGGGAGCCCTTTCTCCCTAAGCCAGAATCGTGAGGTTTTGTTATTTCTGGTAACATTTTAATATTAACTGTCTCATCATAGATCAATCGTGTGTCTGTTGATCTGAGATTTGTTCAGTCTGTGCAACACCACACAGATTTTTTGGTCACCAGTCAATCTCCAAGTTGAATTGTGTAAACTTAAAGTATTTCATTTCCATGCCCAGGACCTTAAGAATACAGTATTCAGTTTGAGACTCACTATAAATAGTAAAATGCTTCGTGAGGCAATAAAAACTTGTTTTAAAGTGTGTAACTCCAATTTTGCAGTATTTTCTTACATAAGTTTAGCTATACAGTACATTTCTATTTTGCAAAAAGAAAACTTAACATTTGTGTTTAATGGGAAGCAGGAATTGTTCACTTCATTTAATTTTTAACTGGTGTGATTTTACAATGTTAAAATTGATCTTGATATCCAGATTCAGTGATTGGAGACTAGTAATTGATAGGTGTGGGCTGTCTCAAAGTACAAACCCCATTTCCAGAAAAGTTGGGATATTTTCCAAAATGTAATAAAAACAAAAATCTGTGATGTTAATTCACGTGAACCTTTATTTAACTGACAAAAGTACAAAGAAAAGATTTTCAATAGTTTTACTGACTAACTTAATTGTGTTTTGTAAATATATACAAATTTAGAATTTGATGGCTGCAACACACTCAGCAAAAGTTGGGACAGAGGCATGTTTACCATTGTGTTAAATCACCTTTCCTTTTAATAACACTTTTTAATCGTTTTGGAACTGAGGATGCTGATTGTATTAGTATTTGCAATTGGAATTTTGTCCATTCTTGCTTGATATAAGACTTCAGCTGCTCAACAGTCCATGGTCTCCATTGTCTGATTCTCCTCTTCATAATGCGCCATATATTTTCAATAGGAGATAGATCTGGACTGGCAGCAGGCCAGTTAAGCACACACACTCTGTGTCTACAAAGCCACACTGTTGTAGCCCGTGCAGAATGTGGTCTGGCATTGTCCTGCTGAAATAAGCATGGACGTCCCGGGAAGAGACGTTGCCTTGATGGCAACAAATGTCTCTCTAAAATCCTGATATACGCCTCAGAGTCAATGGTACCTTCACATACATGCAACTCACCCATGACGTGAGCACTGATGCACCCCCATGCCATCACAGATGCTGGCTTTTGCACTTTTCGCTGATAACAATCAGGATGGTCGTTTTCATCTTTGGCATGGAGAACTCGATGCCCGTTTTTTTCCAAAAACTAGCTGAAATGTGGACTCATCTGACCACAGCACACGGTTCCACGGTCTTTCGGTCCATCTGAGATGAGCTCGGGCCCAGAGAACTCGCCGGCGTTTCTGCATAGAGTTGATGTATGGCTTCCTTCTTGCGTAATACAGTTTCAAGTTGCATTTCTGGATGCAGTGACAGACTGTGTTAAGTGACAATGGTTTTCCGAAGTACTCCCGAGCCCAGGTGGCTATAATTGTCACAGTAGCATGACGGTTTCTTAGGCAGTGCCGCTTGAGGGCTCGAAGATCACGCGCATTCAACAGTGGTTTCCGACCTTGCAGTTTAAGCACTGAGATGTCTCTGAATTCTCTGAATCTTTTCACAATATTATGTACTGTAGATGTTGAAAGACCTAAATTCTCTGCAATCTTGCATTGAGAACTGTTCCTTTTGAACTGACTAACAATTCTCTCACGAGTTTTGGCACAAAGGGGTGAGCCATGACCCATCCTTGCTTGCAAAGACTGAGCCTTTGATGGATGCTACTTTTATACCCAGTCATGATACCTCACCTGCTACCAATTAGTCTGCTTAATGTGGAGTCTTCCAAACCGGTGTTACTTGAATATTCTGTGCACTTTTCAATCTTATTTTAACTCTGTCCCAACATTTGTTGAGTGTGTTGCAGCCATCAAATTCTAAATTTGTGTATATTTACAAAATACAATTAAGTTGGTCAGTAAAACTATTGAAAATCTTTTCTTTGTACTATTGTCAGTTAAATAAAGGTTCACGTGAATTAACATATCACAGATTTTTGTTTTTATTGCATCTTGGAAAATATCCCAACTTTTCTGGAAATGGGGTTTGTACATACAGTGCCTATAAAAAGCATTCCTTCCCTTGGAAGTTTTCATGTTTTATTGTTTTACAACATTGTATCTGAATTTAATTTGGCTTTTTTACACTCTAACAGAAGACTGTAGAGATCTGTTTTCACTTTGACACGAAAAAGTGATCTAAATTAATTACAAATATAAAACACAAAATAATTGATTGCATATGTATTCACCCCCTTCAAGTCAGTAGTTAGTAGATAGATGCACCTTTTTAGTAGCAATTACAGCCTTGAGTGTGTGTGGATAGGTTTCTACCAGCATTGCATATCTGGACACTGCAATTTTCCCCCCATTCTTCTTTATGAAACTGCTCAAGTTCTGTCAGATTGCATGGGGATTGTGAGTGAACAGCCCTTTTCAAGTCTAACCACAAATTCTCAACTGGACTGAGGTCTGAACTTTGACTTGGCCTCTCCAGGACATTAACTTTGTTGTTTTTAAGCCATTCCTGCGTGGCTTTGGCTTTGGACCATTGCTTTGCTGGAAAACAAATCTTCTCCCAAGTCGTAGTTCTCTTACAGACTGCATCAGGTTTTCCGCCAGGATTTCCCTGTATTTTGTTACATTCATTTTACCCTCCACCTTCACAAGCCTGCGAGGGCCTGCTGCAGTGAAGCATCCCCACAGCATGATGCACCCGCCACCATGCTTTACAGTAGGGATGGTGTGTTTTTGATGTGCGATGTTTGGCTTATGCCAAACAGCATTTAGTCTGATGGTTTTAAAAAAAAGCCCAATTTTAGTTTCATCAGACATGGCGCTGACTTCAGACTCTCCCACATGCCTTCTGGCAAACTCTAGCTGAGATTTAATGTGAGTTTTTTTTTCAACAGTGGCTCTGTCTTTACTGCTCTCCCATAAAGCTGTGACTGGTGAAAGACCCGGGCAACAATTGTATGCGCAGTCTCTCCCATCTCAGCCACTGAAGCTTGTAACTCCTCCAGAGTTGTCTTGGGTCTCTTGGTGGCCTCCCTCACTAGTCCCCTTCTTGCACAGTCACTCAATTTTTGAGGACAGCCTGCTCTAGGCAGATTTACAGATGTGCTATATACTGTACTTTGCATTTCTTGATTGACTTAACTGTACTCCAAGGGATATTCAGTGACTTGGAAATTTTCTTGTATCTATCTCTTGACGTGCTGTTCGCTAACCTTTTCATGGAATTGCTTGACGTGTTCTTTTATTTTCATGGTGTAGTTGGCTTACTTTGAAGAGATCTGTTTTCACTTTGACACAAAAGAGTCATTCTGTTGATCAGTGTCAAAAAAGCCAAATTAAATCCACTGTGAGTCAATGTCGTAAAACAATAAAAATGAAAACTTCTGGGGGGGGGGGTGTGGAAGGGGTGAATAAGTTTTATAGGCACTGTAAGTAATAAATATTGAGAACCTGAGTTGTAGAGTCTTTGAAAGTGAGGTCAAAGGTTGTGAAATCAGTTAAGTATTGGGGTAAGTGAAGTTATCCACTCTGGTTTAAGAGCCTGATGATTGAGGGGTACTAACTGTTCCTGAACCTGGTTGGTGGCAGTTCTTAATGATGGATGCTAATTTCCCACAGTAGAGCTCCTTGTAGATGTGCTCAGTGGTGGAAAGGGCTTTACCTGTGAGGAATGGGGCTATAAGCATTGACTGTTCCCTTTTGTTTTCTCTTCTCCATCTTGCTATCATTTTCCAACTTTATTTTGTCATTGACCCAGCAAAGATGATCACTTGTCATCATTTCTCCACTATGCATGTATTCACTGATCGCCACAGAATAAAACTAGTGAGTTGACTGTAATGTATTTGCCATTGTTTTCGGTCAGATTTGCGAACTTGGTTCATACCAGAAACTGTATCACGGCCTTGCCGGGTTTTCAATCAAAATGGGTCCACAGTTTGCAGTCTTTTTGATAACTGCTGCACATGTTGGACGAGCGCGTGCAGCAAAATTCAAGTGAGCTACTTCAGTGCATAAGCAATAAAAATTTTGAATTGCAGCAAAGTCTGTTGTACAGATTGGAAAATGTGATTACATGCCACTGAGAATCAAGTAATTTAATATAACTTAACCAAGCCACAGCACTTTGCATAATATTAACCTATAACTATACATCTAGGAAAACTGCTCTGGCACCAATCATGAAGGCTTTTATTTTACTTACCATTGAAAATTCTTGAATGGACGTGAGAGAAAAGTGAAAGTATCGAAGTATGAAAGTATGAAAGAAATGAAAGTATGAAAGCATCAGCTGTAACAAAAAGCGCTGATGGGAATGAACCATGTTGACACTCTCTTGACCCCTGACCAGTTTCCCACAATTGGAAACCAGAGAGCTGAAATTGAGCTCCCAGTGTTGGAATTTTTCTTTAGAAGCTGCAATTTTTTAAAATCTGTAGTGGCAAGCTTGTGATCATCTGGAGGGACTGGATATGAAGTTTGATTGCTCTTGGAACAGTTTTCTTATTTGAAACACTTCTGCTTTTTCTTTAGAAATGTTAGATCTAATTACTGCAGAGATTTTCCACAAAGTTGACATTGAAAAAGCTTCATATATTTAATATTACTGCCTTCCATCCTGACTAACTGTTGTTCAATTACTATATACTGAAAACCTTGATTTTTCTGTTTTCCAACTATCTCACTATTTCTGTTTCCATTGTTACTTGTATAATATGTGTTTCAGGCTGAAGTGTATCCCATTCCCTGCTCATTTTTCCTGTTGATACTTTCAGTGACACGAAATTCTGCAGACAGTGGAAATCGTGAGTAGGCCACAAACTGCAGGAGGAACTCAGCGAGTTAGCAGCATCTGTGGAGAGGAATTGCTGTTTATGGTCGGGAGCCTTCATCAGCACTGGAAACGAAGGGGTAAAAGCCAGAATAAGGAGGTGAAGGAGGGATCGGTGTACAAGTTGGTAGGTGTTAGGTGAGACTAGTTGAGGGGCAAGGTGGTGGAAATGATGTGAGAAGATGGATGGAAGAGAGCTGAGGAAAGAAATCTGATAAGAGAGGACAGTGGACCATGGCATAAAGGGAAGGAAGTGAGATGCCAGCCAGAGGTAATGGACAGGTTTATTTATTCCATGGTCTACTGTCCTCTCCTACTAGTTCCTCCTTCAGACCTTGCCTCTTCCACCTATCACTTCCTTACTTCTTACTTCATTCCCCCTCACCTCCACCTCAGCTGTTCTCACCTATCACCTGCTTGTACTACTTCCCTCCTCCATGTTATTCTGACTTCTATCCTGTTCCTTTCCAGTCCTGATGAAGGGTCTCTGCTGAAATGTTGACTGTTTAATTTCCTCCAGCGATGCTGCTTGACTTGCTGACTTTCTGCAATATTTTGTTTGCCATCCATGTTGTCGTTCTTTTGTGTGGCTTAACCATCCACTGCCAGTTCTGTTTGGCTCGTCTGTGAAGAATTGTGGATACTTTCCACCTTGCATTTTAGCGGTTTCAATCCTGTGCATGGATTATCTTCAAGCTTATTTTTCCTCTCTAGGCACAGGGACTTCTGCAATTCACTAAAGTTGTTATTTCCTCATAGTGATAGAGGTGATTGTTCAGGCAAAGATTTCCTTTCTGAATTTGATATCTACGAATTCTATTAATGTAGTGAAAATCCTCAAGGTCATGGCACGTGAATGATTTCCATAATTCTGTGAGGAAGGGGAGGGCAGTGAGATTTTGTGTGCATGAGATAAGTGGACCTGTACTGGTATTATCATTCTTTTGGACCAGTTTACTAATTCAGCACGTTTAAATCTACTGATGGCTCTACTGATTTCCTAAAGGTGAATATGAACTCTATGCAAATTTCCTCCCTAAATATAATTTAAACTGTAAATCTTGATTAGAAACCTAATTGGATCGAGCTCATAATTACCTTGACTATATAAGCAGGCCTCTAACTGACTTGGATTCCCCAGAGTTTTACTACCAGCTACAAAGCATGTCAGAAGAATGATGAAATGCCTTCTACATTCTTGGATGAATGCTGCTTGGCCTCATTCAGGTCAAGGTAGCCTGTTTGATAAAGATTATGAACATTCATTGCTTCTGTTGCTGGCAGATTATTGCGGCAGAGTGTACCTCTGGAAAATACACCACTGCTGATTTAGATTAGACCTCCATAATCTACAACCATAACCACTAGAAGGGTAGCAGATGTGTGAGAAGGCATCTAAATACCTGTTTCCCATTGTCTTGATTTGGGTCTGATGTCTAAATTGTAGAACTCCCTACTGTCCCTGTGGGCACTGCAGCACATTAAGGTTAGGGATGTACAATGAAAGTTGGCCATGCCAGCTCTGCTCATATTCATGAATTTAAAGAAAACTGATTTCTTCAGCTTTGTTTTTTTTGCCTTCCTGGCACTTCCAGTTCAGGTTAACATTGTTTTATAAGGACTAATTTCTCTTGCATTTCTTTTGGGAATATTTACATTGTTATTTAACTATCTTGTGCATATAATTAATCACAGTTTGGACTTTACGGTTTTCTTCCAGCTGCCGCCTTGCTGGTTTTTACTTGCAAATCTGTTTAATATCAGCAAAGCTTTTTATTTCTAAATTGTTTTAATCCCATTCCTGACATATTAGAGCTTTGTATTGATTTATCAAAATGTCCCACTCCATACTGGCAGACCTCCACCTTCACCCCTTCATAAACCCAGACCCATACAAAGATCTTCTGCTTAGATTCTCTCCCAAGTTCCATTTGGTAAAAGCTAGTTTCACATCTGTCCATGGCAGCAGCCCACATCTTTAGCTATACTGAAACTTCGTTCTTTTGGACTCCTACTTCCTATGCATATCCCCACCCCTTTTCCATATCCAGATGAGGAACCTTGAAGGGCCTGGGTATTGAACACCTCACCAAACATCTGTTGTTTTTTTCTTTTCTCCTAGACTTTTCAACCTCTGTTTTTTCACTTGAGTCAGCACAGCAAGCTATGAAGGAAAACTGCATGGACTGCGCTATCTTCTGTATCCAAAGAGCCTGAAAGCACTCAATGAAGAACGAGTTTCTGATTGCTAGGGAGCTGTATCTTGCCATAAGCTCCAAACAACATGGCATAGATGCTAGAGTTTTGGGAACTTTTAATGACACGGTGGTCAGCAGCACAGGGGCGCCGCAGGGAACCGTACTCTCTCCGGTCCTGTTCACCCTGTACACATCAGACTTCCAATATAACTCAGAGTCCTGCCATGTGCAGAAGTTCGCTGATGACACGGCCATAGTGGGGTGTGTCAGGAATGGACAGGAGGAGGAGTATAGGAAACTGATACAGGACTTTGTGATATGGTGCAACTCAAACTACCTGCGTCTCAATATCACCAAGACCAAGGAGATGGTGGTGGACTTTAGGAGATCTAGGCCTCATATGGAGCCAGTGATCATTAATGGAGAATGTGTGGAGCAGGTTAAGACCTACAAGTATCTGGGAGTACAGTTAGACGAGAAGCTTGACTGGACTGCCAACACAGATGCCTTGTGCAGGAAGGCACAGAGTCGAATGTACTTCCTAAGAAGGTTGGCGTCATTCAATGTCTGTAGTGAGATGCTGAAGATGTTCTATAGGTCAGTTGTGGAGAGCGCCCTCTTCTTTGTGGTGGCGTGTTGGGGAGGAAGCATTAAGAAGAGGGACGCCTCACGTCTTAATAAGCTGGTAAGGAAGGCGGGCTCTGTCGTGGGCAAAGTACTGGAGAGTTTAACTGAGCGAAGGGCGCTGAGTAGGCTACGGTCAATTATGGATAACTCTGAACATCCTCTACATAGCACCATCCAGAGACAGAGAAGCAGTTTCAGTGACAGGTTACTATCGATGCAATGCTCCTCAGACAGGATGAAGAGGTCAATACTCCCCAATGCCATTAGGCTTTACAATTCTACCGCCAGGACTTAAGAACTTTTTAAAAGCTATTATTAATGCTTTTTGAGATGGTGATTTAGATGCATATCATATTTTTTTACTGAGTTAAGTATTGTATGTAATTAGTTTTGCTACAACAAGTGTATGGGACATTGGAAAAAAAGTTGAATTTCCCCATGGGGATGAATAAAGTATCTATCTATCTATCTATCTATCTATCTAATATTTCAGAATTTCTGTTTGTACTTAGAATTAATGTGACTTTTACAATCAATAGAATTCGACTCTGGTGACTTTGTGCTTCAGTGAAAACTAGTGTGATGGAAGTTGAGTGAAACGGAATATGAAAAGCAAACGTACAAAGTATGACTGAAAGCAAAAAAAACTGGATTGTAAGAATGAACTTAGTGCAAGTTTAAAAACTAATTCCATAGAAATCATGAACGGGTATTGATCTGCTCGGATAACATTAGTGAATAAAAGTGTGCTCCTTTAGTTAAATTGACACTATTTAGAATTTAACATTTTTATTCTGAATTTCCATATTAATGTAAATCCAGGAGTTTTTTTAATACTCTTGAATTTGATCAGTGTGTCTTTCTCGGCTGCAACCAAATGATTAAAATTCATTTTCCAAGATGTACAGCAAAGGCATTAAAAACTTTGGAAGCCTCCAAGGATTGACTTTGCAGTAAAATATACATGTGGCCCTTCCGTAGTTTTCATTTTGGCTCAGAACAAATTCTTCCAAGCTTGTTTGTCACATCAGGGTCGTTATAATGAAGTTTGCATGTCAGCTGTGGAATGTACATCTGTTCTTCCTTAAATTTTGCTGATGTTCCTTTTTAGTGGTAGCCCAAACAATGATATGTTGGCATGTGGTAATTTGAAACAGTTATCTGGTATTAATTGGTTAGGCTTTAAATGTATCTGGTTAATTTGCGTCCATGTTTTTCCTGGGGCACTTCAATATTTCCTGTCTTGCTCCTGGTTTCCTGTCTCCTACAATTGAGAGGATAGCCACATTCCTCAGAATTCTCTACCCTTTACAAGGGCGACCAAGTTTCTCCTGTATGGCAATTGAATATACACTAATGAGGAGATCCAGGATCGTGTGTTAAGTTGCTATTGCACATTTTAAAATCTAGTTTTGGAGCCTTTGGACCAAATTGGGCTTGGGGGTGGGGAGGAGGTCTTTACCCAGAAATTCATATACCGTAGTTCATATACAAGTAAGTAGCAAACAAAATTTGATTCTCTGAACTTCAAGAGCCCATAACCAAGATTTGAGGCTCATTCTTTAAGTGTCCTCTGGTTCCTTCACTGTTTAATGGTTGTAAGCAACTCCAGCCTTGACCTTGCACTTTCAGTTAAGTTGTCAGCACTTCCAATTCTGATTTCTGCATATTCTCCCATGACATTATAAAAGAGGTTACTGGACGGTCGTTTAGAGCATTTGTTATTTTAGAAAATCGTGTTCCAATACTGCTGGAGCAAAAGAGGTTGGATGATGTGGCAGCACATAGCAGTTTAATTTTTGCACAAGTCTCTGGATAATGCTCAAACTTTGAAAGATCTTCCCTCTTCTCTCAGCCCCACTTCCTTCCCAAAGGAGTTAGAGCTGATTGTAAAGATGATGGCGATGACTCAAAAAGTATATTATTTTCACTTATTTAAGCAAGTGGGTTTAGTACAGCTGCAAAGTGAATATAAAACTTAGATCTAGGTTGGTTGTCAGGAAGTGTGTTTTCCTGCCTGCAATTCTTAGAGTCCAGGCTTTTTTGTTTTTAACTCGTAAATGACTACAAAAGGTTTCATGCAGCCAAGTATCTCTGTAATCTCCATCCAGTTCCCGTGTTTCGTTTTGTATATAAATACTTGGAATAAAGAAACATCCCTGCATTGCTAGACTTTTGCAGATACCAAGAAACCCACATATTTGCAAACTTTCTGAAAATAAACTTATTTCACAACATTATCTTGAGGGAAAAATTTGGTTTTGTGGCCTAAAGAACTTGGCTGGCAGAAGGAATGCAATTACTCATTTCCCTGTGTTTCAAAAAGTCATACTTTAAATGTTTAACATAATTAAACAGAAATGTTTACTATGTTAAGATTGGCCAAGTGATAAATATGAGCTTTGTTTAACAATTGCATCATATTAATTTTGATTGTCATTTGTAGCCCAGTGGGGTAGCAAATGAGTTGTTGTATTTCCTCTATTGCAATTATGACTGCAGTTCCCTAAAGTACCTTTTCAATGGTTGTAAACTTTTTGTGCCACTTGAGGTGGTGAAAACACAGCATTATTGCAATTTTTAAGCAAGAGCATATGATAAACTAGTTCATCTAGAAATGCTGTGATTAGATTGGAGTTTCTTGTAGATTAAATGTAATAGGCTGTTTGCAAATGTATCTGCATACAGTATTCCACAATTATGATCAAGGTTAAGGCAGTGTACAACTTTTTTCCCCCAAGTTATTCTCCTTGTCAAAGTTTATCCTGTTGGCCTGTTGTTGGCTTTGTATACAATTCCATTTGCAAACCTTCATTAGTGTTTTAAGTTAGTCATGTGTACATAGAACACTGTTGTGCCGACCCATATAATCCTTAAAGTACTAAACCCACACTACCCCATAACCCTCTATTTTTCTTCATTAGTTATCATGATTTTTGTTTTGAGGGACAAAAATGTGTTTTATTTTAATTGTCCATCAGCACTTGATTTTGCCTCTACTGTATGTCTATAATCAGGAGTGATATTAGTGGATGAACTATAACTGAAATGTGGAAGAGATATGGTTATATCACAGCAAGGTCTAGCAGTTTAAACAGTGGGGCCACAAGTGTTCTTTTTGAAGAAGCAAAATTCACACAACATAGGGAAGATTGGGTTAATTGCAAAGTCTGGTTTATTATTACTGACATGTCATGAAATTCATTAAGGCAGCAGTACCGTGCAAGATATGAAAATTGTTATGTTACAATAATAGCACAAAAGAGAATATTGAGGTAGTGTTCGTGGACCATTCATAAATCTGGTGAAGGGGAAGAAACTGTTTCTATAACAGATTTGAGTATGAGTCTTCAGTCTCTTGTACCTCCTCCCTGATGGTAGTAACAAGAAGAGGGCATGTCCTGGCAGGTGAGAGTCTTTAACGATGGATGCACTGCCTCTTTGCAGATGTCGTCAGTGGTGCAGAAGGTGATTCCTGTGATGGAATTGGTTGAGTCTACACCCTGGGCAGTATCGAAGGCTACGTACCAGGCTGTGACCCAGCCAGTCAGAATGCTCTCCATTTATCTGTAGAACTGTGCAATAATGTGTGTGACATACCAAATCTGCTTAAACTACTAATGACCTACAGCCTCTGGTGTGCTGCCCCCTTGATTACATTAGTGTGTTGGGCTCAAGATAGATGTTGACGCCCAGGGACACAAAGCTACTTACAATTTGTACCACTGATCTCTCTGAGGACTGGTGTGTTTTCCTGACTTCCCTTTCCTGATGCCCACTGTCAGTTCCTCCTTCTTGCTGACATTGAGTGTGGGACTGTTGCAACACCACCCACAGCCTATCTGTTTCACTCCTGTATGTCGTCTTGTTGCTGTCACCAATGCTACTACTATTGGCAGAATCTCAGAATTCACAGAAGGTGTTTGAGCTTTATGAGCACTTGTTTGCTTGTATGTCCTTTTTAAATTTGTGAAGGGAACATTGAGGAACTGTCATGAACTCTCATAGCTGCCAATGATCCTGTGATTTTGGTGTCTGAAGGCCGGCATACGTTCATCCTGCAGGAAAAGCATCCAGCCTGGATGAGGTACTTGGCCAAGTACTAAAGCTCTGTGCTGATCAACTGGCTGGAGTGTTCACTAAGATCTTTAATTTCTCACAGGCACCCACCTGTGTCAAGCAAGCTTTATTTGTACCAGTGCCTAAGAGGGTGACCTGCCTCAATGACTTTCAGTAGCTTTTGCATCCATAGTGATGAAGTGTTTTGAGAGGTTGGTGATGAAACTTACCAAATCCTGCAAGGCTGTGTGCTTAGCCCCCTGTTCTACTTGCTTTACACTTATGACTGTGTGGCGAAGCACAGCTTCAATGCCATATTTAAGTTTGCTGATAACACCACTGTCGTAGGCTGAATCAAAGGTGGTGATGAATCAGCATATAGGAGGGAGATTAAAAATCTGGCTGAGTGGTGCCATAACAACAGCCTCTTGCTCAATGTCAGCAAGGCCATTGGCTTCAGGAGGCGGAAACCACAGTCCATGAGCCAGTCCTCATCAGCAGGCGAGGTTCAGCTACTTTAAAATCCTCTGTGTTGTCATTTCGGAGTACGTGTTACGTGCTGGACCCGGAAGTGCAATTGCAAAGAAAATGTCTCAGTGCCTCTACTTCCTTAAGATTCAGCATAACATCTACAACTTCCACAAACTTTTGTAGATGTGTAGCAGAGAGTATACTGACTGGCTGCATCACAGCCTGGTATGGAAGCACTAATGCCCTTGAATGGAAAATCTTACAAAATGTAGTGGATACAGCCCAAACCATCACACGTAAAGCATGTCTACGTGGAATGTTGTCACAGGAAAGCAGTATCCATCATCAGGGACCCCACTACCCAGGTTTTCCTCGCTTTGTGCTGCTGCCATCAAGGAGGTGGTACAGGAGCCTCAGGACCCAGGCTCGTGAACAGTTATTACTTCTAAACCACGAAGGCCTTGAACTAAAGAGGATAACTTCACTCAACTTCACTTGCACGGTCATTGCAATATTCCCACAAACTGGACTCGCTTTCAAAGACTTTCCATTTCATGTTCTCTGTTGCTTATTTATTTATATTGATTTTTTTTGTATTTGCAGAGTCTTTTGCACACTGGCTTAATGCCCAGTTGGTGCAGTCTTTCACTGATTTTGTTATTTTGTAATGGACTTACTGAGTATGCCTGCAAGAAAACGAATCTCACGGTTGTATATGGTGTTATTTATGTACTTTGTTCAAAGTAAATTGTCATTTACTTGGCTCATGAATGGATGCATTGGGAGGGAGAAAACTCATGGCCAACGTTGCAAAAATTTAGCCATTTCATTTTTCCAAAATGAATGTTTTTCCATTTGTGGTTCTTGCACAGTAGGCATTTCACATTCCTTTGCCCAAGCCCATGAACAAAAAAATGAAGGCCTCTTTCAAGACTGAAAAAGATGTGAGTTTTGTTAGATGTAGACTGTAATTCTTATGGCTGGGAAATGTAATTGAGGTAAAGATGAACTATGATGTAACTAACTGACCAAGAAAACAGCAGGAACTGAATGGGCGTTTGGTTGCCCATAATCTGTGTTTGAAGGGGGCCACATTGATGGAAGTCATTGATAGAACCTTTTGCAAATTTATTGTATCTGTGCATTGAGGATTGAAATGCTTGCTTGGCTCTTGTAGAGTTTGACACATCGGTGTGTTCAGTGCATTTACATGCTGATTTTTTTTATAATTTGCAGCAGTGGATGGATATTTTGAACCACATTTTAGAAATATATATCATTGTATAAATTGATGCTTTACTGTATGGCCACATTGACCTTTGAGGCAATTAATCGTGCTTTCTTTGGGTACACACCACATCTGCAGTAGCTGAAGTACGTTGTTTTTGCCTTTAGGGTGGTAAATGACCCAAAGAGCTTGTGCAACTGACTAATGAGGCATAGCTCTTCATTGTTACTAAAATTCTTGACTTTTTTTTTTGCAGTCTCAGGGCGAAGACTTGCGAAACTTGAATCTTGCTGGTCATGTGGGATTTGATAGCCTTCCAGATCAGCTGGTCAACAAGTCAACAACTCAAGGGTTCTGTTTCAATATCCTTTGTGTAGGTGAGTAACATTTTGCAGAGAGAGAGAGAACTTCATTTTGTGAGCTTTTTGTGTTATGCAGTTATCATTCACCATATAATTCTTTTGGTGTTTAAAAGAAGAATGTACAGAGGTGTTGCACCTGAAGAAGGCTTAGGCCAGTATTTTAGACAGCAGGTTTCCTGATGTAGCTTAAAATTTGGTTGAAGATGATTTGTTGTGGAGATTGGAAGCTGAACAAGGATTTAGAAGGGAACAAGCAAAGCTGGAAGTGGAAAACCGAAAGTAGAACTTTGAAAGATAATGAAAACAAAGATTGAAAGCTATGCAAGGATTTTATTTGTGCTGCTTGCTATTATACCTTAATGCAAGGAGTATAATGAATAATGCAAAAGAACTTTTTGAGTTGGACAGATGGAGAGATATTTTAACTTTAATTGAGACATGGATTGTGGAAGGACAAGAATGGTATCCTAATTGTGACATGATTTTCAGGTAAGATGGAGGAGGAAATGAAATGAGAGGGGGTGCAACAATATTGGTTAAAGAAACAAAATGTGTGAAGGAACAAAATGTTAGGGTCCTCCAATGACCCCATTAGGAGTGTAATATAGACATTAATGCAGTCTGTAGCAATGGAAGAACAAATGTATTAGCAAACCTGTGACAAGTGATTTTTGAAAAACAGGCACCAAATATTAACTCGGAATCAGTCTCTATAAAAAGGTTAAAGTGCACAGAATTCTTAAGCTGCAGACAGGAGAACTTTCATTAACCAGTATATATGTAGAAAGCCCAATAAGTGGTGTTCCAGTCATTTTAGGGAATGAATCTGGGCAGCTTGAAGGAGATCATTTTGTGGCGGAGATCATAATTCAGTTAGATGGCATGGATATGGAGAAAGATGCATGAAATAGGGGAAAGGGTCGTATATTGTGGTAAGGCCAACTTCCTTTGCTGGGAAGAACTATCTGGACATCTAAGCAGTCTTCAAAAATATCTAGAATTGACTGCTTGAAAGTAAAATCTGTGTTAGAACAGCCCCTGGACACCAAAATAGATGAAGAGTAAGAAAGGATAAAAAGAGAGGCTTTGTACTGGTGAAAGTTTAGAAAAATAGAGTTTATAGGGAAAATCTGAAGTTAAATTAGGGAAGCAAAGATGGGCATTTAAAAAAGTGGTAATTGAAAGAAATCCAAAGGTTTTTCTATTAATAAGTAAGAGAATGATGTAGGATCACAACCGAAGCACGGCCATCCCTTTGCCTCTTTGGTGCTGATGACTCACTGAGTTCCTCTAGCAATTTTAGTCAATATCAGCAGAGTTCTGTGTCTTGAAGAGGGTTGTTTTTGACAAGCTGGGCCAAGCAATGGCTGCTCAAATTGTTGAAATCAGATGTTGTTAGTCACAAGGTATTTATAAATCAATGTTCCTAAAAGGTAGCATTATTGAATATGCAGCAGTCATGGTGCTGCACAGAAGTGATGTTCTCCATAAAAAGGCATGAATGTTGAAGCTTCATCTGTAAAAGGCTGCATGGTCTGTAACTACTCTGTACAAGTCACATTACTGAAATGTTCATGTGTACTCCAATAATGAACCAAGAGATGAAAAGATGGGAGTAGACCAATGGGGATAGTTTAAGATAATTACTGATCTGATTATGAGAAGCAGAGGACAGCACAGTGGCTAGCATAGCGTTTTACATTTCCAGTGACCTGCGCTCAATTCCCCTCACTGCCTGGAAGGAGTTTGTACGTTCTCCCCGTGAGCACATTGGTTTCCACTGGGTTCAGTGGTTTCCTCTCACAGTCCAAAGACATACTGGTTGTTAGATTAATTGGTCATTGTAAATTATCCCGTGATTAGGCTAAGATTAAATCGGGGGATTGCTGGGTGGTGCAACTCAGGGCCAGAAGGACCTACTCCGTGCTGTATCTCAATAAACAAAAAAAATTTATAAAAACCTCTAATCACAGGTTGAATGTCTGCATGTTCTTTTTTTTTACCCCCACAGTGTACTGTTGGCCATGATGCTCAGAGTCCTCACCACTGCAATATCTTGTTTACTTTTCCAACTCTAAAGTGCACTTCTTAAAAAGTAAATTAAGCTTGCACCATGTGTGTTCCTCTTAGCTGGACTGATTATGAGGTTTTTGACTTGTGAATCTTTCTGATTTTGTTGTACATAGCAAATCCCTTTTGATTGGAACAAAGTAAAAGTACTTTTGGAGAGATTCCAAACATGGCCCAGGTATCAAATGCTGAGGGACAGGCTTGCTCCAAGAGGCTCAATGCTGCTTTTATTCACATCATTTTACTGAAGCAGTCTGCAAACTGTGGTAATGTATGATTTGAGTGGACAGCCGCTTGGCCTTTTTGCTGCTGAACTGAAACCTTGTAAACTCTCAGTTCATTAGCATTAATTTCTGTACATGTAAGTCAGCTCAGTTGGCAGTGAGTCATGCAAATGTGGAATTCTGCTTGTCCCTACGATTCCTTTAGTAACAAAGTACATTCAATATTGATCAATCACGCGGATATTGATTCAAGATATAGAGTTTGGGCCCCATTAGGAAGTGAGCAGGAGGTTTATGTGATGCAGCAAAGCTACAATAATTGAACACATCACTGTTGCCCTAGATATAACATTGGATGAGGTCTATCTGGTTAGGTGAATATTTTTTGAGGAGGAATATGGAGTTTTGTGGGAGTACTAAAGAATATTAATTTCCCCCACCCAATATCTGCTGTGAATGACTACTCAATGACGTCAAATCAGAATCACTCACTGGCATATGTCATGAAATTTGTTAACCTTGCAGCAGCATTACAGTGCCATCCATGATTAAAAAAAATCTGAATTACAGTGTGTGTATGTATGTATATGTGTGTGTGTGTGTGTGTGTGTGTGTATATATATATAGTTATATAGTGCAAAAATAGACAAAAAGTAGTGAAGTAGTGTTCATGGGTTCAATGTCCATTCAGAAATCGGATGGCAGAGGGGAAGAAGCTGTTCCTGAATCACCTAGTGTATGCCTTCAGGCTTCTGTACCTCCTTCCTGATGGTAGCAATGAGAACAAGGCATGACCTGGGTGATAGGAGTCCGACGCTGCCCTTTTGAGGCACTTCTTGAAAATGTCCTGGATGCTACAGAGGCTAGAGCCAACGATGGAGCTAAGTTTACAATCCTCTGCAGTTTACTTCAATCCTGTGCTGTAGCCCCTGCCCATACTTGACAGAGATCCAGCTGGTTCGAATGCACTCCACGTTATATCTGTAAAAATTTGAGTGTTTTTGGTGACATGCCAAATCATCTCGAACTCCTAATGAAATATTTTTCTCTTTATTGAACTTCTGGTGTGCATATAGCCACTTCTGTGAAAAAATTGTTTACACCATTTTTTAAAAAAAGGCTTAACAGCAGAGTCTTATTCAAAATTCATAGAGCATTCAAAATGACTCCATGTTTAAAGCCAATATATTCATTGCGCCGCGCAGAATTTGGACCACCCAAAGTATGATTACAATTAAAGAGCATAATTTTGGCATTGAATATCACGCTGATTTTACTTGTTTTTTATGCAATCAAAATCAAATAGAATACAAATTAAAGCATTAATGCTATTCTAGATGTGGTTTCATTTTGTTCATGTAAAGGAAATGCAATTTCATTTTTAATAACATCCATGGGAAGATTGGGTGTTCTGTGTCTTTTGGATGATTATTTCTGTGCGTTGGTATCACAGTGTATGTTGACTATTACATTACATTATAGTATCTCCCCACTACATTCAGTTTATTCCTCATCATGAATGCAGCAGTGAATGAAAAACAGCCTGAAGCTAGCCTCATGATTTAGGCTGTTTGTCAAGCAGCTTTAAATTTGGTGTATAAATTGTTAATTGGTATTTACAGTGCTGCGTTCGTGTATTAAGACAAACTCCAGTGTAAACCTACAAGTGAAAGGAAGTGATTATGAAATTCTTGTTTAACAGGAAATTTTTAAAAAATCCCTTAACCTAGAAAACCTGCTCCTGCATCATCTGGTAGATCTATCCAATGCCTTATAAACCCTCAGTATTACTTCCTTGCTTTTGTATTCTAGTCCTCTCAAAATGAATGCAAACACTGTATTTGCTTCCTTACCACAGACTTGACCTGAACATTAACCTTTAGAGAATTCTGCATAACGACTTTCAAGTCCCTTTGCACCTTCTGATATTTTTTCTCTCCATTTGGAAAGTAGCCCACGCCTTTATCTTTGACCAAAGTTCATGACAATGCACTGCCCTGAACTTGTATTCCAACTGCCACCTCTTCAAACTTCTGATTAAGATGGTGCTATTGAATGTGTTAACAACAGCTTTCTGGTAGTCAAGAAGCTGAAAAATCTGACTTAAAACATGACTAAAAATATCTTTTCTGAGGTAAATTGTGTTAAATTATTGCCACAAAGTGAAGGGGTAATCGATGGTGAGGTAAGTTCAGGGGATGAGCCGAGATGGTGTGTTGCGGAAGCATTATAATGGAGTTCCAGTGCTTGTATGACTGGCCCGGGTGCAAAGTGGATCGCTCTGGGTGCCAAAAGGAGAAGTCCTGGCCTGGGCAGAGGAGATTTGGTGCCTGTACGACTGGCCTGGGTGTGAGGTTGGATCACTCTGGGTGCCAAGCTGATTCAAAGAGCTTGAGAGCAGCCTTGGGCTGGGCGAGGAAATCTGGGCCCAGAGCTAGTTGTTAGGCAGCATGGTCTATGCCCGGAGCCTTTCGCTGTAGCTGGGTTCTAAGGCGAAGTATGATACACTGTTTAGACAATTTAAATGCTAGCCCATATCAGAGACGAGAGCAGATTTCGCACGTCCTCCGCGGTCTTCACTCCTTTCTCCAGGTGTCAGAGCTTTTCGCTGTTCCGTTGTTTGATCAATTGACACGCCGGCTCAGGTAGACTGAAAATACAGTGTCAGTCAGGACAAAAGCCAATTTTGCTCGTTCTCCGCAATGGTGATCTCCATGGCACTGAGGCTGCTGTGCTCTATGCTGCTAACAGATGAACAAGGCTTTGGGTCTGCTCCGGGCTGCTCCAGGGATTGGATCTGAGGACTCCATGTGGTTCAGCATATTGTTTGCTTCAATTGTTTGCATGATGTGAGTTTTGGTGCATCGAGTGTTGGTCTTTTTTATTTTTGTTCTTTTTCTTTAATTGGGTTTTTTTTAGGCTAGTTGTGAGAAAACAACTATCTAGATTGTATAATTTATACATCCTTTTGATAATTGTTATTGAAACTAAGTTCTTCTGCAGACAACCTGCTTTCAGCCCTTCAACTTTCTTCGTATTGTTCCCAAACTTGACCACAAAGCCATCAATTCCTTTATCCAAATCATTGATATATAACAGGAAAGAAAATGGTCCCAGCATCAGCCCCTGTGGAACACCGCTAGGAAAGGCCATCTTTTTCAGACTCTTTGCTTACTGCTAATCAGCGCATGTTCTAGTCATGCTATTATCTTTCCTGTCAAGCAGCCTCATGTGGCACCTTGTCAAAGGCTTTCTGGAAATCCAAATGAACAACATCCACTGACTCCTTTGTCTATCCTGCCTGTTATTTCCTCAAAGAATTCCAACAGATCTGTCAGGCAAGATTTCTCCTTTAGGGAACCATGCAGACTTTGGCCAATTTTGTCATGTGCCTTCAAGTAAAAAAACCAGAGGACGTGGGTTAAGAGTGAAGAGGGAAAAGTTTAAAGGGAACATTGGGGGGGGGGGGGCTTCTTCACACAGAGTGGTGGGAGTGTGGAATGAGCTGCCAGATGAAGTGGTAAATGCGGGCTCACTTTTAACATTTAAGAAAAACTTGGACAGGTACATGGATGAGAGGTGTATGGAGGGATATGATCCAGGTGCAGGTCAATGGGACTAGGCAGAAAAATGGTTCGACGCAGCCAAGGAGGGCCAAAAGGCCTGTTTCTGTGCTGTAATGTTCTATGGTTCTACCACGAAACCTATTCCTTAATAATAGACTCTAACTTTCTAACCACTGAAGTCTGGCTAACGGGCCTGTAATTTCCTTTCTTCTGCCTTCCTTCCTTTAAAGAGTGGAGTGACATTTGTAATTGTTCTGCCCTCTAGAACCATTCCAGAATCTAGTGATTCTTGTAAGATTATTACTAATGCCTACATATAGTGTTTTCAGCCACCTCTTTCAGAACCCTGGGGTGTGCACCATCTGGTCTAGGTTACTTAACTATCTTCAGACTCTCAGCTTCCTAAGCACCTTCTCCTCAGTAATAACAACTGTATTTACTTCTAGACGTACAAAAAGCTGGATGAACTCAGCAGGTCGGGCAGCATCCGTTGAAAGAAGCAGTCAACGTTTCGGTTGAGACCCTTCGTCAGGGCTAAAGAAGGAGGGGGCAGGGGTCCTAAAAAGAAGGTGGGGGGAGGGTGGAAAACCAATCAGAGGAAAGTTCAAGGGGTGGGGGAGGGGAAGCAGGGAGGGGATAGGCAGGAGAGGTGAAGAAGGAATCTAAGGGGAAAGCACTATGGGTAGTAGAAGAAGGCAGAGTCATGAGAGGTGATAGGCAGCTAGAAGAGGAGACAGAATGAAGGTGGGATGGGGGAAGGGAGAGCGAGGGAATTACCGGAAGTTGGAGAATTCGATGTTCATACCAAGGGGCTGGAGACTACCCAGATGGTATATGAGATGTTGTTCCTCCAACCGAAGTTTGGCCTCATCATGGCAGTAGAGGAGGCCATGTATGGACATATCGGGATGGGAATGTGAAGGAGAGTTCAAGTGAGCGGCAGCCGGGAGATCCTGTCTGTTGTGACGAACGGAGTGTAGGTGCTCGACGAAGCGGTCTCGCCGATGTAGAGGAGGCCCCACCGGGAGCACCGGATGCAATAGATTACCCCAACAGACTCACAAGTGAAGTGTTGCCTCACCTGGAAGGACTGTTTGGGACCCTGAATGGTGGTAAGAGAGGAGGTGTAGGGACAGGTGTAGCACTTACGCTTGCAGGGTAAGTGCCAGGTGGGAGATCTGTGGGGAGGGACGTGTGGACCAGGCAGTTGCGGAGGGAACGATCCCTGCGAAAAGCAGAGAGGGGTAGAGAGGGAAAGATGTCCTTAATGGTGGGGTCCTATTGAAGGTGGCAGAAGTTGTGGAGGATAATATGCCGGATCCGGAGGCTGGTGGGGTGGTAGGTGAGGACAAGGGGAACACAGTCCCTGTTGTGGTGACGGGAGGATGGAGTGAGGGCTGAAGTGCGGGAAATGGAGGAGATGCGGGTGAGGGCATCATTGATGACGGCAGAAGGGAAACCACAATTCTTAAAGAAAGAGGACATTTGGGATGTCCTGGAATGGAAAGCCTCATCCTTGGAGCAGATGCGGCGGAGACGGAGGAACTGGGAATAGGGAATAGAATTTTTGCATTTGGCAGGGTGGGAAGAGGTATAATCAAGGTAGTTATGGGAGTCAGTGGGTTTATAGAAGATGTCAGTGGACAGTCTATCTCCAGAGATGGAGACTGAGAGATCGAGAAAGGGGAGAGAAGTGTCCAAGATGGACCAAGTGAATTTGAGGGCTGGGTGAAAGTTAGAGGCAAAGTCGATGAAATTGACGAGCTCAGCATGGGTGCCCCCTCCTTCTTTAGTCCTGACGAAGGGTCTCGACCCGAAACGTTGACTGCTTCTTTCAACGGATGCTGCCTGACCTGAATTCATCCAGCTTTTTTGTATGTCTTGATTTGACCACAGCATCTGCAGCGTACTTTGTGTATTTACTTCTGCCCCCTGACATATTTCTGGCATTCTCCTTGTCCTCCATAAGAGAGGACTGATGAAAAATATTTATTAAGTTCATCTGTTGTTTCTTTGTTCCCTGCTACTACTGCACCAGTGTCATTTTTCAGTGGTCTGATATTCACCATAGTCTCTTTTATATATCTGAAAAGTCGTTTTTGGTATCTTCTTTAATATTATTGGCTAGCTTACCTTCATATTTCATCTTTTCCCCCTTTATGCCTTTTTTAATTGCCTTCTCTTGGTTTTTGAAGTTTCTCAGTCCTCTAACTTCTAATTAAATTTTGCTGTATTATATGCTATTTCGTTTGCTTTCGTGCTGTCTTTGACTTTCCTTGTCAGCCATGGTTGCCGCCGCCTCCTTTTTAGAATGCTTCATCTTTAAGACGTGACTATGCTGCGCCTCCGGATTGTTCCCAGACATTCCAGCCATTGTTGTTTTGCCATATGAAGCGGGTATATATTCTGCTGTTAAATAATCTGAAAGGATAAATATTGAGGGTATTGCTAGTTAGCATAGAAGTAAGTTTTTAATCTTGTTAATTAAATTACATTTCTTTGCCTTTCAAACCATCAACATTTACATTGGTTCTTGATGGTTTGCATTGACGCTGTAAAGTCTATCTAAATTTAATTCTGTTTTCAACATCGTTCAATCATCTAAATTTACCTGGCTATTTGGATTAAAATAATCAAAATTGTGTCTGGTTAAATCTGTTTTGAAACCCAGATTACATTCAGATTCCATCAATGGAAACAGCTACTTGAAGACAATACTTGATGCCCATGAACCTATTCCCAATATGAATGTATGAAATGAAAAATGGTGCTGGAAATGTTCAGCTGGCCAGGGAGTA